>NW_028227268.1:114975750-115630750 GCF_978045245.1 Mus caroli | reverse complement strand
TCTCTCTTCTCCCTTCCCTCCTTCCCTCCTTTTCTTCCTTCCTTTCTTCCTTCCTTTCTTTCTTTCTTTCTTTCTTTCTTTCTTTCTTTCTTTCTTTCTTTCTTTCTTTCTTTCTTTTCTTTCTTTCTTTCTTTCTTTCTTTCTTTCTTTCTCTTTCTTTCTTTCTCTTTCTATCTTTCCTTCTTTCTCTCACTCTCTTTTCCTTCCTTCCTTCCTTCCTTCCTTCCTTCCTTCCTTCCTTCCTTCCTTCCTTTCTTTCCTTCCTCCCTCCTTCACTCTCCCTCTCCCTTCCCCCTTTCTTTCTTATAGCAGTTTGAGGACTAAACCTAGAGCCTCAAGCACATTAGGCAAACATTTATCCTGAGATCCCAGCCCTTTATACTTTATTTGAGACAGCATTCCACTGAGTTGCCCGAGGTGACTTTGAACTCACTTTTTTGCCCAAGCATGTAGCCCAATCTATAATGCTCCTGCCTCAACCTCCTGAATATCTGGGGTTGTAGAAGGTAGAGTGACTTTAAATGTTGCTGCAGACCCTTTTTGGTCCCTGTCTGAGTAGAAAGGGTCTCTGGTTACAGGTGGACAAGGAGTCAGCGAATGACAGACAAAATCAACACAAGAAGTTGTGTAGAATCAGAATGTTTTGTCACAAAGTGAACACCACTCTTATATAATACAGAAAACAAAGGGGTAGGATGTCACAGCAGGCAAAGTACATTGAAGTTACCTGACACAAAACAAAGGAATGACTTCAAAAGGACTTACAGGAACCAGGTAATATTTACAGTAAAGATAAAACAGCTCTGCTTAGGGTCAGCTAATTACAGGTAAGGATTTCACACCCTAGTCACAATTTGTGCTACTCCTTTGAGACTTGTGAAAGCTAGCACCAAGAGGTTCTGCTCTAGCAGACCTTCTCATGAATAATGTAACATCATAAACCCCCTTTTTCCTAGGCCTTGATTAATTCTTGTATGAGTGTAACTTGGCTGTCCTTTAAAGTATCTGTGGGGAATTTCCATTTATCAGAAGAATTCACCAACTTGCTTCTAATATGCAATATAGCCTGCTATACCTGGCTATAGTAAAGATTCCTGTCTCAGTAGGATTCCCTAACTCCTACATGGTAAACCCACCTATTAGCTAGACCATTGTGTATTCCCTTGTTTGGGTAAGACTGGCTACTGTCCTGAGTAATCACTCTGCAGACCAGCCCTGAGCTATTCTAGCTCAGTTCTTTGTAATGCCTAATTAGTTTCTCTGTCTCTACTAGAAGTAAATTTGAATGTTACTGAATAGATAACCTTCTCACTGAAGGTCACTATTCAGTAACCTTCTTACTGAATTCCTACTGAATTCCAAGTTTGTTGGCTTCAAGCATTTTCTAGGATGTTGGAACACTGGCAAAGGCTTAGCTATGTCAGAATTCAATCTTTAAAGGCACTTATAAACAATAAAACAATACTAAAAGAGAGCACGTGGATCCATACACCAGACTAATGCAGGGATAGTGTATGAGTATACGGGTTATGAGAATGCCAAGGTTCCAGAAGGTTACGATTCCTTGAAACTCTTTGCCTCGTGAGTGCTTCCAGGCCTCTCGGTCTGCCAAGCAGACTTCACTGGAGTGTGCATAGCAAAATGACTTTAACAATTCTTCTGAGGTGCTCTTCCATGCCTAAGAATTGCATAGCTTCACTGGTACTTGTTTGAATATCAATACTATATAAAAATGTAAAGATTAATTTTTTTAACATGCTCCTGCTCAAGACACAGATTTCCCAGGTACTACATGTAGTATTTTTTCTAGATAAATACTAAGCTTACACATAACTCTATAAAATTGTGCACACATAGGCCACATAGTGAAGACTTATATTGTGCTCTAGCCTGTTAATGTGGGTATTTATTTGGATTATGCTGTTATTGTTTAGTTGAATTATTATGTATTTAATCCCCAACACTCATCCAGTTATTGAAGCATCATTCTCTCACTAGATTTAGTTTCACCATTTAATCCTCTTCCCTGATGTCTGTCCTGCTCCTATCCTCCTCTTGCCCTGCTGAAAGCTTTCTCCCATGGCTTCTGACCCTCTCCAACTGTGGCTAGGTGTTCTCTGTGTCTGGTCATCAGTGGTCATCTGAAGACCTCCCTCCTTCAATAACCTAGAAAAGCACTTTGACTTTCCCTCCAGTTGGACACTGGGTTTCTCCATTTAATTTACTTCTATCAGTTTAAGGTTTCGTTTTGGTGAAAAACTCTTCTAGATGTTTTACCAGAAGAGATGTGAGAAATATATTATTTGAAAGCTTCAAATATTTTTTTCTAATTCATCACTGTTTGCTATATTATATGTAGGCCATATGTCAAAGGCCATCTTGTCATAGATCATTTCCCATCATTTTCTAAATTTTAATAATGCTATTCAAAAGCCTTAAATCATTCAAATTCCACAATAGGATCTCAGTGGATCACTTCTTTGTTGCTCAAGTTTAATCTGGAACATGGAAGAGATTATTTCATGTTTTTCCTCTGGTGTGAGGTCTAAGTTTACGGTCTACACCATTATTATATGAATTTGATACTTGATTAAAGTAAAGGGGTCTTCACAGTCTAATTTGACTTATTCTCCTCAGGCTTCTCCTGTAGGAGCCAAGTGACCCCTCACTGTTGTTATTGAAATTCCTAAGTGCCTTTTTTCCCTCTGTTCCCTTTGGCCACTTTGTGGCAGTCTGTGTTCAGTCATCCCCATTGGTCTAGTTAACAAATCCCAGTGACCATCAGAGTGGATAAAACATGCTTAAATTATGAGCATCTATATTCATAAGTTTTTTGTTACTATAATGAACTAGCTGATGCTGAACACTACAAAGAAAAATGATTTTTTTTATCTCATAATTGGGAAGACTAGAGGCAACCAGCATGACTTCAGTGCTGTTAGGGTCCTCTGTAGTAACATGACATTGTGTTATATGGCACCATGATGATGACAGTATTTAAGATGAGCAGATATTTGCAGCAGAAAGCCTCGAGAAGGATCAAGGGTCAGACATTGTGCATCTCTATAAGAGGGTCAATGGTTTGTAGGATTGGCAGAAAGAACAGAGGCTTCCATTCCAATGATGATGTCATTGTCTGACAAAAGCTGGTCATGTTCAGGTAACGACAGTGACATTGATCTATTCTGTCACTGTCCTGGAGCTACACCAGCCCTCCTGACCCTCAGGGTATTGAGGTATATATCCATGGAAGCCCATGACACAGATAACGGGGAGAAAAGAGGGATGAGCATTTGCTTCTAGCCCCACAAACACTATAATAGTTAACTCAACTGCACTCCAGTTCAAAGAGTTTGCTTACCTTGTCCACAGTGCTAGAGTGACCTGTGCACCACTGGGCTGAAGAACTACCCCTGTGTGTATAGGGAGCTTCCCATTGAAGCACCACATGTGGTGCCATCTTGACTGTAGATCTTAGCAGCAAGAGACTGGCTGTCCTGCGTAGAGAAGGAGGGAACCACTGAACTCATGCACTACTCACAGTCATGGAGTACTTCAATCTCTTATATTGTCAGACTGAGATCAAAAGCTGTATGCTTACATAATTATAAATGCAAAATAGTGACAGAGAGGGGGAGAGCAAATTTTTGTGCAGAATACTGAGATTTGAATGTCTAGCAGATAGCCAGTGGTTCTGTTGCATGGTCTAGCTCTGTTAGAACAAGAACAAACCTGCAAGCTCACAGAAAAAAAATGGTTTAAGACCTGAGAAAGAACCAATGGGTAGATTTGTGGCTGACTCAAGGTTAGGACAGCTGATAACTCCAGTAAACTGAGGCTCCTAGAAGCAAGAAAAGTGAAAAATAGCACTAAGGTAGACAGGACTTCTGCTACCACCTTGGGGGGTTTCTCTAGCATAAAGAGAGGAACAGGGAAGGAAAAAGAGAAGGTGGGAGGGAGGAAGGTAGAGAAGGAGGGAGAAGAGGGAAGAAGAGAAGAAGAAAGGTACTGAGAGAAGTCAGGGGTCTGGGAACAGGAAGCAATTGCCATAAAGCTCCACATTTTGGCATAATTGAAAATAAAAGATTGATCAGAAAATGAATTCCTAAAATAAAGATTTAAAAAATAGCATCAACTGGCTTTTCATCTCACAACATCATATATTCTTGATTAATATCAATGTGTGCTGGATCTCACCAAGAGGCAAACTTCTAGGGTTCCAGATAACGTCAAGATTCACATTACACTTAAAGATCTCACCAAACCAAAAATACTGTGTTCTGTGCTTTTCCAGCTGTTACTGAATACAAAATTGAACACCAGAGGCAATATTTAATGTAAACCATCAGAATAAATATCTTGACTGATTATAGTCTTAGTACTTACAGTTCTAAGATCTTATGTAGTTGTTGTAACTGTCCGATGAGAAATAAATTATAACTTAATTGAGTCTGGGGTACTTCTAATAGGCTTGGCAAAGAGGGAGCCCAGCAGCTCCCCAATAAAAGGAGAAAGTGTGGTCGGACGTAAATAAGTGGGAGTTGAGTGTCCTCCTGACTTCTCCCCTACATAGCTTCCTTTTGTTTTGTTTTTGTTTTTTTTTTTTTTTCATTTAAATAATGAATCAATAGTAACTCTTTGGTATAAGGCATGATATAGCGATCCATCCAAGGATTCACCTAAAAAATATGTATTTGTACGTATATAATGTCATCTTTCTTATGTTCCACAAAAGTATTCACATGTGTGGACAGACAGTTATACAAGTTTTGTTCAGATTTAAAATATTCTTTTTATTCTCTGTGTGACTTCAGCACATTTCTGGCTAGCTTTCATAGTACTCAAAGGTGTTATATGTACTGCTGAAGAAGAAAATAAAGCATCAGTTTTATTCATATGTGACCCCTGTGAGCTAAAAAAGAAAAATGATCAGCCTGAGAAGAGATGCCTACTGGTACAATAGTGGCACATATGCCAGGAGTGTAACCAACCACCTTCTTGTCAGATTTGAAGCCTGTTTCATAAGATAGAATCCATACCTGGCACCACTGTGAGGACTATGAATCTGTAGCTAGACAGGCCATAGGCCTCAAAGGAGAGCTTACTACTATTACTCTGCTAACTAGACACATTATTAAAGTTACCTGTAATGACTTATCAATGTACCCAAAGTGCATCCCTCAAATCTCATCAAAGAACTAGCTTTGCAGTAGATGGTGATTAACAGAGCACATTTCTTAAATTCTTATTTTTATAGTTTTTCATTTGAAAAAATTTAAAGTTTTTTTTTAAACAAAAATTGACTTAATTTTCATAGTTTCAGGACCACCGCATATCTTGTCTATGTAGACTAACTTTTTGGTTTTTTAATTCTTGTTTTTTTATCATGGCCTGAACACATCTGTTAGTGAGAACAGACTGTTTTTCTGTGCATCACTTGGGACTCCTGAGCCATTCTCTGGGTCTGCAGAGTTCTTTGTTGAGACCATTCTCCTGGGTGACTTTTCTTTATGATTACGTTTGGAAGTAGAGTTCCTTTTGCTGTCTCCATCCTAGAATCTCCTTTTGGGGTATGGGTGGTCCAGAACCAAAAGGAAGATGCAGAGCTGAGCCATGTGTGAGTGCTCAACTCTTTTCCTTCTCCTTGTCAGATGCAGGCTCCATTGCTTATTCTTTGGGTGTTGAGCCAATTGTTACTTGGTAACCCACTGAACTTCTCTTCTGCTTTTTCTCTTCTCTTCTCTTCTCTTCTCTTCTCTTCTCTTCTCTTCTCTTCTCTTCTCTTCTCTTCTCTTCTCTTCTCTTCTCTCTCTTCTCTTCTCTCTCTTATTTTTTTAATTAGGTATTTTCTTCATTTACATTTCCAGTGCTATCCCAAAAGTCCCCCATACCCTCCTCCCCACTCCCCTACCCACACATTCCCACTTTTTGGCCCTGGCGTTCTCCTGTACTGAGGCATATAAAGTTTGCACGACCAATGGGCTTCTCTTTCCACTGATGGCCGGCTAGGCCATCTTCTGATACATATGCAGCTAGAGACACGAGCTCCCGGGGGTACTGGTTAGTTCATATTGTTGTTCCACCTATAGGATTGCAGATCCCTTTAGCTCCTTGGGTACTTTCTCTAGCTCCTCCATTGGGGGCCCTATGATTCATCCAATAGCTAACTGTGAGCATCCACTTCTGTGTTTGCTAGGCCCCGGCATAGTCTCACAAGAGACAGCTATATCAGGGTCCTTTCAGCAAAATCTTGCTAGTGTATGCAATGGTGTCAGCCTTTGGAGGCTGATTATGGGATGGATTTTTCGTCGAGCTCTTCCTGGACTCTCAATTGAGAGTGAGACTCTTCTGCCCTAGCTTGCAGTCAACACATTTTACTTTACACAAGGTCTTTGAATGTCTTGATCAGGGATTTGCATACTTCTTTAAAATAGATTGGCCCGTCTCATCTTCAGAATAATCTATACTTTGAGGATCTTCCAGTCAGACTTCAGTAGTCTATTCCACGTACAACATTCTTTTTTTTTCCTTTTTTTATTAGATATTTTCTTTATATACATTTCAAATGTTATCCCATGTCCTTGTTTCCCCTCCAAAAACCCCTTATCCCTTTCCCCCTCCCCCTGATTCCCAACCCACCCACTCCCATTCCCAGTCCTGGCATTCCCTTATACTGAGGCAAAGAACCTTCACAGGTCTAAGGCCTCTCCTCCCATTGATGACTGACTAGGCCATCCTCAGCTATATATACAGCTAGAGCCACATGTCCCACCATGCGTTTTCTTTGATTGGTGGTTTAGTTCCAACGAGTTCTGGGGGTATTGGTTAGTTCATATTGGCGTTTCTCCTATGGGGCTTCAGACCCCTTCAGCTCCTTGGGTACTTTCTGTAGTTCCTTCACTGGGGACCATGTGCTCCGTCTAATGGATGATTGTGAGCATCCACTTCTGCATTTGCCAGGCACTGACAAAGGCCCTCAGGAGACAGCTATATCAGGCTCCTGTCAACAGGCTCTTATTGGTATCTGCTATACTGTCTGGGTTTGGTGGTTGTTTATGGGATGGATCGCCAAGTCAGGCAGTTTCTGGATGGCTGATCCTTCAGTCTCTGCTCCAAACTTTGTCTCTGTAACTCCTTCCATGGGTATTTTGTTCCCCCTTCTAAGAAGAATTCTAAACTTCTGGGCTAATATCTACTTATCAGTGAGTACATATCATTTTTGTTCTTTTATGATTGGGTTACCTCACTCAAGATGATATCCTCCAGATCCATCCATTTATCTAGAATTTCATAAACTCATTGTTTTTAATAGCTGAGTTACTCCATTGTGTAAATGTACCACATTTTCTGTATCCATTCCTCTGTTGAGGGGCATCTGGGTTCTTTCCAGCTTCTGGCTATTATAAATAAGGCTGCTATGAACATAGTGGAGCATGTGTCCTTATTACATGTCGGAGCATCTTCTGGGTATATGCCCAGGAGAGGTATTGCTGCATACACTAGCAGCTTGACAGCACACCTGAAAGCTCTTGAACAAAAGGAAGCAAATTCACCCAAGAGGAGTAGACTGCAGGAAATAATCAAATTCAGGGCTGAAATCAACCAAGTGGAAACAAAAAGATCTATACAAAGAATCAACCAAACCAGGAGCTGGTTCTTTGAGAAAATCAACAAGATAGATAAACCCTTAGCAGACTAACTAGAGGGCAGAGTAACAGTATCCTACTACAAAAGTTCAACAAAACTGGAAAACCTGGTTAAAATGGACAATTTTCTAGACAGATACCAGGTACCAAAGTTAAATCAGGATCAGATTGATGATCTAAACAGTCCCATATCACCTAAAGAGACAGAAACATTCATTAATAGTCTCCCAACCAAAAATAAAAAAGCCCAGGACCAGATGGGTTTACTGCAGAGTTCTATCAGACCTTCAAAGAGGACCTAATTCCATTACCCCTCAAAATATTCCACAAAATAGAAACAGAAGGTACTCTACCCAATTCATTCTATGAAGCCACAATTATTGTGATACCTAAACCACACAAAGACCCAACAAAGAAAGCGAACTTCACACCAATTTCTCTTAAGAATATTGATACAAAAATACTCAATAAAATTCTCACAAACCAAATCCAAGAACACATCAAAACTATCATCTATCATGATCATGTAAGCTTTATCCCAGGGATGCAAGAATGGTTCAATATACAGAAATCCATCAACATAATTTACTATATAAACACATACAACATTCTTGTTCTAGTTCAAGGATTCTCTTACTTTACCCCCAGGGGAAAAAACCACAACTGTTTTTTCTTTTAAAAAATATATGTATGTATCCATCTCTCCATGACCCTGTTATGTTTTACATCACAGAAGTTGTTGAAGGAAGAAACAGTTACCACTTCTACATTTCCCAGAGCTTTTGTTACACTATACTCATCTCTCTTGGATTTCACCTGGGTGTGTTGTGTTTCCTGCCTTAGTCAGGTCCTGACTGGCTCTGGATGAGTATTTCCATGTTGTAGAATGGCAAGATATAGATTCAAACTATCATCCAGGCTACCAGATTCCAGAGTTGGGCCATGTTCACTGAACCACTTGGCTTCTTTTCTCCAAGTGTCACACAAAAAGGCTTTCAAATCCTTTTTTTCCTCATCACCGATAGAAAGGAATTAAAAATAGAGACATTACAGGAAAATGAAATTTTCAAAATGTATCTTTTTGACTTTGGAAGGTTAGCTTCATCTTCCGAGTCTTAGTTATCCAGTCTTCAAAATGGGAATTGGCAGTTACAACTTTGGAAATACAAACAGAGGTGGTGAATATAAAGCACCCAGAAGATAATAAAAACACTTACTGTCCAGAAGTCATTTGTCCAGTTGCATGTCTTGTTGTCATCTCAGAAAATCCAGAAAGACCACAGGAAATGCTGATAGTCCCCACTCTCCTCTAATCTCTGGTCCTGGGTATTGAAATGTAGGCATGCAAAGTAGACCCATGGTTGGTTAGTTGTTTATTAATCCTATTAAACAGCACTGTACAATAACACTCTAAGCATGTGTCCAAATCTAATCAACTTAATGCTTGGTTTTGTTTCTTCTCTTTTGAGTAGCTCCTCTAAGAAACTCTCCTTTCAGTTTGTTACCTTCCTAAGTTCTCTTTGTTCTCAGTTTGGAATTTCACATTACAAATATATTGTCTTTCACAACATAAAAATGAGACACACACTGTTGAAAAATAAATGTTTGTGATGAACTCACTTGAGAAAATGGACAGAAAGATATGTGAACAACATGAGATCACACATTCGCCTGGAAGAAAGGAAGGGCAGGCCCAGGACACCACAAGGAAAATGGGAGGCAGCAGATGAAACTTGGCCTCCCAGGAAAGTTTACATGACCTTTACACACTCTGTGGGGAGTGAAAAGCTTGCTTATCTGGGTTCTTTAGCTAAATAAAGATGATAGAACTGGAGTTCCACGGGATGATTGACTTCCACCCAAGCACATTAGCTCATGTGACTTCAAAGGCTCTTCTCCCTGCTCTCAGGTCCCACCCAGTTGCCACCTTGTCCACATCCTAGGATCTGCCAGATTTATTTTCTGTACTCATTTTGCACTCCTCAGTGGAATCATGCTGGGTGCTGCCTAATGCTAAGAGTTGAAGGAAAGGACACACAGTAATTTATGACTATTTATTCTAGAACTTCATGGTTGCACATGGGCCATTGAAGCAAGTGTAGCCAGATCCTAATAGAGACAGAATGATGACTTCCACAGATCCTGAGATAACCTCAGGGCTATCACAACCTGCCCAGGACCTTACACCTTATCTTGATTCTTCTGAAAACGTTAATGCTGTGGTTACAGAGGAAATCATATTCTGTTCTCCTCATATCCTGTAGATGCTTAAAGTCTCAATGTTTGTTCTCACATTCCTTGATCCCTCTCTATATCATTTAGGCACTTCCAGTATTGCCCAGTGCCCAGTGATCAATTCCCCAGCTCCACCGCTCCCATCAAGTTATGTTTCTTCATAAACCTTAGTTTCTATTGTCCCAAGGATGGGCTATAAGTTGGCCTTTATCCACTAAACCTATACCTTCTGTCTTGAACTAATTGATACCCCTCAAAGGACCTATTCCTCCCTTCCTACAGAGACTGTCCCTTTCTTAAACAATGTCTCGCCTGCTTCAGCTTCTTCGTCAGTATGCTACTCACCCTCTACTGTGCTTTGGTAGTATTAAGCTTCTCCTAAAGAGTGCAATGTTGGCTTGAGCTTTGGGGTATCTGTCCAAGTCTATGTAGTGAAGATAAGACAAACTGAAAATGAGGCAATTCAAGTAAGGTCATCAATCAACAAAGAAACTATTTACAAGGGTGGGGGACCAGACAAACTTCAAAGGAGCAGTGTGACATGTAGAAGCTTAATACCAGCCAAAGGGCAAAAAGCAGTAAGTAAACACCACGAATAAGGCTGAAGAGGCAGCAATCCATTGTGTGGTAGGAGACTTTTGTCAAGAATACAGCTAGCTAGAGTCTCCATGTCAAACAAGAAGACGAAGTGTTAAAAACACAGACCTACTAGGTATCATAGTGAATGCCTTTAATCTTAGCATTTGGGAGGCAGAGGCAGGCAGATCAATGCCAGTTCAAGGGCAGCCTGGTCTACATAGTGAATTCTAAGCCAGCCAGGGCTACACAGTAAGACCCTGTCTCAAAGGGGAACAAACACAAACAAATCAGAACAAGAAAGAGAAGCTACAAACCTGCTTGCACTTCCCTTCAAGAGTATTGTGAAGATGGCCCCACCCACCTGCATGCTAGAAAGGCTGGAGGAGTAACAGACATGGAAGGGCTCACTGCTGCCACCCTATATAGAGCAGGTAGTGATAGTGACCACATCTACGCTGTGTCCACCTGCTCTTCCTTCCAATCTGAAGCACTTCGGTGTACATATGTAACAGAGCATAGAATACAGGTCACAACTTAGAAACACTGATGTAGAAAGATGCCCTCTCTGTTTCTCCTTCTAGCCTCCCATGGTTATTTTTCACTGCCAACCAGACAGGATTTAGAATCACAAAGTAAATATACTAGTACTGTGCAGACATTTACAGAGAGGCTTAAATAGAAACCACTGAGACACCCTGAAGGTGAATGACACTACATATGGTCTGAGGCCAAAGACTCAGTGCTGAGAAAGTGTGCATAGCATGGGAATCCAGTCTCTCTGCTTCCCAAATGCAAATAAAATGTGATATCTACCTCATGTTCCTCCCATTCTGCCTTCAACACTAGCATGGGCTGTACTCTCAAACTGTAAAAATTAACCCTTTCTTCTTCAAGCTGTCTTTGTCAAGTATTTCTCATGCCAATGAGAAAAGTAACTAATATAAGAAATTGGTACAAAGGAGTAGGGTTATAATTGGTATGATAAACCTGGCCACATAGTTTTTAGAGGTGCTTTGTATGAGCAATGTGGGAGAGTTTGAAGTTATAAGCTAGAGACTCCATGAGACACTATAAACATTGAGTAATAGGCAGTTCTGGTAAGTTTGGAAGATAAAATACTGAGAAAAGTAGAGACAGTATAGTGCAGGCTCCCGAGGTTTCAGAGGTGAATGGGACTCTGTTGGGAATGGGATAGAGGCAATTCTTGTTACATTCTGAAGAAGAATCCTGCTGAATGCTGGCCATTTCCTGAAAATCTGAATGAGGCTGTTCCCTAAAGTAATTTGCTAGTTTGTTTGATGCAAGCCAGTTCATGACAACACAGCATTCAAGTTGTGACATGGTTACTGTTCATTGCTTTCACTCAGGTTTACAGGGACAGAAAGCAGCAAATAGAAGAGAAAATATGAAATGTCTGGTTTGGAACAAAGCATGAGTAGGTTTGAACTGTAGGCAAGAGAGCATCTGTATTTGTTAAAAAGATTAGGTGTTATTAGGACAGATTTTGTAGTTTATATTAGGACAATAGGAAAGATTACTAATGAACTACTAAAGCTTAGGAAAATGCAAGTTCGTGTTAAAGGTAAGAGACACAGAAGGGTTTTCCACTGAGAAACAAGTGCCTAGGAAAATAGTTTCTTAGATTCAGCTGCTCAAGCACACACAGGCTGCTGCAACTGTGGCCAAAGGAAGCCATGAAGTACCTTGAGGTAGCAGCAGCATACAGATATTGCTAGTTTCCCAGGCTTGCATAACGCACAAATGGAGGACCACAAAGACTTTCACAATGGTTCCAGAAAGTCACTGAAGGCATGCAATGAATGGTGGAGTCAGATTCCCTACAAGGAAGCCATGAAAGGGCAGTGTAAGAATCTGTGAAGGTGCAATAGAGACACGACAATGTTGGAGATGCCAGACCATGAAGAGGTCTGATGAGGAAAGTCACAGAATTAAACTTCCCCAAGAGAAGGCAATGTGTAGTGAGGGCAGCAGAAACCCAGTGGGTGTCAGGAATACCAAGGGCTGCTGAAAAAAAAATACCGATGGCTGCTGAACAAGCTAGTGCTACCAAGAGGCCCAGAGATGGGGCAAGGAGATGTGGAAATTGGTATGTGTGATGCTACATTTTGGGTTTGGTACTAGTTTGAGCCCAGTCTTGGCTAGATATAGCTCATTTCGCCCTTTTGGAATAGGAATGTGTCTTAGTCAGGGTTTCTATTCCTGCACAAACATCATAACCAAGAAGTAAATTGGGGAGGAAAGGGTTTATTCGGCTTACATTTCCATACTGCTGTTCATCACCAAAGGAAGTCAGGACTGGAACTCAAGCAGGTCAGAAAGCAGGAGCTGCTGCAGAGACCATGGAGAGATGTTCTTTACTGGCTTGCTTCCTCTGGCTTGCTCAGCCTGCTCTCTTATAGAACCAAGACTACCAGCCGAGAGATGGTCCCACCCACAAGGAGCCTTTCCCCCTTGATCACTAATTGAGAAAATGCCTTACAGTTGGATCTCATGGAGGCATTTCCTCAGCTGAAGCTCCTTTCTCTGTGATAACTCCAGCTGTGTCAAGTTGACACAAAACTAGCCAGTACAGAATGCTTATTCTTTGATGTCATATAAGTAAATATGTAACTTGGTTTTGATTACATAGGAGCTCTCAACTAAAAGACTGCCTTGAGTCTTAGAAGATACTGGACATTTGAGCAGTGTTGGAACTGTTACTACCCTGGAGATTTTTAAAGATGGAGCATATGTTTACACATTATGAGATGAGCATGAGACGTTTACGGTCTTATTGGAGGATGTGTGTCCTTGTTGGAGGAAGTATGTTACTGTTTGGTGGACACTGGAAACTCCTATGGTCAAGCTCTGCCCAATTTGGAAGACAGTCTCCTGGGTGCCTTCGGATCAATATGTAGAACTCTCAGTTCCTGCAGCACCATGTCTGCCTGTATACCGCCATACTTTCCCACTATGATAATAATGGACTGAACCTCTGAAACTGTAAGCTAGCCCCAGTTAAATGGTTTCCTTAGAAGATTTGCCTTGGTCATTGTATCTCTTCACAGCAATAAAACCCTAGCTAAGACAATGATCAAAAAAATCACCTGTATATGTAGAGCACAGAAACAATATTTTTCTGAATATTTCTGACATGTAACTGGCTACAATCACAGATGTATAATGGATGGATATGAAATGTAGCTTGTATTTAGAAACAGTTTTCTCCATACCACTGCCACAGTTACCAAGTTTATTGATTATCATGACAAAATACATGACCAAGGAGACCCATAGAAGGGTTTATTTGGGGTTATAGTACCACAGGGTTTAGAGTCTGTTGTGTCAAGAAGCCATGGCAGCACGCAACAGACATAGTGGTAAAGGCAGGAAGCAGAGGGAGATTGCATGTTGGATAACAGACATGAAGCAAAGAGATGAACTGAAAGTTATAGGAGGCTATGTTGTTTTAAACCCCACACCATAGTGAGATATTTCCTCCAGCAAGACAGTACCACCTAAACCATCCCAAACAGTGCCACCAATGGGAAAACAAGTGTTCAAATACCTGAGCTTATGAGGGGTATTTCTCAATTAAACTGCACAATGCAATTGCTAATGGGAAGGCAGAAGGTAATCAGACCTGACTGTTTGTTCTAGCTCCTAGGGCAGAGTTCAGGAGCTGCCATCCAAGGGACTCTGCTCCCAAGCTACAAGTCAGAAAGGATGAGAAGCCTGGACTGCACATGAAGGGGCTTTCCTGGAGCCATGGCCACTCCCATATATGCAGTCCTCTGAAGGCACTGTGAGATGTGCTTATGAGAATTCACGACATTTGTCTTGAACTTTAGCCCTTTCCTGTCTCCCATTCTCCACATTCCTTCTATTGAAGTTGAACAGCATCTTCTTAGTTTGCTAATTGATTGTCTAGACTGTTCCTTCATCTGAACACTGAGGTTTCCCCAATGAACAATTTCTCTTTTGATTTTCTAAAACTTCAAAAAGTGTTTTCCAGTAAAAACGTCTGTTTCCCATAGGGTAATATATTATTTTTTAAAGAGGTTTGTAATTTGATTAAAATCTTAATAACTGAGAAATGGATTGTGCTGTAAAAAAAAAAAAATATGTTTGCTGCTGCTCATGAGGATTTGAGTTTGGTTTCCAGTGTCCACGTTGCCAGCTCACAGCTGCCTATAACATCCTGTGTCCGATATTGGCCTCCTTGGGCACCTGCACATGTGTTGCATACACACACACACATACACACACACACACAGATTAAAAGCTTTAAAACTCTGAACTATTGGAAATATTCCTTCAGACTAGTTCAGTTATCATCAGCTGTATTTGTAGTGCTTGCTTTACTCTTTATTGGTGTTCCTGAGTGTGTTCTGAGAATTTGTATTTTGATAAGAAGTTCTAGTATTCACTTAAGAATAGCAAGATTTTTCTGGGTACTTATGTCATTCCCTCTGATTTTCCCTGATCTAAGATTAGATGTGTTGATGGGTGCTTCAGGTTAGCTCTTTATTATTTAGGGAATATAAATTTGGACCCAGTTCTACTCCTTTCCAATTAGAGCTTTAAAAGGAATCATGGCGAGCTGAGGTTTCCTCTATTTATTAAGTTGTTAGGTTGAGTCTGGTTCATGGAAGCCAATCACTTGGAGCTCAGCTCCCATTGGCCCCACAGGTAGATATTTGACATCTCAGTTCTTCTGTGGGTTAGCTAAGGTTCACCTGGATTTTGATGTTTTACTGTAAGTTCGTCTTTTGGCGTGGTTATCACGTTGGCAGGAGTCTGTTAAGGAGTGTAATCTCACCACTGTCAGCATTCTCTGTCAGGTGACAGAGCAGCCACAGTACTGGTGAAAATCCTATTTCCAGCCTTACATTTGCTTTAAACTGATCCTTCAGTTTCGGCAAGTACTGACTGTCATCCTGGGCAGAACACAGTACAACCCAATTGTATTGTGGGAATCTACTCCTTGTGGACAGAGAGGACTGGAATGGACAGAGAGACGCTGCCAAAGTACACCTCACTATCCCAACCCACCTGTCCAGAGAGTCGGGTGTATTAGTTAATTTTCTGGTCCTGCAGTAAAATATCATGGCTGTGGTAACTTGTAAAAAAAAGAAGGATTTATCTGGGCTAACAATGACAGAAATTAAGAATTCATAACAAATGCAACAGGAATGCATGACCAGAGGCAGGTATGCTGGCTGGAGCAGCAAGCTGAGAGCTCACACTGTGAACTGAAAGCACTAAGCAAGCAACGATACAGGAAACAGCACGGCATGGATCACTGAACTCTTAAAAGCCTGCCTCTAACCACGTACTTCCTCCAATAAGGTTGCACTTCCTAAATTTCCTCCAAACAGCATCATCAAATAAGGATCAAGTATTAAAATGCATGAGCCTGTAGGACATTCTCATTTGTCCCACAACACTGTAGAGGGTGCTGGCATCATGGGGCAGAAGGGCAAGGTAGACCAAGCCCAGCAGAGGCATAGAAGGTTGTAGATTGGCTCCAGGCCAAAGTCCACCTAGAGAGGACAGAGAGGGTAAAGATGACATAAAAAAGGACATAAGGTCAGCCAATACCTCAACTTGAGGATCACTACAATTTGATTTATGACACAGATACAGGTAAGAGACAGGAGCAGAAAATCTACAATCTAAGAGTTCACGTGGCTGAGGACTGAGCCCTGCAGTGCCAAGTCAACAGGAACGACCCCCTCTACCATCATCAACAGGAACGACCCCTCTACCATCATCAACAGGAACGACCCTTCTACCATCATCTGGGCGTCCAGAAAGGAGGAGGACAGCGCTCCAGCACTCAGAGATGAAAGAGACACTGGAGCTGAAGACATTGGGCTGATTTAGTCTGCAGGACCTAGAATTAGCAGCAGTATCTACATAGCACAAGGGTTTTCTAAAACGATTATTTCTTTGTTTTGTATTTATTACCTAAAAACATGTTTGGGGGATTAACATTTTTTAACCTTTGTTGTTCTCAACATGTCTTTAACACCTTTAATTTGTTTCAGATCTAGCCACGGTGATATTTTAAAGGACATTTCAATTTGTAAGTTTATAGCTTGACTTTTTCAAAATTAAAACAGTTTAACACATTACAAGCACCTCTTAGGAGAAATATGAATGCCTATATAAAAACATTACATGGGGAGAGGGGTTGTACAGCTACAAGGGGCATGTGTGGTATGGTGTGTTCAAACAATGGAGGACTGGATTCAGAAGAGAAAAGCAAGAAAAAAGTTCAGCAAAAGAAGACAACACGGGGGTGAGATAATACGTGGTTAATGCTCACTTCCTGAAAGCTGAGAAGCGCAGGAGGCTATGCCAATGAGTATCCATGGGGACTGTATGACTGAAGGTCTGGCCAGGCTAAGGGTGTGCAAAACGAGGCAGATTTAACTTAAGACATGTGAGTGCCATCAAATCTTCTACTTCCTTCCAGGTTCTCCAATTTAAACACATGGAAAAATCTACCCTCTTTGAAATCTATGTTCAATCACTACCTTTGTCTACTAATTTTTCTTTAGTATGTCTATCACATGTGTCCGGTCCATGAAAAAAGAAAGGAATTGTTCTTCTGGCAAATCATAATAATAGTACCACTATCTCATGCTTGTATTTGTGTCTTTGCTTCAACATGGTTGAAAGAAAATCCATGACTGGATTGAAAGTGAGCAAGGAGCTGCAGAGATGCTGTACCAGAGGCAACACCTGGGTCCCTGTCTGCTAGCTCATGGTGACGTCTGAGCTCAGCTGAAATAACACAGCTTCAAGGGAGGGGTCTGGAGATGTGTAGCCCTCCAGTGACCTCTCTAAGGCAACAATTGTGCTGACCAATGAAGGATATGAGCTTTTGTGTACTTTAAAAACTCCTGGGATCAGTGTATTAATAAAAAGGAATGGACAAAAGTTCCATCAAATTCCAATTACTTTATTTAGCTCACATTTCCTATCATACTCAAAGATCAATAGCAGTGGTGAAGAAAACAAGCATGCTTTGCCTGCCCAAGCAAAATGTCAGCTTGAGTGGCAAAGACTCAGTAATGACACATATGGTACCTACTAAATGATGAATCAGATCCACTTGGAACCTAGAAGAAAGAAAATATGACTCTCAAGATAGGCCCCAAAGGGCTACAGGGGAAAGAGCCAGCCCTAGGCTTAGATCTTGGAGGTGAAGTGGAATTTTCCAGTAGACTATAAAAGGATGGGCACTTCATGCAAAAAGAGAGAATAAAGACAATAAGAAGCTTTAAAGAGAGTGATAGGCTCTACATAACTCCATTTATTGGCTAGTACAACACCTGAGTACCATGAACAACAGAAATTCCATCTCATGTGTTTGTTGATGGCAATGCAAGTTAGCATGTCAGCATGGTCAGTTCTTTCTGAGACTCTGAAGGATCTCCATCAGGCTGCTTTCCTAGCTCCTATTGGCTGCTGATAATCTGGCATACCTGAGTCTAGATAAGTGACACTCTGGTCTCTGCTTCTTTTGTCACCTGGTGTTCTCTGCATGTGTTGCTCTCTACCTTTCCTGTTCCCCAGCTCACAGGTCTGTGTATCTGACCATCTGCTGCCCTGCCTTTCCATCCTCCACCTTAGAGGTCACATGGGACCTGAGTAGGTCAGGTGAAGGCCCAACTTAAATGGCAGAAGTTAAAACACACTATGCTCATTGAAAAATAGCCAGATGTCAGTGCCTGGACCATTGCATGCTGTGCAACAAATGCTTAGTAAATGAGAAAAATCAGAGTTAAGTCAGACTTCAAATCTCCAAAATGCTGATACTTTAACTTCCAAGTAATCATGATAGGACAAGATTGCGAACCCCAACTGTGTATGCGAGCACACTGAAGGAAAATCCTCTAAGACCTATTTAGAATTTTCCTACTTCTGAATGCTACCCATCACCAATTCACAGTGTTATTCCTTATTAACTGTCTGGAGAAGATAATTACTTTGTCAATAATGTGTACTTTAGAAATCCCCAGGATTTTTGTGTTAGCAGAGAGGAATGAGTGAAATTCTCATTCGAAAGTGCAGCTGCTTACAACTATTTGATAAACAGAACCATTTCTTTGGGGAGGAGGACTCTCCATTTTTTGTTTGTTTGTTTTGGTTTGGTTTGGTTTTTGGTTTTTTTAGAGACAGGGTTTCTTTGTATAGCCCTGGCTGTCCTGGAACTCACTTTGTAGACCAGGCTGGCCTCGAACTCAGAAATCCACCTGCCTCTGCCTCCCGAGTGCTGGGATTAAAGGCATGCACCACCATGCCCAGCTGACTCTCCATATTTTGAGTACCTTGACACCCATTCTGAGGACATATTACACACAAAATAAACACATTACCTTCTTTGCCCTGGCCAGTATGATGCTCACCTAGATATTGTAGTTCATGCTGAAATCATACAGCTGTTTTTTGGTGCCACATCAAAAGAGTGGCCTTCAGTGGAAGAGGCTGGAATACTGATGTGACACTTGGACATAGAACATGGAGGACACTTTGTAAGTCTTAGTTAATTGCTATAGATTGGAAATTGGAAATAAAATATTTCTTTGTACAAGTCTTTTAAAACATTAAGCTAAGAAAACAACGCCAGACATGCAATGCCCTTTTGCAGTTGGATTTCACACCACTTCATTTTTATTTTCTCCTTTTATCTGTGTAATTATCCTCTCTGAAAGCATTACAATTTTTTCCTAGTTAAGACATTTCAAATCTGTATTAGAAACAATGCAGCCATGAGTAAATGACTAAAACATAAAACATTAAAAATAATGATTTTAAGTAGGAAATGATGATGGGATTCTTTTTCCAGTAGGGTTTTGGCCACTGCTTTTTCCAGGAGGCAATTTGTTTTGATTTGGTTTTATTTGAAAAATATTCCTTAAGAATTCCTTAAGTGTATACAGTAAAATATAGAAATATCCACTTTCTTTTTTTATTTTATTTTTTTTTTAAAGATTTATTTATTTATTATATGTAAGTACACTGTAGTTGTCTTCAGACACTCCAGAAGAGGGAGTCAGATCTCGTTACAGATGGTTGTGAGCCACCATGTGGTTGCTGGGATTTGAACTCCGGACCTTTGGAAGAGCAGTCGGGTGCTCTTACCCACTGAGCCATCTCACCAGCCCAAATATCCACTTTCTATATCCCCTCTCCAACTGCCTCCCCAGGATCTTTCCCTAAAGAGGCCCCTCCCAACAGACTTTACTGCTTTATAAAATGTCGAAATAAATAAAAAACATCTCACACTAAAATCATTCATACCCAACGTGTACACAGCTTGATGAACTATTCAGCCAGAAGAGGCAGTCAGAACCTCCTCAGAGCTTTAAGGAAGCTTAGCACGTTGAACAGTGAGTACAGCCCGTTCACCCACCCATTATGGAAACCAAAGTCTGTTGTGCTCTTGAGTTAGGTCACCATTTGCAGTGACATACTTTGCTTCTACATAGGAATGCACATCTCTGTCCATATGTCTTCACACTAAGGACCTTGGTTTTGTGCATAAATATATTGCTAGAAAATAATTAAACTTAAATGTATTATCTATGCATTTATTTTTTGGAAATGCTCAAGAATTTCAAAACTCTCTGGTTGGGAATATACATAAAGGAGGAATATACCTGATATAGAACTAATCATATTTCATGGGTAATTTCACTCATTCACTCATTCATTCATTCATTCACTCACTCATTCATTCATTGATTTATTGATTCATTCATTCATGCAATAACTATGATCAACCTCTCATTCTTCACTTGGACAGTTCAGATGAGAATCTATGTAGGTCATCTCTGGTCACACCTCCCCACAATGGTGTCTCTATATCTATGCTCATTTCTGCTCGATGCCTTCACACCATTTTCTCTGGTTACCTTCCTGGGGCCACCCACACTTCTTTTTCAAATAGCACTCCTGTCTTTTTTTTTTTTAGTCACCTCAGGTAGGAGCCATCACTCACTAAGCTTTAATGGTGCCTCTGCATTGGCCTTCTTCAGGATGCAGTAATTCTGCATCTCAACACCTCCCTTCCCTGTGGTCTCAGGGCCCTGGGGCTTTCTTCATTGTTTCTGTCCCCTCTGAAAAGAACAGAGAACTCACATCTGCTTGGCCTTCTGCAGATGCTTCCTGACTTGGGTTCACTTCCTGCAGGAGATGTGGAATAGGATACTACCTAGCCTGCACATGAGCAAGGGACCATTTTCACAACTCAGGCAATGGCAATTAGAGCTATCCAACAGAAGCCCAGCTGAAGGCATCATTGGTTCCAGAGAGTTGTCATTAACTGGGCAGAACAAAAGCTAGGAGGGGCAATGAGTCTGAGGTGAAGAGGAAGAAGTGAGAGAGGAACCAGGAAATGCAGAACAGGAGATAATTCAGATGAACTTTCTGTTGCTTGGCCTGGACCCCCTTGCTTGGTTGTGCTCCAGGTTCTTGGAAGAGGCAATATGAGACTAGTGCTTTCCAGGGGACAGCAGTAATCCTCCTGCTGAATGGAGGTTGACTGCATGCCTCTCTTAGCAAGTGTCAAGGAAGTGTGGCAAGAGGCATCAGAGAGAGCCCTGTCAGCCTACACTGACAGTGAGTAGTAATGGTCCACTCCCCTGCAGGAGTCTTTGTTCCTTATACCCACTGTGCAGCTGGTACTGTCCATATGAATTCCACCAACCCACGATCAGAGGCGAGAGAGCAAGGTGGGGAACGCAGTAACTTCTTGTCAGAAAACTCTGAGGAAGTGGTGTTGCATCTATCTGAGTGCTGGGGAGATTCTGACTCTGTCTCACAAAGCTGCCTAACTTTACCTACAGTTAGCCAAAATCATCAATCTGTGATTTTGTAAAAGCTTATAGAAAACAAATGGAAGCTCAGGAGGTCAGTCATGCTATATACCTCCAGTAGTTGAATGGGAAACTGAGGCAGAAGTATGAGGACCTCAGGACCAACCTGGGCTACATATAAAGTTTCCAGCCAGCCTGGCCTATTAAAAAGAAAAAAAAAAAAATAAAGGAACGATTGGGGCTGTGATTGGGTCTGGAGAATTGGTGGCCAAACCCTGTTAGATGAGAGTAATATTATTTTACATCCCTGCTGCACAGTGGGGTTCAAAGCATAGCTCACAATTACCATTTACGTATCCCACAAATAACTAGAAGTAAACACCCAAAGTTCAGGGTGCAAATAACCATAAGAAGATAAAGACTCAATTAAATTGATTAGGTCAGTTCACTGAAACGTCACAGTGTGCTTCATAAACGTGAATGATTATTATGATTATTATACATTAATCAGAAGCTATAAAGATGTCCAAGGAGGTGGAAATGACAGCTAGATACCATTTAATGAATTACAGCAAGGTACCACATAGATTACATGTAGTTATAATAACTATATCTAATGGTTTAAGAACATTACTGATTCTTTAACCCGGGGCTCCTGTGAGATACAGTTGATTGCTGAACAATAGAGGAGAGGCTTGTTAAAGAGATGAGCTAGAAGATTCTGGTTAGATCCAGGATGAAAGCACAACTGGCTGGAACCTTGGGAATGTTAAAGTGGGGCCTGACATAACACAACCATTAGGATGCCACTTAGCAATTATTTTATTCTATTATAGACACATTTCAGGATGCCTTACCCATAGTCCCATGGGAAACAACTCTTAACTCAAGATACATGCAGGATCTTCAGACATTTCATTACAGTCTCTGTTCTCAGAGTTGTCAGGGTCAACACTTTACCCTTTCCCTACAATGAAGCTGTGTTACAAATATTTATAGTACAGCTTGTTTGCTTGGTCAGTCTGCATTTCCTCCTGGAATTCCTCACCCTCTTCTCTCTGTTTTGTGTTTTAACTTAAATAAATGAAATTTCAGTCAATGTTAAACTGCTGTGAATTAGACCATTTCCCCAAAATCTGCTGTATTTTATTTACCTATTCAACTGGCCTTCCCTACCCACCAGTGTGTTTAGCAACTATTGATCTGCTCATTGTTTCTACACTTCGAGAAAGACATACAAATGATGCCTTGCCTTGTGAGGCCTTTTCAGGGTGTCTTCCGTCCCTTGACACTATGCACTGGAGATTCATTTCTTTTTAGTTATGAATGAAAACTCCATTGTTTACGGAAACTTGTGTTTTTTACTAAAAATTTAATCCACAAGAATCCTTTTCTCATTCTGAACGATGTTACCTGGTCCAGGACTATCAGTTAAGAGGCAAATGAGCTGTTCTGAGGCTGCCATAAACCAAGTCACCACATGTGTGCAGTTCTTTCTAAACTCTATTTATTATGGCCGTTCTTTCTTTTTTTCACCAATACCACAAATTAAATGAAACCAAATAATTCTTAATGTTAGTTGATGCAGGGTTGGTTTTCTCTGCAAAAATAGCTTAGGAATCTGGGGCCCCTGGCAGTGTATTCTTCTACTTCACTACTACAGTATTCAGTTCTTACGCCCCACCAATATATTGTAAAGGCAATTACAGGGCTCGAATTGAATCTCTGTGGTAATTTGAAAAAAGAGTGACAGCTATTAAATTTAGGGTTGTCCTCATAATATCATTTCTCATTTCAATCATGTTTCTTGCATTTCATCTAGACGGCCTATTGTTTGGATTCATTACCCAACTCCCAGTTAATTTGAAGTTGCAAACAAATTTACTTATTTTAATGTATGAACATCTAAATTCACAGGTAGCATTTTTTCTTGATATTTTTCATTCTTAGAACTAATTTATTTATTGATTGATTTAATCACTTTATTAGTTTACATTTCAAATGATATCCCCCTTCCCTGTTACTCCTCCATCAGCCCCTCCCTCCTCCTACCTCCCCCCTCCCCTATGCCTCTATGAGGGTGCTCTTCCTCATAGAGGCATACATCTACTCCCTCCTCACCTCTCTAGCATCCCTTATACTGGGGCATCAAGCCTCCCTCCCCTCCCATTTTTGCCAGATCAGGCATCCTCTGTTACATATGTATCTGGAGTCCTGGCTCCCTCCACTTGTACTCTGTGTGGGGGTTTGGTGTCTGTAAATGGGATGGATCCCTAAGTGGGGCAGTCTCTGGATGGCCTATCCTTCAGTCTCTGTTCCATATTTTGACCCTGTCTTTCCTTTGGACAGGAACCTTTCTGGGTTTTTGCTACGCACACTCCAGTGAAGTCTGCTTGGTAGGCCGAGAGGCCTGGAAGCACTCATGAGGCAAAGAGTTTCAAGGAAACTTAACCTTCTGGAACCTTAGCATTCTCATAACCTGTATACTCATACCCTATCCCCATGTTAGTCTTGTATATGGATGCACATGCTCTCTTTTAGTATTATTTTATTATAAGTGCCTTTAAAGGTTGAATTCTGACATAGCTAAGCCTTCGCCAGTGTTCCAACGTCCCAGAAAATCCTTGAAGCCTACAAACTTGGAATTCAGTAGGAATTCAGTAAGAATGTTACCTATTCAGTAACATTCAAATTTACTTCTAGTAGAGACAGTGAAACTAATTAGACATTACAAAGAACGGAGCTAGAAGAGCTCAGAGATAGTCTGTAGAGTGATTACTTAGGGCAGTAGTAAGAGTTAGGGAATCCCACTGAGACAGGGATCTTCAATACAGCCAGGTATTGCAGGCTATATTGCATATTAGAAGCAAGTTGGTCAATTCTTCTGGCAAATGGAGATTCCCCACAGACACTTTAAAGAACAGCCAAGTTACACTCATACAAGAATTTATTAAGGCCTAGAAAATAGGGGTTTGTGGTGTTACATTATTCATGAGAAGGTCCGCTAGAGCAGAACCCCCTGGTGCTAGCTTTAACAAGACTCAAAGGAGTAGCACAAATTGTTACTAGGGTGTGAAATCCTTACCTGTCATTAGCTGACCCTAGGCAGGGCTGTTTTATCTTTACTGTAAACATTTACCTGGTTCCTGTAAGTCCTTTTGAAGTCATTCCTTTGTTTTGTGTCAGGTAACTTCAATGTACTTTGCCTGCTGTGACATCCTACCCCTTTGTTTTCTGTATTATATAAGACTGTTGTACACGTTGTGACAATACATTCAGATTCTACACAATCTCTCGTGTTTATTCTGTGTGTCATTTGCCGACTCCTTGTCCATCTGCAACCCGAGACCCATTCTACTCAGACAGGGATCAAAAAGGGTCCGTTGCAGGTTTTAAAACTTGAGATGTGTGGGTGACCCCACTCCTCAACTGGGGGGCATGTCTATCTACTTGAGGTGCCATCTACAGGTTGTATCTTCCCTTTATTGGGTATTTTGGCTAAAGTTATCCCGATGGGTACTGGGAACCTCTCACTTCCCTGAAGTCTGGGACTTTCTAGTGGCTACCCCCAGTTTCCCATCACCCATTGCTACATGATTCCATTCAATTTCCTGATCCTCTGAACTTCTCTCCTCTCCCTTCTAATACCTGTTCCTGCTCACCCCCTTTCCCTCACCGTCTTCTCTCCCTCCCTTGTCTCTCTGTCCCTCTAGCTCCTGTAATTCTTTTGTTCCCTGTTCTTTGTAGGATTGAAGTATCTGTACTTTGGTCTTTCTTCTTAAAACTGCATATGGTTTATGGATATTCTGAGCTTTTGGGCAAAAATCCACTTATCAGTGAGCACATACCATGTGTGTTCTTTTGTTTCTGGGTTACTTAACTCAGGATGATTCTAGTTCCATCCTTTTGCCTACAAATCTCATAAAGTCATTGTTCTTAAGGGCTGAGTAGTACTCCATTGTGTAAATGTACCACAATTTCTATATTCATTCTTCTATTAAGGGACATCTGAATTGTTTCCAGCTTCTGGCTATTATAAATAAGACTGCTATAAATAGTGAAGCATGTGTCCTTGTTATATGTTGGAGCATCTTTTGGGTATAAGGCTTCTGTAAGGCAAAGGACACTGTCAATAAGACAAAATGGCAACCCACAAATTGGGAGATCTTTATCAACCTTACATCTGATAGAGGACTAATATACAATATATACAAAGAACTCAAGAAGTTAGACTCCAGAGAACCAAATAACCATATTAAAAATGCTGTACAGAGCTAAACAAAGACTTCTCAACTGAGGAATCTCGGATGGCTGAGAAGCACTTAAAGAAATATTCAACATCTTTAGTCATCAGGGAAATGCAAATCAAAGCAACCCTAAGATTCTACCTCACACCAATCAGAATGGCTAAGAACAAAAACTTACACAATAGCAGATGCTGGCGAAGATGTGGAGAAAGAGGAACATTCCTCCATTGTTGGTGGGTCTGCAAGCTGGTGCAATCCACTTTGGAAATCAATCTGGAGGTTCCTCAGAAAAAAGGAAATATTTCTACCTGAAGACCCAGCTATACCAAAGGTAGCATTTTAAATACCATTTGAGGTTCATTCTGCATTGTATCCACAAATACCCAATGGCTTTGCAGTAAGTATTCATGACAGTCTAGCCTCCTAGGCCATTTTCAGATATCTAGCCTAGAATGTTCTGATATCATATTCATATTGAAAGCTTTCTATTCATGATTAAATAGGAGACTGCCCAACAGCCATGTTTGCTTGTTGGTATTTATTTAACTTTTAATGCCAGCTATCATCATGGTGTCTAAGCAAAGCTCTATTGAGTTTTTCTTTTTTCTTTTTGATTGTTTTGTTTTTTTAAAAACAAACAAACAACCAAAGAAGTTGATTCTGGACTCAGTTCACGAAGACAAAAGTCTTTGAAACCTGTGGGGTACATTTACCACTTTTCTGAAAGCTTAATTGGAAAATGGAGACCTAAGCATGTGGGCAAGAAAATTGGGCATTTGGTGCTTTTCTGTTCCCTTTCCAAATTTTCCTGTGTTCTCATTCTGTCTTTCGTAATATTGAGTATGTTTGCCTATCTGCTTATCTGTGCATGCATGTGTGTGTGTGTCAGTGTGGGTGTACGTGTGTACTTTGAACATTGACACATTCCATCTGCCTTAAGTTTACCTAGTCTTCTCTCAGGTTTCCCAAGCTATTTTATCCATGACTCACTTGGATGTCCATGACATTCTGCTTAGTTAACAGTAAAAATTAATTTTATAATTATACTAATTTTAAGTTGATTGTATGTCTAATTAAATTATAAATTACCTGACACTGAGCCATGTAGAGATAATTGCCATAAACTTGTTAGAGATTTATTGATGCCTGTCTTTGTATACCTTGTATTTGCTCTTTATAATATTGTCTTTTATGTTTATAGATAATTCTTTTAGGGCAGTGTCCTTCTCTGATTTTTTAATATAATCCATTCATATTTTTAAATCCCACATACCCAGTGCCATTAGCGAGATGGGTAAATTTCCACAATATTCTTCACTGAATCTTGTATACAACTTGTTAATTGTTTTAGTAAAAAATCAGAGTACATGAAGCATTTTCAAAACCCAATAATAAGATATAAATCAATGTTGAAATAGTAAAAATTATGAACCTATTAAAATGGATGAAATCTAAAGTTCTTTTTTATTTTGAAGCTTATGTATAATTTGTATATATTAAATAAGTAAGTATTTAAAAATAAGTTTTGATTCTTCTAAATATTTAGTTATTTTTATATTTTCCTTATAATTACTTAATCCAATTTTCAAAGAAAAAATATAAGCTTTTTTTGTAACAGGCACTGAAGCTTTAAAATGCTATGAAACACTTAAGAATAATTTTCACAGGACTGGAGAGATGGTTTAGTGAACCTGCTGTAGACATAATGTTATTGTACACTGTGTAAAGATTATCCATGTATTATTCAAATGCTGATTTCTGTGCCCCTATATCTGGTTGCAATTCTTATTCTAAGTATCTCCTGCCTCGATGTTATATAATCATTGCTCCCTATTTATTCTCTGATTTGTCAATAAAAGCTGACCAGTGAATGAGAAAGAGAGAGAATAGGGCAGGACTTCCTCCAAGCCAACAGAGAGGAGAGGAGGGAATGTAAGTGGGGATTCATCTATAGGGAGAGAGTGCAGGAGAGACCTTCTGAAAACAGCTGGAGCAGAGATAGCCATTACATGGAAGTATCTCAAGGATTTGGACTAGGAGATGGCAGCCAGATTAGCATAGAAGATTAGAATAAATTAATACTGCTCAGTTGTTGTGCATGATAAATAAAAGTATAGTCCAATCTCAATTATTTGGGAGCTAACTGGGTTAAGAGAGAAACTGCCACACTTATTTAAAAGCCACTAGCAACCTGCTGTTCATGCAGGATACCCAGGACTCAGTGTGGGTTATGGGAATTCAATTCTAGGAGATCGAACTCCATTGTCTAGCTTCTGTAAACACTGCATACATGTGGTCCCAAGATAATCATACACATAAACCAGACTGTTTTCATTCATTGTCAACATGTTTTATTGATAATTTTCACTGGGAGAAGTTTAAAATGACTAAAACTCTATCCAATCATTATTGAGGATAAGAGATGAAAGTCAACTACAGGAAAAGAATTGTGGGATTTTGTGACAAAAGATCTAAGCATCTTCATTATTTCAAGTGTATTGTATGAGTTAAAATTCATTATATATCAAAATAGAATATATACTTACAGTTTTATTCTTTAAATTAAGGATAAAGACTTTATCCTAAACAAGGAAGAAAAATGACCAAGGGGAATCCAAATGAGTCAATAGAAAGACAAACAGAATCTCTTGATTTCCTAGCTGTCAAGAAATATGAATCTTTTTACTCTTTAGACATGAAACAGAGCAATCATATGTGAAATATGTGTAAGAATATATTAAATGACAAAATGTTATTTTTGTGTTAAACTATTCCAGGTGTTCAGTGGGCTATCCATTAGAAAGTTTAAGCCAGGTTCACTTTCTTCTCACCAAATATATGCTACCACATCTGGTAGAGCCCCGTTCTTTACCTTACTTAATTTCAAGCTTTATATTATCAGTGAACTGCATATACATACACAAGAGCACACACACGCACACACATATACACACTCATACTTATTTACAGAGACATGTGTGCATATGTGTATATATGTATTTATGTTCTTATATACAAATGTATTTTACATGTACATGCATACATATGCTTGTGTCTACATATGTAAGTATCTTTCATTAGGTTTGATATTGGCTAGATCCAGATCTATTATATTGCTTGTAAAAATAACGCATTTCTGCTGTTGAATAGTTTTGCTTAACTGTAAAGAAGAACAGAACTTACAGCACATGATATTTGGTGAACAGCTACTGTACCTGAGTTGTAATAGATTCTGGCACAGGGTCGCAATCACAAAAATCTCTTCATCTTGACAACCCCTCATGATAGTTAGAACTGTTTCTAAATTATCCACTGGCTTTGTCCCTTTTATGTGTTTTATTAGCATTTTGTCAATAAGAAGTTCCCTGTTTAGTAGTAGATGCTATTCAATGTTTCAGCCTCTGGTGTCACACTGGCACTAGCCCAAGCAATCTCATATTGGAGTTCCCTAGGCTTCTCTCCCCTGATGTCATCTGTGCCCTAGAGCTTTGCTATTGTGGATAACTCAGACTAGCTTCTCTGAGTCCTAACATGCCAAAATGAACAAAAGGAAGCCATATTATTTTCTCTTTGGCCTGAAATTACACAACTCGAGAAAATGAGGTGGATGCTGAGGTTTCTGATACAAAATTCCATTGAGCAGAGGTCAGCGTCGTCGCCACCTTATGGCTCATGTAGTTGCCAAAAGTATTACTCACCTCCATTTTTGGTTCCAACGGCATTCTAACGTAGGATAGGAGGAGTTCCAACAAGTTAGAACTGCACAGATTGGGCGTTGTTGAAGCAAGTTCTTTCTCAAAAGCTAAGGTAATATTTTCTTGCCCAGAAGGGGAGGGGTAACTCTCCCCTGATCCAAAATACTAACATGGACTCAGCTTTCTCATTATCATAATCAGGGTTAATTGGCACAGGAACACAGTGTTACCAGGCATGTTCTCACCTTTGTAGAAAACATTGAAGTTTCTGGAGTCAGAGCATTATTCACGCCCCACACAATTCCTTAAGCATGTTACAAGCCTATGAAGACTCAGGAGGGTTGAGCTGAGACATTCAATACTAGTAAAACAGTCAGACTGGTTACCACTGTTGAGATTAAATCATGGGTTTGGCCTGTTAACTGATTTTTAGGAATGCTTTGTAAAATTATACCAGGGTTTTTGAAGAGCCTTAGAGGCCCTTTGATACAGAAGAGAGAGATGTCTACAGCTGCAGGCTGGATTTCTTAACTGGTTACATAGAACAAAGAGAAACCTTCTAGAGACAAGAGCAGCAAACTTGTTTTCCTCCCAATCCTTGCTGTAGAAGCATTTTTCTTTATGTGGAGATCACTGTTATCCACTAGCACATCCAAATGGAGGCTTTAGGGACTTCGGTGCAATGTAGAGTCTTTTCTTGCTCTTGAAAGTTCTTGGAGCATAACGAGAAAATGCCCGGCTGCTCAAAACCTTGACTGTGTCTATCATGGAGCAGACATCTCCAGAAACCTACAGAAAGCATCAGACATCAAACGAAGCTTTATTTTTACAGCCCATTAAGAATGCAGTGGCACAAAACAAACCCTGACTGATATTTCTAGTTATTTATGAGAGTCCCTTATATACTTTATAGATCAGGTTCTTAATGCATGAGGTGGATTCCATAAATGTACTGCATTTAAAGGTTTTGCATATGGCTGTGTGAACTAAAATACTTTAGCCATATCATACGTACATATATTCAAACACCATGTTGTACACTGAGTATGTATATTTTTTCAGTTTTTTTCAATTTTTTAATTAGATGCCTAACATGACTGTCCTCGGAGAGGCTCTACCAGCAGCTGTCTGAAAACAAGTGCAACTACCCACAGTCAAACATGGACAGAACTCAGGGACCCTTATGCTAGAGTTGTGGGAAGGATTGAAGGCCCTGAAAAGGATAGGAACTTCACAGGAAGTCCAACAGTGTCAAATATCCTGGAACCCTGAGAGATCTTAGAGACTTAGCCACCAATCAATGAGCATACACTAGCTGAACTGAACCCCACCCCCACCCCCACCCCAGCACATATGTAGCAGAGAGCTTCCTTGTCTGGCCTCGGTGGGAGAAGATCAGCCTAATCCTGTAGAGATTTGGTTCTCTTGGGTAGGGGGATACCCAGGGGCCTGTCCTCTCAGAGCAAAGGGGAGGAGGGATGGAGCAAGGGACTCTGTGAAGGGGGTCCAGAAGAGGAGGCAGTGTTTGGAATGTAAATAAATTAATTAAAAAGAGAAGTTGTTAGAGATTTCACACTGCATCTTTTCAGAGTGTCACAATTCAGTTTGTTTGTTAAAGAAAGGGAAAGCCATCCACATTTTCACAATCTATCACTTTATTTTCATAATAACAAATGCAGTCATCTACTAAACTGAAAGGTTTGTATTCTTCTAGTATGGGAGATGGCATTTTTACATGTGCATTTGTCACTTGGCAGTATGTTCTTATTCATCCAGATATGTAGAAATTACTTTTTAATGTACTGTCCCACTCAACAACAACAAAAAAGTTAAGATAATTCTAGAGAGAGAGAGATAGGCCCTTATTTATGGGCTTTTTATTAAGTTCTCCTGGGAAGGCTGAGAGTCAAAAGCAAGATCGTAAAAATGAGCTCATCACTCTTAAGCAGATAACTTGTCAGATAATGTCTGTGCCTTCACTTTAAGCTCAAGTTGAACTGTGCCTGACCCTTGGGAGGCTTGGTCCCCACCTTTATGGCTTTCCATTTTCTATCCTCTTATTCCTGATAGGAGCCAAGTCATCAACATGTCAGCATCTCTCTATCTTAAAACTGTATCCTTCACTGTCTCTTAAGTCAGATGGAAATACAGATGACCTATCACTGTTTGCTGAGGTATCACCTGATACACATTCGCTGAGTTAAAAACTCTGTGCACCAAGTACCTTTAAGTGCTTGTAGAAAAGGATAAACTTTGGTGATGTCATCTTGTTGTTAACTAACAAGTTCCAAAGACAATTGATATGCCTGTATGTGATGAGTGGGATTTCAGTAATACAGACTCAATCTGTCCTTCCTGCCACATCTTTAGCAGACCTTCCACGTCATTGCAATATCAACTACATAAGTTTCTAAATATCATTTTCTCAGAAGCTAGCTTTTTCTAGTTTCAACTACTCTAGATGTGCCAAGAGAAAAAAGTGGGGGGAGATGTCTACTAATAGTCAAGAGAGAACACTATTATGTAAGTCATATCTGATGAACATGGGAGAGTCCATTCAGATTTCAGATCTTTTACTCTCATGTCAAAAAGCTTTACAGAGCTGGTCAGCCTCCTGATGTATCCACAGTGAGTCCTTCTCGAGAAATCTGTTAACACTGTATGGGATTTCCTCAAAGAACTTCAGCAATGCATTTCTGAATCCCAGAGATTCGTAGCACAGCTTCGGGGAACATGAAGTCAAGGTTCAGTGCATGGACATAAAGACAGCATGACAATAGGTGTCCACAATGATGACAAGTATTCTGTGTCACCCAGGGAGAGAAGACCCATGAACTCTCTGGGCATGAGGATTCCAGATTTGTTATTTGGGAACAACAGGAAATGAATTCAATTTTCCATGTTAGGTTTACCTGTGTTAAGTGTTAAACATCTGTTCTATATATCTTCCATCCCATAATGTGAATTCTGTTCAATTAACATAAATTTCATTTTTCTTCACTATTTATTGAACTCCATGCTTGTATCTTCTATTGGCCTTTTTGTTCATTCATCTCTGGCTTTTTGTTTTTGTTTTTTTATTCTCTTGGGGTTCTGAATCCTGAAGATTCCTAGCACAGCTTGAGTTCCTTTAAGTTGTTTGGATGCAGCTGTAATTATTCTTTTGGATTCTGTGTCTACACACATGCCTGTAATGTAATCACAGTTTTCAAAGATTTCCTTCCATTTGTAGTTACATTTCAAAAAAACAAATGGATTAGCAACTCTAAAAGGTGACATCTGACTGAAGATGAAATTTGTTCACCCTAGGTCATAGGATAAGGAAATGAACATAAGTAGAGAGAGGTGGGGAGAAAGAATCAGTGATATTACCCTTGCATGTATATTCAATGGGACTATTCCTCCTTTTTTCCAGTGAGAGTTAGATATATGTATAGTTCCTCTAGCTTCTGACTCTGAAAAACTGTCTCTAGACCATCAGCCCTTGGCTGTCAATTAATGACCTTTGAATGTACAGACTTCAGGACAAACATTCAATACAAGCCTCTGCCAAAATTTATGAATCTCATGTTAATTGATCTCAATGAAGATGATCTTGAAAAATATTCAGGCACAGAATTCAATAGAATAAATTACAACTGCATCTAAACAACTTAAAGTAGACGCAAATATACTCTAAGAGAATGAAAAAACCAAGATGAATAAAGAAGCCTAATACAAGATACAAAAGGGGAGCTCAATACATAGAATTATTGAAGAAAATCAAGGTAAAATGATACTGGACATGAAAAACTGAAGAAGCCAAATCAAAAGCTTTACCAACAAAATGTGGGAAACAATATCAGGAATGGAAGATAAAGGGACCCCTCATTTACTGCTGGTGGCATTGCAAACTGGTACAGCCACTCTGGGAATCAGTGTAGAGGATCCTCAAAGCTTTCCATATGGCCCAGCTCTCCCCGTCATTGGCATATGCCAACCATCTTGAAATCTTCTACCACAGATACTTGTTCAGCCATGTACATTGCTGCTCTATTCACAGTCACTAGGAAATGAAAACAACCTAAATGTCCTTCAGGAGACAGATGAATAATAGAAACTATGGTACATACACACTATGGGATACTCTTCAGCTATACAGAGAAATAAAATGATGAACTTCACAAGTAAATGAATGCAACTAGAAAAATATTATATCCAGTGAGGTAAACCAGCTGCAGGAAAGAAAGTCACATGTTCTTTCTCTTTTTAGTCTCCGAGCCCCAAATCCTCAGATGTCAGTATATAACCTGGACAATTGTAGAAACAAAGACAAAAATCATTGAGGTATTAGGGGCTTGGAAAATAATAGAGAATGGAAATAGCAGGGTACAAGTGATACTATGGGGGAATGAGAAAATAGGGCAGGACTCCAATTGGCAGAGGGGCAGGGAGAAATAAATACAGAGGAAGGAGAGAGAGGCAGGTTTTTACTAACAGTAAAAATGCCTGGAAAAGTCATAAGGAAACAATTACTTAAAATATCCATGGTATATCACATGGTACATGGTATATGGTATATACCTATATATTATATAGTTTAAATGAAAATTTCCCATCTGCACTGACAACGCTCCCTCAAAAAGCCAAATACTATCTAATAAGAACCCCAATATCAGTCATAAGAATCTCTCCTTTAAGTTGTTGGTCAGGGTTGTCCAAGAGTCTCCCAAATATTACAGAACACTGCTATTAATTCCTGTTTCCCCCCAGAGGCTCCTGAGCTGGAACTGACCTGAAAGCCTCTCTGAGCTTTCATGCTAACAGAAGGCTCCTTGTAAGCTTCCAAATGAAGGAAACAACCAAGAGCCCCACTCAGCTGTGATGCCTATGAACCACACACAACCAAACACCAGCATGGCACAATAAACCAAAGGGCATAGCATTTGCAGGCATATCTTCATGGTAACCGATAGCTCTCTGATTGGACTTAATTCTTGCTTAACAAGAGATTATTCACGTCTGATTCTGGAAACCTGGACAACTACTGAAGGCTAGTGAAAGAGTGGTCTTGAAGGAGAGCCTCCAACTGCCACTTTACCAAACCAGCACAGTCTTTAAATACTCTCTGTACATTTATACTTATATCCACAGCTAACTAGTTATCACCCTCATTAAGGAAATATTTCTTTGCAACAGAGAGAAATCATTACAGAAAACCATAATCAAAACCAATCAAAATGCAGAGTTTTGGAGTCCCATCCCAGCGATACAACTGCATTACAATAACACATGCATCTAAGGTTCAGAGTTCATTTCAGAAGAGGGTAAGGAATTAATGTAAAGAGTTTTCTGTGAGGTTGTATCTCCTGGGAAAGTCAGAAGATGCAACATAAAATTTCACCCTTCTAGTTTCCTAGACATGACCTGAACAAGGCAGGAGTCAATACACATTCCTACAGGCATGTGGGGAAGCGAGAACTACAGGCCACCAAGGACTTCTTAGAGCAGGGGAATTGTCATCCCCAGGGGAGAGCAGCATATTCATGGTTCTCTTAGTTCTCTAATACGGAATGCCCAGCCCTGGAAACAGACATGCAAGCTGACACTTCACAGACTAAGCAAAGCACAGTTATATAGTCAGTAACATATTACCATATTATTATATGTATTAAATATAATAAAAGTATGTCATGAATTTGAAAGAAAGCAAGGAAGGGTATATGAAAGAAATCGAAGAGAAAAAAGGCAAAATGATTTCATTAGAATCTCAAAAAGTAAAATCAATAATTTAAAATAAACTGAAGTGACCACAGTAGTTGAGGTTATAGTAAGGAGCAACTCAAGGATTATTTTCCAAGGAAAGGAAGATAGACTACAGGATATTTGAAGGCAAAACCAGAAATAGTAGACTAGGAAGGATTAAATGGGTAGGAGACAGCAGGGTAGAGGAGGAAGCATTAAGAGCCACAATGAATACCAAACACTTTTGAAAAAGAGACATGGAAACTGACTAATTTAGAAGCTTCCTAAATAGTATAATATGTAAAACAAGTTTTAATGGAATTCCTTTATACTTGGGGGTGAAGATATACTCCCAGATACTATAGGCTATCAAAAAGCTCAATATCAAAAGTGACTTACCTTTTTTGACCTATTTGTCCCATAGATTTCCTTCAAAACATTAAAGGCTTTGCTCTTACTCTTGATAACCTTCTAGAACTTGATGGAAAGACAGTATTGCTGAAAACACCACATACTAAGTCATAAAACACAGAGAAATAAAATTAGCTCCCACCTGGAAGCTTTGCCTGGGCTGGATCACTTTCATAATGTTTAAAGGTGATAGGCAGGACTACTTGAGAGAATATGGATCAGTGTTTTATCTAAATATTAACACTGGAATAGCAACTGCCCTGGCAAGATATGCCCCAAGATAATATTGGCATAAATCCTATGGAACTATTCAACCACTTTGTAATTCTATTTAAGGCCCATTCTGTGAGATAGAACCCATGCCTGTTACTGTTAACTAGACCAAAACCCCATGGCTGAATAGCTCATATGTTCTACAGGAGAATTTAATTCTATTATTACGCTAAATGGTCACAGTAATAAACTATACACTAAGCATATGTTTTTATAAGCATATATACTCATAGGTTAGTGTATTTCTTGCCTTCCATTGGAGAAGGTTCTTTTTACAGTAGAGGGTGAGAATACAGAGACCCGTAACTGATTAATGCATAGAGAATCAGAGTCAGTGGACTGCTCAGCTCAAATAAATTATCAGCATTGTTTTGTGAATCTCACTAGGGATGACTATGTTTAAAAACAAAAACTAAATGAGAGCAATAGACATCTCAAAGTCTCTGTGGACATCATGAGAGGTAGGCTTGCCTCACTGCTTCTGAACCTGGGTCCCAAGTTATCCTAGCACGTTTGCTTGCCTATATCATCCCCAAACCCCCTTTCCTATGTAAGAATCACATTTACTTAAGTCTTCTTTTACCTGTAACCTTTATTCCTTTCCTCTTTATAACCAGCTGACCTTTATAAAACAGTAATGCTTTTATGTATTTCAAGAGTCCCTCACCTAAACACAGTCCTTCACCTTCTACTCTTGCCTTGTCTTGTGTGTTTTCTCAAGCTGATCCCTCCCATTGTTTTATCTACCACAGATAAACGATAACAGTATATAGATATTTCTGTTGAAAACAACTTGAGAAGAGCAATAAGAATTTCAAATGCTTTTTCTTCATATCCAACATCTTCTATCATAATGGATTAGATGTAAAATGACTCGTGAGGAAAGAGCAGATATTTTGATAAATGAGGAGAAGAAAACATGCAAGGACTCCTTTAAGGGCTTTGCAGAGGGTGTGGCAACATGAGGTTCAGAATCTGACTTTGGTTTGCTGGGTGGAAGGAGGTGATGTACTTGTCAGCCAAGCCCTGTTGTCCTTGGTTGTCTAATGAGACAAGAATGTAGAACAGCATCGTGGGGCAATCACAGGTCTCACTTCCAAAGGATTTCCTTATCAGTGATTAATCATTTGTCAGAGCCTTCTTTTGTTAAGACTGGCACATCCATCACATCACACATCTAGGGGAAGGACAAAGGGGGTTAGAACTGGCTTCTAAACTGCTCACTTTGTGAATTGCTTTCCTTTGCTTGTCTTGTGTTTACTTTTCCCTCTGAATGAATTATGAGATCACAGACTGTACATCATATTGTCAAATGTAGCTGTGCTTTCTATAGTGTCTTTAGAAATATCTTAATCTCTTATGTTAATATAAGTAATATCTATTGGTATTGTGCAACAGAGAAAAAAAGAGTGCCCTTAATAAATCTCAATTTGTGGTTTGTAAGGAAAGTCGCCTACATAAAGCAGCTAAACTCGGCTTGCATGTGTAGAGAGGAGACATGAGAAGAACTGGTAGTAGAATACAAACATACATAGGTAAGTGTATACAGGCAAATACATATGTAAGCAAACTCTTCCACATCTGAAGAAAAATCTGCAGGATATAAAACCTAAATATGTAAGATATTCTTTAATGGAATTGTAGAGATTCAGTAATGAGACAGAATGTATGTGGTGATGAATCAGCCAGCAACCATCTTAGGCTAGAAAACCACCTCATAGAAAAGACAAAATAGATTCATTCTTGTTTATGGTTGAATCTCTGTTTCTCATGGATTGGGCTAGGCCCTACCTGTAACCTTAATTATAAATGAAGGATTCTCTACAGCAATTTGGGCTTTGTTTCTTGCAACTCTAACTTTCTTTCATAAGTTGTTATGACTCTCTCACTATGACCACCTTGCCTTGATGTTCCTGAAACCATGCATATTTCCCGAATCACCATTTGGAAATTCCCTATCCCTTATCTCACTTATGTCCAATATCCACCTCTTAAACCCTACCTTCGGGGGAGGTGGCACATGTACAGGAATAAAAAAGCTTGCTGTAATTATTTGCTTCCTTTAATTAATTTGGCCATGATGATTTGGGTCTATGGTACTTCTCCTCACATCTTTGGGATTATCATCATCATAAAACACAACTCTAACCCCCAAAGGAACCAGAAGCAGCTTATTCTAGAGACACATGCAAATGAGTATGGTCTGGGAAGACAAATTTAAGTCTCCTCAAATTCCTCTTCCAACTACTCCATGAATTGTTTACAGTAACAGAACAAAAAAAAGTCATAAATCAAGGCCTATTTCAGATATATTGACTGAAACATAAAGTACTTGGTTACAGCAAAGCAGAGGTGTCAGCTAGAGGCCTCAAATGCTGTCCGATAACTCTTGTCCTTTTTAGTGATGACTGGTCTTGTTAAGACATTCCAAAATGGTTTTATCTGTTAGTCAGAGGATGTTTGTTCTGATACAGAGAGATACAGAATGGCTACGTAGTGGGCTAACGATAGCACAAGAAAATTGTAATTAGGCTTTAAACATTCCAACCTCACCCCATTACTGACATTCTAAGTAATCAATTGAACTTTGCAGACTTGCCTTCTTTCCTGAGTTCTTATTTCCTTTTACCAAGTGTCCTAGACTTTGGCTTGTGGGTGAAGGAAACAGAACCATCCATTCTTATTTAAATAATCCTGGTCTTGGTTTTATACAAATGCTTAAAAAAAAAAAGTGTGTGTATTTTCACAGGCACTAAGTTCTGTGTATCTTATTATTCATATAAATGGATACTTAATGACACGTTGACATCTTTTCCTTTGTCATTAGCAGATGTACCAGCTTTTCCCACAATTCCAGGGAGGTGACTGTCTCAAACTGAGGATCCAGGATCTATCCACTTTGTCATTGTTATAAATCGTTACCACGTGAATAGAGCCTAAGGAAAGTTTGGAACCCCGGAGCTGAGCAAATGAAGAATAATGAGTATTTAAATGCCGGCTGTGCATGACAACAGTTGGTTTTCTCCTTCCTGACAGGCAGTCTTGGCGGCCCATTTTGAGTGCTAACACACTTCCAAACAGGAGTCTACTTGCTTGTTTGTGGGAATCACCTTGACTATGCACCCATCATCTGGGAATGCAGCTTTCTGTCTCCACCTGTAAACAATCACAGAAACATCCCTCTACAGCTCAGTTGCTATAGCTACTGTGACTACAAATTGCCTCAGCTTCCAGATCCAACATTCTTGAACATCTCTTTCTATAGAGACAAGGAAACATCTTCACAAGCCATAAGACCTATTTGTAAGTCAACCCCTCTCCCAACCTGGTAGCTATTAAAACTAGGAATGTCCCTCCAATTGTCCAAGCTTTTGCCCAACCTCAAACTATTATGGTATACACCTGTTAAGGATATTCTCAAGACAGTATGTGCTTAAAATTACTTGCTCTGGGCTAAGTCCATAGATCATACTCAGTAAAATATGGCTTTCCTCCTAGTAAAATAAAATCTTTCATTTTTATTATTCCTGACATTGCTAAGAGGCTTCTATTTCTTCTAACTGGTGGCATCTTATGGTCTTCCAAGCCTATATCAATAGATGTTCTTTAAAAGGCAAGCTATGTAGATTCTTTCAATAAGCTTGTTTATTTTTCTATAGCTGGCCTTCTTGCTTGAAATTGGATATATATCTGATGCCTCCATTGGGCTGTGAGAAATATGGGAGCTATTGGATTGTGACCTTATCTATCTCTGCATCCTCACAGCCAGAGCAGTTCCCCCAGTTTACTGTTGTAAATCAGGTGATCCACCAACTTGCCTCTCAGCAACTCAGCATCAGCAACTTATGTCATTATCACCTGCTGCTGCCAGGTCTGGCACATTTCTACTGTGCTATGAGTTGTGTATGCTTTTTATACAACACAACACAACACAACACAACACATGCACCCTTTAAGAGGTGCCAGCTACTACAGATTGCTCTCTCTGTCTTGTTCTTTCTCTCTATCCCCCTGCTTTTCTGTGTCTGTCTGTTGTCTCTCTCTGTCTCTCTCTCTGTCTCTCTCTTTTATCTCTAACTCCCCCTCCCTCCTCTTGTGTCCCCACTCTAAGACTGCCTTTTGCTCTCCGCCCCCACCCCTTGGTGGCACACCTTGGCTCCAGACCTGCCAAAAATACCTTTCTGCTGCTTTATCTTGACACCTACATACTGAATAATACAACTCTCTGCCAAGGCAATGGTTTGCATCCTGCAGAGCTGCTTGGGATGGGAACTTGGAAATCATGCTTCTCTTGGTTATCTCTTGCAGGCCCGTTAGATTGTCTTCCTGTTGAGAAAACGGGCCCCAGAAAGCAGTGAGTTGTGAGCCTCATGATCTTTGTGGCAGAAATGCTTCACAAATTAGGGTCTACGGAATGAACAAGGTTCACTGTGCATTTACCTAAAGTGCAGATGCAGGTGAGGGTCGGGCCTAGAGATACATTTGGTGTGATCACAAGTCAGTTCTCCACCTTGCAGCCTTAAACATTGTGTAGCAGTTTCTTCAATTAGAATGGAGATTTTTGAGAGCGAAGCTACTTGTTTTATTTCCTGTAGTCTGAAGTCAGTCTTCAGAGACTAGGGAGACTCAGGATGTCTGGGAAAGAGGGATTCTCATTCAACTGAGAACAATGTTAAGGCTCAAACTCTGGGTCAAAATGAACTTTGCAGCTAGGTTCTTCCAGCATCTCTCAGACCCTACAACAGTGTATGGCTGGCACACCCTACCCCCTACCTTAAACTCTCTAGCCCAGGAGCTGGGCTGCCTTCCCTATATAACCCATTCATTCTAGTTACCCACCCCTTTGGTACCTTAGTGTTCCTGGCTGCTGCAACTGGTTCCCTCACTCACCATTCTTTTCCTCTCCCAGTCTCCCTATGTGAGCCAGCTCAGCCTGGTCATGTCCACTCTGGACTCTCCCATGTCTCTGCATCTGGCTACACTCTCCCTTTAACCAGTTTATAGTTCTCAGGCTTCCTCCTCCATCTTGTCTAGGAGCAACCATGTGCTTTCTTTTTTATTTCTTTTTTTCATTCAGACAAGAAGTACAGATCAGTCTGAGCATAGCTGAAACCCTACAGGGCCCTGAAACCCTTTCTTCATCTCTCCCAGTTTCTACAAATTCCATTTACTTTTGATTTAGCATTTGCTTTAATGAAATTAATACATTCATCTTAGTCAATGAGTGGAAATTTTAATGAGGTTTCTGAACTGAATAAAGTAAATAGAAAATACTCAGCTCTGGTAACTATTCAAAAGAAAGAAAAATATTGTGAAATGAGGACTCTGGGTCATCTAAATTGTAGTTAAGTTCAAGAAAAGCAATATTGCTTATAAGTATATAGTGAGCTACATGGAAAGCAGCATCTCACAGAAGCAGAGTCAGTATCTACCACTTGTATACCTTGCTCAGGTCAGTAAGGAGCTATCAAGGGCAGGGCAATATAACTCAGCCATGCATTCTTTTCTGGCCATTGAAATATAGCCAAGAATCCATAAGTTTTCCATCTGTGGGACAGCAATTCTCTTAGAATTACCTAACCACAGAAACTGTAACTGAGACAGGCTGAGGACAGTAATTCATTGTATTCTTGCCCTCTGCCATGGTGTGCTTGTTAGTTTTTGTCAACGTGACACAAACTTAGTCACCTGGGATGAAGAAACTTGAACTGGGAAACTGTTTCCTTTAGAGTGGCTTCTAGGCAAGTCTGAGGGAGCATTGCAGGATTAATGATTGCTGCAGGAGGACCTAGGTCACTGTGGGTGGTGCAACCTCTGCGTTTGTGCTCCTGGACTGAATACAAATCAGGACGAGCTAGTCATCAGTAGCAAACCTGTGAGAAGCGCCCCTAGATGACCTCTGCTTCAGTTTCTGCCTCCAGGTCCCTGCCTTGAGTTCCTGCCTGATTGTCCCCCAATGGAGCCTGGATGTGCAAGATGGAAACCAAATTCGGCACTTTCAAGTTGCTTTTGGTTGATGTTATCACAGCAACAGAGAAGCCAACCTGGAACAGGTCTAGGAACCACACTGAGAGTTTCCTCTAATCTTACATGCTCTCTTAGGACTCATTTGTATACCACTAGAAACAGCAGCTAGCTAGAATAACTTCTATCATGACTTGGGTAGATACTTGAACACTGTTGATTAACTTATTATTATAGATGTAATTGTTGGGAGTGAGCACAATTCAGCTGAGTTGAGAATAAGGCAACTCAGAGATAAACAGACGTGATTGTTCTCTGTGGATTGTTTTTTGCACTCTTGGTCATGTATGAAGATTGCACTCTGTCCCTATGAATTATGGGATTTCCCTTTGTTGATGGTAGAAATTGCATTAGCTCCCTATTATCTGAGCTCCAGGAATGCTTTCTTGTCATTTTTTCCAGATGACTCTTTCTTCAGCCCTGGTCTAGTCAACACTCAGGTTGAAGGTTTTTGTGGGAGCTATTGCATTCCTTCTTTACACACCTGTCTCCTCTGTCTACCCTGCTCTGTGAACCTTCTGGACTCCATTTCTAAGTTCTACTTTGAAAGATTCAAGTTCCATCTAGATTCATTCCTCATGAATGATGGCCTGGAGATTATCTGGAGGAAATTCCAAGCTCTTTCACTCAGAAGCCAGTATGTGTTGCTGTTCTAATTCTTGAATACCAGTATTGAATATATTCTGAGTTTTGTTGTTGTGTTGGAAACTGATCTGTTATTCCATCTTGGTCAGAAATGGGCATTCATACCTGAAGGATTGTAAATCTGCCTTCCTCCATGCCAGCTACACTTACTTCTTACTCTGACCTTGTATGCCACTATCAAAACCTTTGTCTGTGTCTAGTCATCCTAATGCACTGTCAGATTGCATCTTTGAGCTATATACATTGATAAAATCGCTTCTTCACTCAACTTATTAATTTTTGACATAATGGTTTTGGTGCTGGAGGAAAAATAAAGAGTTGAGGAGGCCACTCAGAGGTATACAGAAGTAAATTTTTCTGTGGTAGTATTGTCTGCTTAGAATAAGCAAATACAATACCAAAATAATGTATATTCATAAATTTAATGGATTTCCTTAAAGATAATGGCCAAGACCTGTGAGATGTCACAGGAAAAAAGATGATCGAAATGGATGCACAAAGCTCTAGATGATTGCCCTAAAGAAATATCTCTCTGATAAAGAAAAGGAAAACAGTAGAGGTGAGGGGTAGTGTGTGTGTGTGTGTGTGTGTGTGTGTGTATGTGTGTATGTGTTATGGGATGGGTTGAAGCAGGTAATCATTGAGATTCTTTGAGGTCTACCTAGTACATAGATAAAAATGACCCTAAAAGGAAAAAAGTGATGCTTCATTTCATGGGCTAAAAGCCTGGGAATCTAGGTTTCACATTTATGTGAGGCAGGGAGTTTTGATGATAAAGCCTGACTAAATTTTGAAGAATAAGACACGAGAACAAAGGATCAGGGAAGAAGGCAGTTTAGTGGGGCAGGGCTATCCTTTCACTAATGAGGGAAATTGCTTCTGTGAGCCAGCTTTTGGGATGAAAGAAAATGACATTTAGAGCATTCCAGAAGATCTTGTTTGTTCTTTGTGTTTCCCTCAAATTGTCTAACAAAGTGGTCATTCCTTACTGTCTTAGATAGGGTTCTTATTGTTGTAAAGAGATACCATGACCATGGCAAATACTATAGAGGAAGATATTTAATTGTGGCTGCCTTACAGTTCAGAGATTTAACACGCTATCATCATTTGTGGAAACATGGCAGCATGCAGGCTCATGGTACTCAAGAAGGAGCTGAGAGTTCTACATCCAGATCAGTAGGATCCGCAGGAAAAGAGCTGGTATGTGCTTTTGAGACCTTAAGGCCTACCCCCACAGTGACACACTTCCTTCAGCAAGTAAACACCAACTCCAAGTTGTATCTCCTAACAGTGCCACTCCCTATGGGCCAAGCATTCAAACACATGAGTCTATGGGATGTAGGGGCTTGGTCTGGTGCTGTTGCTTGTATTTAAGTTCTAAATTCTGTACCCCAAGATCTGGTTGCTTCACCTTGCCCCACCCCACCCCAAGTTATCCCTAATTGGTTAGTAAAGATACTTCCAGCCTGGGCTGAGAAGAAGAAGAGAGAGTGGAGTATAGCTTCTAACTTGGGGTTTCAGGCAGGACCCATGGGAGAAAAGGAAGGACGAGGAGGAGAAGGAAGGAAGGAAGAAAGAAAGGAGGAAGAGAAGGAAGTCACCACGGGTAGGTGAATTGTGAGCACATAGCCATGAGGGCTGGCCTGTTGGAGTTGCAGCCACCCAGATTGAAGATGGCAAGTGATATCTTGGTGTTACTGACAGGGAAGTAGACAAAAATAGTAAAGACCTGTCCAGCTCTAATGTTTTAAGGCTTGTTATAAATACAATATATGGCTTATTATAAATACAAAGGTTTATGTAAGGTTAAGTTCTAAATTCTGTACCCCAAGATCTTTTTATTTGGGAACTATATGGTCTAATTGGGGTAAAAACCTCCAGAATAATATTTGCCACAACAATGGGTGGGAACCATTCCTGTTCAAGCTACCATACTTACCTGATGAACTATGAAAAGGAAAATCCTTATAATAGAGCTTACCCAGAGCTTTCTAGGAATGTGCTGATCGGGTTACTCTGTGGCACAGCATTCTAGCTTCATAGAATTTGCTAAGTCATCACTTAGTTACTGGATACCTATCTTAATTTTACACACACACACACACACACACACACACACACACACACACACACAAACCTCCAGCAGTTTTAAATCATTTGTAAAGGATATGTGGAGAAGGGGTTGTTGTTCATTCAGTGTATAGTGACAACTATGGTCCTAAGTGTGGAGAGAGTAGTGCTATGCTAATTATCTGAAGAATGCCAGAGCTACCAGCCTACTCTGGAGAGAGGGGTTGAGAGGGTTACTGTGTTAGTCAGAATTTCAGGCTCCAAGATAAAGAGTAGGATGCCTGAGACCCTCTGGGTCCCTGTGTCTGCATGGAACGGGTCTCTTGACACGGGTGGGCAAAGCGTAGATGAATGAGTGACAAACAGACACACACAGGAGAGTTTGTGTGGAATCTGAGTGTCATTTTCGAATCTAGCATCAGACTTTTTATGCAGAGGACAATAAGGAAGTTGGGTGACATATTCGCAAGGTACGATTGAGGTAACCAGAATCTTACATAAAACAGAGGAATGCAAACACAAAAGGTCTAACAGGAACCACCTGGGATAGAATTCATTGATAACAGCTGGGATCAACAAGGGTTCCACCTAAGATTCACTAATCTTAGAAGCCAGGGTCAAGGGCTTCGCGCCCTTGCCATAGTTCCTATTTTAGTCTCTTGTATAGTCCACCTTCCCCTTAGGCCATTGTAAATACATGTGTATGGGTGTAACTCTGTTACAGTTCTAAGTATCTATTCTGGTTTCTCCTTTGGTCTGAAACTTCCTTCTTCCTTAGTGATGGTAAATTCCTGTGTAAGGGAGTGACTTAGCTTTTACAATCTTACTGAATTCCAAGCCCATGATCTTGCTCAAGGACATTTCTAGGACTGTTGGAACACTGGCGGAAGGCTTTAGCCATGTCAGAATTCAATTTTAAAAAGCACTTATAATAGGAAAATACTGAAAGAGAGCACGTGGATCCATACACTAGACTAACGCGGGAATGGAAAATTAATGTATGGGTAGGGAATGCTAGACTCCAGGAGGAGAGCTTCCTTGAAACTCTTTTGCCTCATGAGTGACTTTTAAGCCTTTCGGCTTGTCCAGCTGGCTTGACCAGAGAGCATAGCAGTAGGAGTCTTGGGATGCATGCCTCAGGCAGGTAGCTTTCAGAAGTTTCCTCAGTATTGAAACAGGTTATATTTAAGAAGCTAAGAATGAGAGCTGCTGAAGATATCCCTGAGACCTTATCATCAGAGACACAAAAGCATGCCTTTTATCTACAGGATTAATAACTAACCAACAGAGCCAGTTGTATAGAACTTTATAGTTTAATGTCCACTTGAAGTCTGTTTCTTAGGGATGATGCTCCTCAGTTTCCAGTGAGGTAGCCATGGGAAAGCTTTGGTGTGGGTTGCCCTGATGCTGTTTGCGTTCTGATGTTAATTCTGCTTTGCTCCATAATGAGCAGTTGATCAGGATAAAGTACCCAAGTGATCTCATGTGAACCTTTTGCCCATTTTAACTGGTCAAATAAAGGCTAGAGGCTGTGATTGGGCAGTGGAAGGTAAAGGTGGAACTGGAGGTCTTGGAGAGTAGGGACAGGTAGGAGGAGGAAGAGAGGAATGAAGAGGAGAAGAAAGGAGAGAGGACAGAAGGAGAGAAGGAAGTGAAGATGGAGCAGAACCTCATGGTAGGGAGAACCAGCAAGTAGCAAAGAGTCTTATAGCTGGGTAGTAAGTTAATGTAGTGCTAGATCTGCCCAATCTAGGCACATAGCTTTTAATCATAATTGGATTGTGTTCTTAAACAGACCTATTGGAGTTGAAAATGACTGCAACAATGCTTATATGCTTTCTTCTGATGGAGTCAGCAGGGCCAGTTGCATGATGCTTGGGATCTTACCCAAGATGGAAACATGGAGGTCCTTGTTCCTCAGCTACTAAGAACTGCAAGATAGTGGCCAGCAGACATGGACCTGAGATGAGCTGCTGGTGATGGCCGGTTTCAGAGCTAAGAAGTCAGTCCTGGTGTTTGGCCTCTGTCTATGTACAGCAGCCCTCTGATTTTTCTTAGTCCTAGTCAAGTCTGGTGCAGTGGTGACATTTGTACTTAAAGGTTCTATGCCAATAGAGAACATGTTCAGACAAATGACTGAACAGGAGGTTTCCACAGCCAGCTGTTCATGGAGACAACTGGATTCTGTATACAATAGAATCATTCAGCTGTTCATGGAGATAACTGGGTTCTGTATACAATAGAATCATTTAGCTGTTCATGGAGATAACTGGGTTCTGTATACAATAGAATCATTATTACTTATGTGTTTGCTATTCAAAGGGTTGTATTGACAAGTCACCTGAATGCCATTGTTTGCTTAAGTAAGGCACAGCCTTCTCTTAGTAGACCCTCTCTTATAGCCCTCTCTTAGGAGAAAGTAGATACTTTCTCCTCCTCCTACTTTCCCACAGAGTCTATACACACTTCTAACTGTTTATAAAATAGGGAGGAGGGGGATTTACAAAGTGTGCTTTTTCAAGGTCCAGCATGTCCTTCCTTATCACACTGCAAATAAAATGTAATTAGGAAGGGCTTTAAATGTTTCAAAACTGCAATTTGCAGTCTGAGATAGCAAGCCTGACATTCCATCCAAATTGCTCTGATAGAGGAGTTTAAGCTCAGCAGGTCCTCAGTTTGATGGGAGCCTTGTTCAGTTCTGAGCATTTTTCAGATAACTGGTTTCAAACTAGAATCTTCCCTGAACAAGTGACTCAGTTCAGTGCCTCTTGCTTCAGACACTTTTCTAAATTCAAACAGTGATGAATGATGATGAACTCAACATTGCAACTTGTCACTAGCCCTGAACCCACATGGCAATTGATCCCAACTTCTAAATCATGTTGCGTGAAATATTAAAAAAAGTGAATCCACACTATTGCCCATAAGGCACTGTCGGACAATAGCCGGCTTGTTCTCATCTTGTGGAGACTTTCTGACCCAGAGCTTCGAAATCTCTCTACCCAGCTCACTAAGATCCCAATGGAGGGTCACTACCATGACAGCTCCATACTTCAAAACTCTCATGGCCTTTTGTGGTGCACTTCTGGCAAACCCATACTTTGCCACAATACCTTTCTCTGTGGAATCCACCCGAGTCCCTGCATGAAAGATAACAGCATACAAACTTAGTTCAGAATCAATGGTAACTCAATCACTGGGCGCATCAACTAGAATCCTAACCTTGTAAGCCATATTAAATCTAAATCCTCCCTTGGTGAATCCTGGTGGATTCACCATCTAAACCAGGAGACACTATTAGCTACATCTTGTCCTCTTGCTATCCCTGTTCAAAAGCCTGTATCTCTCTCCTGCTTACTCTCTTTTCCGTCCAACCTGGAAGACCCACCTACTCAGTGATTGGTTTCTTTATTCATTGGAGAAGATTCACAAGAAGTCACCTGAGTACATGACTCATTGGTTCCCTTGGTTCAGACAATCCCTCCTGGGAAAACAGAATTAACATCAAAGTACAAATAGCACCAGGGCCATCAACAACATCATGGTGTCTCTAACCACATGTTCTACAGCTTTGTCCTACCTAAAACTCATCCACTGGACATATGCATCCTGTTTCAGGAATGATAACTTTTATTAGTATTCTTTTCTGATCCTAAAATAATGTCCATTTCATGTAGTTACCTGGAGCTCTGTCTTTGTCTGAATGGGCTCACGCCCATCTCCCCAACCTCTTCACCTGCCCATCTGCCTGCCCATACATCAGCTGAGTCAGCCTTCCTTTTATATATTAAGGTCTGACAATAAGAAATAGCCTACGGTATAATGAGAGGAACCTGAAGAAGTATGTTCTAATGGCAGTGAAGGAATGCACTTGCCAGAAAGAATGAGGACAAGCAGGCAGAGAGCTAGCTTCCTTCTTCCATATCCTTTACAATGGCTGATACTGAAAAGTATAACCCCAGTTAAAGATAGATTTTTCTCACTTTAACAGATATAGATTAAAGGTGTATCTTTTTACCTCAAAAGATACAGATTAACTTAAATGGCAGGATAATAATAATAAAAAAAGGGCAGCATCTATATTTGTGTGTCTGCCTTTTTTTTTTTTTTATCACCCTGCCATCTGAGGTGGCTATTCTTGGTAATCAATTTGTCCATATCTGTAATTTACTAAAATCCAAGTAGCTGGATATACCTGCAAAAGATATTTTCTTAATTAAATTATTTGAAATGGGAAGACTGACTGACTGATCTGGTGAGGTTCTCTAACCTCTATCACCACATCCTAGAACCTCAGTATGTTTATTGTGTATAGTACACGGATGGGGGTTTTAGGGAGTCCTGGTGAGTGGGTGAGCCCTGTAGGTGAGCAATCTTAGGATGTAAATATACAGAAGGAGGGGCTGCTGTTACTGTCTTTTCATGCACTGATGATCATTCATAAACACTCATTCTTGGACTCCAGAGGGGAGTTTTGCCACCCTGCTTCAGCCTGAACCATATGGATAATGGCTTTGCTAATGGTCCTATGGGTCTGAGGCCTTGGGAGTCCTCCACATGGCTATACCCATATCAAAATTCATATTCATTGAGGATGTCATTCACAGAGGACTTCCTTCACTCTCTACAAATTAATGTATGTAATACTGTGCAAAGAGATAATTCACCTAAGCTCATTTTTTTTTTTATATTTTCATGAGATGATAGGCATTAAAAGAGCCCCCAGGAACTGCTAAAGTCACTTTATTCTTGAGGTTAATAAGAACCTAGGCCATAAAACTTCTCTGTAGAGCTGCCTCCACCAAGTTCTTCCTGGGAACATATATATAGGCCTTTCCATAAAGGCAGGAATGTTGAGAGGTTGTTGCCTCTGAAGAGTTTTAGTTCTTCCCTCAACTCTGTTACTGGTGGACCTTTGAGCCCTCCTAAATGCTTCCTTTTCAACTAGGAGCGTTTGCTGATGAATAGAGGGTGAGTACCCATGAAGATGTAATCCTCATTTTCCTAAAAGGGACTAAAGACTGCTGGTGATTAAAGACTGTCAGGTGTGATGACACACACCTTTGATCCCAACCCTAGGGAAGCAGAGGCAAGCAGATCTCTGTGAGTTCAAGGCCAGCCTGGGCTACATAGTAAGTTTTAAACTAGTCAAGACTACAAAATAAGAATGAAATAAGATCCTGTTGGGGGAAGGGTGGGAGGAAGAGAGAGGTAGGGAGGGACAGAGGGAGAGAGAAAGGAAGAAGACTCATTCTTTGGAAAGAATGAAATTTTCTTTCATCTAACATCAAAGAATGTCTGACCTACAAATGTCTAAGGCTGGGAGGAATACATCTTGATGCTTACAGAGATGCAGGGAGTGTACTTCAGGTCACCAGCCAGGACCCACACTTGGCCCCATTTTCTAAGCTCAGCACCCTCCCTGCTCTTGGATCCTTCCACTGTCTTACATGCCCATTCCTCTGCGGCTGTGGATGTGCTCTCCTCCAGCAGAGATTAAATCAAGGTGTCTTTATTCTTTAGTAATTTAGGATTAATCTGGCTAATTTTACCCTCTCACAGGTCTTAATGATTATTATAAATATGCTCATTTAATCAGTGCCATAAGTCTACAAAGTGCACTTGTTCAATATCTTGATAAAACTTGTTCTGAAAGTGGGACCAAGAGTAAGGACCACAGCAAGTGAAGCAAGACTGTAGAACATCCCTAAGGAAGACGGTAAGGAAAATGGGTCAACCAGACCATCTTAAGTCAGGAACTCAGAGCAGTCCCCTGGACAAGCAGTGCCCATCTGGAAGCAGGACACTGTCAGAGGAAAGTATTTTAAGCATTCTGAGAATCTGGTCCGTGGAACAAGCTTTGGCTACAACAAAGAACATGGCAGGTTTAAAGACTAGAAAGCAGCTGATCCACAGAGCAGAAAAAACAATGTTCATAATTACCAGCAACTGTTAACTAGCTCCAATTCCATTTCATTTTCCCTTGATACAATAAATATGTTTACTTGAAACCAAGGGGAAAGAACAGGGAGGCACAGGAAGAGGAGGATTGAGTGAGAGTCTAGATAAGCCCTGGAAGCTGTTGAAGTGGCATTCCCATTTGCAAACGTAGTCTGCATGTACCACATCCCCACTCCCAACCTTCAGCTGAGGCTCAGGCTGAGGCTGATGAAGAATTTACAAGGCTTTAAAAAGACATTCAGAAGTTCTCAGAACTCCACAACCAGGAAGTTCTAGCAGGAGGCCTTTCCCACCATCTCTGACTACCCACATGGTGTTAGTGTCTGGCTGATTCCTGGAAGAATTCATACCATATTTTAGGGAGGAACCGCAGAAGTCCAGCACTTGCTTGTCTTCAGCTCTGCCCATTCTGGTCACAGTGAGACAAGCTGCACCACCAGTAGGGAGCATTGTCAAGGGATGTGATGAAAAAGAAGGCATGTGGACAAAGCTTAATGTCCCCTGAAATTGGCCCAGATCTTGGGGACCACATCGGATCAGCAACAGGTTGTTCTGGGAGCTTAAGAGGCTTGGGCACTACAAGCCAATGTTTGTGTCAATTTCCAAGTGCACTGGACTGAACTGAAGTCTTGCTTCAGGATTATGTGTCCTGTTGGTTCTACAACACCAGCAGCAGCAACATAGGAAGGGGAGAACCTAGATAAGCCCTGAAAGCTATGGAAGTTCAGCAGTTAAGAACACGGTGGCACACTCCTTTAATCCCAGCACTCGGGAGGCAGAGGCAGGCAGATTTCTGAGTTCGAGGCCAGCCGGGTCTACAGAGTGAGTTCCAGGACAGCCAGGGCTATACAGAGAAACCCTGTCTCAAAAAACCAAAAAACAAAACAAAACAAACAAACAAACAAACAACAACAAAAAAACCCACTTGCTGTTTAGTTCTCAGCATCTGTAAAGCAGCTCACAGCCATCTATATCTTGGGCTCCAAACATATGACACCTTCTTTTGTCCTCCACAAACAAAACAAAACAAATCAAAGCAAAGCAAAACAAAACAAGAAACCCTTGATGTCTCCAAAAATAGTTGACATGAAACTGTTTACACAGACATAACTTTGTTTCTTTTAATGCCTAAATTTCCCTTGTCATCCTCTTTCCTTCTCTACCTTAAAGAGATAACCTCCATGTTATATTAACATCTACTAGCCTGGGCTGGTCAGACACTAGAGCTGCTTTCTGGCCCTTTATAGAACCCAAGGGACAAACCTATCAGGCACTTTACCAAGAGGAGCCACTTGAATCAACGACATACAGAAGGTAGTCATGCCTCTGAGACACCCACCTACAGGGTATGACTTAATGGGAGGGGATTACAAGAATTATTTACACAGGAGTCCTCAGTGTGAAATCCTTGGACCCAGCCTCCCTGAGAACATGTTTGAAATGCAGACTCAGCATCTCTAGGTCAAATGAGTCTGAATCCCTGGGTCTAAGCCAGTCCTTTACATTTTTGTAAGGCCTCAGTTGATTCTGATATATACTCAAGGTTGGAAAGTACCTATTTAGGGAACTGTACTATGAGCATTCATTCTCCTGGCATCTCGAGAGCATCTATTAAATGGCAGTATATTGTCATCCCAGATCCTAAAGACAAGTGGACAAGGCCCAGGGTCAAAGAGGCTACAGGAAAACAAGATGTTATTCAAATCAGTTTTCATAGCTCAGGCAATTATGGAAGACATTCAGGCTGGTCCTATTACTTGTTTAGGGATATCTTATATTATTTCTGAAACGTGATGCTTGCTTACTTACGTGACTCTTTGCCAGGATTCTAAGTGTATTTGTCACAATACATGATGTCTGACTAACATCAGTATTCATGAATTTGAGCACAGGTCTAGTCAAACAAGATAGCACATTACAATCATGTCAATGAATGAACAAATGAATGATTTCTGGCAGAGGAGTAGAAGTGACAGGCAAGTAGGAGACTGGAGAGATAGCTCAACAGTTAAGAATATATACTGTCTGGTTCCCATCTTCCCTTGTGTACTGCAGCTCAAAACTGTCTATATATTCTGCTCTGAGAGTGTGATCTCCACAGGCACCTGCACTTATGTATATATTGGCCTTTCATGCACACACACACACACACACACTTCTTTAAAAGAGTTATTCAAATTCAGTCCACTAAGGACTTTTCCACTATGGCAATGAAAGAGTCATGTGCAGGGCTGGAGCGCCAGAAGGCCTGTCTGTTACAGCTGGAAGCTGAAGGCAGAAAAATAATCAGAAGTGATATTCATATGAGATTTGCATATATAAAGGTTATTTTGACCTTTTCTAGTATCAGAGAAGTGCTTTAAGTCTAATTTTAGAGTACTGTAGTAACGTTCAATGGGTAGAAATGGAAAACTTTGAATTAGTGAAGCATTATCCCAAGAATGTGCATTTTATTGACATGTGGAATGTCTGGGATTGCCAGCACAGCTAAAGAGTTAGATACAGCTGATTGCACAATGCAGTATGGTCTAAGCCACCCAAACAGTCTGACTCCAACAGAATTTCCACAGTGAACAAAACTCAGGAAGCTGCACATCTGGTATGGCTGATTGCTACACAGAGTGTGAAAAAAAAATAAAGTGAATTGCAGAACATGTGTAGAAGATGCATATGGTCACACCCAGTAAAGTCCCTATGGCTCAAGGATCATTATGGGAACCAAAGGACCTGGGGATCTCACACACTTTGAGCCATATTCGAGGGATGGCTCTTTTGTCTTCTCAACTATTTTTTGGAATGAAAAATCAAGTTCACCTTTCCAATAGATACCAACATACTTTTCATCTCTTTATCAAAGCCCCCTTAAACCTCAGTGCTAATTTTATTTCTCCTTGATTGTTTTTAACACTGGGATTTATGAGACAAATGAGAGAATTGCACATGACTTTTAAAGGTCAGGGCTTCCCCTCTTCACCACGCTCACAACATGACCTTCAGGTATTGTATTCTCCCCATAGAATAGAAGGAATTAAATGGAATAAGGAATCACCAAGGGCAATGCAGGGGTTTGTGTGACAGACATGCTCCAGGAAGCACTGAATCCTTATCATAGCACCCATTATTTGATAACCCCTCCAATGCCATGTGGTGGTTTAAGTTAAGATATCTACCTCTGGATCTCACTATTAGTGTGTTCCAGGAAGGACCTCCTCCCCATTTAGGCTTCTGGATGTGAGCTGGATTTATTCCTCATGCTGGAAACTTTTCAACATCATCTGCTGACAATCAGTCCATTTATCTCACTGTGACCCTATAGATTCAGTGTTATGGACTTTTCCACAATGAAAGCACATACACAAGATAAAATTCAGAAAAGCCTTGTTATATTGTGGATCCTGAATATTTCCAAAGGCTTGTGTTCTAGCCTGGGGCACTACTAGGAGATGAAAACTTTAGGAGGAAAAAAAAGTTGAAGGAAAGCTACATCATTTGAGACATGTCCTTGAGAACCCAAACCCTAGGCATCCTTCTCTCTCATCCTTTGCAACCTTTTGGCTATGAAATAAATAGGCTTTCCATGCTATGTACTAGCTATATTGGATTAGCTCTCAGTATGGCCTCAGATGTGTTGACCCATTATAAAACCAATGACTCTATTTCAAAAATAGAATACAGTCCCTAATTCATTCTAAGGGGTGAAAGCTAGGACCTTAGCATATCAGTTTTACACACAAAATTTATGACAAAATCCTAAAGATTGGCATACTAAAAACAGAAAACATAGTCTGCTGTGTGGAAATCAAATAGCTGACTAAGGCTTGGGTTTAGGTTTCTGTTGTTTTTGTATTAAAATATTAGGTGAACTTCCCATGTCTGGTGACTTGTGAGATCAGGGTCTGGGACTGGGAGTCAGAAGAATATGCTAGCTGCTACTGTTAATGGCCAGGGTGGTGAACAAGAAGATAAGAATTGAGAAACAAATTGTCCAAAGGAATCAGTAAGACCATACCTTTAGGGACTCACAAGAGATAAAGGGGTGATATGGCACCCAAGGTCACCAGTAATGTATAGAAATGTTTTCTAAATGCATTTCAATCTTAGCATTGTAACTCAAATAAAAAAAAAATATGATGCTTATTGTACTCAGTGTGGAAAACCCCTGAATAGATGTCTGGAAAGAAATGCAATTTAAACTGTGGCATCCAATAATTATTTAGACTTTATATAATCATTCATGGAAAGGGCTCCAAATACAGTCTTTCTCTTAAGTCTAATAACTTCAGTGTAAATTGTTACAGAAATGAAGAAAAATTAGTAGAGACATTTAGTAACTTTGAAGGCCATGGCATTAAAAAGAATGGGTATATATTTAGCATCTAAAAACCACAAAGATAAGAGAAATATGCATTATTTGAGTTTAATCTACTGCCAGAACCACAACACTTAAGGGAATCTTATCTATACAAGAATAAAGTTTCTCTCTCTCTCTCTCTCTCTCCTCTCTGTCTCTCTCTCTCTCTCTCTCTCTCTCTCTGTGTGTGTGTGTGTGTGTGTGTGTGTGTGTTTATCCCCTCTATATGAAGAGGCAAAGTAGAAGAGGGAATGCTCTTAGAAATCTGGGGTCTAGGAACATACCCTGAAGGCAACATTAAGTGTGGGTGATGTAGGTAAAAGAATTTCCACATAGAAGAGCAACCAGCCAGGAATTAAAATAAACCAAGAGATTCTGATGAGGAATAAGAATCAGAGACTGTCCCAGTTACTTTTCTACTGCTGCGAAGAGACACCATGGCCAATATATATAAAAGAAAGTGTTAATTGCTGGTTATAGTTTCAGAGAGTTAGAGTCCATCATGGTGGGGTATATGGCAGCAGGCAGTTCGGGAGGCAGGCATGGTGCTAGAGCACCATGAGCAGAGAGAACTCTCTGGAAATGACTTGGGTTTTTGAAGTATTAAATTCCACCACAGTAATACACCTACTGCAGCAAGGCCACACCTCCTCCAGTAAGGCCACACCTCCTCCAGTAAGACTCCTCCTGATCTTCCTAAATAGTTCCACCAACTGGGGACTAAGTATTCAGATATATGAATCACTGGGGACCATTCTTATTCAAACTACTGCAGAGGATATTCAAATAAGATTTGCTGGCTACCAAGCAACAGACTCTCAAATAATTATACCCAAGGGAAATCCAGATGGTTTTATACTACAGGATCTCTAATGGCTTCCTTTCTTCTTTCACACTAGATGTACATTGAGCTTTCTCCAGTCCTGCTTCTCCATGATGTAGATAGTGCATGGTAAGGAGGTAGCAATTTTTGTCTTCTTTATTCTCCTACCATCCTGTACCTATCTTCAGTAGTCTTGTACTTGGATACTATGCTTTCTTTTGGATAAGGTTTGAGGGAGGATGGATATGGGTTTTTATGAACTGTAGCTGTTATAAATGCTGGCGTGTCTCTTCCAGGCACATAGTCAGGTTGTTGTCTCTAATCAATCTTCTTGAAGGTAAACAGGCCATGGCTCTGTGTTGTTTTGATGCATTTTTATAGAAAATGGTATTTATCACTGTAAATATTGGTGTGTGTTTTTGTAATTACTACATTATTTCTCCTCTGATACAATAGCCAGCTACAAACCAAACAGTGAAGGCTTTGCTACTAATGACTCAGAATATATAGGACATGGATTGGAAATGCTAAACTAACTTTAAATAGATTTGCAGTATATGGGAAAACAAAATTGAACTTCATTATTCCAATTCTGGGAGACTCTGACCTGTTTGTTTCTGTAACAAAACTCATCCCTTTCTGACTTATAGAGCACTTCTGAGGGTGCAGGCAGCCTCACAGGTTTTTCAAGGAAAACAGATGGATTTATAGTACTTAGATACAGGCAGAGTTTTTGTTAATATTTTCCATTGATTATATGCTTGTACATAAAATAAGCATGAAACGATTATTTCTTTATTATTCCAAATGAAATGCCTACATCACATTAGAAAAGGACTCTTGCTTTCACCTACTTCCCACCCTATCCAGCATTTACACAGTCCCCATCAAAAGAGGGTGAACAAAACACAAGACCAGAGCAATAACCTGCTCCAGAGTGGACAGGCTGTGCTTAGGCACAGCAGGATACTGAATAACTCTGTGTGTGCAGCCAGCAGATGACAGACAGAAGACACCTCTCAGCAGCATGCTCATCTTCACTTGAATAAACAATTCTTTAAAACCAGCAATGAAGACCTAGAAATGAGGGGAGAGAAACCTAAAGGTATCCATCTTTCTCGAGAGAACATCCCTGTACTCTCATTTTTGGTGCTGTTTATAAGACTTTAAAATATTTCTGGATTGCACTCTTGCATGAATACATCCCTTGGGAGAAGGCCTCTGCATGTTTTCCTGGCCTTCTTTATACCACTCTTCCATCTGGCCCTCTCTCTGCTGGATTGTTCTAGCAAAGAGAGTAGGCTATAGTGACAATGGCAGTTGTAGCCACAGTGGTAATGGATCAGTAGGTAGTGTCCTCAGCAATAGCTGCTGCAGCACTGCTAGTGGAATTGTGAATATGGTGTGGGTGGCAATAGTGGCAGTTATAACAGTGGTTGCAACAACAGTATCAGGGCAGCAAGTTCTTCTACTAGTAGCATCAGAAGTGGCTGTCTTAGCAGAAGAAGCAGGGTAATAGCTGTAGTAACAGTAGCAACAGATACATCATTTGCAGTAACATATCCTAACTATCATCATCAGCAACAGCTGCATGGACATTATCCTGTACTAATGAGATTTTTTTTTTCTTTTGTCACTGTGACAAATGCCTCACAGAAACACCTAAAATAGTATTACATTTGGTTTGTGTTTCAGGATGCATATTCCATGATTCCACGTTCCCATGGTCTTGGGCAGGACATCCTGGCAGTGGAATATATGATAAAGAAAGATATTTCCCACATGAAGTTGGAAGCAAGGATTAGATAGAACCTTCAGTGTTATGCCCCAGAGACCCATTTCGCTTGCCAAGATCCAAATTTTGAAAGTATTCTCTACCTCAAAAAGTAATCCCACAAACTGAGATCAGGCATCAATGTGGGAGCCTGTGAGAGCATTTAATATTTCAGACAGAGCAGACAGTAATGATAGCAATAATAGTTGCCATAGCAACTGTTGCAGTGCAGCAAAGATGCTTATGGCCATAGTCAGCAATGGTGGCATGAGTAGTAACCACAGTTTGATACAGTAGTCAGCAATGGTGGTATGAGTAGTAACAGCAGTTTGATACATCTGAGCCATGTGAAATTATGCACTGATACTGGCAAGTGTAGCATTGGTGAACATTTCAGTTTTTTCCATGAATGAAGTCATTTTGTTTTCACAAAACTGAGAGGATCTAGTATCCTAATACTCTGACCATTTTATAGAAGACTAACAACAGCTTCCAAAGGTTAAGCCACTGACCCGGAGTTCCAATGCTTAAGCATGGTCACCTCAAATCCAAGAGAGGCTTCTGGCACCCGTTGTACACTACCTCTGAAAGACACTGAGAAAAGCTGTAACTCTCACAACATGAAACACCTTCCAAGTTATTTCTAGGGCCTTACTGGCCAAAGCCTCAGGTCTGATGGTAGGGCTTAACAGAGTGGGAACAGATTCATAGCAGTCCTAGGTTGCTCTGCTGTAGCAGTTTTATATCCAAGGACTTTGTGGTCCACATGAGGTAAAGGACTATAGAATCCAGGCTAGAGAGGTTGCAGAAGTCAAGCACAGTAGCATCCTCTGGAGGACTTAGAGATGGGACAGCAGGATACTCTCTGGATTTGTGATTCTGGTGGTGGGCAGGTCTGAGAAGTGGCATTTCTGACAGTCTCAGGACATGCCCACCATGCAAGTCAGAAACACTGAGAACCACATCTTAATTTTCCACAGATCAGGGGTTACCAACATTGGGTATAACATTCTTTACAGGAGGCTGACCAATAAGTTTGCTGTGAGGTTGATGATCCTGTAGTTCAGACATTCCTCGGTAGGCATGAGACCAATGACATGTAATGAGTTCTGTGGAAACATGTCACAGACTGTTATGAGTCACTTTTGTTGGTTCTGAGTTTCAACAGTGAAGATGTGAGTTCTATGTGAGTCCATGCATAAGGAATGTCCACTTGTCCCTACCTTAATACACAGACCACACCAGGTTATTAGAACATGGTGGAGAAGCACTTAACTGGAAATAGATATCCTCACATTGTCTCATGACCTTAACCTATCTTTTCTACAGTGCTCTCTCTCATCAGCCCCAGACACCCCTTGGCTGTATTACAGCACAGTAGTCAGTATTGATCAGGCCTTTGCTCTGGGATAGCCATCTCTTTCCTGTCAGCACAACATAGTCTGGGTCTTGGTCAAAGGCCAGCAGCTCCAGAACATTGCGTTCACAGTTCCCACTGAGTTCTTACCCCACCAGTGTCCTTGTTTGCATGGCTGTGTCCCTCAGGGGGCTGTGTGTTCCTGGAAATAGGAACTGGGTCATATTCTTTGAATCTTCAGCACAAAAGGCAACACAAGTTGCCTTTCTATAAACAACTGTTGAATTAATATTTTCCGTATTTCTAATCTTTAAAAACAACAGACTTGTGATCGATTGCTTCAAGCATAAGGGGTTTCTGTCCTCGCCAATTGGCATGTGTTTCCAGCAGTCACTGGGGATTTGTAGAGGAACCATGTAGGCTATATTGACAAGCGAAGTGACACATTTCACATCAGATCTGAGGAATGCCTGTTTCTGACTTGCTCGCAGTGTCTTATCACTTCATTGGAAGGAGTTCACTTTTAGCTGTGCTAATTCCAAGGTAGCATGACCAAGCAATGATTTGTAATACCAGCAGATACCACACTGCCAGAAGAGTGATTTATACTCCACAAGACGCACTTGCATTAATTATTATCTTCACAGTAGTACAGTTACATCCTGATTTGCAATGATATTTCACATGTCAGAAAACTAAAACTAAATTGAGACTAAGATTCCACCACAAGGAACTAAAGCCATTTCCCATTGAAACCCTATAATTTCATAGCAGAAGCTTCCTTCTTTTTAAAAGCCTGACTCTATTATGAGCAACACTTTCTAAGATATGGCAGAACCCATAAACTAATATACCTTCCTTGAAATGGATTCTGGAGCCATGGTGTTTAAATAAAGCCTACAGTAACAAGAAGGCCACAGGAGGGGCTCAGGTTTGTAACTGTGAATGCTAAGGAGTTGGAAGAGAAATCACAAAAGTCAGAACATCATGGCTGTGACCACAAGAACATTAAGGTAGCTGCCATGCTTTTCAGAAGACAATGGCCACACTTGCTAATGCCCTTCTACTTTGGCCTTAGGTCTTCTCTTGAGTCTTGTTTACTGCTGTGCCAACTGAGTTAACTACAGTCACTGAGATTTTTAAGGCACTCTGAGTGTTGAAAGAATAAATGAGATTCATACTTCCTTTTGTGTGAGCCTCCACATATCTTCTATGGTCCCATTCCCTCAGCCTCAATTGGCAGTTCACATAGGCCTATGGAATTTTGATGGATATAAGCCTCAGTCCATCAACACAAGGATATTTCTCTCTATAAGCACCTAGGCACCTGGGATCTGTGGAGGGTACAGATGAAATATCTCTGTGGAAACATCAGTTAGTTCTGGCTGATTCAACCTCTCTCTTTTATCATCTATACTCAATGCCATCAGGACCTGTTTTTAAATATGTTTTGGATATATATCTATATCTATATCCATATCTATATCTATATATTGATCATATCCATCTACCATTACCGCCCTCCAATTCCCCTTCAAGGTTCTGATCCTTTCTTCCTCCAAACTTGGTGTTCTCTTTTTATTTACTTCTGATTATTAATAACCTGCTGAGTCCAGTTAGTGCTACTCATATGCATACACATGTATGGACATCAACTGGAGTGTGGGCAACCTACCAACAGCCATATCCTCAAACAAGTTACTATTCTTTCCTCTGGAGCCATCAACAGCCAATAGCTCCTCTTATAGGGGTAGGACCTCAGGACATTTCCCCATCCATGCTATAGTTTTGACTGGCTTGATCTTCTTCAGGTTTTGTGCCAGTAGCCACAGCTGTTGTGAGTTGCTGTGTCCAATAGCTATATCATGTCATGAAGTCAGTATTCTACAGCTCTTCTCCCCATTCACCCAGAGCTTACATTCTGCTTCCTCTTCTGCAACCCTGCATGGATGTGGGGCAGTTTGAAATATCTGAGCACTCAGAGTTGTTTATTCTCAAGACATGAGAGCACACACATGTGTGCATGCACACACACACAAACATACACACACACACAGAGGGGGGGGTCTAAATGTTAAATAAGATATGGGCCTTGCAGATTTGGAAGTGTCTGTTTTCCCTCCAACTCCCACATATCAGGGCATTCACAGACCCCTCCACATGGTTTCTGACTACTTATGGATTGGTGCCCCCACCAGATGATGAGGTATTTTTAGGCAGAATATGTGTCTTACTTAGTTTTTTCACTAATTAGGGCAATGCCTATCATACAGGAAGTTGGCCAACGAGTCACCAAGTGAAGAAAGGAACATAATCCAATAATACAGTAGAACTACCAACAGCTATAACACTCTGTGACATTTCCTAGACTTTTTTAATCATCCTGGTTTGGAGTCTTAGGGAATCAAGACACCTATGATTTTGTACCTGTGAATCAAGGACACCTATGAATCTAGTACCTGGCTTGCTGTCACATAACTTCGATCCTAAAACACTTAAGGATTTTAAAGTTTATTATGTGTATTATATACAGGATTTGCTGCTCATCACATTAAGAAAATATTTTGTTTGTTTGGAGACAGGATTTCACTATGAACCCTTGGCTAGTTTGAAACTCATTATGTAGACCAGGCTGGTCTCAAACTCATAGAGATCCACATAATTCGGCATCCTGAGTGCTGGACTAAAAGTTGAATTACCACTGCCTGACCCATTAGAGAATTCTTGAATGCTAGTGTTTCCTATCACTCCTGTCCTTCTACCCTCCAAGATGTTAATACTAAAAAGACTTCTTTCCAATGATCATATATGCTAAACACAGCATTGGCATGTTCTCTGTGTACTCGGTATTCTGTGTATATTCTTAAATGTCCCCTCTTGCCTGCACGCTGAAGGAAGGTTTGGTCTCCATGATGTTATTAGGAGATGGTACAACCTTTAGAAGGTGAGACCTACTTAGAAGGAGACATGTCCCCAGGGGTATTCTGGCTGCCTATCAGAATTCTGGCACTTCTCCATCTTTCTTTGCTTCTTTGCCACTGTAAAGAGATCAGCTTTTGCTGTGCAGCCTTATAATAGTGACCTATAGTGTTGCCACACACTGAGGAATAACAAGAATAGGTAACCATGAAACCATGAGTCAAGTTATACCTTTCAATGTTTAAGATGATTATTTCAGATACTTTTGTATGGCAATGGAAAGCTGACTAACATAATGTACAGAATAACATATTTAATATGTACATCATAAAACTATAAAATAACATACTTCATATATAAATACATTTTGTAACAGCATACATATTTATATGCTGTTGTACTTCATACAATATACTAATACACATTACAATGTGAAAATAAATAATACATGTACATGTGTGTGTAAATATGATTATTATACATATAGTGTTATATTCAGATGTAGAGTTTATATAGATTTTGAAAAATGCAATTAACAACACCTTAAGAAGTTTCTAAGTTATTAGAATAGAATATGTCAACCTCTTACCTCACTCTGAGAATGGAAGTCATATAAAGATGTATGTATTTCTACATTGGTCTCATTCACATCTTTTATTTCTATTCAAAGCTGTATGCTTCACTAATCATGGAAATGTGATACAAATTAATCAAATGTTAATAATCATCAAGTTGACTAAACAATTGAGGGGAGCCCTGCTGGTGTCAATGCAGGCAGTTATCCACAACAGGGTGAGAATGAGAGCTTGGTTCAGATTGACTTCCTCAGCCAGATCAGACTCTGGAGAGTCTAATGCCAGGTGGCATTGTCAGCATATTTAAATACAGTACAATTTTGGAAAAAGTCTTCAGGCAACAATAATTTCAATTCCAGCTTCACAATAAGTCTTAAGGTGTGACTACATAGAGACCCCATTACAAGGTACATGTGACCATGATGGAGGGATCTATAGCTAAGGGGCCTAGGATCTAGTATGGTTTCTTATGAAGAGCAATAGAGATCTGCAGGCTATGAAATACCAGTGACATCTCTCCTAAGGACAGGTTTAAACTGGAAGCTGAAGATAATGGTCTAGGGAAGGAGAGTCTGGGATAAGCGTTTTGGGAAATTTGGCTGAGGTCTGTCTCTATAGCAAAAGATAAGTAAAGTCTGCCTCCACAAATAGCAAAAAAGTCACAGGATTAACAATTTCCCCTAGTCGTCTGGACAGAAAACGGGTAATTCCTCCTCCTCTGAGGAAAGGCCCTGCATGCTTAGCATTCCTGGTTCCTTAGTGATCTGTGGATACAAGGACCTATGCACCACCAATAAATAATAATAAATACTAACTATATTCAGTAAGATGTTACCATACATGTCTTTGTTCCTAACTTCTGTGTAGATTTCTTTTTCTCCAAGCTTGACTTGCTGTTATGTTATACCAGATATGCCTTTATACAACATTGCTGTCTTGGCTGAAATTGTCTTTTCAGTAGCACAGTCCCCATCCGTGCATTGGGTCACTGACCCATGTCCTGGAGATGTTTTCTGAAGGGAATGAGAGACTCAGCAGTAAAGAGGAATGCAGTGGCAAAATACTCCCTGTCTTGACAGCGTGCCCAATATCATTGAAGTTGTTGAGAAGTTACTTTCAGATGGCTACCTATATATGCTTCTTTTTATTTAATATTTCCAAAATGGTGTGGTAAAGGTAGAAACTCCTGGCTCCTGGTGGCCAGTCTTGGAGTGTGGGAGGAAGCCTCTCTTCTGAAAAAGGCAGGGTTGTAGTAGAGCAGTTTTGCATCTTAATTTTGGGAATAGCTTTAGAAAGCTATTGAGACAACAAAAATGGCAAATATCCCCCCCCAAGCAATTATGTGTGCATAAATGAGTACACATGTGGCTGGTAAAACTCCACAGAATCTAGCCTGTAGAAGGGTTAGTTTTGCAAAGGTGCTTCACCATGAATCAGTAAGAAGGAGTTACTGAGATGTATTGTGATCACTCTTGTGCCTTGTTCCTGACATATTCTATGTTCCTATAGCTATTTCAGACAATATTGTTACTCCATATTGGATAGGGATCAATATCATGAAGCTTGTACCATTTCATGGCCTTCACCATCATGGCTATGAGCAAAACTAAGAAACGATCCAACTGAAAGAGGATAGTGGTTCCAGATGAACACCCTTCCTTACACAGCAGTCTCACTCATCTGGATGCCTAAGAAATATTAATATTTGAATGGCCAAGGGTGTCATTAGATTTATGTGGAGTTGACTGAACTTTCCCCTTGATACCCAGAAAGGAACTGTTTTCTCAGAGGGTATGTATTTACAATGCTATCCTCAACAAGGAAAGGAAGATACAGCAACCACTTCTTCCTGTTGCTTAACCTGTTGGAATTTAAGACCTTAATAAGTTAAACTGACATGGCTCTATGTTTTGAACATTTATGAAGCTAATCATTGCAGGAAAGATGATTTATAATATATGGCAGGCATCATTCTTCTTGCTACTGTAAATCCAAAGTGTCTCAACAATAAGACTCAGATTTCTTGATGTCTGCATTCATAGAGTCAAAGTAATAAAAAGAAGCTCAACACACCCAGGAAGAAAAAGATTGTCAGGGTTGTTGTTGTTGTTGTTTTGGTTGTGTGTGTGTTTTAGGTTTTTTTTTTTTTTCATTTTTTATTAAATATTTTCTTCATTTATGTTTCAAATGCTATCCTGAAAGTCCCCTATACCCTCCCCCCACCCTGCTCCCCAACCCACCCACTCCTGCTTCCTTGCCCTGGCATTCCTCTTTACTGGTGCATATGATCTTGGCAAGACCAAGGACCTTTCCTCCCATTGATGGCCGACTAGGTCATCCTCTGCTACATATGCAACTAGAGATACAGTTCTGTGGGGTGTTGGTTAGTTCATATTGTTGATTCTCCTATAGGGTTGCAGACCCCTTTAGCTCCTTGAGTACTTTTGCTAGCTCCTTTTTTAGGGACCCTGTGGTCCATCCAATAGATGATTGTGAGCATCCACTTCTGTATTTGCCAGGCACTGGCATAGCCTCACAAGAGACAGATATATCAGGGTCCTTTCAGCAAAATCTTCCTGGCATATGTAATAGTGTCTGGGTTTGGTGGTTGTATATAGAATGGATCCCCAGGTGAGGCAGTCTCTGGATGGACCTTTCTTCCATCTCATCTCTGAACTGTCACTGTAGCTCCTTCCATGGGTATTTTGTTCCCTATTCTAAGGAGCAATGAAGTATTCACACTTTGGTCTTTCTTCTTCATGAGTTTCATGTCTTTTGCAAATTGTATCTTGGGTATTCTAAGTTTCTGGGCTAATATCCACTTACTAGTGAGTGCATATCATGTGTGTTCTTTTGTGATTGGGTTACCTCACTCAGGCTGATATCCTCCAGATGCATCCATTTGCCTAAGAATTTCATGAATTCGTTATTTTTAATAATTGAGTAGTACTCCATTTTGTAAATGTACCACATTTTCTGTATCCATTCCTCTGTTGAGGGACATCTGTGTTCTTTCCAGCTTCTGGCTATTATAAATAAGGCTGCGATGAATGTAGTGGAGCATGTGTCCTTATTACAAGTTAGAACATCTTCTGGGTATATGCCCAGGAGAGGTAATGCTGAATCTTACGGTAGTACTATGTACAATTTTCTGAGGAACCGCCAGACTGATTTCCAGAGTGATTGTACCAGCTTGCAATCCCACCAACAATGGAGGAGTGTTCCTCTCTCTCCACATCCTCCCCAGCTTTTGATGTCATTGTGAATTTTTGATCGTAGCCATTCTGACTTGTATGAGGTGGAATCTCAGGGTTGTTTTGGTTTGCATTTCCCTGATGATTAAGAATGTTGAACATTTTTTCAGGTGCTTCTCAGCTATTCAGGATTCCTCAGTTGAGAATTCTTTGTTTAGCGCTGTGCCCCATTTTTAAAAATAAGGCTATTTGATTTTCTGGAGTCCATCTTCTTGAGTTCTTTATATAGATTGGTTATTATTCCCTTATCTGATTTAGGATTGGTAAAGATCCTTTCCCAAACTGTTGGTGGCCTTTTTGTCTTATTGATAGTGTCTTTTGCCTTACAGAAGCTTTGCAATTTTATGAAGTCTTATTTATCAATTCTTGATCTTACAGTACAAGCAATTGCTGTTCTGTTCAGGAGTTTTTCCCCTGTGCCTGTATCTTCAAGGCTTTTCCCCACTTTTACCTCTATAAGTTTCAGTGTCTCTGGTTTATGTGGAGTTTTTTGATCCACTTAGGTTTGAGCTTTGTACAAGGAGATAAGAAAGGATTAATTCGCATTCTTCTACATTATAACCGCCAGTTGTGCCAGCACCATTTGTTGAAAAATTTTGTCTTTTTTCCATTGGATGGTTTTAACTCCCTTGTCAAAGATCAAGTAACCATAGGTATGTGAGTGCATTTCTGGGTCTTCAATTCTATTCCATTGATCTACCTGTCTGTCGTTGTATCTGTACCATGCAGTTTTTCTCACAATTGATCTGTAGTACAGCTTGAGGTCAGGCATGTTGATTCCCCCAGAGGTTCTTTTATTGTTTAGAATAGTTTTTGCTATCCTAGGTTTTTTGTTATTCCAGATGAATTTGCAAATTGCCCTTTCTAACTCTGTGAAAAATTGAGTTGGAATTTTGATGGGGATTGCATTGAATCTGTAGATTGCTTTTGGCAAGATAGCCATTTTGACTATGTTAATCCTGCCAATTTATGAGCATGGGAGATCTTTCCAAAATTCAAGGCCCATACCTTAACATAATAAAAGCAATATACTGCAAACCAGTAGCCAACATCAAACTAAATGGAGAGAAACTTGAAGCAATCCCACTAAAATCAGGGACTAGACAAGGCTGCCCACTTTCTCCCTACCTATTCAATATAGAATTTGAAGTCCTAGCCAGAGCAATTAGACAACAAATGGTGATCAAGGGGATACAAATTGGAAAGGAAGAAATCAAAATATCCCTATTTGCAGATGATTTGATAGCATATATAAGTGACCCTAAAAATTCCACCAGGGGACTCCTAAACCGAAATAGCTGGACATAAAATTAACTCAAACAAATCCGTGGCTTTTCTTTACACCAAGGATAAACAGGCTGAGAAAGAAATTAGGGAAACAACACTCTTCACAAAAATCACAAATAATATAAAATACCTTGGTGTGACTAAGGAAGTGAAAGATCTGTACGATAAAAACTTCAAGTCTCAGACACTCTCCACGGGAACTTAAGACTTCTGGTGAGTGGAACACAGTGTCTGCTCCAATCCAATCGCGTGGGACCTGAGACTGCATTAGTTAGGGAAGCAGAAAAACGGCCTGAGTAGGGGCCCACGACCCTTCTGGTCCGACCAGCACCGGGGTAGCTAGGGCACAGAGTCGGCTGACACCTGCTAGCTACCCACTACACCCTCCACAGGAGCTTAATGTTTCAGGTGATCCAGCCACCATCCCAGCCAGAGGACAGGTCCCCGCCTGGCCCGGGAGCCCTTTGCCTCAGGATCGGCGGGAGCCATCTTGGTTCCCGGACTCCACTGAACTTAGTCTGCACAGGTGAGAGTTTGCACCACACAAGCTGACAGCTTCTGTGACCCACCAAAACAACACAGCTTTGGGAAAGGTCCTGTTTTGGGCCTTCATCTTCAGCCAGGAGGAGGTCCAAACACCAGATATCTGTGCACCTTCCCTGTAAGAGGAAAGCTTGCCTGCAGAGAATGCTCTGACCACTGAAACTCAGAGGAGTGTCTCCCAGGTCTGCTGATAGAGGCTAACAGAATCACCAGAAGACCAATCTCTAAACAGAGACAACTATAACAACTAACTTCAGAGATTACCAGATGGCAAAAGGTAAATGTAATAATCTTACTAACAGAAACCAAGACCACTCACCATCATCAGAACCCAGCACTCCCACTTCGCCCAGTCCAGGGCACCCCAACACACCGGAAAAGCTAGACCCAGATCTAAAAGCATATCTCATGATGATGGTAGAGGACATCAAGAAGGACTTTAATAACACACTTAAAGAAATACAGGAGAACACTGCTAAACAGGTAGAAGATGTTAAAGAAGAAGCACAAAAATCCCTTAAAGAATTGCAGGAAAACCAGACCAAACAGGTGATGGAATTGAATAAAACTATCCAAGACCTAAAAAGGGAAGTAGATACAATAAAGAAAACCCAAATTGTGGCAACGCTGGAGATAGAAACCCTAGGAAAGAAATCAGGAACCATAGATACGAGCATCAGCAACAGAATACAAGAGATGAAAGAGAGAATCTCAGGTGCAGAAGACTCCATAGAGAACATCGGCACAACAATCAATGAAAATACAAAATCCAAAAAGATCCTAACTCAAAACATCCAGGAAATCCAGGACACAATGAGAAGACCAAACCTAAGGATAATAGGAGTAGATGAGAATGAAGATTTTCAACTCAAAGGACCGGCAAATGTCTTCAACAAAATTATAGAAGAAAACTTCCCAAATCTAAAGAAAGAGATGCCCATGAACATACAAGAAGCCTTCAGAACTCCAAATAGACTGGACCAGAAAAGAAATTCCTCCCAACACATAATAATCAGAACAACAAATGCACTAAATAAAGATAGAATACTAAAAGCAGTAAGGGAAAAGGGTCAAGTAACATATAAAGGCAGGCTATCAGGATAACATAAGATTTTTCACCAGAGACTATGAAAGCAAGAAGGGCCTGGACAGATGTTATACAGAAACTAAGAGAACACAAATTCCAGCCCAGGCTACGATACCCAGCCAAACTCTCAATTACCATAGATGGAGAAACCAAAGTATTCCACTACAAAACCAAATTCACACATTATATTTCCACGAATCCAGCCCTTCAAAGGATAATAACAGAAAAAAAACCAATACAAGGACGGAAACCACATCCTAGAAAAAGCAAGAAGGAAATCCCTCAAGAAACCTAAAAGAAGACAGCCACAAGAACAGAATGCCAACTCTAACAACAAAAATAAAAGGAAGCAACAATTACTTTTCCTTAATATCTCTTAATATCAATGGACTCAACTTCCCAATAAAAATACATAGACTAACAGACTGGCTACAGAAACAGGACCCAACATTTTGTTGCTTACAGGAAACTCATCTCAGAGAAAAAGATAGACACTACCTCAGAATGAAAGGCTGGAAAACAATTTTCCAAACAAATGGTAGGAAGAAACAAGCTGGAGTAGCCATCCTAATATCTAATAAAATCGACTTCCAACCCAAAGTCATCAAAAAAGACAAGGAAGGGCACTTCATACTCATCAAAGGTAAAATCCTCCAAGAGGAACTATCAATTCTGAATATCTATGCTCCAAATACAAAGGCAGCCACATTCATTAAAGATACTTTAGTAAAGCTCAAAGCACACATTGCACCTCACACAATAATAGTGGGAGAATTCAACACACCACTTTCACCAATGGACAGATCATGGAAGCAGAAACTAAACAGGGACACAGTGAAACTAACAGAGGTTATGAAACAAATGGATCTGACAGATATCTACAGAACATTTTATCCTAAAACAAAAGGATATACCTTCTTTTCAGCACCTCATGGTACCTTCTCCAAAATTGACCACATAATTGGTCGCAAAAAAAGCCTCAACATATAAAAAAATATTGAAATTGTCCCATGCATCCTATCAGATCACCATGGACTAAGGCTGATCTTCAATAACAAAATAAATAATAGAAAGCCAACACACATGTGGAAACTAAACAACACTCTTCTCAATGATACCTTGGTCAAGGAAGGAATAAAGAAAGAAATTAAGGACTTTTTAGAGTTTAATGAAAATGAAGCCACAACATACCCAAACTTATGGGACACAGTGAAAGCATTTCTAAGAGGAAAATTCATAGCTCTGAGTGCCTCCAAAAAGAAACTAGAGAGAGCACACATTAGCATCTTGACAACATACCTAAAAGCTCTAGAACAAAAGGAAGCAAATTCACCCAAGAGGAGGATACAGCAGGAAATAATCAAACTCAGGTGTGAAATCAACCAAGTGGAAACAAGACAAACTATTCAAAGAAAAAACCAATCGAGGAGCTGGCTCTTTGAGAAAATCAACAAGATAGATAAACGCTTAGCCAGACTCACTAGAGGGCACAGGGAAAGCATCCTAATTAATAAAATCAGAAATGAAAAGGGAGACATAACAACAAATCCTGAAGAAATCCAAAACACCATCAGATCTTTCTACAAAAGGCTATACTCAACAAAACTGGGGAACCTGGACGAAATGGACAAGTTTCTATACAGATACCAGGTACCAAAGTTAAATCAAGATCAGGTTAATGATCTAAACAGTCCCATATCCCCTAAAGAAATAGAAGCAGTCATTAATAGTCTCCCAACCAATAAAAGCCCAGGACAAGATGGGTTTCGTCCAGAGTTCTATCAGACCTTCAAAGAAGATCTAATCCCAGATCTTCACAAACTATTCCACAAAATAGAAACAGAAGGTACTCTACCCAACTCATTCTATGAAGCCACAATTACTCTGATACCTAAACCACAAAAAGACCCAACAAAGATAGAGAACTTCTGACCAATTTCCCTTATGAATATTGATGCAAAAATCCTCAATAAAGTTCTCGCTAACCAAATCCAAGAACACATCAAAACAATCATCTATCCTGACCAAGTAGGTTTCATCCCAGTGATGGAAGGATGGTTCAATATACAGAATTCTATCAACGTAATCCAGTATATAAACAAACTCAAAGACAAAAACCACATGATCATCTCGTTAGATGCTGAGAAAGCCTTTGACAGAATCCAACACCCATTCATGATAAAAGTCTTGGAAAGATCAGGAATTCAAGGCCCATACCTAACCATGATAAAAGCAATCTACAACAAACCAGTAGTCAACATCAAAGTAAATGGTGAGAAGCTGGAAGAAATTCCACTAAAATCAGGGATTAGACAAGGCTGTCCACTCTCTCCCTACCTATTCAACATTGTACTTGAAGTCCTAGCCAGAGCAATTAGACAACAAAAGGAGATCAAGGGGATACAAATTGGAAACAAAGAAGTCAAAATATCACTCTTTGCAGATGATATGATAGTATATATAAGTGACCCTAAAAATTCTACCATAGAACTCTTAAGCCTGATAAACAGCTTCAATGATGTAGCTGGATATAAAATTAACTCAATCAAGTCAATGGCCTTTCTCTACACAAAGGATAAACAGGCTGAGAAAGAAATTAGGGAAACAACACCCTTCTCAATAGTCATAAACAATATAAAATACCTTGGCGTGACTCTAAGGAAGTGAAAGATCTGTATGACAAGAACTCCAAGTCTCTGAAGAAAGAAATTAAAGAAGATCTCAGAAGATGGAAAGATCTCCCATGCTCATGGATTGGCAGGATCTACATTGTAAAAATGGCTATCTTGCCAAAAGCAATCTACAGATTCAATGCAATCCCCATCAAAATTCCAACTCAATTCTTCAAGGAATTAGAAAGGGCAATCTGCAGATTCATCTGGAACAACAAAAAACCTAGGATAGCAAAAACTCTTCTCAAGGATAAAAGAACCTCTGGTGGAATCACCATGCCTGACCTAAAGCTGTACTACAGAGCAATTATGATAAAAACTGCATGGTACTGGTATAACGACAGACAAGTAGACCAATGGAACAGAATTGAAGACCCTGAGATGAACCCACACACCTATGGTCACTTGATCTTTGACAAAGGAGCAAAAACCATCCAGTGGAAAAAAGACAGCATTTTCAACAAATGGTGCTGGCACAACTGGAGGAGCTAGAGAAAGTACCCAAGGAGCTAAAGGGATCTGCAACCCTATAGGTGGAACAACATTATGAACTAACCAGTACCCCAGAGCTCTTGACTCTAGCTGCGTATGTAACAAAAGATGGCCTAGTTGGCCATCACTGGAAAGAGAGGCCCATTGGGCTTGCAAACTTTATATGCCCCAGTACAGGGGAACACCAGGGCCAAAGAGTGGGAGTCAGTGGGCAGGGGAGTGGTGGTGGGGGGAATGTATTGGGGACTTTTTGGATAGTATTGGAAATGTAAATGAGGAAAATACCTAATTAAAAAAAAAAAGAACTTCAAGTCTCTGAAGAAAGGAATCGATGACTGTAAGCTTTGACTGTATGGATTTTGGAGCTATCTTTGGGCCTAGCTTAGATCTTGAAGTTAAAGAAAAGTTTTCAATATCTTCTTCTGATTTCTAGCTTGAGCAATACTGGTGCCATGCTGCAAGGAACAGAATGCTAAGAAAACTGACGTTAGGAGTTTCATGTGGGCTTTCTTTAACATGTTTGGTAATTCAAAGTTATACATATCAGTGGTGACAGCATAGTCCTTCATACACTGAGACTCATGTTGACAGTGATAACTCTACAATTACAATAACCTTCATCCACCGGACCTCCTGACCATCCACAGTATCCAAGGAGGAAACACTGAAGTATTACACAGAACCTGAGAGCAGTTCCCAGGGTGAGGTCACAAATGCACATTCCTTTTCTTCCTCATGACAGCCCGGGGATTTAGACATCAAACTCTCCACTTTCCAAATGTGAAAATGGAGCTTCAAAGTGGCCTTGCTTGCTAATTTTTATATAATTGCTAAGTTCTCAAATATCAAAGCTAAGTTCCAACTTCACTGCCTCTGCCTCACAAGGGTAATTCCTGTGGGAACTCGCCCTGTGGTTCCAAACTTCTGTTGTTTGCAAGAGCCCCTGTGTTGGCTACCCAGTTGTAGCTCTTTGGGCCTGATGAACTCAGAAGAAGTCAAGGAACACAGACACACTGGGAAGTCATTATTGGGAATTGTAAACTCAATAATATTATCATGTGACAAAAATAGAAGGCGTTTATAAACTGTAAAGTGCCATCAAATATATGGGAATGATTATTTCAATTTTCCAAAGGGAATGGAAACATTCTTTGAGAAAAAGACTTTTAATATTCTCAAATTGTCAACATGACCTTTCTTTCAAACAAAAAAAAGCTTTTATTTTCTTCTCTTCATAGGAAAACCACAAGACCTTTCCATGAGAGCTCTGAAACTTCTGAGTTGCCAGCCATGAATCATGCACACGCTGGCTTTGGCCATGCTCTCTGCTGATGCGAAGTGGATGCCACAAGATGAATTAGGAGAAATGATCATGTTCACACCAGGTCCTGGTACATAATCTTCTGGGAGCTCAGAGCCTTCTGAAGAAGTTACTACAAAGCTTGCCTGGGGATGTGGGGCTTTTTGTGAAAATCTTCCCGAGAACAAGTGTGCTTAGGCCCCTGGAGTCAATAGGAGACTTAGGACATGTTCAGGTTTCACTTTTTCGTCTTTAAGGACTCTTGAGGCTAGAACTGAGGGTGGTGTGGGAGCTTTATCCTATTTTTCACATGTTCCCTGATAGCTGGAAGAGGTGAAAGTCCCATCCCTTCCATGCATCTTAGCAAGGTGTGTGTGGGAAGAGCCTGAGCAGGTATCAATGGCACGTATGTACTTTGCTTTACTTTGAAATGGAAGAGCAAAGCTACCTAAAATTTGGAGCTATTGGAAGATGTCCCCAGTTGCCTCCCTGGTGTATCTTTTCATTTTACAACCCTTGGCACATACATGTTAATCCATTGGCCTTCTGTAGGTCACTGCTGGGTACCACGGGGAAAAGGAGGTTCCCAGCAATTGAACGTTGGCCATTGGCATGGAGTTTTCTGAGTTACTTTGGGGATCCCAACAGTTACAACAGGCTGATAATGTGTCTCTCACAGGCTGCCAGGAGCTTTGCGAGAGCAAGAAAGGGGTGACCTTGTCTACAACATTAGTTTTCTGTGAATATTAGAGAGACAGGAAGAGACCATCACACTTGGCCACAAGGAATGAACCAAGTAGAAATAATGGGATCTCATATGAGTAGCTACCCCTGCCATTCATAAGGCCATTTCTCCCTCTCTACCTGTTTTCAGCACACACAACAATGCTTGTGAAATGAACACTATGTGAGGAAAAGCTACTTAGAAAAAGAGCTCAGTGTGTAGAAGTGCTTACTGGCCAGGTGAATGGCTTTCATGCTCGTTCCACCATTACTTAGGAACCACGTTACTTCTTGCCACACTTTTGACTCCACATGATTCCATATCGGAAATTGATAGGCTTGTTGGAGGATTCTCATGCAACAAGAACAGTCCTTGATTTCCAACAACGTGGGCCACTTGCCCTTCTTTTTGATTTTATAAAATATAACTCTAAACTTGGTTAAGCAGCAAAGTCTCTCCAAGAAGAGTTAGAATTGAGTCAACCATGAATGCTTTACCTGGGAAAGGATGAACATGTCTGCTTTTAATGAACCAGAGAAAGTGATGTATCTTTTTCAGCCTGAGACCATGGTTAAATTAGATGAAATGGACAGTAGCCACATGGTATCTTCAAAACATACCAATGTTGTTAGTGAAGTCTAAGTTCACAAGCATCTATTTTGGGTCATAATCAAGAAAATGTCTTGCTTTCCCTCATTTCCTGATAACTCAGCTCAGCTTTATATAAGCTACAAATGACCATGGACACGTCTTGGAACCTCAATCATATGAGGAATTTCTAATGTTGGGTTTATTTGCTTGTTTGTTGTGTTAAAGATAGTTTCTTTGTGACCCAAATCCACTCATGTCTCAAAGAAACCCAGTCCATATGTTTCTAATTTATTTATACTTACTGTAATCCATCAAAGTGCTATTTAATAAGCTATTTAATGTCCAAAAAGCCTTCGTTACAATAAGCTGTGTGTGTGTGTGTGTGTGTGTGTGTGTGTGTGTTTGTGTTTCAGGAAGCTGTGCTTTCAAACAAGGTTCTAAGTTTGGAAAAATGTGACCTTCCCCTCCTATTCTGCAATGTTACCAGGCCTGTAAAGTGGGCTAAGAGGAGTGAACTTGAGCAATGCCTTGGTAAATCTAGCCAGTTTTTCTAAAAGAAGGATGGAGTCTACCCAATTCTCACCCACCCCCACTCTGTAATTAGAGTGAGGAGGTGGACTTGTTTAAGAGAAAGGACAATACCCTCTGCTTTTATTCAAGGATCTCTGATAATTGTCAAGCAAATATTGAGTGACAGACATTTGTGCAAAAAGTTCCTTTGGTTTGTGAAAATAGTCAAAATGCATAATCCCTTTACTAAGGAAATTGCTTTATGTGCCTCTGTAGTTGTGTTCTTCACATGAGTTTATGTGTAGGCATTTAGTAATGTATATACATGCACAGTTGTGTAACCATGCATGTCTGTGTGTTTGTATGTTTATGAATGTACATTAGGGTATGCTTGTGTTTATATGTGTTCATACTATAAGCTCTAGATAACTGGAGCAATCGATTTCAGAATTAAACCCCAACATTGTTTTTGTAGGTGGCTACTGATTTAACAAAGCCTGGCTCTGGAGCTCTGTCTTGCAACCCACTGCTCTGTCTGGCCTGTGTTCTCAGCTTTTCTTAGTGAGCACAGAGCAGACACTTGTCAGGAAGCAGGACCTTCTAAATGCCATTCAGCAAGTCCTCAGGAAGCAGCCCGACACAATCACACAGAGATAAATTTTTGTTGAAATGAGCTACCCACATTAGGGCAGAAGGTAAGATGTCTTCGTAAAGTGCCACACACACTTCCATTGTGACTTTGTTGGAGCAAAAGCCAGAATATAAAGGAATCCTCTGTTTTCTGTAGACTTCATCTTGAACAGTCCAGCCATACTGCATGCATTTTTTGATTAATCCAATACACAGTTATGGGAAGTCTGGATTGTTGACCAGGTAGCAAAGTATATAAAAATAAAATGACCTTCTTTTCGTCTGTAGCTGTAGAGGGTTTATTCTTATAAAAGGCATGGCTTTGAAGAAGAAATGTTCCTACCAACCAATACAGAAAGTTCTGAGCAATTTTAGACTCATTTTGTTTAGGTTTGATAACAACTCTTTGAAGCGATGTTGGGACCTGAAGTCCAGCCAGGCTAAATAGCTTGCCCCAAATCATGCAGATGTTTCCAAGAAAAGCCAGAAATGAGTCCCAGATCCCAGGGATTGTAAAGCTCGATCTGTGTTATCTCAGTACTTGCAAATTCCATGAGATTACAGAGCAAAGGCCCCAATTTGAGCTGTCAGCTCCCAAAGCCATTTGGCCCATAAAAAAGTTACTGTAGAGCATGGAGTTCTTTCTTGAGCGAGATATGGTTCCAGCGGATGCCACTGACTTTGATCCTGCAGGCAAATAGGGTGGCTTAGGTGGAGTCAGGGACCAGCGCCTTGGTTACAGCCTGGTCACTAAGCCTCACCTGGATCAGTAGATCCTAGTGTTGAAGTATGATTTGGTCAGGAAGAATGACAGGGAATGTGAAATTCCCATAAATCAGGTTTCTGAATCAGTGGCTGATGCATTTTTGTTTTTGATGGACATTCCCAGACTTTTCCATGATGACATACCAGTTTGTCTTCCTACCAACAGCACAGATTCTACATCTTCACATTCTAGAATTAAAAAAAAAAAAAAAAAAAAGAACAGGAAAACATATGGTTAAACACCAGGCTTTTATACACACACAGACAAAAGGGTATGCATGCATATATACATGCATATATTAATAGAAGCTATATATACACATATAAACACTCTCTATATCATACCCCAAACAGTTTCACCCGTTTAAATGCTGATGATATATTGTGAGGTGGGCACCACGGATTCAAGGCAATGGAAGTTCTTTATTAGCCACCCAGCCAGAACACTAGATGTTCTGGACCCAAGCTGAAGTCCTGAGCCATATTCAAGGTGAGATTTAAGTAGAGAAACCACCAACTGGGTTTAAACACCTCATCAAAACCAGCCAGAAGCAGAACTGTAGAAGCCAAAACGCAAGGTTAGTGTATGTAGAGACTTTGCTAGAACTATGGACTTTGAGAGATTAAGCATTTGTTCTTGTTTTAGCAAGTGTTGCTGCCTACATCTAAGGCCTGAACAATAGTCCCATCATGGCATCAGTTGTGCTAATGTCTGGGGGCCTGTTACATACATCTCTTTGAGTGCTACCTTCAAATGTTGTCACAGTTTGGATAACTGTATCCCAGTCTTCTGCTTACACACACATTTATTATGTAGGTGAATATATATGTGTACACATGCGTGCGAGTTAAGTGTTGTACAACATTACACGTCAGGGGTATTTCTGGTTTTGGACACATAATCCATGGAGCAGATTTCTTGAATTCTAGCCCTGTGGGACCCAGGATCAGAATCAAAGTGGTGTCAAGTGAGGAGTCCAGGTGATGTTGTTTGAAGCAGAGACCAAAACAAGCTTGAAGGAGAGTTAAATTGGTTTGCTTTCTATTGCTGTGATAAGACTTGTGAAGAAAAAGGTTAAGTTCATCTCCCAGGTCATTGTCCCTCGATAAGGGAAGTCAGAGAAGACATTCAGCGAAGGAACCTGGAGGAGCCTTACTTACTGCTTTACTCCTCAAGACTTGGTCAGCTTGCTTTCTAACACAACCAAGGGCCACTTGCCAAAAATGATACCACCCAAAATGAGCAACCATCTATCAATCAAGAAAATGCTCCCAGACTTGCCCATTGACCAACCCGATGGAAGCATTTTCTCAAAGAGGTTCCCTTTTCCATAATGAATCCAGGCTGTGACTGATTGAAACAACAATAACAACTAGAACAATAGGCCAGTCTGTTTTTACCCCCATTGAGTTCTCCAGTTGCCTTCCCTTTCCTCTCTCTAAACCCTGCATATACCCCTCCTTTCTCTCTTTCAAGTTCATGGAATTTTTTCCCTCTTATTATGTGTATGCATGTACACACACACACATACACATACACCACACTCCTACAGATCACCTGTTCTAGCTATAGAATGATACTTGTATTTATGTGTTTTGAGGGCTGACCATTTTTAAAAAAATATCAATGGTTTCCGGGCTACAGGATGAATTGTGTGATAGTCCAGGGGTCATGAGATGTTAATGAGAAGAACAGAATTATCTATTGAATCCAGAAGCCAAATGCTTTTGTTTGTTTAGCTTTCTTTGAAGGCACAGTAGAACTCTAATCTCGTGAAGTTTTACACTGAATCACCTTTTTTGTGCTGTGACCTGGAAGTGTCATCCCACAGGAAGCCCTTTGTTAATTGGTTTTAAGGAAATCTTGAAAGATGTCCCTAGTCTATTACACAATGGAAAGGATAAATAAATCACAACCTAGCAGGAATGAAAAAATAAATGAGTACTCCATTAATTTTTTCAAAACTGTTCAAAATTCCCTAAAAATAATGGGAAACTTAAATATTACTCCAAAATAGTAGGGAAATTATCACTTGTCATTGATGATTGCTTTCTAAGTGTGTCATCTTAACTGAGATTAAACATTAGTTATTGATTTTCAAATATAAATAAACAGTACTTTAAATGGTCTATGTGTAGATGCAAACCAGATGTATAAAGAGGCAGGAACTGTTCTGAATCAGTCAGTGCTTGCTTGGAAAGAGAGTTTCTGTGGCTGTTTAGAACTATGGTGTTCTCTAACTCACTCTGCAGCTCTCTTGTTTACTGAAAACCCTTAAATCTGACCCTACCTCTTCTGCTCTCTTGGTAGGGCATCTACTCTCCAATGAGACAACCAGAATGGGAACAGATTTTCCTGATATTCATTGGAGAAAAAAAGGCCATCAACATAGAGAACTAAGGAGGACAGCGCACTTCCACATTCATAAAAATATAACTAGGATATTGTTGTGCTCTGTGAGGATGTGAGAACATAGTCCAGTAACATAGCAGTTGCAGGCACATCTGTTTTAAAAAATATATTTTTCTTTTCTTTTTCAGATTATAGTATGATTACATAACTGCTCCCTTCCCTTTCCTCCCTCCAAACCCTGCATATACCCCTCCTTTCTCTCTTTCAAGTTCATGGAATTGTTTTCCCTCTTATTATGTGTGTGCATGTACACACACACATACACATACACCACACTCCTACAGATCACCTGTTCTAGCTATAGAATGATACTTGTATTTATGTGTTTTGAGGGCTGGCCATTTTTGTATTGTATAACCAGTTGGTGTGCTCTTCCCTGGGAAAGACTATTTCCACCACTCTCAGTATCTCCTAGTTGCCTCTACTTCTTGTATATGGCTGAGGCCTCATGGTCTTCCTCTCAAGGGACATCTTTTTTATTTTGTCTTTTGTTTGTCTTACAGAGGTAATTTCTGGGAACTCCCTTCAAAATGGCCCTTAATAGAGCCCCGAGATGATAAGAATAAGCATTGACATGACATGGACTTGAGTCCCCTCACACACAAACTTGGCCACTAGTTGTATTGTGTCGGGAAGCTATGCATCCTCTTTGCTAAACCATCAGTCATAGGATCTCATGGAGAGTCAAGGAAATCTTGTATATCAGTGAAATGTTAACCCCAACACTTGGACCATGAATAAGCATTCCATACATTCCATAAATTATACAACAGACACACAGGTGTGGATGTATGCGTGCTATGTATGCTATCATAATATATTTTTCTTTTAACAAGTCATATAGGGGCTGAAAAGATAATCCAGCAGCTAAAAAGCACTTGTTCTTGCAGAGAATCCTGGTTCTGTTTCCAGTACTGACATGGTGGCTCACAACTGTCTATAAATCCAGTTCTATGGTATCTGATACCTTATTTTGACCTCTTCAGGCAATAGGCATACGTATGTACACATACAGATATGCAGGTAAAACACTAATAGACATAAAAATAAAACAAATCTAAAACTATAAACAAAAAGTAAATAAATAAAAGACACAAAGCATGAACATTCACTGGCATGAGCCTGAAAAAGGATTTCTGAGAAGCTCGATGTCTAGGAAGATTTCATTCTTAGACTAGAGATTACACAAAGCTTCACAACATGCAAAGGAAAAAGTGCCTAGTTAGGGATGCATGGATGAAATGGCAGAATGAGAGAGCCATCCCGCAGCAGAATCATTCGCAGTGGAAATCGGGAGGAATCAGTGGTCCCTAGTTCTGACTTCTGGCTGGCTGCTTTATCTTCCTTATAGAAAGAATACTTTCCAAGCCTCAGGCTCCCCCAAAGCAGCCCCAAATCAAGCATGTTGTGAAATAATGTTTCTGTCATCAAAAATATTATTTTCTGTATGTTGTGCCTTTTGTGGCTGTCTCTCTGTGCCCATGGGAATTAGACAGAGCCGGTGGAATGACTTTCTGTTCTGTGGCATTCACTTCTTGACTGAACCCAATGTCTTTCAAAGTGTCATTACTAGATGGGCAAACTGCCTTTTCCTCTGGAGGATTTTGAAGTTTTGTTCCGACATCTCTAGAATGTGATGATGGTTTTGTTTAACATGGAGTAGAGGGTGATATTTGGATTCCAAGAGACCTGTTTTTCTTTACTTACAGAAACCTGTTATTGGGAGCAGAGTTCCTTGCGTTTCTTTAGGCTCTCTTTTTGTGTTTCCTATATACTCACATGGCCCTTTTTTGTCTACACTGGCATAAGCCTTCACTTCAGCTGTATGATTCTGTCCACTGGTTCACCACGTGGAGTAAAACACAGGAACTCCCAGCTGTGCAGCTGTGGGAAGTGTGCTTCTTTCAAACACACATCACGTCTGTGTTCTGTATAAACAGGACCATTTCCCTTGATTATTCCTTGACCTTTCCGACATGATTGACAGTTTCTTTTGCCGGGAAATGTTGCTTCCTAAAATCTTGGAAGTCTGGCTGCTTCCTATCCTCCCCTTGCTTACACGACATGAGGTAGCAGCCTTGGTACCCAGCTCATACCAAACATTGCAGATAAGAGTTTAGTAGCATACAGCATGCCATGGTTATCTCCTTTTCAGTTCTAGAAAGCAAAGCCTAAGTGTAGACTGCAGTACAGATGTGACAGGAAGAATTGCTCTGAGCCTTTAAATATCTTCATCGTCCAAACTCACCTAATCAACTCCTGCCCACTAATCTTGTCATAATTTTGTTTTTTTAAAATTTATTTGGTGAGATAATCCAGATTTTCCCAAGGTGTGAAGTCTCCCCTGGCCATGCATGTACCAGGTGAAGAAAACAGGTTCATCTGGATCACTATGTCCTTGTGAAGCAGCTTCCATGTTAGACTTGAACAGCACTGTGCATTTAAGCCTCGTTTTCTCCTATTTATTTGTCCTCCTATTAGCTTCACATTCACAGTTGGTTTTATTTTATTCTATTTCATTATGAAGCATACACACAGAGAAACATATACAATATCCACATCTTACTCCATTCCATATTTCTCTAATATAAAGCACAGATTAGGCATCTATATAGGACCGAAACGTACTTGCCATAGTTCTGAAGCCTGAAATCAATAGTCAAGGTACCAGTTAGTTCCATTGTACAGTGAAGTCTGCTTGCTTTTGAGACGGCATCTGATGCCACACACTCTACAGGGCAGAAAGCTGAGTCCTCATATGGCACAAGGCAAAAAGGATAAAGTCCCTCTGCCGAGTCTTTTAAGAAAGGAAACCTACTTCTTTCCTAAAGGACTCCCCATGACCTAAGAGCCCTTAAAGGCCCCATATCTTAATATGATTATATTAGCAGTGTCTGAATTTTGAGATAGGTTTAAACTATAGCAATATACCACATAGTTCATGTAAATAATATACACATCAGTATACATACAAGGGTATAAGTATATATATGCCATAAACTGCATATCCCAGGTTAAATAAAAAGAGTTCCCAATGTACTACTGACCTGAACAATACTATTAGACTTGGTGGCCCTCTATGCACCATGGACCCAGAATCTATTGAATATATTTGTTCTTTTACCAAGAAACAGTGGTTACTACATATTACTTTTACTTTAGATTGAAAAAAAATCTGTTTTTAAATAATTATGTTTTAATTTGGAATTGGTTGGAGAAGGGCTTTTTCATAAATTTTATTATTCTCTATACTACTTTTCTGAAATGTTATTTTTCACAGAATATTTTGTTTTCATTTTATGTGTATACCTAAATTTCGCTCATTTTCATTGAGATAGAGTATTTGATCATAAAGAATATCATGCTTGATTTCTCCAGTGGACCAGCTATGGACATGCCTGTTGTTTCCGCTGTTTTCATGGGACCAATGGTTGTGAGCTTATCTCCTGGGAAAAGGAGAACATGAGCTGTCAAGCAGTTTCTCTGTAGGGTGGAGTATTCTCTTCCCTCTCCTCCCCTCTCCCCTCCCCCCCTCCCCTCACCCCTCTCCATCTACTAAGTTCTCACATCTACTAAGTAATATGATATTGCTGTCCCTGGAATAGGCTGCACAGGTGGTCCGAGCCCCACAAGGATGAGATAGTTATCTCTCAAGCCTCCCAGTGTGCTGTGCTGCTCCCTTGATGACTGTGGCTGAGTGTCTTGTACTTTCTGTTACTCTTTCATAGCTTCACTTCTGACCACAAGAGTTTACCACTTTCAATGCAGAGTTTTGACAATTATTTATGCACTTTGCATATTAATCGCTATGAAAATATCCTCCCACCATGTGTGGTCTGATGCTTAATTTTCTTTGTGGTATCATTTGATATATTTGGTTTTCAATTTGATATAATTAAGTCAGTATTTTTCAGTATGATATTCATATCTTGTGGATGAAATTTTTCTTTGAAGTCATGAAGAAAGTTCCCTACATATTATTATTGATTAAATCTTTAAATGTGGAAGAAAATACTTTAAAATATTTAGGAGATGTGTTTTCTGCCGGGCGGTGGTGGCTCACACCTTTAATCCCAGCACTCGGGAGACAGAGGCAGGCAGATTTCTGAGTTCGAGGCCAGCCTGGTCTACAGAGTGAGTTCCAGGACAGCCAAGGTTACTCAGAGAAACTCTGTCTCAAAACAAAACAACAAAAATGAGATGTGTTTTTTATTTTTGAGTCAGTAGAGCACATTCTAGTGATGCTGTTCCTTTTTCAAATCAATTCACACCAAGCCCCCCTCTCTCTGGTAACATCTGCTCCTTGTTGATTATAAACTCCTATGGGTGATTGGGGCTCTGTATTCTGTTCTGAGTGGCTCCCTTTTAATTTTTGCCATTATATTATAGGACAAAACTCTCTACCTCTTGCTGTTACTTAGAAATCCAGAAAACACTGGAATCTAGTTATACCTAACACCTTTCTGGATTTTGAGGGGAATGACAGTGAATTCATGAATTTCCCCTTTTTCTCATCATTAAATTTTCATAAGACTGTGCGTCCCTTAACTTTTATTAAGTTTACTTTACTTTCTTCCAAAAATGTATAATTTTATTCATATACTTTAGACCAGTGTTTATTGACTATCCTTTTATGGATTCTAGAATTTTATTGTAATTTTAAGTAAGACTAAAATAAATTTTATAGTTATATTTTAAATTTACTCAATACTTTTTGTTGAAAAATGTTTTTTTCTAACAGGAAACTACTTTGCAAGAAACCCAGCTTGCTCAAGACATGCTACTTTTTTGATCCATTGCTAGATTTGGTGTTTTAATGTGTTTAGAGGGCTTTGCCTGAGTGTACTGCGTGCCTACTTTAAGCTATTTGTGAATTTTATTCATCTTAAAACACTAAAGCTTTGCACTAACGATTACATGAAACAGACACTATGACATAAACAAAGTAAGTGAATTCTAGACATTTCTATTCAATGTACTTTGTTGTTGTCCTTTCACAGTTTAGAATGAAGGTAACTGTAATGGCCTGGTCAACAGATTTTAGTGCGATTTAAAATATATGCACTTGTGGACATGAAGTACAGTACATGTGGTGAAGCATCCTTGACAACATAAACTACATCCCGGAATGTTCAAGTGTTTGCCTGCCTCATGATAGTTCTCTCTCAACAGGCCATTCCGTAGTGTCTTGTTTCATTTGAGGTCCATTTAAAATAGAACTCCCTTCCTCCCTCACCTTGTAAAAAAGCACTAGAGTGGAATTGTTTTGTCTTTAACTGGAAATTTCGATGTTATTTTTGTTTTTCAGGAATATGTTTACAATTAATTTTTAATTTGCTGTTACCTTGTTTTATGATACTTTGGCTCTCTTTTCATGAGTTTTGTACTCTTTTATTCAGTCTTGGAAATGTTTTCACTTTATCTGACCTATGGATACTAACTTTGAAAATTATCTACTATTCTTTCATTTTTAAATTTGTATACTTTGGAACTTTTAATATGAATATTAGCCTAGCACTGTGTGATTGAAGAACATTTTTTCCTTTTCATTATACAGCAATACAAGAGACTGGGCGTTTGAAATACAAAGGCTTCTCTCCTAATTTACAGTCTATGAGTTCCTAGCATTTTAGCTTCATGTTGTTTTCTAACCTTCTAAGACTGTTTAACATGACAGGATGTCATATACACTTCTCCCATCTGAGGTTCAGGGGTCACTATAAAAGATGGGAGAGAGATTATAAGGAGCCAGAGGAACAGAGTTTGCTGTGAGATTGTGTCTCTTAAAATGTCAAGGATGTTACAACCATGATGTCTAACCAATATGGCTGCATAAACATGACCAGAACATAATGACATAATAGACAAGCTGTCATAGTTAAGGTTTCCATTGCTTGGAAGAGACACTATGTCCAAGGCACCTCTCGTAAAATGAAACATTTATTTGGGGCTGGCTTACAGTTTCAGAGATTCAGTCCATTATCACTGTGGCAGAAAGCATGGCATCTTGCAGGCAGACACATTGCTGGAGGATCCAAGAATTCTACTTGATCTGAAGGCAAGCAGAAGAAGGCTACTATGTTTTCTGCAGCCAGCCAGGAGGAGAATCTTCAACACTGGGCAGAGCTTGAACACAGAACCTCAAAACTCACTCCCACGGTGATGCACTTCCACCAAGGCCATCCCTACTCCAACAACGCCACACCTCCAAATAGTAGTGCGTCTTATTGGTCAAGGATATTCAAACCACCACACAAGCTATTGTTGATTGGTGTGTGTGTGTGTGTGTGTGTGTGTGGAGGGGGAGCTCAGGAAACTTTAACCCTAGATTTAAGAAAAAACTACAAACAATTTAGGAATGCTGAGAATGGGAGAAAGAGTACAGCAACTGGTTATCCAATTCCAAATAGCCAGACCTGAAAACATATACATACAAGTAACTAACTAGATGGCAGGTGGTATTTATACACTTAGGAATGTATATATGTAATAGAAATAAAAGAAAAAGAGGTCATGAATTTGAATAAAATTGGTAGAAGACAGAAGGGTTTGGACGGGTGGGGAGGAAGGAGGTAAATGAGATAAGTACATTATAACTAATTTTTTAAAATTATTTTTAAAATAACCCTCTTGCTTTAAGGACTCTGCTTTCCTAGTGTTTTCTTTTTGTGCTATTTTTGAATCCTACAAAATTAGACATTATTCTTAAATTGTGGGCTGGGGTTTATGCTTATACATGGGTCTTCTGGACTCTAGATAGAAGATTATTAATTTTTATAGCTCAACTGTCCTGACCAAGGTTGATCACCTTCTTTTGTCTTGGTGTTCAGGATAGAACCCAGGGCCTTGTATATGGTTAAGCACAGGAGTCTTCCATTGAGCTTCACCGAGACCAGAAGAGTCTGAAAGGTCCCTGGAGACTCCCTATTGGTGATGCAAGTCTCTGTGGCTATTAGTCAGTGCACACCCTTACTTTCTCCAGTTCAATGACTCTATAGTTTCTTTGTAGAGTAAACGTGTTTCCCAGGCTTCAGTTGGGCATGGGAGGAACTCTCTTGCTGATATTGTATTGTGTATTTTCATATTGTTTTCTCTTCTTTCCCTCTGGCTTACTGAGAAATTACCTCTGCCTTGATCCTCTTAGGTACCTTCTCATTCTGTCTTCCATTACAAACAACTAATATCTTCTTAGTACATCATGCTTAATTTCTTCAGACATATCATATTTAATCAAAAATAAATTTTCATACAATATATTCTTACCTTAAGGTTTATCAGTTCTTGATATATTTTAATCTGCTGTTATAAGTTTTCAACTCCCAGTATCAATAACTTTCATTTTATTTCTACAACCTTTGCTTTTTTTTCCTTGAGGCTTGACATTACTACTGATCACTTAATACAAAATAATACTTCTTTTAATTTACTGAATGTACTTTTTGAGATTTCTGTTGTCAGATATTCTAATACTGGAATGATTTGAACATCTGGTTCCTCTTTTTTTCTTTTCTAGAAACTGAATTTTGTTCAGGGCTGCTTGCTGCCCCATACACTATGAAGCCTTTCTTTCTGATCTGTGAGTTCAGTTTTTGTTGAAATTTTATTGCCTGGCAATTGCTTTTGGCTCCGTTACCTCTGCTCCTCTCTCAGACACTTCCTTCGGCTTCTGACTTGTGACCAGACTTTGGATGACTTCCATGTCAATTCTCAACTCGGGATTTTGTTTGTTTATTTGAGGAAGACAGTATAACATCATGTTCCAAGCACAGCGAGGGCAGGGTTTTCAGTAACAATTCTCAGGGAAGACGTGTTTATTTATTTATTTTCTTAATGAAAGGCTGGGCTGGGAACATCCACTGGTTCCGCCCCACCTTCTACAGTGGCTCTCTGTCCTGAAGTCCGACCCTCTGACCTTTTGAATACCCAGGCTCAGTTTACAGTGTCTTCTCCTTTATACTCCCAGCACTGGTCCTGTCCCTGATGTTTGACTCCTGACAACATATACTTCTCTCTTAACAGCTGTCAGCATGTGAGCTTTTGCCAGGCTCTTGGCCTCCACTATCCTCATTTGGTGGTGTCATGGAAGGCTCTGTCTGCGTAAAAGTCCTCATGGCTACTGCTTTTGGATGGCTGCTTTTTGTTTTTATTTGATTACTGTTTCCTTCCTTTCTGGTGTAATTTCCATGTTAAATTGAACACACAAACGTATACTCACAGGCACCTTAGGAGATATGCTATTCTGCTGACAGGAGGTTCTGGGAAGGAGCTGATAGTCCATGCTTCCTCAAACCTTCCACAGGAAGCAGAAGACTGAAGTTGGAGCAGTTCCACACCACACTCAGGAAAGCTTGCACCCTGGAGACTTCTTTGACACTCACCAGGAAAAGGTGACCTGCAACATATGTTTGCTCTTGTGCCTCTATTATATGTCTGTTACATCTCAAAACTTAGTGGCCCAGTGACTTTCAAAATATACTCCTAAATCATATTTATTTAAAATGACAAGTAATTTCTCCTACATATTTTGCATCTTATTCATTGATGAGATTCCCTCACACTTTCTTTAAAATTCCCATGGAAAAATGACCACAAAGACAAAATTTTCCCAAAACAAATCCAAAGCTTGCCTGGGTGTGGAAAGAATCACGCGCTGTACAGTTTGGTCTTGGATATGAGCTTCAGGAAGGTTCACAGTGCCTGGCTACTCCAATCCTGCAAGAAGAGATTCCAAACACTGCTGTTTAGAGTGGGTGAAGCAGTTTAGCATGAAAAGCTCATATCAAAATGGAAAATTTCAAAAGCAAACTTTTTTTTTAGCACGAAATAAAACTGTGTATTTGCTTTGTAAAACATAAAACATTCTGAAGACACTGAAAAATTTAAAGGAGTGCTATCATATACATATTCAAACCTAATTATGCACAGTAAGTTTTTTAAATATCTAATTTTTATTAGGTATTTTCTTCATTTACATTTCAAATGCTATCCCAAAAGTGGGAGTGGGTGGGTAGGGGAGTGGGGGGGTATGGAGGACTTTTGGGATAGCATTTGAAACATTTTTATTATACAGTTTACCATGTTAAAAATTAATAAATCATTTGGGGTGTTTAAAATGAGATGAGTTCACACACAAACACACACAATATGTCACACACACACCCCCACACACACACACGGGCTTTCATGCCACCTGATCAAGCAGAGAAAGAAAACATAGCTATTCATTTTTTTTTCTCACATATCATTTCCTCTGCCAGGCATTGAATCAGTTTTAAACATTCTTGGATTTATAAACTTAGAGGCATATTAATAAGGCTTAGAGAAATGACCTAAAAGGTGGCTCAAGACTACATTGCTCATTGCTGTTCACAGCAATTCCCACAGTCAAGCTGCTCCACTAGGCAGACATCCTGGCCTCTCCATCAACTACCAAACAGCCCAAGACCACCTCATTGTAACTCACCACATGCATATCTGTCTCAATAGTTCAACATTATGGAAAACTCTTATTTCATATGGGGAGCAAGGAATAAATCCTTGCTAGCCCAGAGGAGTGTGACTGGGTCTGTATACTGAACAATGACCACAGAAGGAAACCAAGTGAGCAGTAGAACTTTATTCTATAAAATCGAAGGTCTCAACGTCATTACTATATTCCAAATAACAGCATCTTCAGGGCCTCTCAAGCACTGAAGTGTTCATATACTGCCTGTAGACATAGATGCTAGGGAGGAAGGCATCTCTGTAGTGTCTATGGAAGAACATGAGAGAAATAGCTGAATCCAAAATAGAGGGGGGCTGTGACTCATCACAGGACGATGTAAATGTTTTCTTCCCATGCTGTTAATTGATTCTTTGCTCATAAAACCCAACAGGTGCTCCCCACACATCTTAGTACAGCTGGGCCAAAACAATCCAAATGAGGTTTTTCATGCTACGTGATAGTTCCAGGCATGAGCAGACAGTGGTGGCCTGGCTGGGCATTTGCATTTAAGAACAACAGAGTTTAGTATAGCGGTTCCTCAGAAAATTGGACATAGTACTACCTGAGGACCCAGCTATACCACTCCTGGGTATACCCAGAAGATGCTCCAGTGTGAGGAGCAGGTGTGGCAGCAGTCCCAAGATGGCGCCCAGGACTGCAGCCAAGTCTTATGACTTGCACCTGACTTCCTTATACACCTGAAAATAAACCACGTCCATCGTAAGAGCTGCACAGGTGCACCATGATGCAAGATCAGACCATATGACAAGTGATGATTCTGGCCAATGAACTGCTGTTATGTGGACTGGGCTGATGGGGCATGGTTGAGGGGTTATATAAGGGATTGCGATTGGGGGCTAGGAGAGTTTTCCTGGTGAGAGATTTTTTTTTTCCTGCATGCATGTTGAAAGGTTCCTGAATAAACTGCTTTGAGAAGAATGCTGTGTCGTCGCTCTTTTCTGCTGGTCAGAGACAGAAGCGACAAATGGTGGCCTGTACAAGGAAGTTCAGAACTCATCACTGTCTGGGCAGCTAGCTGGTAAGTTCCCAGGTAAGTGGGACAAGTTAAGTTCTCAGATTGAGACGATAACTTTCCTGGTTTTGGGACAAGTTAAGTTCTCGAATTGAGATGATAAGGCTCCCGGTTTTGAGACAAGTTGCACCAAGCACCATGGGAAATTTAACCTCAGGTCAAACAGTGCACCAAGCCCTTAAGGACTTGCTGAAAATGAAAAGAATCGGGGTGAAAAAGGAGGCCATGGAGACCTTTTTAAAAACAGTGGATCAGGTCACTCCTTGGTTCACCGTATCAGGACATCTTACAGGGCCCAGTTGGAAGAAGTTAGGGAAGGACATGAAGTTTTTAGAAGAACAGGGAGTTCTCGCTAAAGGGGTGCTGCCAGTGTGGAAGCTAGTAAGGAATTTTATTGAGGATAAGGAAAGATGTGGAGTGGAACTCAAAAAGGGCAACGGGGCACTGAATCAGGTGAGAGAGGAGCGATCCCAAAAGTCAGAGGCAGAAGGAAGTTCTAGTGATGGGGATATGTCTGAGGACGATCTGGAGAGCATAGCTGACAGTCTAGAGAAAGTGAAAATGAAGGTAGAACCTTCGGTGCCAGGGCCGCTGTGGCCGCCTCCGTATGCCCCTGATGGAGCATCGGGGCATAGTCTGCATCCAGAAACCTGGAGGGAACTGCGAACCCAGTGCTTTCCTGTATTTCAGGATGCACAGGGAGGACATTATCATGAGCCACTTGATTGGAAGATTGTTCAAAGATTAGTGGAAGGGTTCAGAAGGGGTTCGTACTTATGGTGTCAGCGCTGCTTTTGTAACAGCGCAATTAGAGAACCTGCACTGCTACTGCATGACTCCAAGCGATTGGCAGAATCTGGCTCATGCCTGCTTGCCACCAGGCCAATATCTAGACTGGAAGGCATTTTTCATTGAGTTTGCTGCCGAACAAGCAGTGATCAATGCTGGCAACGGCCAGCCAGCCTGAGATCAAGCCCTGCTGCTGGGACAAGGGAGATTTGTAGCAGCTCAAACTAATTATTCCATCCAAGTGTATGAGCAAATTAATAACAGAGGGACTAAAGCCTGGGTGTCTCTTCCGAATAGAGGAGAGGTGAGTGGGAACCTAACCAAGATTGTTCAGGGGCCCACAGAGCCCTTTTCTGACTTTGTGGCTTGTCTTGTAAAGGCAGGAGGCCTTTTTTTGGAGACCCTGATGCTGCCATGCCTCTACTGAAGCAGCTGATTTTTGAACAGTGCACCAAAGAATGCAGGTGAGCAATTAATCCATATAAGCATAAAGGATTAGAGGTCTGGATGAAAATATGCAGAGAAATAGGAGGACCTCTTTCTAATTCTGGTCTGGCTGCCGCTGTCATACAGATGCCACAAGGAAAAGGTGGCTAGCAGAATAATAACTGTTTTAAATGTGGACAGCCAGGCCACATGAAACGTCAATGCCCACAATTGAGTGGTGCCAGAAACCAGTGACCAAAAGTGCCCGGGTTATGTCCTAGATGCACAAACGGAAATCATTGGGTCAGTAAGTGTAGGTCAGTTAAAGATATTCATGGACAGCCTCTTGCTTCTGGATATGGTGGTGCCTGGCCAAAAAACTGGAAAACAGGGCCCTCAAATATATGGGGCAGTAGCTGAGGGATGGCCCAGTTTGAGGCCACCAATGCAATGGAGTCACCCTGGAGAGCAACAACAGGGAGTGTAGGACTCGACCTCTGTTCCACCACCCGACTCGTATTAACACCCTGCATGGGAGTCCAGCTGGTGGACACAGACTTTAAAGGCCCACTGCCAGCTGATACAGTGAGACTGATTTTGGGAAGGAGTTCTGTCACCATGCAAGGATTAATAGTTCATCCAGGAGTAATTGATTCAGATTTTACAGGAAAGGTTAAGATTATGGTATCTTTTCCTAGAGGCATCGTTGCCATTTCCCCTGGTTATAGAATAGCTCAATTCTACCTTGTAGAAATTGCCGTTGCTCCTTTTGCCCAGCTGTCACTCTCAATTTCCAGCCAAAGATAAAGAATGGGCAGACAAGGGATTTGGCTCTACTGGGACCTCCAATATATTTTGCTCTCAAATCTTGATACTTGACCCCTATTGAAGCTCAGGATTGAAGGAAAAGCTATATCTGGTCTCCTAAATACTGGTGCTGATCATAGTATCACCAATACCAGAGATTGGCCTTCTGGTTGGCCTAAGCAATAGTCAGAACAAACTCTCAGAGGACTCCGGTATGCTCAGATGCCTGAAATGAGTTCCTGCTTCCTATATTGGAAGGATGAAGAAGGACATTCTGGACAGTCTCAGCCATATATGTTGGCTGTTCTGGTCTCTCTGTGGGGCCGTGATATGATGACTCAGATGGGCTTTGTTCTGACTAATAAAGGAGGCTAAGGCAGCAAGGCCCATGACATGATGCTGGAAATGGGATATATTCCCAGAAAAGGGTTAGGGCAATTTCTGCAAGGTAGAACCTCTCCAGTGCCGGTTTGCAAAAAGAATGATCAGGCCAGACTGGGTTTTTCCTAGGGCCACTGAGGGAGCATTACCTATTACATGGAAGACTGAGGATCCAGTATGGGTTCCTCAGTGGCCACTCCCCTCAGAAAAATTAAAAGCCGTGAAAGAGCTGGTACAAGAACAATTGGAGTTGGGACATATTTGGTCCTCTACATCTCCCTGGAATACTCCACTATTTGTTATAAAGAAAAAAATCAGGAAAATGGAGACTTTTGCATGATTTGAGAGAAATAAATAAGCAAATGATCTTGATGGGGCCTGTACAGAGGGGACTGCCATTGCCTTTGGCCTTGCCCAGAAATTGGGCCATTATAGTTTTAAATATTAAAGACTGTTTTTTCTCTATCCTGTTGCATCCAAATGATATGGTAAGATTTGCCTTTACTGTCCCCTCTCAAAATCATGCTGAACCTGTTAAAAGGTTTGAGTGGACAGTTCTGCCACAAGGGATGGCAAACAGTCCCACTATGTGTCAACTCTATGTTGATGGAGCTCTGAAAGGAGTTCGAAAGCGATTTCCAAACGTGAAGTGTTATCACTATATGGATGATATATTTCTTGCAGCTCCCAGGGATGCCTTGCTTGATGAAGCTTCTAGCTTTGTGGTAACACAGTTGAAGGAACAGAATTTAGTAGTGGCCCCAGAAAAGGTGCAAAAGGATGTTGTAGTGAATTATTTAGGAACAAAAATTACAGCAAAATATGTGTCCCCTCAAAAGATTCAGTTTTGCACAGATGGATTATGCACCCTGAATGATTTTCAAAAGTTATTGGGAGATATTCAATGGGTCTGACCCTATCTCTCTTTGACCAATAAACAATTATAGCCATTATATATCTTACCAGGCAATACAGATTTAAATCCCCCCAGATATCTTACTGATGCTGCCAGGAAGGCTTTGTTGTTAGTTGAACAGCGTATTCAGAGTACTGCCTTGAAAAGCAGAGATGAGTCCAAACAGTTTATCTTGTGCATACTGCAAACAGAGTTGCAACCCACTGGGGTTTTATGGCAGGGAGCTCCCCTGTTATGGATATACCCAAGAATCTGCCCAGCCAAGACACTTGTTTATTATCCTGCCTCAGTAGCTCAGTTGGCTCTGATTGGTATACAGCAAAGCATGCAATTTTTTGGAGTTGCACCTGAAAGTCTAATAGTACCGTATAATGCTAAGCAAATTGAAGTGTTAACAGCCACTGAGGATAATTGGGCTATTTTGAGATGTAGTTTTCAAGGCCTTATAGATAATCATTACCCCAAGAATCCAATATTACAGTTGGTTAAAGTACATCCAGTAATCTTTCCTCGTATTACTGCTAGAGATCCATTGCCAGATGCTCCTCTTGTTTTTACAGATGGTTCTAAAACAGGACAAGGAGCCTATTTAATAACAGGATCATCCCCAGTTACCATTCAGTTTCCCCCTGCATCTCCACAAGTCATTGAATTGCAAATTGTGATTAAAGTATTTGAATTAATTCCAGATCCTTTAATTTGATTTCTGATAGCCAGTATGTTGTAAATATGCTGCAGTGTTTGGAGATAGTAGGCAAAATAAATTTGAGATCTACCATTGGAGAATTAGTTATTAAGTTGCAAAGAATTATTTTGAATCGGCATTCACCCTTTTTTATTCAACATATTCATGCTCATACTGGATTGCTAGGACCCCTTGCAGACTTACTTTGAGTTTTTTGAATGAAGATAAACAAGGGCATGTTGCAGCTGAGTGACACGTTAATCCTGATATTTCTCCAAAAGGCATGGTCATGTGGAAGGATGTCTTAACTGGTTGTTGGAAGGGCCCTGATCCAGTGTTGGTTTGGGCGGGATGGTCTGTTTGTGTGTTTCCCCAGGATCACCAACAACCGCTGTGGGTCCCAGAATGGCTGACCAGAGCAATTCAAAACAAGCAGAACGATGAGAATGTGAATATTCCTGTGACTAGGAATGCTCTCGCTAGTGAGAACTAAAGAGCTACGTTGGGGAATTATGTCTGTGTTCCTGAAACCCATGCCATTGACACATTCAGCATAAGTGTTTCCTCGATTCTTTACATTTAATGCTTTGCTACAATTGCCTTTTTTTACCATGGGATGGAGAGATAGCTCCAGTGCAGGAATCTATGCAGCTTCAGCTAAAGGGATTGTTGTGTTTTCAGATCATTCAAAATATTTCACAGATGAGTAATTGTGTTCAGCTGTATAATCAGACCGTAGCATGGTTTGATATGCCAGTTAAGAGTTCTACTAAAGCTAATGCTACCTGGATTGAGGGGTGTAGCCTGCCAGTATATCTAAGGACAATGGCACTATACCCTCCAAACCTAGATGAGCCCCCTTTTGTAGGGGTGTTTGTGATTCCCTTCCACCTTGGACCGACCGACTGTCAATTGAGAAAAGTAGTTTGGGCAGTGAAGAATTATTTTTCCTTTTCCCCCTTATATAGGTACAGTCCATAATAGTTCCTTTTCATGGTATAATTGGACATATCAAAATCCAGCTCAAGTAGGAGCTAGTAATCCTTTTAATGTATGGTTGTTATGTGGGGTGAATGGTAGTAGCACTGATCTTTCCCCCTTAAACATGGTGGTGGGAGGGGCCTGGGGCAATGCAAGTTTTTATTGGAATGGTTCTAGTGTGTTTGAGTCTTCTGTATTTCAATTTGCTGGAGGGAGGAATGTTTCTTTTCAGGCTACACCTGTTTGTATGTGACCTCCTTTTGTGTTTATTGTTTATAATGGTAGTTATGAGGATAGTATAATTAATTGTAGTAGTAATAATTGCTTTTATAGTATGTGCTGGAATGCATCTTTGCATCATTTAGCTGTTGTTACTAGGATGCCTCGTTTCTTACCCTGGCCTGTTCAGGCTCCTTCAGCTATGACTTTGTTCAGACCTAAAAGGGATTTTTGGCATTACTGAGGCCATTGTCACTGCTATATCAATTTCTGCCACCATGGCCATGGCTGCAGTCATATCCCTTATTGAGACAGTCCATTGTCCATAGTAATTCCACCTGTGTCGACGTGTCCATGGCTGAAGGATTGGCCAGATGGATCGCCACAGCAGTCTTCCACCTGAATGAGTGGGCTGGCATTGGTGGACTTGCCATGTGCCCAATTCTCATCGGTGTCCTGGCCTTCTGGTGCATCTGCCACATGCAGAGTTGTCAGCACAGAGCCCAAGCCTTGATGATATAGGCTTTTTTGGCAGTGGAAACAGGATAATCTTCTCAAGTGTGGCTTGGCATGCTAGAGAAGTAATCAATGACAGGTAAGACTCCCTGGGCATATCACCAACCTAAGACCAACGCTGTTTGTCTCCCAATGACGGGTAAGGGGCATTGCCACAGGGAGCAACCTAAGACAGGCATTCTCTCTGCCAATAAGTAAAGAAGGGGGAGATGTGAGGAGTGGGTGTGGCAGCAGTCCCAAGATGGTGCCCGGGACTGCAGCCAAGTCTTATGACTTGCACCTGTCTTCCTCGTACACCTGAAAATAAGCCACGTCCATCGTGAGAACTGCGCAGGTGCACCATGATGCAAGATCGGACCATATGACAAGTGATGATTCTGGCCAATGGACTGCTGTTATGTGGACTGGGCTGATGGGGCATGGTAGAGGGGTTATATAAGGGATTGCGATTGGGGGCTAGAGAGATTATTTTCCTGCATGCATGTTGAAAGGGTCCTAAATAAACTGCTTTGAGAAGAATGCTGTGTCGTCTCTCTTTTCTGCAGGTTGGAGTCAAAAGCAACACTCCAGCATGTAATAAGGACACAAATTCCACCATTTTCATAGCAGCCTTATTTATAATAGCCAGAAGCTGGAAAGAACACAGATATCCTTCAATAGAGGAATGGATACAGAAAATGTGGTACATTTATTCAATGGAGTACTGCTGAGCTATTAAAAACAATGAATTCACAAAGTTCTTTGGAACTAGAAAACATCATCCTGAGTGAGATAACCCAATCACAAAAGAACACACATGTTATGCACTCACTGATAAGTTGATATTAGCCCAGAAGTTTGGAGTACCCAAAATACAATTCACAGACCACAGGAAGCCCAAGAAGAAGGAAAACCACAGTATGGATACTTCAGCCCTTCTGAGAAGGGGGATCGAAATAGCCATGGGAGGAGATACAGAGACAAAGTTTAGATCAGAAACTTAAAGACAGGCCATCCAATAACTGTCCCACCTGGGGATCCATCCCATATACAGTCACTAATCTCAGACACTATTGTGGGTGCCAACAGTGCTTGCTGACAGGAGCCTGATATAGCTGTCTCCTGAGAGGCTCTGCCAGTGCCTGACAATTACAGAAGTGGATACTCACAGCTATCCATTAGACTTAGCAGAGGGTCCTCAATGGAGGATCTAGAGAAAGGACCCAAGGAGCTGAAGGGGTTTGCAAACCCATAGGAGGAATAATAATATGAACCAACCAGTACCCACACAGCTCCCAGGGACTAAACCACCAACCAAAGAGTACACATGGAGGCACTCAAGGCTCCAGCTGCATATGTAGCAGAGGATGGCCTTGTGGGACATCAATGAGAGGAGAGGTACTTGGTGTTGTAAAGGCTCTATGCCCCAGTGTAGGGGAATGCCAGGACAGGGAAGCAGGAGTGGGTGAGTTAGTGAGCAGGGGGAGGGGGTATGGTATGAGGGAGGTCAGAGGGGAAATGAAGAAAGGGGATAAAATTTGAAATGTAAATAAAGAAAATTTCGAATATTTTTTTAAAAGAAGAGCAAATATTAATTAAATGTCCATAGCTCTAACATTGAGCTATTTCTGGAAGATTTTATTTAAGAATTCCATCTTTTTCAGATTCTAATGGTGCTTTCAATTCACAGGAACTCTCCAAAGGCAGTTAACCAAGGTCAGAATCACACAACAGGTGGTGACTTAGCTTGGTCACAATGTCAGATCCATGGCATGTCACCACTGAAATCTGTTCTCTGAGGGCACTGCTTTTAACAAAGTGAATGTTCAGAGACTTATCGAGGCCTGCAGCTGTCTCAGACAGCGACTATGCATTGTTTCCTCTTACCATCTGCACAACACACTTAGGAAAGGGGCCTTGGTATGATGCAGGACTAAGGCAGTGTGAATGTTGAGTCAGTAGAGGAATTGCAATTGTGAAAACAAGTTTATCTATTGTCTGAGCCCTCTCCTGTCCTCTATGACAACTTCCTATTTTCTCACTGCAACACTTTGGATAGAACATTCCATATACTTTTTTATAGACATCTTTTGTATATATTCATTTTGAATGATGCGAATGTATATTCTTCAGGTTTCCACAGAGTAATAGAATAATATGATAGAGCTGTCTATGTACACACATATATTATGTAAACAATTGGTCTTTTATTATCCTTACATGGGCTCCTTATTTGTGGATTTCACAAACAATACATCAGATATGCTTTTAAAAATGTGATTCTATACTAAACAAGCACACACGATTTTCTTGTTACTATTCACTGACCAATACTTTATAGCAAATATTTGTTCAACACACTGTGATAGTCATTCTGAGTCAATTAGAGCCTACTTATAGTGAATTGACTATCTCCATAGAATCTGTGCAAACACAGAACTTCTTTATGTAGGGACATTAGCATCAGTGGAGTGCATTGTCCATGGGGAGAATATAGAGACCAGTACTGAGGATACTGAGAGAAAACTGTATATGAACACTGAAAAAAAAAGTGATTGACTTTGTGGGGCTTTGGATGATAGCAAATCTGAAACCTGAAGTTTAGGCATTTGGTATCTTGAGTTCTGTCTTGGTATCTTGAGGCAGAGTGTCTCTTTCTTCAGGAAAAGCTATGCAGACCTACAATTGAATAGATGATGTTTGTGGACAATGTCGTGGCTCACCTTGTCAACTTGGAGTCAAATGAAGGTGAATATGAATGCTAAATTCATTAAATGTCTTTGTTGAACTGTATGGACTATAAAATGTACTGTGTCATGGTCAAGTTGACACATAATACTAATCCTCATGGCATGTGTCCACCATATTATCCAAGGCACATCATAGCTGCTCAATAAATATGTATTATACAAATTGGTCAAGTCCTATAGATAGAATTGACATCATGCTCAATGACATTTTTTATTTTCCTAATGCTGGACTTTAAAGCTTGTGCTTGATACACCCCAGGGGGTAGATCCTAACTCCCCAAGAAAACTTGGACCTGGGAAAATTAGTGTAGCAAGGGATCTGAACTCCTACATTCAGACATTTTTGCAGACTGTAAATGGATTCTGAGCTGGAATAGGATAGTTATATGTAAAGTCTAGTAACAACAGAGATCTTGGTGCTGATGATAACTTGTGGTGGCTGTGGCCTGATCCTTGGTTACAGTGTTGTATTTCCAGGAAGTGAGTCTTTGGTGGGGTTAGGCTACACAAAGAACAAGGCATTGCCTGCTTAAAGTACATCATGACCACTGAAATTCTTATAAAGGAAACTCTTATGAACGCTTATAAATCTTTAATTGAGTCTGACTTACAGTTTCAGAAGTTTAGAACATTATTATCATGGGGTGACATTGTGGAATGCAGGCAGACATAATGCTGGAGAAGGAGCTGAGAGTTCTACATCTTCATTCCCAGGCAATAGAAGAATACCGTGTCCCACACTGGACTTAGCTTGAACATTTGAGACCTCAAAGCTTGCTCTCTCAATGTCACACTTCCACACCTACTCCAACAAGGCCACCTCCTAATAATGCCATTCCCTATGGCCAAGCTATTCAAACACATGAGTCTATGGTGGCCATTCCTATTCAAACCACCGCAGAGCTCGTAGACACAAACTCTCCCTGTCTCTCCAGCCTATCACTGTGCTGTTTTGTGTTCACATATGCAATGAGGTGTGTGGTACTTGTTACCTCATGGTTTTAGCAGATTCATACTAATATGAGTCTTCCACCCAGTACAGACATTCTGGGCTTTGGTGGTCTGGACTTCAACTCAGATCAATTCTCAAGCTGCCTTATTTTGGATACATGATAGCTCTTCTCATCAGCCTAATTAGAAAGATGATTCTTGAAGCTGACTGGGGTTCTTACTCAGCCTCCAGGCCAGAGCTTCAGTGGATATGTTAGGCCCATAAACACAGCCGAGGATGGCATTCAACCACAAATCAAACATCTATTTCAAGTGCCTGGATTAAAGTATCAAGACCTTCCCTTCTCCCTAGTTATATTTAACCACTTAGGAGCTGTGAGGGTGGATTTTTCTCTCCTGAATAAAGGAGAACAGGTATTATGAAGCTCTGGGAGGGAAAACACTGCCCCCCCCCCCAGCTAGTGCACAGAGGTTTCCATCCTGTCAAATCTGGCTTTTAGCAAGCTCTGTGCATAGCCCCATGCTATACACACCCCAGCAGCACAGTGTCTAGATACTCTTGCTCTGTGGGCTGCTCCTACCCCATGTTTTGCTCTTAGGTGTAACTAGAGGTAGTATCTGTTTCCTCTAAGTGTAGAAGGAATAGAGAATAAATAAAAGCAAGATGTTCCTTAGATTAGCTCAAACTTTAATCTTGCAAAATAGAGAGTAATTTCTGATTTTTACTAGTCTTTCACTCTTACATTTATTTACATGTCTTACTTCTTTCAAGTTAAATTCTTTAAAAATACAACAATCACATAGTATGAAATTCATATAGTATGAAATGCTTAAATGTAGAAAGTTCCTATAACTATAAATGCCAATTTCCATGTAATATTAAAAAACTTAGCTCTCTTTTAAATCACAAATAAATATTGGGAGGAACTATTGGTTGTTGTGTGTAAATGTCAGGGCTTTTGAGTCCTGATAGATGAAGGAGAAGGTCAAACATCTGTACTTAGTAGTGGGAGGGGGTGGGAGAGGCACACAAATGCACCTGCCACTGGCACTCAACCACAAATCAAACATCTATCTCAAGTGCTTGGATTAAGGCATCAAGACCTTTCCTTTTCCCTAGTTATATTTGGCCACTTAAGAGTTGTGAGGGTGGATTCTTCTCTTCTTAATAAAGGAGACCTCTTCTGGATAATCCTGGGGGGATGGTCTCTAGGATGTTATACTGTGATTAATGAAGCTCCTGAAGATACCTAAGCATCTGTATAAACTGAAGCCAAGGGGAGATGAGCCAGCTGTCAGAGCCAAGCCACAACCACTGTGAGATAAAAAGGATATACAAAAATCCTTATTCACACCCCACCCAGCTGAGGCTTCATCAGAGATCCTAGGATCTGTCTGTCAAACTCAGGATAGGAAGATAAGCCTGGCTTCTCTCCCTTAAGCTATTGTGTTCATGTGTATCAGATTAATCTTCTGAATGGTGCCTACAACAAGCAGCCATAAAAGACATAAGAGGACAAGGGTACTGTGATGGCTAACCGTAAATGTTAACTGGACACAATTCACAATGACTTGAGAAGAAAGACTCAATAATGAACTATTTACACTGGCACATAGGGATGTGTGTGGACAATTAAGTTAATTTATATGGGAAAATTCAGCCCAATGTGGGAGGCACCATTCCCCAGCAAGAGGTCCACAATGGTACAACAATGGGGAAATAACAGAAGAATAAGCAAGCAAATGAGCATGGGTACATCCATTTCTCTCTGCTCATGACTATGGATGGGATGGGATCAACTTTTTAAAGGTCTTGCCTTAACTTCTCATCAACAATGGACTGTGACTTGAAACTAGTGGAAATAAGTCCCTTCTTGCCTTCCTTGCTTTTTATCAGGATAATTTAGTACAGCCTTAGAAACAAAACTAGAAAAAAATTGTTACTGAGGAACCAGGTCATTACTAAAAATTAAAATGAGCATGTATATATCTTCTAAGCCTACTGAAAGCTTTTGTTGGAGAAATGTAGACACATTTCACACTTTGAACTAGAAAATCCATTGAATGCTGGGGATAGAACTTTAATGACTGTTGTTACAGTGGGAGATTGAGTTTAAAGGTCAGTAATAAGGAGAGAAATGTAGACAGTTGAGGCCAAATCCACAGCGCTTTAGATAGGAACAAAGGTACTAAGAGGAACATGGACTATCCATACGATATTTTGACTACAAATGTGTGTGCCAATCAGTCTGAGGTTGTAAATGCAGCTGTGCTTGTAACATAGTACCACTGAAATGAAATCTCCCATGCTGCATTGGAACAGCTGCAAATTGTTTCCTGTTGGCCAGCACACAAAACCTGATACATGGAACATCAGTGCTGTCCTGAAAGTTGAACCACCTTCTTTACATATCCTGAAGCATTCCTTCAGTGAAGTAGGTAGCATGTCCATCTGTGTGATAATCATACTTAACTCTTTCCCAATGCCTTCAGACAGGATTAGCCACTTGAGGATTCTTGGGTATCTCCTATGGACAGAGCTGTATCTCTCTTTGTGCGACATTCACTGGAGGGAAATGAATATTTGCTGCATTTATAGGCAACTGGGTTTCCATAACTTCTGCTGATGTGACCATCTCATTCATTTTGGAGTGTGCTACTCCCCCACGCTGTTCCAGCAGCCTGAGAACATTCCTTGGAACATCTGCCTTCTTCCAACACTATCTGGCTTCCCTTCAGATTCTTCTCATTTCTTTTGTCTCTTCAGTAGAAATCTCTGTACACTATAGTGGACTTGAAGTTCCCATTCTTTGTAGCACTGTGAGGGGAGGGGTGGTGCAGAAAGGTGTCAGTGAATGTTCTCTTGTCACAGTCAAAAAGTGGTGTTCAGAAAACAGAACCTAGAGCATGGAGGGAAGGTCTATTCATTCTCTTCTGATTGATAAAGAAACTAAAATTTATCGTGTAGCTCTCTTCTAAGGTCTCAAGGTCACAGGTACCACTAAGGAGAGCAGTACAATGTGAGACAGGAAGAGGAGAACTGAAAACATGTCAAATCCAGATACCTACTACTGTTCATAACACATACCAAGCTGTGCACACACCTCTTTAGTTTCACTCTTAAAAGTCTTCTCAAATGGGACAAATAACTTATATGAGGCCTTCACTCTAAAAACAAACAAACAAAGAGAAACCCCTGCCTCTGACGTGTTGACTCACTGTTCTGCACTTTCAAGATTCTATGTGCAGATTCAAAGTGGGAGAGAAGCTGAGACAAGAATGAGTTGTTTTTGACAGCATGCCAATTCAAATGCGGTTATCCCTGATAATTAGGGCAATTTTCCCGTCATAACTTTACTTGACATGTCTATTGTGTTTTTCTTTCTAAAAATCCTGATTGCAACTTTGAAGATAACTCTACTTACTCATTGCCTTTTGGAACCCTGAGCTCAGGAGCAAACTATGTGTGCATTGGGGGTGAGACCCAAACTGGCTGGGAAGTCACTGGCCTCTGGAAAGTCACAATGGTATTGGCTCCTTTAGGACATTACTTGTCATAAAAGTTTTCAGTGGCTTTATGAAGCTTCAGAAAGCATGTCCACAGATAGAATTTTCGAATAAGGAGTGTTCATCTCATGACAAATAAATACATGCAGGCCATGGAGTTTAAAATGAAAAACAGAAAAGCTTCTGTTTTTTTGGGGGGATAGGTTTTGTTTCTTTTTTTTATACTCTATCACAATTTGAAATGGCAAAAATTAATAGTTGTTTTTTCAAATTGTGATAGAGTATAAAAAAAAGAAACAAAACCTATCCCCCCAAAAAAACATTGTGATAGACTAATTTTACATAGTAAGCTGTCCACACATTTGTAGAGAATGATGATCTAGCAAGGGTGACCATGGTCTTCTGGGCACATGGTGGATTGGCCTGCATCTCCTCAATGCCCTTAGTCATTGTTGTACTTCATTTTTCTTCTTTTTGGAGAGTGGTTGCATAATTAACCAAAATATTTTCATAGCAAATTTAAATCAATATAGAACAATAATTGTGCTGAGGCAGAGATGTAATGCATTATAAGCTGACTGTCTTAGTCAGGGTTTCTATTCCTGCACAAACATCAGGACCAAGAAGCAAGTTGGGGAGGAAAGGGTTTATTCGGCTTATACTTCCATACTGCTGTTCATCACCAAAGGAAGTCAAGACTGGAACTCAAGCAGGTCAGGAAGCAGGAGCTGATGCAGAGGCCATGGAGAGATGTTTTTTACTGGCTTGCTTCCCTGCTTTCCCTGGCTTGCTCAGCCTGCTCTCTTATAGAACCAAGACTACCAGCCCAGAGATGGTCTCACCCACAAGGGGCCTTTCCCCCTTGATCACTAATTGAGAAAATGCCTTACAGCTGGATCTCATGGAGGCATTTCCTCAACTGAAGCTCCTTTTTCTGTGATAACTCCAGCTGTGTCAAGTTGACACAAAACTAGCCAGTACACTGACTATATTCAATTCAGGAATGCTAAGAGTTTTTTAAACCCCCAAATCAAATGATACCATGGGAATAAGTGATTTGGATTAAAAATTCAAAAACTAATTAAATTGAATAGTGAAGTCTTATAGAATTTACTTGAATTAGGAAATAAACTAGTTACCCCAGAGAAGAGGCACTGAGTGTTGTAGGCTGTAGGGCTTTCTAGAAATCCTCCATTGAATGGCCTCCCTCCCCGCGACCCCCCCCCCCCCAGGACTGAAATTTTTCTGTTCAGTGGTCACGAGAGGCACATTCATGGCAAACTGTTAACTTCATTTTTTTCATACCCTCTGTCTGATAGAAATATTTTATCCTCCAAAGTGAAATATTTATTTCCCAGTACCATCCCCATATTTAATAATAGCTGATGAGAATCGATCATATACAAGAAGCACAGTTTACCTATGTATATACATGCATGTTCCTGTTTCTACATCTTTTGTTTCCTGGTAGTTCATTTATTTATCCACAAAACTGTACACTTCCTTCAGTGTCAAGACTGTATGACTTCCATTATCATGGAAGAGTGTGTATGTAAATCTTCACACATATACACAATCCAGAACTTTACACACATATCTAAGCTTGACAAGACACAGTGGTGACATTTATCACAGAATAAGAGGCATCTTACACATGGCCTATAAGAGGTCTGGTGTGGTATAAATTTGTGATTCAGACATATGCATAAGATCTGTGCCCAGCTTTAGAGTTACTCAGGGCCATCCATACCCACATCTCCTGTAAATAGTAGAGCCTGCTCTAACCAACTCTCATTCACTGGTTTAATTCTCTTCAGCATATATTTTACCACAGAAAGTCAAGTGACGGCTTTAGTGTCTGTTACAGAAAACTCACTCTTGTCTTTTATGCCCAGAGTGAGAGTGAGGAAGAAACATATGATAATGTAAAATCAACAGCTCTGCTCCAGCAAGAGTGAATTGGACTATGTGTAAACTAAGACTCAACTACCAAAAGAACGAAAGGAATTGAGAAAGGTGAAGAAAAGAAATGACTTGAGCATGCTGTGGAGAAAACAAAAGAGTCCCCTGAAGAAAAATCAGAAAATTTGCCAACTGCTATCTTACTTGCTAAGTCCATGTGTGTACTTGATAATTCATAATGGCGTACATGAGAATCCATTTCATGTAAGGCATATTCTTCATTTACATAAAAACATGCTATTCCTGTTTCTGCTTATTTTTCCTCTTTCATTTCTTTCTTCAGAAGAATTTTCCAATCCTTTCAGAGTCAGTGCTTTTGCAGGTTTAAATAACTAGACTGGTAAATTTATACACACACACACAGAGAGAGAGAGAGAGAGAGAGAGAGAGAGAGAGAGAGAGAGAGAGAGAGAGAGAGAATGTGCTTTGTCAGTCACCCGCATCAGTGTTAGAAAGGCAATTTGGACTGATTTGATTAGAGTGTTGTCCTCTCCATTCCCATGAGAAGCATTAAAATCAATAGCACACCATGACCTTGATGGAGTCAGAGTCTTTCAGGCAGACACTAAGACACAAACAAATTGCCCAGGCTCCATAGGAAGCAGAATAGAACTTTGTGGGGGAAGAGGGTTTAGAAACTGAGAGTGCTTGGCAGGTCTGGAGGAGGTAATAACATTAGAGCATTCGTGCAGGAGTAGGCTATGCTGTTGCTGTGGGAAGATGGGTCTTAAAAGAACCATATAGACTGATTTTCCAAGAAGTTTACTTGCTCAGGCAGAGGGAGCCGCAGGGTGTCAGGCAGATAGGGTGCCAAGACAGTTTCCCTTAAAGAAGCCACAGGTTCCAGCATGTTCTCTAATGGGCAATATCTATTAAGAAAGAAGTTTGGGTTCAGGCCAATGGGAGGGCTACTGGTTTCTAAGAAGGTGAGAGAAGGCCAGTGAGGAAGGCAGCAGAGTTAAGAGCTCTCTATAATACTGTCTTAGGAGGAGCCAGTGTCTGTCATCCAATGCTGCACCACAGATGATCCTGTTGTGTGGCCTCTGAGCACCCTCTAGGGTCCAACTAGTAAGAAGGCAGAGTTGTCTCAGTGGAGCTGACCAACAGGCTGACCAGTGACCTATAAAGTCCTAGAATTGTCTCTTGAGAGCCACATTGAAAAGATTCACCAGAATCTTTCACCAGATATATTCACTTCATATATCTAGAAGATTCTAGATCTATGATCACAAATATGCAGGTCTAGAAGCCTATCCTGAAGCCTTAAACCCCCTGAACTGAAGATACAGTGAGACATGAGATCCAAAGAAATTCCCTGGATGTGAGATGGCAAAGTTCAGAGGGAAGGATGCACATCCATGGCTGACATAGATGGCAAGTGCTAATGTACTTAAGCAGCCGCAAGATGGAAAAGTTATCAATCCCTAAATGCAGGACCACTCAGGAGGTTTGGGGGCCATCAGAAGGCAGGGACACCTAGGGGGAACATCAGTATGGGACTTTGCAGAAAGGAAAAGGTGTGACAGGGTAGCAGGCTGAGGCCTTCTTGTTTGGGCAACTGGGAACATTCTGAGGTTAGATGTGTCCCTGGTCATCTGGCACTAGGCCACTGGTGGTTAGGGTAGCCAGTGTGAGGGAGATTCACAAAGGAGATGAGGGGCATGGGCTGGTAGGTTCCCCCACAAAAAGCAACATTAAAGTCAAATCATTTACTGTCTCTAGAAATTGACTACTACCAAATAGAATGGTCTCGGGAATTAATGAAGCCCAGGCAGTAACACGGTCAGAAAAAGTCCATCTGTCTGTTCTGTGTGGAAAATGCTGGGAGCATCACAATAAAAAGGACATGTGCTTGGGGAGGCAATCCTAGAGCTGTGGATGGATGTATAAACTTGAGTTGTGGGTAGTAAAGAGGGCAGTGAGAACTTTGTGATTGGACATGGACTTTGAAGCAGGAACTGTGGGGTCTGCTGGATATCTGTGGGTATGAAAGGAAAGTGAGTGCAGGAAGCCAAATGACAAGGAAGTGTCAAGAAGAGGAAGAAGCAAGGACACCTGCCTGCTTCCCTGAGAAATGGGAGAATGGTCCATAAATTCTTGTTTTCACCCACAGTGAATACAAGGGTGACTGCCCTGCTTGCGTCAGAGATGCTGTGCTGCGTGCTGGTTCTCAGAATTGAGACTTCAGGGTGACATCAAGATTCATACAATGAGCAGGAAAAGACGTCCAAGGCAGGATGCAACCAGGATGTGAGGAAACTGCTAAGTTATTCTGAGGTTTTGCTTATATTTTCCCTCTGGAAAAGCATATTCCCGGGAACACATCAGCACTCTGGCAAGAATGACTTACTTTACTGCACAGCCTCAGAGGCATTTCGCTCTGCCCTGAGCCCTGGGAGCTGCAGGAGAGCCCTTCCCCCAAAGATGTCTCCTGCACCAACAGACTAGCTTCTGGGCTAGGTCTCCAGTCCTGTGAGAAGTGACAGGCTTGAGGGGAAAGTTCATTGGTGAGTTTCCCCTGCACCCCCCAACACACATCTCACATTGTCCGCAACCTAAAAGGCCACTGAATATGGTGTCCTTTCCTGGTGCTCCTTGGAATCAAAAGTCTAAGAGTGTTTCCGAGCTGAGCACACCACCATAATGCATTAGAGTCATGAAGCAAGGCAGGACTGACAGGCAGGGCCACTCAGTTTGAAAAAGGAAGAACAGAAGGCTGACCTCTGGCCTCCTCATTGTCTGTCACACTAGATAAACCACATTTCTAACCCAGAGCAATTGTTTCTGGAATAATTCCTCTTTGTGAAAAAGACCAATGCCTGAGCTCAGATGAGGGAAAGAAAACAAAACCAAAAACAACCCCTCCTGTTTGCTGCAGAACCTGAGTGCAGAAAGAGCCACAGCAGGAAAGCCAGCATTTCAATATTTATGTGAGCGACTTGTTAATGTGCACTTCAAAATGTGCCAAGTCCATATATATGTCATTGTACATAAGACAATGTATGCACAGATGACAAATTAAAAACGACCTGAAAAAATTATGCATGAAGTGCATAGTTTATATTTATGTGTGCTTAGAGAGCTAGGATGTAGGTGATGTGTGTATGTGTGTGTGTGTGTGTGTGTGTGTATGTGTGTGTGTTCATGTGTGTGCTGTGTAACCTGGTATTTTTGAGTGGTATTCCTATGTATGTCTCTTTTGTGTCTAGAGAATATAATTTATCTTGTGTGGAATCTGTGGGTGTGGCATGCATGTAATGTGTGGAGTGTGGTATGTGGTGTCTAATGTGCTGTATGGTATTTTCAAGTGTGATGCATGTGAGTATAGTGTGTACTGTTTGTGTGTGTGGTATGTGTGAGATAGGTATTGTGAGGTGTCTTAGCTAGGGTTTTGTTGCTGTGAACAGACACCATGACCAAGACAACTCTTGCAAAGGACATTTATTTGGGGCTGGCTCATGAGTTCAGAGGTTCAGTCCAGTATCATAAAGGCAGGAACATGAGAGTATCTAGGCAGTTCATGGCATAGGAGGAGCTGAGAGTTCCATATCTTCATCCAAAGGAAGCCAGAAGCAGACTGGCTCCCATGTGGTTAGGAGGAGAGTCTCCTCGCCACCCCCGCAGTGACACAGTTCCTCCAACAAGACCACACTTACTCCAACGAGGCCACACCTAATAGTGCCACTCTCTGGGCCAATCAAAGTCAAACCACCACATGGGGTATTTGATGTTTGCAAGTATGTGTAGTGCTTATAGTGTGAAATGCTGTGGGAAAGGTATTATGTAGATGTTCAAGTGTCTAATGTGTATATTTGTTCACAATGCCTTTGCCCTGAAAGCACCAAGTGTCCTTGCTCCTACTTTCTTCCTGCCCCTAACCTGTGGGCCAGCACAGGTCACAGTGACTTCCTGGGGACTCTGTGTTGTCCACAATTGACCAGATTGGAGAGGTCATCTCTTGGTTGTGACCTACAGATAGGCAGGTGCCTCTTGGATGCCTCATGGAAGCCTATGGCACGCCCAGGTTAAAATCTAGGACCACAGCCAGAAAGTTAAAGAAAGACTCAGGGACCCTTTTACATTGGTGGTGTTGTCTTCCCTTTGAGCTGTATACAAAACATCTCTTCCAATTTTTGCGTGTCCTTACCATCAAAGACAACCCCAAATAGAATATCACTTGTCTCCAAACAGCCTCGAAAGCTTTAGCTCAGCATGCTCTATAGCAGGGTTTCTCAGCCTTCCTAACTCTGTGACCCTTTAATACAGTTCTTCATGTTTGGTGACATGTGTGTTGTGGTTAAAGTTATTTTTGTTATGACTTCGTAAGTGTAATTTTGCTACTGTTATGAATCCTAATGTAAATGTCTGAAATGCAGGATATCCGATATGTGACCCCTGTGAAAGGGTTGCTTGATACCCATGTTGAGAACCACTGTTCTACAGTATCTTTTAAAAACCTCTCTCTAGAGGACTCCCCTTAGAGTCTTATGAAAATGCAAAACTGAAATCAACAAAAGACAGTAATGAAGACTTTCACCCTGACCCAAGCCTCCAGGGTGAGAAGCAAATAACCACACCAGGAAATTAGCCAGTCACCAATTTCACAGTGTCAGGAGGCAAGGGTCCTTATTCACAAGTCTGAGGCCCTAAGATTGGAAAACAGTTCAAGCATTTGGGATATATGAAGGGAGGAGAACATACTGCCTACAGTCAGTGACAACCGTACTTCAGGTTGAGTGAGCCTACCGGGCTAGACCTTCGGGCAGTGAAGCTCTGAGCGGCTGGGGCTAGGAGACTCTTGGCCAGAGGAGGTGACCCTCTTTCAGGATCTCTGGCTGGTCAATGGGGTGGGAAGTGCCTTACCCCTTAGAGACCCAGGAGAGCTGGGGCAGGGGTTGGTCCGCTGCCAGGGTCCAGCTTGTCTATAGTTACCATTCTGATAGGCCTGCTTTATATGTTACTTGACCTTTTTCCCTTACTACTTTTAATATTCTTTGTTTTTTTGCATTTGATGTTTTTGATTATTATTTAACCAGAGGAATTTCTTTTCTGATCCAGTCTATTTTGAGTTTTGTAGGCTTCTTGTATGTCCTTTCTTTAGGTTAGGGAAGTTTTCTTCTATAATTTTGTCAGCTTACAGTCATCTACTGCTATTCTCCATTGTCTGTCTTCCACAAAGGGCAAATAGGAGAGTTGAATGGAGAATTGGTTACAGTTCAGAGCCAGGGTCCAATTATCCCTCAAAGGCTGGCTGTTTTCTTTTTACCTAATGTTCACTTTCTCTAATAAAAAGCCTAAGTATGTTCGGGGATGGCTAGGAAAAAAGTTCCCAGCCAACATTTTTAGTTGTATACATGTAAGAGCAAGCACATGGTTCTCAGGTTCCTTCCTCAAATTTATTGCTATAATACAAAGAAGGTTAATATATTGGACCTTCCTGGTGTGGGTGATTAATTACATCATAAATTACAATCACAGTCTCTACCATAATAACCATTAGAATTTTGAGTGTCTTCCTTTGTGTTAAACCTGTGTATTTAAGAATTATTTAAGAAGGAAGGAAGGAAGGAAGGAAGGAAGGAAGGAAGGAAGGAAGGAGGGAGGGAGGGAGGGAGGGAGGGAGGGAGGGAGGGAGGGAGGGAAGGAAGGAAGGAAGGAAGGAAGGAAGGAAGGAAGGAAGGAAGGAAGGAAGACCTTGCTAGGCCTCAAGCACACTTTGCAAGGTTCTGTCCAGTCTGTCTCCAGTGTTCTTTTCCCAATCACCAATAGCGTTAACATGACTTTAATGTAATCAGATTAGATGCCAAACCTAGAAGCCAGAGTTGCTTCAGAAAAATGACCCTTAAAAATCCCTTAGAACCCATATTTTTTCTCAATTTCAAGTCTATCTTTAATTTCCTTATAAGGTATCATATATTCTTATAGCATTTTTAGTTTTTGTGGAACCTCTCCTCTTGACCTTCTCACTTCTTTTCCTTTGTCTCCTACCCCAGCTTATACCTTTCCATTCCCATTATTCTCCCTTCTACTTTCCCACTACTATCTCCAAATGCTTCTTTTTTTTTTTTTTTTTTACACTGTAGCTGTCTTCAGACACACCAGAAGAGGGTGTCAGATCTCATTACGGATGGTGCTCTTACCCACTGAGCCATCTCACCAGCCCCTCCAAATGGTTCTTTTTCCACTCTCTGAGCCCATTTTTCATTTTCAGGTTTACACACACACATACACACACACACACACACACACACACACACATACACTCACATAAATACACACATATAAAAGTTAAATTTAGAATCTACATATGCAAGAGAGTACATAGTACTTACATGAACTATCTTACCTAACAGAATGTTTATCTCCACTAATAGAATATATTTCTCCATTCCATTCACTTTCCCGAAAAGTATCATAATTTCCTTGCTCATTGTGGCCTAAATAAAATTCCATTGTGTGTATGCACCTCTCATTGTTCACTCACCTGTTGGTGGACATCCCAGCTGATTCCATTTTGTTACCATTGTGAAGACAATAAGCATGGATGAGCATGGATTTCTGCTATAGGCTATGAAATCCCTTAGTTATGTGTTCAAGAGTGGTACAGATGGGTCACATGGAAGTTCTGTTTTTAGCTTTTTGAGAAACCACACAGAATTCCACATGCCAGTTTTGCCCTCCTCCTAACAGTAAGATCAGATTACTCTTTCCCTGAATTCTGGAGAACATATATTGGCATTTGTTTTGTTCATGCTAAGCCATTGAGACTGGAGTGCTATGAAATTTCAAAATATTTTTAGTTTGGCAAAGAGTGTTCAATCATTCTTCAGTGTTTACTTGCAGTTTATATTTATTCTTTTGGAAATTCTCTGATCAGTCCATTAGCACATTTTTTTAAATTTATTTTTTATTAGGTATTTTCCTCATTTACATTTTCAATGCTATCCCAAAAGTCCCCCATACCCACCCCCCCAGTCCCCTTCCCACCCACTCCCCCTTTCCATTAGCACATTTTTTGGTTGAATTTTTCCTGTTTATTTTTAAAGTTTTTTGTATATTCTAGATAGGAATCCTCTGTCAGATTTTATGGTTTGAATGTGAAAAAGTCTCCCACTTGATCCCTAGCTACTATTGCTGTTTGGAAAGGTTGAAAGGGTTTTATCTGGAATCTTCCTGGATGAAGTAGGTACACTGGGGTTATACAGCCCAGGACAACCTCCTGACTGCTCCCTGACCTGCTGCCTCTCACTCTTGCTGCCATGCCTTCCTTCATGGCATAGAACACATCATCTTGAACTATCATCTGAAATAAGCCCTTTCCTTCTCAAGTTGCTTCTTGTCAGATATTTGGTCTGACAACAACAAAGAAAGCAATTAAGACAGAAGTAGAGCTGGCAAAGATGTTCTCTCAGCCTGTAGATATATATTTCACTCTTTCTTTGTTGTACAGCTTTTTTTTTTTGTAATTTCATGAGGTAACATTTGTTAATCATTGGCCTTTTATTCTAAGTAACTGGAGTTATAGTTAGACTTTGTACTCACACTGTATATTGAAGAGTTTCTTCTATTATTTTGCTCTAGCAAGTACAGAGTTTTTGGTCTAACATCATTGATTTATTTGGAGTGGATTTTTCTGCAGGATGAGAAATAAAGATCTAGTTTAATTACTTTTTCAGGTTTTGAACTCCATTTGTTAAAAAGAGTGTCTATTTGCCTTTGAGTATATTTGTCAAAAATCAAGAGGCTATAACAACCTGCATTTGTATCTTTATCTTCTATTCTGTTTTAATTGATCTGCTTGACTGTTTTTTTATGGTACCATGCTGTTTTGTTACTATATCTCTGTATTATAATTTGAAATAAAGTATTTTAACTCTTCCAGCACTATTATAATTATCATATTTTTATAATTATTAATTATATTTAGGAATGCATTATAATTTGTGGACTTTTATAATTCTAAATGAATTTTAAGTTGATTGTCTTTTTATGGAAATACTACCATTGACACTGTGATGGAATTTCACTGTAGCTGCAGATTACTTTTTTTTTTAATAGGTATATTTTACGGAATTGGTTCTTCCAGTTCATAAATATGTTAGGCCTTCTATCTTCTAGTATTTTCCTCAATTTAATTCATTAGTGTTTGATTTTGTGTGTGTGTGTGTATATATATATATATATATATATATATATATATATATATAGAGAGAGAGAGAGAGAGAGAGAAGAGATATTTAATTTCTTAATTAGGCCTGTGTCTGAATTATGTCCATGATTTCTTGTTTGACATATTTATTATTTATATATAGAAAAGCTTCTGGTTTTGTATGCTACTTATTTTCCTATTTGTAACCTTGTATTTGCTTTTTTTGCCTTACCAGGCTAGCTAAGACTTCTAGCACAATGTTGGCTAAGAGCAGAGAATGTGAAAAGCTTTTCTTGACTCTCAGTTTAATGGGAATGCTTAGAGTTCTTGCTCAGTTAGTATAATATTTGCTATATGTTTATCATATATACCTTTAAAAGGTTGAGACACGTTCCTTTTATTACTAATTCCTTAAGAGCTTTTACCATAAAGAGGAGTTGGATTCTGTCAGAAACCTTTTCTGCAACTACCGAGACAATCATATGATTCTTGCTCTTAAATCCATTTATCTAATCCACTACATTTATTCACTTCCGTATGTTGGGCAATTCTTGAATCCCTAAGAAACACTCAGATTAATTATAATCACAGGGAATCATCTTTCTCATACATCCTTGAATTCAGTTTGCATGTATTTTGTTGAGAATTGTTAGATACATGTATTCATGGAGCTTGGTCTATTATCTCTATCTCTCTTTCTTTTTTTCTTTTTTGCTGTTATCTTGTTTGAATTTTGGAGTAATATGATCAAACTCTTCTATGAAAATGGTTTAATTATTTAAAAGATGGGTCTTCCCATATCAATCAATATAATTAACATTGTCCCTACAGTCATGACATGGGGTCTAGCTCCCAAGTAATTTCAGATTCTATCAAGTTGACAATTAAGTTTAATCATCACAGAGTAATTTATTCCAGAAAAATACATGATATTTCTCAACAAAATGCTTGCAAATAAAATTCGACCACACATTGAAAGACAAAAAAATATCATAATCAAGCTAATTTCTTTTCATGAATACATGGATTATTCAATATATGTAAATATATGTAATTTACATATATTCAATATATGTAAATTATTCAATATATGTAAATAAGCCATATGTGGACTTATGACAGAAATCGCATGTTCATCTCACTAGATACAGCAAAAATCTTTGTAAAAATCTTAGAATCTCTTCATGATGGAAACCCCAAAGAAATTAGGAATATATCTAAACTATTTAACATAATACCATATACATATAATAAACCTACAGATAAATAACAAATATCAAGCAAATGAAAGGATTTACCCTAAGACAATGGATGAGACTAGTATTTTCACTCTTCCAACTCTTACTCAATGTAGTATTAGAATTCATAAACAAAGCAATAAATGATAGAGAGAACTAGATGGGATACAAAGAGAAAAGGAAAATCAAATTAGCTCTGTTTGCAATTGATATGACCCTATACTATCAATTTCATCAACAATGAACATGAAGAAAAGTTTATTTAAAAATCTAGTTCATAACAATGTAGCAGTGACCCGCTATGATGAAATGAAGTGAAGAAGGAAAAAAAATCTACAATAAAAACTAGAAGGTATTGAGAAAATAAATTGAAGAAGATGCCAGAAGATAGAAAGACTGCCTATGTGTGTGAATCAATAGAATTATTGTGGCAACATCTACATTATCACAGGCAGTCTGCAGAGTCAGTACACTCTCTATCAAAATTCCAATGATATTCTTCACAAACTAGGAAGAACAATCCTGAAATTCATATGGAAAAAAACTAGCAAATAAATCATAAGCAGTTTTGACTTTATGTGACCTCAAATTACAGTACATAGCCATTTTAACTAAGACAGCATAGTACTAAAACAAAAACATTCACACAGACAAATGGAACAGAAGACCCCAAATAAGCCTACAAAAGCTGCAGTCTCATGTATTTCATGAAATATATCCAAAAGCATACAATGGGTAAATGATAGTCTCTTTAGTGATTGGAGCCAGGAAATCCACATGCCCAAGATTATAACTATGTCCATATCTCTTACCAATGAATTAAAGTTCTTAATGTAAGACTTGAAACTTTCCAAGTACTACAGTAAATATAGGAGGAACAGTTAAGAATGTGGTCATAGGTGAAGACTTCCAGAAGAGAAAACTCCAATAACCTAGGAAATTAAAATAAGATTTGAAAGATTGTAGGAAATTATAAAGTTTGTCTTCAACAAAGTGGATAAAAGAGTGGCAAAGCACACTAGAGAATGTGAGAAAAAACTGACAACTAATCCACGAACAGGCAATTGATAATGCAGAATATATTTTCAAAACTCAAAGTATTAAACTGTAAAAATACCACAAATAATTCCAGGAAATGGGGCCAGGGAGTTGGACAGTTCTCAAAAGAAGAGCAAATAACTAAAGAGATAAAATCAGATCTGTATTGACATTTCATCTCACTCAAGACAGAATGACTAACACCTAGTGCTGCCAAGGATGTGAGATGTGAGCACATGGCATCCAGTGGAATGCAATCCAGTGTCACTGATAGGAAAATTCACTTTCGTGGCCCCTCAAAAAAAATCTAAAAATAAGACTACCCTATGTTTCAGCCATATCATATCTAGGTATATTTCCAAAAGGATCCAGGGAAATTTATAACTGAGTTTCCTGAACATGCATGCTTATTGCAACATTTTTTAAAATAGGCAATGTAACAAAGAATGTTTATAAAGAATATTTCTGGCATATATACATGTGAACTTGTATGCATGCATGCGTGTATACACACACACACACACACACACTGTCTTAGGGTTTTATTGTTGTGAACAGACACCATGACCAAGGCAACTCTTTTAAAGACAACATTTAATTGAGGCTGGCTTACAGATCCAGAGGTTTAGTCCACTATCATCAAGGCCAGAATGCTTCAGGAGGAGCTGAGAATTCTTAATCTGCATTTGAAGGCTGCTAGCAGAATTCTCGCTTCCAGGCAGCTAGGATGAGGGTCTTAAAGCCCGTGCCAACCTATTCCACACACCTATTCCAACAGGGCCATGCCCACTTCAACAACACCACACCTTCTAATAGTGCCACTCCCTGGGCCAAGTACATGCAAATCATTACATGCACACACACACACACACACACACACACACACACACACACACACACACACACTTGAATACTATCTAGCAGCCATAAAGAATAGATTATGATGTCTGGAGGTCATAGTGTTAAATGAAATAAGCCAGATGCACACAAAATGTGTTTTATCAAGTATTTCCATACAATTAGATTAAAAATAAAAAAAACTTGGGAACAGAAAAATGTTCCTGGAAAACTAAGGCAGGAGAAGAATGGACAACAGAAGAATAAGTTAGGCTTAAAGGGGATCTCAGTGCTTCGGAGATACATATGAAAGCACATGATAAAATCTATCATTTGGTATTATGTATATATAATACTGATTTGTTTTTGTTTTCATTTTTTGAGACAGGGTTTCTCTGTGTTGCCCTGGATGTCCTGGAAGTCACTCTGTAGACCAGGCTGTCCTCAAGTCAAAGATATACCTACCTCTGCCTCCCAAGTGCTGCAGATTAAAAGTATCTGTCACCACTGCCCTGCCATAATACTGATTTTTATCGCATGTAGGAAAACTATCAATTCATTTAGGGAACTGGCTATACAATTGGCAAAATAACTTTTTTTCTAATTAATTGTGTGTTTTTTCCCTCAGGAAGTATCATTTGTTCACTGTCTAGGCATGCTAACAGCAAGCAATGCAAAAAGGGACCTCACAAAGAGTGTGGGTTTCCCTTAGAGCTGTGAACAAAGCATGACCATTCTCATGGAGCCCAGAGGCCTAGGGAGGAGGAGTCTCACCTTTCTGCTGTAGGTATTGGACATGACAGGAGAAGGCAGGCACTTGTACAGAGAGAACAAAAGCTATACTAGACTCTACAAGAAGCTATGGGGTAAAAGGTGCTGCACAGCAGCCAGTGTGCCAGGCAGTTATGCTGATCTCAGCCATGCCTACTCTCTAACGAGCCCTAGGCTGTTACTTTGGCGCCAGAGGAGCACAGTGGTCCAAATTCAAACCACAGTTGCCAGCTCCAGGTAGCTCTCTTGAACTCAGTGATGGCTTGACTTTTTAGTTCTTACTGGAAACACTAATTTTGACAATAACAAAAACAAAGTGAAGGTTTCTCTAAAGCTTTTGTTCTCTGGAGTTCATAACTACCCCAGGAGTTTATCTCAGAGGCAATGTTGTTACTGATATGAAATTCAGACCCACAAATTTCAGGAAAATAACAGATTTAGCCATTATACCCCTTGTGGCTTTATTTACACAGCCATGGGCAGGCCCTCCTGTGCTGCATGTAGAAAACCAGAGTGTAATTTCTATGATCCCAGGAGTCACACAAAATCAAGTATATTTTATGGTCAGAGAAAACCCCATCTCTCAGAAGTCAGCATTATGAAGCAGAAGTCAATGACAGCATGTAGGCTGCCAGAGTTCTTGTTCTCCCTATTTATTCACTCTTAGAAGGTCAAAGACCCTTAAGAATTGCAAGATGTTTCATTGTCCTTCAGAAACTAAAAGGCTGAAGAGTCTGTGAGGTTAAGACAAGCCCTCACCTGAACACGAGTAACATGATCACTTATTGGGTGTGGACTCTAGTTCAGACTTCCTTGTACCCATCCTGGAGTTAGCACTGAACAACCATTGCTTGTACAACCACATTTTTCAAGTAGTCATGTGTATGTTGCTCTTACTATGACCATTAGGGATGATGCATTTTATCCTTCATGTTCTCTTCTGCAATCCTAGGTACAATGTGAAAGCAATGTAGTCATTTTTCCTAGGTTCTATAGTGTCCAGACTGGGCTTAAGTTCTTCACTCAGTGTTGGGCTGTCAGCTTGGGGAAATAAAGGGAATGGGAGAAAATCCTTGTCCCACCAGAGTTCCAGTGCTCTGAGTGGGCAGACGTGGGAGGACTACCACACACTTTCCATGTGGCCCCGTGTGGGCATCTGGCTGTGGGAAGTCATGGAACCCAGCCTGCTGGGGGGTGGACAAGAGGCAGTCCGAGGTTTCTGGGCCTCACAGAGACCAGAGATAACAGGTCTCAGATAACAGAGATAGCAGTCTCAGGCAACCAGATGTCGCCCAATAGAGCTGAGAACAAAGTGGGGACCCTGGGTGGCGCCTTAGCCAGCCTCAAGGCTGAAGAGAGGGGAGGGCTGTGAGAGGGGGCGCTGGATGGTTCCCACGTTGTTGATAGTCCCTGGTCTGGTCCGTGGCTGGAGTGCAGGAAGGCCTTCCAGCAGGAGGCTAGATGCTGCTCTTTAGGGGAAAGCCTATCCCATTGTTCAAACATGGCAGGCCTTGATAAGCAGAGACAGTCTATGGTTTTAGAGCTTTTTTGTAGAAAGGTAGGGAAAAAGAGAGAAGGTAAAAGAAAGAGAGAGGCCGGCTATGGCCATGAGGAGAGAAGGGGAAAGAGAGAGGGAGAGAAAAGAGAGAAGAGAGATAGAGATGAGAGTAAGAAAGATGAGAGTTTAAGAGAGAGAGGAGGGGCCAAGCATCCCCTTTTATAACGGGCTGGGCTACCTTGCTGTTGCCAGGTAACTGTGGGGAGGAATATACCTGGCTATAGTCAGGTAACTGTGGGGGTGGAGTCTAGCCAGAATGCCAGGAGCTTGGAACATTGTCTGCATGACTTATAGTCACAGGATTATGGAGTTGGGGTCTCTGTGGGTTAGGTACCTGTCTCTGGGAATGTGGCTCACTGTTATTTCCCTTTTGAGTTTTTTACTGGGTCTCTGGAGCAAGCCTCATTCAACAAAAACAGGCTGCCTTTCCTGGCCCCACAACTCGGATGTATCAAGTTGTTTCTTTGTTGTTTCATGCTTTCAAGGCTTCCAGGATCTGTGAGCCTGGGTCAGTCATATGTGATCTATGACATAGCTTTCTCTACCAAGAAATCAGAATGTTTTGTATGCATATATCAGGCTTAAAGAATTTCTGCCCCTGAATGAGGCTTCAGGGTCCATTAGGACCACTCTGGAGGATTAAACATGGAAATCACAGTTTCAAGGTTCTCCTCACTTCAGAGCCATGGTATCTTGGGCTGGTAGCTTATATGCATTAATTAGGGTCCCATTGTAGTGAAGAGACACCATGACCAAGGCAATTATAAAGGAAAATATTTCATTTGGGCTGGCTTATAGTTTCAGAGGTTCAGTTCATTGTCATCATGGTGGGAAGCATGGCATCATAGAGGAAGACTTGGTGCTGGAAAAGGAGATAAGAGTTCTACATCTTGATTCAAAAGCAACCAGAAAGAAACCTTTGCACTGGGTGGAGCCTGAGGCATACTTCCTCTGACAAGATAACACCTCTTAATAATGCCACATCCCATGGGCCAAGCATATTCAAATCACCACACTCATCCATAGGGACTTCAAAGTTAAGCTATTTCATAAGTGGACAGTTTTTGTTCACTTATGAAAATTCCAGAAAAGATGGGAAGGAAGAAATGAGTAGCATATCTGTTTTTCCATCAGTTCTGTTGCTTCCTCCGCCTTTGATTTACTTAGTGATTGAAAATATACCTCAAGTCTCACTGTTGTGGGGAGATTTTCTATTCCAAGCTCTCGCCTAAAAGCACTCTTTTTTCCTTTCCTCAGCACCAAACTAGAGGTTCTGATGGCTAAGCATTAAAAAGTATTTGTTGCTACATGCTAATTTAGTGTTCCACTGTGATTTCATATTACTCCACTGTGATGTCACAGTGCTCCACTGTGCTGTCACAGTGCTCCACTATGGTGTCACAGTGCTCCACTGTGGTGTCATTGTGCTCCACTGTGACGTCAGAGTGCTCCACTGTGCTGTCACAGTGCTCCACTGTGCTGTCACAGTGATCCACTGTGGTGTCACAATGCTCCACTGTGCTATCACAGTGCTCCACTGGGATTTTACAATGTTCCACTGTGATGTCACAGTGCTCCACTGTGGTGTCACAGTGCTCGACTGTGGTGTCATGGTGCTCCACTGTGGTGTCTCAGGCTCCACTGTGGTGTAACAGTGATCCACTGTGGTGTCAGAGTGCACCACTGTGGTGTCACATACTCCAGTGTGGTGACAGTGTTCCACTGTGGTATCACAGTACTCACTGTGGTGTCACAGTGATCCAATGTGCTGTCACAGTGCACCAATGTGCTTTCACAGTGCTCACTGTTGAGTCACAGTGCTCCACTGTGATGTCGCAATGCTACAATGTGCTGTCACAGTGCTCCACTGTGGTGTCACAGTGCTCCACTGTGGTGTCACAGTGCTCCACTGTGGTGTCACAGTGCTCCACTGTGGTGTCACAGTGCTCCACTGTGGTGTCACAATGCTCCACTATGATGTCACAGTGCTCACAGTGGTGTCACAGTGCTCCACTGTGATATCACAATGCTCACAGTGGTGTCACAGTGCTCCACTGTGGTGTCACAGTGCTTATCTGTGGTGTACTGTGCTCCACTGTGGTGTCACAGTGCTTATCTGTGGTGTACTGTGCTCCACTCTGGTGTCACAGTGCTCGACTGTTGTGTCACAGTACTCCACTCTACTGTCACAGTGCTCACTGTGATATCACATTGTGACACTGTGGTTTCAGAGTGCTGCACTGTAGTGTCACAATGCTCCACTCTGGGGTTACAGTGTGTTCGACTGTGATGTCACATTGCTCCAATGTGCAGTCACTGTGCTCACTGTGGTGCCACAGTACTCCACTTTGCTGTCACTGTGCTCCACTGGGATGTCACAATGCCCCACTGTGATTTCACAGTGCTCCACTGTGGTGTCACAGTGCTCCACTGTGGTGTCACAGTGCTCACTTTGGTTTCACAGTGCTCCACTGTGCTGTCACAGTGCTCCAATGTGTCACTGTGGTTTCAAGTCTATTATACAAGAGCAAGGGTGTGAGAAAGATATTTGAAAATGTGGTTATCCATTCCAAGAAAAATTCACATATGCAAAATAAATGCCAGGGGTAATGGTGGGGGCTGTATCTTATCCAATAACTGCTTCTGTGAATTAATAGATCTGGATGAAATCACTGAAAAGGACCATGTTTAAAGATCTTCAGGGCTTAGCAAGTGTGTATACAGCAGATCAATCTTTTCTTGGTGCCTCAATTGACACATATTGGCATGTATTCATAGACTAGCACGTTGTGTGGAGATATTCCACATGTATTCTCTGTGGAATGATTACATCAGGATGATTAGCTGTCTACCACTTCCTATACATCTTATTGTTTTATAACATAAGAATTCCTCTCTGCTAGCTATTCTGAAAACCAAGTCCATAATAATTATTTTTAGCTACTGTCATTATACTATATAATCTTGGCAATGTGAGAGTTGTAGGACTTGGGTCAGAGCTACATTAGAGAGTCTTCATCTTTCTTATGTAGAATTTAGAACCTGTTAGAGCAGAGTCTAAGGAAGTGCCAAGTCCAAAGTATTCAAGCAGATGAACTGAGCAAAAAAAAAAAAAAAAAAAAATGGCATCTGGAGGTAGCTGGCTTTGAAGCAAGACAAGGGAACTGAAGGCAGGGATGTAGAGCTGGCCACAGACCTCGTGCTGAAACAATTGGCTGGGGCCCTGTAGAAGCAATATTTGTGAGATTTCATAGAGTACCTCCTCATCAGGGGTTGGCAAGAACCGTCACATGCTGAAGTCAGCAACTCCATTGGAAGGTTCTGCATAGTACAATCTGTGCCACTTCCACTGGGACTTGTGGTAAGGAGGTGCAAATTCTGTGACATGGGGAGCCAGTTCTGAAAGATGCCCCTCAGAGAAATCTTCACCTATGTACCAGGAACATGAAGCAAGAAGAACATCCCACAGGTTAGATCACTGAAATGGAAAGCCCATTGTTGTTCACTAACAGAGAACATAAGACCATATTGGGTACACAGAGGGCTGGATACACCTTAGAAAACACAAAAAAGCTGAGAAAATGGAAGGTGACTGCAAGTCACATTGCTTATATTGGTGTAGTTCAACCTAGAGCCCTTCATTTTGAATGGTAGGAACAAGCACACAAGTAAAACTATGTTACAGGGGTTGCAAGCACCTCAGGTGTTATGACAATGCCTCATTCAGAAACCTACAAATGAAGTAGGAAATTTCAAAGCATAAAACAATTAGTATAGAATCTACAAGAGAGACTATTTGTGTGGGAATGGCACCCTAAATATTTTATAGATACCACCAGCCCTAAGGGACATCGCTAGTCTTTTGACCATGCATATAGGCTGGACCCTCTATTTTTCTCTAATAATAGTTATTACTACAGTGCTGGGGACATAAACCAGGTATCTGTGGATATTACACAGGCTCTCTCCCACTGAGTCACTGAGTGTGTTAATTCTGCCAACACACTATTTATTTGTACCATGTATTTCACTGTAACACGTCAAAACCAGGAAAGAAGGTCAGGAGGGAATAGGTGCTCCCCAGCATGAACATATGCAAGCACTCCTTGTGACATCAAAAATTGATACTACCATTCCTCTACTCCTGGATGTTTCAGCTTAAAACAAGTTTTGAAAAGAAAAAGAAATATTGGCTTTGAAAATATCCTGTAGTAAGCAAGGTAGAGACGTGGCATGGCCCACATTCATATCACAAATGCCAACTGTTCAAACTGGAACAGTATCTCATTTTCCTACATTCCAGTCAGCACTGGAGGTCTTGGAATATATTCTTTGTTGTGAATAGTGGGTTGCTATAATCTGAACCTTAATCTAGAGTAAATTTTGTGTTGTTCTTGGGATCAGACTATAGGCCTCAAACTGTACCCTAGATATCCTTCTCCCTTTCCCTCTCCCTCTCCCTCTCCCTCTCCCTCTCCCTCTCCCTCTCCCTCTCCCTCTCCCTCTCCCTCTCCCTCTCCCTCTCCCTCTCCCTCTCCCTCTCCCTCTCCCTCTCCCTCTCCCTCTCCCTCTCCCTCTCCCTCCCCCTCCCCCCCTCCCTCTCCCTCCCCCTCCCCCCCTCCCCCTCCCCCTCTCTCTTATCTCTTTCTCTCCCCACAATTTCATTAGGTTGCCATGCTAGCCTTGATTCATTTCTAGTCCTGTACCAATAAGACACTCATTGAAGCCTTGGGCATTACTTTGATTCCATCCCAGCCTAAAATCCTCATGTCCTGTCATACAAGATGTGTACAGCTGTCTCTCCATAATCAAATACTCAGTGCTCAGAAACCCCAGGAGATGTGAATGTTTGTAAACACAAACCATCTTCAAACATTTGTTGTCCAAAGGTTGGCTAGAGTAAAGTATTCTGGCTTTATGATCATTGACTTTCTTAATATGCCCCCTGACTGAAAATCACATATCTTCCTGTGTGGCCCAGACTTGGACACTCTATAGAACATTCTCTTTGTCCCCTAACTCAGTGTTGGAAAGAAAGAGTCATACAGTTGCTCAAAGTTGCTTTGTAGCTGTAATTTAAACATTAAGTTATAATGGGACAAACCTATTTGTTCCCTTTTTAAAAACATTTTGGCAGGATAGGTTAAAAGAATTGGGGTACAAATTTGTAATCATGGTATGCCACGTCAGGGGGCAATCAGGTGATTCTGCTGTGATTGATTTTTTTCAGCTAGTTATAACGCCAAGGACAAACCTTTGTTTGGGAGACAGTTCTGAGAAATGGGTAATTGGAAAAGCAGCAAAAGAAATGACTCGAAGTCAAGGGTAGGTGCATCTCTGTCCTCTGCTCAAGTAGCTCTCCAGATAGCCCTTGGGTTTTCCACCAAAATATGAAAACCTGCTAAAGAAAATTCTAAAAGAGCTGTAATAGCTCCCTAGATAACTCTTGGATTTTCCCAACTAAGGCAGAAAACCTGCTAGGCAAATTCAAAAAGCTCTCTGGATAGCTCATTGATTTTCCAACTAAAATCCAAAAACCTGCTAGGAAAATTCTAGAAACTCTCTGTATAGCTCATATCTTGCTGACCAAAGACCAGGCTTTTATTTGCATAGGCTACTTCCTTAGGAATTCAAAGGCATGCATCATTATGACTGTACTTAAACTTGATTTGTCTCAAGCTGGCTTTGAACTCAGATATCTGTCTGCCTTTGTAAACGTAAACAATAAGCTTAGTTGAGTGGAATCCCACCCTGAGATCACCATTCCCTCTCTTCTTGGTACTCCTTTATTACTTGAATCATAAGCCTTGTTTCTTAACTAAAAGAAAAGAACTTTTCTTTTAATGACTCATTATAGTAGCTGTGTCTACTCTTTCCAGTCCATGAAGCCCCTCATACAACTCATATTGAATACTTATATTTTCAAAGTTGAGAAATCCTGTTTATGTATTCTTGAACTTGAGTTTTCAGAGTTCTTTGCTACAGGCTTAACAGATGTCCTGAAGGTTACAGTATTTACATTTGGCTGAAGAACATTAGACACATTCTGGTTTCCCGGGACCAGGCTGTTTCTGATCCTCATGGAGTCATTAACCTAAGCAGGGTTCCTGGAAGGAGGATAATAAAGTAAAAATATATACATTATTAACAAACAAGCCTTATGCCCACAACAACTGTCAGAATTCATGGTGACCCACCTCCCCCTGGCTCTGCTGTATACTGTATATATATATATATATATATATATATATATATATATATATATATATATATATCTTGGGGCCTCATATCAGCTGGTGTATACATTTTGAGAGATCTCTGCAGCCCAGGTTAATTAAGACTACTGGTCCTCCTACAGGGTCATCCTCCTCCTCAGATTCTTCAAGCTTTTCCCTAATTCAACCACAGAGGTCAGCAGTTTCTGCACATTGGTTTGGTGTAAATATCTGCATCTGAATCTTTCAGCTGCTTGTTGGTTCTTCCGGAAAGCAGTCATGACAAGCCTCTTCTTGTGAGCACTCCATAGCCTCGATAATAGTGTCAGGCCATTGGGCCTCCCCTTGATCTGGATCCCAATTTGGGCCTGTTGCTGAACCTCTCTTTCCTCAGGCTCTTTTTCATTTTTGACCCTTCAGTTCTTTCAGAAAGGAACAATTATGGGTCAGAGTTATTGACTGTGGTGTGGCAACCCCATCCCTTACTTGATGCTGTGTTTTTCTGCCAGTGGTGGGCACTACAAGTTCCCTCTACCTATTGTAGGGTTATCTTTTAAGTAAGTTTCACACATCTGCAAGTCCTTCTCTGACTCTTTCAAGAATAATCACATTAAAAAATCAAGAATCTCTCATCTCTTAACTATGAACAGAAACATATTATCAGTGCTGAGTAAAGAGAACTCACAAGGCTATCTGAAATGGGAATGGCAAGAGTGCCCTGATAGTAAACAGGAAAGCCTGGGGCTAATCCAACAATGCAGGTGGATCTCAATACCTTCTTAAGACTCTATGAAGATTTCCATAACATTAGCATATAATGCAGGACATTGGTATCAACCCTCATAAGGCTATACAGCAAGGCAAATAACCCTAGAATAGTGTTGGGGTCACCCAGCACTGCATTTTTGTCCCTGTAGATTAATGATCTCTTTTCTTACATCTTGGAAGTGCCCAATGTAAGGCACACAAAGAGATAAACTTGCAGAAACTGGCCACTTAGCCTTAATTTGAAATAGCAAACATAGATCTTTCTAAATCTAGAATAAAGAAGCAAACTTAGAACTATCACAGGAAGACTAGACTCCATCTTCAGCTGTAGGAATTACCTTTGTTACTTTGTTAAAATTGCTCTATAAGTCTTTAGAGTTTCCTCATTAACTTTATATAAACTCTCTTACTCTATCCTGACAATCCTTTTTTATTCAGTATTTCAGAACTTCTGCGGGAAGTTGGCTCTATAGACTTGTAAGATACATTTCCAAAGCAAGAACTTTGTAAATATAAATATTAAATTCCATTTACTTGGTAAAAGAGTGACTTGCCATATGCTTTTCAAAAATATTCTTTTATATGATGCTTCAGTCATTGTCTTAGTGAGGGTTTCTATTCCTGGACAAAACATCAAGACCAAGAAGCAGTTGGGGAGGAAAGGGTTTATTCAGCTTACACTTCCATACTGCTGTTCATCACCAAGGAAGTCAGGACTGGAACTCAAGCAGGTCAGGAAGCAGGAGCTGATGCAGAGGCCATGGAGAGATGTTTTTTACTCGCTTGCTTCTCATGGCAGACTACCAGCCCAGAGATGGCACCACCCACAAGGGGAGCTCCAACCTTGATCACTAATTGAGAAAATGCCTCACATCTGGATCTTTTTTTTCCCCCAACTGAAGCTCCTTTCTCTGTGATAACTCCAGCCTGTGTCAAGTTGACACAAAACTAGCCAGTACAGAGTCATTTTAAAGAAGTTTGTTAATGGATTAAAATCAATCCCTTAAAATTATTACTATTGTCACCTTGGAAAATTATTAATGGCACGCACTTATGCTTTAGAGATAATCACATAAGGAATTCTCCTGTGGTGACATTATGCCATTTTGAGAAAGTGAGATGAGCAACTTAATAATTTAAAAAAGGTGTCTTCTGTTCATATCTTCCTTTTGTGGCATTATCAAGTATCCAGACATGGTAGCAGGCTTTTGAGGGCAACGAATGGCTTTTATGCCATCACTGATACTGGAGTGTCTCAAGATATTTATTAGGTATAATTACCACCTGAAGTCTTTGTTATTATGGCTTACTTTATATACTCATTTTGTAATCAGTAGAGAACACTGTGTTCCGAGAGTGGCAAAGTATTATTAGTGCTAGTATTAGCTCAGGGTAGAGGTTCTAGTTTGATTGCTGTTCTTAGTTTCTGTTTTGGTTAATTTGATTAACTTGACAGGATCTGGAATCACCTAGAATATAAGTCTCCAGGCACACTTGTGAGAAATTGTCTGGATTAGGATAATATTTGGTGCACACACGGGATGAGTTATCATGATCAGGTGAATTTTAACTGTAATCAGCTTCATTCTAAGTTCTAGAGTGGAGGATTAAATAAAAAGAAGAAATTGGGCTGAAAAATTCCAATACCCAAATTGAAAAGTACACACACACACACACACACACACACACACACACACACACACACATACACACACACTCACACACACACACACACACACAGTCACTAGACTGAATGTAGGAAGACATAGATAAGAACTATCTCTTATAGAGACGATGTGTGAACTTAACAGCTACACATCAACTGTTCCAAATATGTGCAGGAGGAGGAGGATGAGGAGGAGAAGAAGGAGGAGGAGGAGAAGAAGGAGAAGGAGAAGGAGAAGGAGAAGGAGAAGGAGAAGGAGAAGGAGAAGGAGAAGGAGAAGGAGAAGGAGAAGGAGAAGGAGAAGGAGAAGGAGAAGGAGAAGGAGAAGGAGAAGAAGAAGAAGAAGAAGAAGAAGAAGAAGAAGAAGAAGAAGAAGAAGAAGAAGAAGAAGAAGAAGAAGAAGAAGAAGAAGAAGAAGAAGAAGAAGCTGATAAAGGAGACTATTAGCAAAATTATAATGAAAATCAGAATTGCATGTGAACTCATGACCAGTATGAAGACAAAGTAAAATTCTGGAACTCAAAATTTCAATGTAAAAATCAGTAGCATATTTGAGATGTCACAAGAACACACACACACCACATCTCATGCATACATGCAGAAAATAAGTAGGGCTCTGAAGAAAAAACATAAATTCTTTTTATCAGACTAATATTCTGATAAGTTTGCTTTTCTTCTGCACATATTTACATCATGATCTGAAAGGCTATGGGCAACTTCAGATTCTTCCAAATATTTCTCTGGGGTCTAAAGACAGAAGCTGTCAGATGTTGTGCATTTACTTGACTTCAGTGAAGTAAGCAGATCAAAACACTGTCTTCAAAATGACAAAGGATACAAGTCACTCAAATGGAAAATGTCTAGTGTCCTACTCATAACTGTGGCTAGTGCCAGTGGTAGGTTTTTATATATCTGCCTCTTCTTATTTAGATGAGAATCTATTTATTTTAAGTGTAGATGGATCCTGTCTAGCAAGATCACAGTTGTGGCTGAGTCAATGCTTCAATCAGCAAACTGCCTGCCTCAGAAGCAGTAGAACATAGGTTTGGATCCCCAGTAGTCACATAAAACAGGACATGGAGGCATGATTTTATGATCCTCGAAGTGGGATGGTAGTAGACAGACAAATCTCTGGGATTCAGTGACTACCCAGTCTAGTGAAATGGATGAGCTCTATTCATGAGGGCACCTATCTAGAATCAAGATGGAGCGTTACCATGGAGGGACCTAAAATCTCCATAACCTCCATAAAAAGTGCTACCAACCTGGAGCCAACCTCTGAATCCCAGGGAAAACATTTCTCAGTTAAATTACTACAAATGCCTATGTGGCAGTGAGATCTCAAGAAGGTTTCTCAGATGCCTGCTTCAGTGCCCTCAGCAGCATCCAAGGTGACATGAGGACCTGCTCCATGGTGCTGTTACTGCAGAAGTGCCATACTGCAGTGCACCCTACCAAATAACTGGGTCAGAAAAGTTCAGAGGTCATACTCAGTGAATGTGCATAGTTATTAAAAATAGCTTTAATATACACATAGAAGAAACCAACAGAAGCAAGTATGAGAAATAGAAAACATTAAATACAGGAAAAAAGTCCCTCTTTGAAGTCCTGTGGGTACACATGTAAAAACACATGACATGATAAGTAGGCTTTGACATGAACATGAAGCACAGAGATTAAGTAGGTTAGGAAAATGCAATCAGGATGGGGGAATAAATACAAAAGCTAAATAAGTATATATTAACCTACAAGTGTGTGCATGTCTTTGGTGTGTTTCAGTTTCTTTGTCCATAACTCAACAATTGGGGTCCCTAAGACTCCTACATTTTCACAGTGAGTAATGCTTTATAATCTCAATAATTATATATTGGAGGTGTAAGTGGAGAGCATTGGTTTTACTAATCTAGGTATTAGACAATAAAGCTTGCCAGCCCATTTCCACTCACCTTTATCTTTTGTCTGTCGGCTACTATATCCTTTTGTTATGAGGTGCACAGTACCTGAGAAATCCAGTACATTGCATAGTGACACAGTGAAGGAGAAGAGTGAATTCCAGAAGAAGCCAGATCCTCACTTTGATCCATACTTTGGGAGAATCTAACAAATATAGTTCCTTGAACCACGAGCCATAAGGCTTAGCAAAGTCACTGCCTGGGCCATTAGTTTGAAGTTGAAGGAATTGTCTTTTCACAGCTAGCTGCTAAGCCTGTGATTTTAGAATGACATAGCATGTAGGCACATCTCTTTCTCTCAGTCAGTCTTACCCACCAGTATCTGACATTATTTTAACCTCTATTCCAATAATGTTGGCAAATGTCCTATGACCACTGAGACATACTTCATTGTGAACAATGGAACCATCACAAATATGAATACAGGTTGACAACTTTGGTTTTAGTGAAAACTATTCTGTATAAAAGAGCATTTGTGCATTCATTAAAAATTAATTTTTATTCTATTTTATAGCCTTATACAAAGAAAACTTCTTGGTCTCCTAGAGATTTCATGAGACTGATGAAAAACTTTCTAGAAATGAAGGGAAAATTCATTCATTTGGTATACTGAGTAACAGGAAAAAGATTAACATACTTAATCCTTTCATTCAGTCCTATCTGTGGGTGTTCCAATTGGTTAAGAACTGCTAGGAAAGTCAGATAGGTACAAAGATTTCTCAAATCTTCAAAGTTCTTAACCTGGATTTAGGTCTACAAAGGACTGACCTCTTGAATCAGGAAGAAGGCAAAGGTTGACCATTCCTTCCACCATTCTTCCTAGAGCAAGATTCTTGTCTCATTCTTGCTGTCATCCACTTTCAAGGAATAAATAAGCCTTCTCCACAATATGGAGTTAGCAATAGTTACCTTAAAATGATATCATGAACAAATAGCCCCAAGAGATGTGTCTTGAAGCTCATTAACATCTCAGCAACACCACCAGGTATGAGGGTATCTGGCGGCTCTTGTGTCCAGATGTGTCTTCTGAAATACTGGTCTGTTTTACATGTTAGGACTTTACATGATACAACAGGACAAGGTGAGCCATTGAGTGCTTTGCTTGATGTCCAAGTCTGTTTTTTTGCATGCTCTGTTTTGCCTATTTTCTCTTTCACACAGATAATTCCTATGAGTTACAGGAAGATGGTTTTACTAGCTGTAATTTGATGATGTAATTTTGGTAAAATCAAATTTCCCTAAATAAAATGATGTAATTGATGACATTAAACTTGAGTTGTGATGACTAGTTGTTCATGACTTGCCAGTATAGTTTCTAACCAGTTACAGACACATGAATGTAAATACATGTATGCTCTCTTTTGCTCCTTCTCTTCTCTTTCACACAAACAATTCCTATTAGTTACATGCAGTTGATATTACTATATTACTATAATAAGCAATGTAGGGCTGGAGAGATGTCTCAGCAGTTAAGAGTACTAACTGCTCTTCCAAAGGTTATGACTTCAATTCTGGGCAATAGCATGGTGGCTCACAACCATCTGTAATGGGAACAGATGTCCTCTTCTGGTGTGTCTGAAGACAGCTATAGTGAACTCATATACATAAAGTAAATAATTCTTTAAAAAATAATAAGCAATGCATTTGCTTCTTAGAGGAAAAAAATGCTAAAATACTATCTATGGCTAAGAGATTGGCAATGTATATCTCGCTGAAGTGCTAGGTTGCTTCTCACTATGAATTCCCTTAATTTCTTACCTCTCAGTGTTCTTCATGGGTCAAGACAGAGCTGAAGAGCAATGGGAAAGAAACATGAAGCCTGCTTCTGCCTGAAGAACTGCTACTTATACAGTTTACATGAACTCTGCAGTTTCTATCATGGACCAAAGGAAGTAGAATTATATGTTGAATAGCTCTGCATTTTCTTCCAGTATTGTGTTTGTTTTGTTAGGGAAAGCTTATTTTCCTATGCAACTTCAACTGAGAATCAAGAACAACCTAACACTCTGGTTTTTCTCCTCCAGGCTCCTATGTGGAGAAGCTCAAAGTTTCATAGTATTTTTGTTTAGTCTCTAAGGCTTTGTGCTTTGTATAACAATTTTAAGGGAAAATTACAGTCCATGCTGTTTGGCACTTAATTTGTACCAGGCCCGTATTTCTAGCCTTCCCACCAACTTCTGGGGTTTGAGAGTGGTATTATTGCCACCAGTGCAGATATAGAAAGCCATATCTAGCCAGGTCTCTAAGGCTGTACTACCAGTAAAGGACAGATCTGCTTCTGATAGTCCTGTCCCCTACCCTGGCTCTCCTTCATTGCAACTATATAATTGTTATGTTCACACTGATTATATGCCTGCTTATTAAAATTAATACACAAAGTAATTTCTAGCAAAATATATATTCCAATTTCTGCAACTTTGTCCCTGCTCTGTCTTCTTTCCTTAACTCACTAGCAGAAGCAACAGCAGCAAGGTGGAACAGAGGCCAAGTGTCTAGCAAATGAATAAAGGTGACTGTCTATGGACCAGTATATCCTTTCTTGGTCCTGTGAACCATGCCATCCAAAAGGAATAAATGACAATTTACAGTGGGTATGAGTCACTTCATCTACTCAACTTTGTGGGCTAAAGATGCAGAGAGTTGGTTTAGTTGGCCATCCCTCAGAGCAGATGATGGCAATCTGTGCCTAGGTTTGTCCAAGGTAGCCTTCAGTGTTTGAGAGTGTATTAGATAAGATTTTACTACTGTAAAAAGACAGCATGACCAAGGCAACTCTTTTAAAGACAGCATTTAATTGGTGCTGGCATACATGATCAGAGGTTCAGTCCAGCATTATCAAGACAGGAGCATGGCAGCATCTAGGGAAGCATGGCACAGGAGGAGGTGAGAGTTTTATAATTTCAACTGAAGGCTGATAGGATAAGACTGGCTTCCAGGCAGCTATGACCAGAATCTCAACTCCCCCCTCCCCCAATAACGCATTTGCTCCAACAAGGCCATACCTACTGCAACACTTCTTTAATAGTGCTATTCCCTGGGCCAAGCATATTTAAACCACCACATTTGACTCCCTGGTCCCCATAGGATTGTTCAAACACGTGACTCTATGGGGGCCATACACATCTACAGCATAATAAAATATATATTTAGTTCAATTTCCAAAGTACTGATAGTCTATAGCAGTCTCAACAATGTTAAAAGTCCAAAGCTCAAAGTCTCTTCTGAGATTCATCCAATCACTTAACTGTAATCCTCAAAGCAAGGCAGAAAACCAGCTGGACAAACTCTGCATCTCCATGTCCGATGCCAAGGCAGTCTTCAGATTTCCATGTCCTGTTTTATCTTTGCTGACTGCAACAAACTTCTTTCTCCTGGGCTGGTTCCACTACGTTAGCAGTTTTCCTCAGCAGATATCCCGTGGCATTGGCATCTCAAACATCGTGTGGTCTCCAAGGCAACTTTGACTCTATATCTTCTTGTTCCAATGTCTAGGATCCACATGTGATCTTCTGTGCTCCTCCAAAGGGCTGGCGTCACACCTCCAGCTCTGCCCTCTGTAGAACTCTAGGATCTGGTAGACTTCACTCCACTGCTGCTGGTGTTCTTGGTGATCATCCTATGGTACTGATATGTCAAATATACTGGGGTCTTCCATTGCAACTCGGTTTTACCAATAGCCTCTCATACATAGTCTTTCTTTATGGTGCCAAGCCTCAACATTTTTGCATGACCCCTTCAATACTGGCCCATCAACTGCAACTGAGGCTGAACTTTCACTAATGGCCTTCTTTGGCCTCTCACAGTACCAAGCCTCAGCTGCTTTCATTGACCCCTTCATGCCTTCAAAACCAGTTCCACCTAGGTGATTCTTACATTACCAAATCCAGTTGCAGCACAAGGTACAATCTTGGCTATCCCTGGAACACAGGTTCTTTGTGCTCTTCAAAAACAATTCCAAGAAGATTTTACCTCAGTGATGCTGGTTTCTTCTTAATTACCACTAGTTTCTTAGCTCCAGCTAACCAGCATCAATTGTCCCAGTAGTTGCTTCTCTTCTGGACTCTAAAGCCAGAGCCACAGTCCAAAGCTACCAACTTCTACTGCTTATTAGAGCTGGAACATACCCCCCTTATTCTATTACCAGCTTTTGCTTTTCTAACTTCCTTACTGCCTATGCTTGGCTCTCTTGGAACTTTCTCTATAGCAAGGAACCTTGAGCTCAGAGATCAAAATGGCTCATCTCTTGAATGCTTGGATTAAAGGTATGTGCCACTACCCCTGGACATAAGCTTTTCTCTACTTGGAATTTGCTCAATGCCAGGCTAGCCTTGAACTCAGAGATCAGTTTGCCTTTGTGCCGCAGACCCTCTGGGCCCCTTTGTCTTCGTGGAATGGGTCTCTAGTTGCGGGTGGGCAAAGCGTCGGATGAGTGACAAACAGACACACACAGGAGAGGTCGTGTGGAATCTGAATGTATTTTTCAAATCGAGCATCAGACTTTTTATGCAGAAAACAATAAGGAAGTTGGGTGACATATTCTCAAGGTACAAATGAGGTAACCGGAATCTTACATAAAACAGAGGAATGCAAACACAAAAGGTCTAACAGGAACCACCTGGGATAGAATTCATAGTTAACAGCTGGGATCAACTAGGGCTACACCTAAGATTCGCTTAATCTTAGAAGCCAGGGTCAAGGGCTTCGTGCCCTTGCCATAGTTCCTATTTTAGTCTCTTGTTTAGTCCACCTTCCCCTTAGGCCATTGTAAATACGTGTGTATGGGTGTAACTCAGCTATAGTCTGAGAAGCCAGGTGTGAGGTCTTTACTCTCTTAGGGCAAGGGCTTTCACACCCAAGTCATGGTTCTAACTAGGGAGTTCCGTTCTAGCTAACTATCTCATGAATAATGCAATACTCTAAAACCACAGCCTGATCTACTTCCTAAACCATTGTAAATTCCTGTATATGAGAGAAACTTGGCTTTTATTGATAGTGTAATACCAAAGGCTATTCTGAATGTCACTGTCTAGCTCAAGGACGTTCTAGGACTGTTGGAACACTGGCGGAAGGCTTTAGCTATGTCAGAATTCAATCTTAAAAGGCATGTATAATAAAGAGAGCACGTGGATCCATCCACTAGACTAACCCAGGAATGGAAAATTTAGAGAGCACGCCAGACTCCAGGAGTGAGTTTCCATGAAACTCTTTTTGCTTCATGAGCAGCTTTTAGGCATCCCTGCCTGACAGGCTGACTCGACCAGAGTGCCGTGGCACCTTTGTCTCCTGGGATTAAAGGTGTGTACCACCATGTTTGGACCTAACCTTAGCTGGGTAGGATCTTGCCCAAGCCACTGTTCCCTTAATCTGTTTATCTCCTTGAACATAGGATTCAGCTCCATTTCACTTCCTGGTACCCCCTTATTACTTGAACCAACATTTTATATTTCCCCTTTCTCAGCTTGATTCTTTTCATTAAAGTGCTCTTCATAGTGAACCTTAGCAGCCAAATAACAGAATTTATACCAGGCTGTTTTGGAACTTCCTTTGTCAAAGCTGATGTGTTTATAAAAAGATAAAGAGAGAGGGGTTATGTTCTATGGAGGGGTGGTAAGGTATGGGGGGAGGGGATGTCCCTTGAGGGACCAGCCACATGAGTATAGAATAGGGTTTATTCAGGGCATGGGGAGGGAAGTTAAGAGGGTAGTGGAGGCAGAGAAAGGCAGAGAAAGAGAGAGGGTAAAGAAATGCTAGCCATGAGCACGTAGAGATGGGGGAAGGGGATAGTGAAGAGAAGGGAAAAGGAAGAGCCCAAGGGAGCAAGAGGGAAAGAGAGAAGCAAGAGAGGGAAGAGGGGACAAGCAGCTCCTTTTATAGTAAGTTAGGCCTGCATGGCTGTTGTCAGGTAATTGTGGGTTGGAGCACACCTGGGTGTTGTCAGGTAACTGTGGGGTGGAGTTTAGACAGAATGCTAACATTCCCCCATTTTGGTTTAATTAAAAAGAAAAAAAATTAGAAAAAGGCAATGGCAAAGCAGGAATAAGGTCATTGTGATATCTGGCTGCTTCATGCGGACATTGGGGGCTCATGTCTTTAGGGAGCCTAGAAGAATGGCTATGGGGGATATTCATCCAGTCTTAGGAGATTTGGCTGTTTCCTGCTGTCCAGGGTCTGTGGAGCCATATGAGGACAGGTCAGAAGTAAAAGGTCCAGTAAAAGTGACTGTGTCTGTGACAAGAGATTGGAGCATCTGGGGGTTGCTTATTTGGTGCTGTCCTGGATGTAGTAAGCACATGGATTTGATAAAATGTTGAAACACATTATTATAGGTAGAGAATAAGATTAAGTACATTTAGAAGAAAGAAAATTTTTTTTCTTAAGATGTACATTAGAAACCCAGAGGAATCCCACCCTCTGGAATAGGTAGTAAGTAAGAAATTTGGGCAGATGTACTTATCTGGATGGGGCCTATTTGGTCCATGAAAGGTAAATCTGAGTGGGTTTCCTGTAGCTTATAAGTTTATAAAAGAGATAACAACATAAGTTAACAACATGAAAAGTCTTAAGATGAGCCTATTGTGGAACAGAAGGAACAAGAATTTGTGATTAAAAAGTTGGATCATATAGTGGAATGTTTCATTAGAGTTAAAAACTCAAATAATGTTAGGACAGTGGCATAGCAAGAAGAGGAAGGTAAGGAAGTAACAGATTATATTTGTGAAAGCTTTTCTAGCTGTCAAGCTACAGTTACCTTAGCTGTCAATGAAGTCAGAAGTCTGAGAAAGAGTAAACAATGGTATAATAGTCAGATATTGTTTAAAAAGTGACAGAGCCCACTAGCCAACAGTTCCCTGTGGTCTCCACGGCAACTTGGGATGAGTCTGTCTGACCTTCAAGGACAGAAGACACGGGGCTTTTTCTCTGTGGAATGGATACCTGTGACATGAGAGTGGCTTAGTGTGACTTGATTTAGCTAAGTCATTTGACTCAGGGTACCCAGTTTTGTCCAATGCGTTTTTCAGTGATTATCATATAGAAATCCAGGCAGTTGTGTAGTTGTAATCTTGTAGTTGTGTCCACAACTTCTGAGACCTCATGGGATTACCTGTTAAAGGTTTCAGGAATTTTGTCTGACATAACCTTACTAATTAGCAAGCTTCTGTCAAGATTGAAGGCTATATAGATTGGTTATAACTGAATAGGACACACTATAATTCGATGGCAGTAGTAAAAATCATCATCTATCAAGACAGGACAGGAATGAAAATCTTAAGTAACTTTGACAGGTTGTGTAAGTACAGAAAAGCACATTTTTGTATTAATAAAGAAACATTTGTCTTTTGTATTAGTAAGGAAACATTTGTCTAATGGACCAGAATAAGAGCTAACAGCAGTGGCTTGAGATCAAATTGTGCTGGCAGGCAAGCCGTGGGAATGGCTAGTCTGTGGAGTGAGGGACTGGCTGGTACATGTGCATGTACACTCACAGTTGAGGCAGCAGGCACGCACATGGGCAGGAGAGGGGGTGGAACATATAGCTGTAGCCTGGAGTACAGATAGCTAGGAGCCACAATAATGACGTGTTAGCTCCTGCTACTGAATGGGACAGTGGCTGCAAGCTTCAGGAGCAGCAGGAATGGGTGGTTACTTTGACTAGGCACAGGGTGGGACTTCCTACTAGCAGCCGGAAGTCAAGGCCCAGTGCTTCCACTGGTCAGAGTCCATGGTGGGTGAGGAAAAGGAAGCACCTGAAGTAGTGTCCTGTAATCCAGCAATGTGCATGCTATTCTTGTGGCGCTGCTAGCCTTCACTTTTTAAGTCCCAGGCAGAGAGGGAGAGAGAGAGAGAGAGAGAAAGAGAGAGAGAGAGAGAGAGAGAGAGAGAGAGAGAGAGAGAGAGAGAGAGAGAGAGAGAGAAGCAAGAAAGCAAGAGAGGAAGGTGGGGGCAAGAAGCCCCTCCCCGAGCCAAGCATATTCAAACAACCAAAGTGGGAAAGGCCCTGAGGGTGGCTGCACATGTGGGGAGTGGAGATGTCCTCAGGTTATGGCAAGTATCTTCTCTGAGAAGCAGAGGCATACTCAAAATTTCTCCTCCCAGTTACAGTTGTAGAGGGTCCTTCATACACATACCACCTCTTCTGTTGGTTGTTGTTGGGGAGACTAATTGCTAGTGGCTACCATACCAGGAGGGGTAGTTTTCTCAGAGCTTCATTTACATACAAGTGAGAATTTAACCGAAATTGTCTCTTTGATTTGATAAAACAACTCTGGTGAGGTTCCAAAGACTTTTCTATAGATGTGTCCCAGGCTAAGATTTATATCATTTTGTCACTGAGAAATATAAGAAAACTAACAGGGCTTTTTTTTGTTAAAATTTTCATTTTGCCAGTGGCATCAAGAGAGAGGAAGATTCTTGATTGCTTTGTAATTCTTCATAATTGTGAATTATCAACTCACAGCCCTCAGTCTATCTGCCAATGAACAAGAAGTTTCCTCAATTGCCAAGAATCAAGACTTTGCTTCTGAATTAAAGGGTTCTTGATGGTGTGATGCAACGTTTGCTATTTAGAGTGTCCATGATTCATCTCAAACATTCTTCATGGCTCATGACTCAGCATTCTTTTAGCTCCTGGTGAATATCACAGACAAACATTTTCCCTCTAATACATGTTAGGCAGCTCCTTTCACCAGACAGTGGATGGGGCTGTGGCAGACAGTTGAAAACACTGGCTGTAAGGTAAACGCCTAGCCCTAGAGAAGCTTAGTGTTTTTTATAAATAGAAAGGTTGTTTAGAGAGGAGTTCTGTGATAATAAACTGCGAGCTTCATCTTGTTTGCTGACTGGCTGCTTATGTTAACAGACCCAAGCATGCAACCACCAACTTCCATTAAAATGGAAGGCATTTTCAGCATAGCATCTTAAGCTAGCCTGCATGACCTTTGCTTTGACAAATGTCTTTACTATTTAGGCTGCAATATCAAATCTTGAGAAAGTTTACTTTTACCACAGGAAGACATGAAAAAGAGTTCCACAGTGTAACAAAGTTTGTCATATGCAATATCCCTCAATATAGTGATAACAGTTAAATTAAATCTGGTTTTGATATTTATTTCATTATTTATGTGTATGTACATAGTTTAATCTAACTTAATAAATCCTGGCATAGGATTCTTTCCTGCCTTTGACCATTTATGTTCCCAAATGAAAGACATACACAGCCTTATATTTTAATATGCCTTAAACAGCACAATAGCTGCCTAACCTCCATGCTGATAGAATGCATTTTGTTACCAATAACTCTTAGTTACTACTTACTAATTTCTGTGTTCGATTTTGGCTACTCTTGACCCAAATGAACAGCCCCTGAGTCACATCCTCTTGGCCCTTTTACATGGTAGCTTTACTTTTCCCTCCTGTGTTCATTCTTCTTCTTTCATGGAGACTTTCTCCTCCTCCTTCCTCATGGTCAGGAAACAGAAACCCCACCAGTGTCTCTTCTCCCCAGCTGATGGCTGCTGTCATCTTTATTTACCAGGCCAAATTAACTGGGGGCAGGTTCCCAGAAGCTACATACAGATTCCAGATCGTGGGGGTTAGCACTTAACATTACAATAAGCAGCAAAAACAAAACCTCAACATATGTATGTGTGTATGTTCTGTGTGTTGAAGGGGTTGGGTCAGGTTGGTCAGATGACTGTGTTGGATGCCCTGGAACTGAAGTTACAGATTTGGGAAGTGAACGTAGATCTTCCAGAAGAATAGCAAGAGCTCTTAACTAGATACCTATCTCTTGAGCTCTTAAGCTAAATTATGGAGGAAAGGTTTTGAAGGGGGACCAGTCATCAAATAATAAATAGAAAATAATTCCAGCAAAAAAGGTCTGATTCCTGGAATGAAAGCTGTTTATCAACTTTTATAATGTCAGACTTGAGATCTAGAGAATCAAAACCTCACTTCATTTTCTGTGATCATTTTTGTAGAAAATCTTCTACCACATCTTAGAGATTTCCATTAATTATAACAACTCTGTCATTGGATTTAAGTGTGGCCTAAAAAACTTCCTATGAATATATAACCATGAGCCTATTGACGCAGGCTAAGAGTCTTTACTGAGTCTGTTTTCTTTGTCAGTTAAAGAATTAAAAGGAGGGAAAAATCTCTAGCTCAAACAATGAAGAGAACTGAGACACCATGTGAACAAAAGCAGTTGAAGAAAGGTGTTTATTGGGGGTGATGAAATACAGGCACACAACAGACACACACACACACACACAAAACACCCCACCCTCTGCAAGCAGAGTACAGGAGGATCTAAAAGTCAAAAACTTCAGACTCTTCATAAGGGCTACGATTTTTAATTAAAGGTTGATCAGTTTAAAGAAAGGGAGAATGGTTAATTGGCTAGTAAATGTTGTGTAATGCATCCTGGTCTGACCTTCAGCTTGTTGAGCTAGTCCTTCAGCAAGAAGCCTGCTGTTTGACATACAAACCTACAAGGACTTTGCTTTAAATTGCCAGGCTTGTGTCTCAAGTCAGTAGAATGAAGAAGCAGGTCTTGGAAATTGGCCACTTTTATTACCTAGCACTCTCCTTTCTTATTTTCCTCTCCAAAAATCTCCTAATCTCTTGCTCCCCAACCCACCCACTCCCACCTCCTGGCCCTGGCATTCCTCTACACTGGGGCATAGAACCTTCACAAGACCAAGGGCCTCTCCTCCCAATGATGGCCATCCTCTGCTACATATGCAGCTAGAGACATGAGTCCTACCATGTGATTTCTTTGATTGGTGGTTTAGTCCCAGGGAGCTCATGGGGTACTAATTAGTTCATATTGTTGGTCCTCCTATAGAGCTGCAAACCCCTTCAGCTCCTTGGGTACTTTCTCTAGCTCCTTCCTTGGGGACCCTGTCCAATGGATGACTGTGAGCATCTACTTTTGTATTTGCCAGACACTGTCAGAGCTCCTCAGGAAATTGCTATATCAGGCTCCTGTCAACAAAATCTTATTGGCACCTGCAACAGTGTCTGGGTTTGGTGGTTGTTTATGGGATGGATCCCCAGGTGGGGCAGTCTCTGGATGGTCATTCCTTCAGCCTCTGCTCCACACTTTGTCTTTGTAACTCCTTCTATGGGTATTTTGTTCCCCATTCTAAGAAATATTGAAGTATCCACACTTTGACCTTCCTTCTTCTTGAGTTTCATGTGTTTTGAAAATTGTATCTTAGGTGTTCTGAGTTTCTGGGCTAATATCCACTTATCAGAGAATCGTGTGTGCTCTTTTGTGATTGAGCTACCTCACTCAGGACAATATCTGCTAGAGCCATCCATTTACCTAAGAATTTCATAAATTCATTGTATTTAATCGCTTTGTAGTACTCCATTGTGTAAATGTACCACATTTTCTGTATCCATTCCTCTGTTGAGAGATATCTGGGTTCTTTCCAGCGTCTGGCTATTATAAATAAGGCTGTTATGAACATAGTGGAGCATGTGTCCTTATTACAAATTGAAACATCTTCTGCATATATGCCCAGGAGTGGTATTGCTGTATCTTCAGGTAATAATATGTCCAATTTTCTGAGGAACCACAAAACGCATTTCCAGAGTGGTTGTACCAGCTTGTTGTTGTTGTTGTTGGACACTGCTTAGAGTCTACTCAATGACATCTCTATAGCCTCCTTCAACAAGAGAATAGGTGACTTTATACAGTTATAGGACATTTGAGTCCCAAAGTTCCCTGGGACTTAGTTGGCCTTAGAGGTCAAGAGAAAGAATGTCTTCTCTTTTAATTACTTTGACCACATTAGTGTAGATTTCCAAGTGTGGTTATTGAACAAGTATGTAATATATATTTTCAAGTATGTAATTGACAATGGGTCAATTGCACCAATTTGCTATTTCTAATAATTAATTTGCAATGTTACTTTAAATTTTAAAAGAAATTAAAGCTTGGTGATGTCAGCCCACATGGTGGCTTTTTATTTAAGGTGAGCCCATTTCCCATCAGGCAAAATGCCCTTTGAGATCGATATATCTAATAGACTAAATGTGGAATATTACATCCTTTTCTTGAAGCACACACTTTAATTACTTATCGTGGGTGAAAGAGGAAGCAGTTTCTATGACCTCAGTGAGTAGGCCCACTTAGCAAAGTCTAGAAACACAAAAAGGAATTCCATAGTTGCAGGTCAGAGTAGCTGTGTTCAGTTTGAGATCTCTCAGAGAGCTTAGAGTAAAAGAGGAGAAACTTAACCACCAAACAACGTGTCTTAGTTAGGGTTTCATTGCTGTGAAGTGACACCATGACCAAGGAAACTTTTGTAAGGGACAACATTTAATTGGGGCTGGCTTACAGATTCAGAGGTTCAGTCCATTATCATCAAGTGGGAAGCATAGCAGCATCTAGACAGGCAAGGTGCTAGAGAGTTCTACATCTTATTACAAAGTCAAGCAGGAGAAGACTAACTTCCAGGAAGCTAGGAAGAAGGTCCAAAGCCCACCTCCACAGTGACACACTTTCTCCAACAAGGTCACACCTACTCTAACAAGGTCATACCTCCTAATAGTGCCACTCCCTGAGCCAAGCACATTCAAACAAACCACCACACAATTTAAGTTTAAAACCATTGTTTGGTTGCCTGTCTCATTCTCAAGATTGCAGAAGAGACAGTATAGGAGATACAGGCATTTCTGAAAAAAATTCAAAGATTTGTCTGATTGTGGTAAAGAGTAACTTTGTAAATTCCCCTCCTTCAGGCACCTGGATCATATTTCATTCATGCTGACCAAAGTGAGCTAGCATCTCTAGACTTTAGGATAATAGTACAGTTTTAGTACCTGTTCGCTGGTCTCTAGTCACCAAACAACTAAACTGGCTTTCTAGGGTACACAGACAAAATTAGGTCTGAATGGAACTTAATTTAATTGAAAGAAAAAATTCTTTTATCAGCCCCATTCCAGAATGGGAGAAGGGTGTTAGCTGCTTAGAAGACATAGCTTCCTATTCTTTTTAGGGTGTTTTCTTCCATTTATGAGTCTATGATCTTAGAGGAAATTGCCAGGTGAGCCTCCAAAACAAACATCTAGGGCAATGGTCTCAACATGTGGTTCAAGACCTCTTTGGGGGTCACATATCAGATATCTACGCTATGATTCATTACCGTTATGAAGTAGCAACAAGATAATTTTATGAGTGGGGGGGTCACCACAACATGAGGAATCATATTGTTTCAGCATTAGGAAGGTTGAGAATCACTGGTCTAGGAGTATTATGCTTTAAGTTTTGTTTTGTTTTGCTTTTCTGGCAGATAAGAAGTAGGGGACTTTTGGATAGCATTTGAAATGTAAATGAAGAAAATATCTAATAAAAAGTTAAAAAAATATTTGTAGAACCACTGCAAAAAAAAAAAAAAGAAAAAAGAATTAAAAGGCAGAAAAACAGATAGCATTGGAGAAATCTCAAATAATTTGGGCAGAACCTGCAGTAAATAAAACCATGGGGGTGAGGGGTAAGGAGACACATACAGTATATACTCAGAGAAAATGTCCTGGGATGTAGAAGGGAAACTCAGAAGGTTGAAAAACATCTAGTCTCTTCTTGAGGGTTGGGTTTCTAAGTTTCTGAAGAGATTTCCTCCCTTAATTTAGGATTGATCAGTTTAAGGATATTTGATTGGCCAGCAACTGCTGTGTTGTCCTTGAACAGCAGGGTGCCTCTGGTAGGAGACAAAATGCTTACAAGGCCTTTATCTTAAGCATCCAGGTTTTGTCTCAAGTCAAAAGGATGGAGGAGAGGCAGCTCATCTCAGGAATTGACCAGTTTTGTAACAATCAAACAAACCTGTCTATCATGGTTTTATTTGCTGTTTTCTCCAAGTCTCAATGAAAGGAACATAATTAATATTTAGGGAAGGGCTTTAAGTTCCCTCCTACTCACCAGAACACCAGAAGACATGCATGTGGAATTTTATAGAAAAGAACCAGGGACATGGTAAAACATACTAAAGAGTTTCTATTTCAGGAATACAGATGGAGAGAATAATTACAAAGTATCAGAAAATGATATGAAAATCAAGACTCTCACATTGAGCTTGGAATACATTGAGATAAAATGATTTGGGATTCACCTTGGAATAAGGGACTGAGAGAGCTTTCCGAGTGTCCAGAGCAATGGACCAAGGGGAGCCTGGATGGTTGGGTACCACTCTTTGATAAGTATAAATTTGTGTTGAGGAAAGGAATGGGAAAGGAGTGAAGTAAGTATTCTATATCCAGAGACAGAACATGAGCTATGGAAAGGAGAGATGCTTCTCATTTTGTTTCCTTTCTCTGTCTCCTTAGTCCTCGGAAGGGTTACCTAAGCTTACAACATGCTGGAGCAGGCTGATGAGCTTGGTGCATTCAGATTTCTGGGTTCCAGGCGGCACTGCTCTTTTCCCACAAACTGCAGCTACCCAGCAGGATGAGCTGGTGAGTTTGGGCTCACAGCCATATGTCAGCAACTGAGTAAAAAAATTTCTAAGAAATTTTTATCTTTCTGTATTTGTTGTTTGCTGGTCCTGGGAACTCAGATGCCAAGATCGAGCATTAAAAAGTCAGCCCTCAAGCTTTGCCTCGAGCCTGGTGGAAATGTCTTATCCTCAAATGTGGCATGGGGAGAATTCTGGGTGAAGAAACCAGGCTTCTGATCCTACCTCTCCATGTCAGGGCTGAGGTCACACGGATTCTTTCATAGTGCTGCCAGGCTGAGACTTCCACCGTTGGTAGTGAGGCCAGGGCTGTTTATTTATTAAATATTCTGTAATGTACAATTATGATTTGATTTTTCTCTCCTCTTAACTTCAAATCTTGCAGAAACTGAAAATATTCAAGGGTGGACAAAGGTTCAAACTGATGAAACAATGACACATAAGTAATGTAGACTCCAAGTCTAATGCCACAAGATGTTCTCGAGTCCCCTTTCCAGTTAAATGTCCTGCACACTGAAGTGGGTTTCCTGGAAAGTAAGAGTCTGTACAAAGTTAATATTATTTCATTTCTTATTCTATTTTAATTCCTTGCTTTGGTATGCACAAAGCTCGAAGTCTGACAAGCTTCTGTGTGGGTTAAGTTTCTGAAGTAAAGTTGAAACATCTCATTTTCTGTTGACCACATTAAAACATACAAAGAACATAGAAAATTTTTTTTGAGTGCTTTGGTTTTGGTTTTGTTTCTTTTTACACAGGGTCCCATATTATTGGGGCTGGTCTTACAATAGTGAACTGGATTCATGCCTCACACATGTCTCCTGAGTGGCTGGACCTTATAGACGTGCCACTGCACACCACTCTATTTGCTCATGGTCTTTATATCCTCTCCTGAGTCTCTTCATCTCATTAAATCTACAGCTCTGAAACTTTTTTTTTTTTTGGTAATTGTTGCTCTGAAGGCTTCTGTTAATCCTGAGATTCATGAGAGAAAGACCAATTCTACAATTTTCAGTTGAATTTGAAGCAAACTTTAATTACATATTGGTCAGAAACAAAAGGACTCTGGCCAGGTCCAGCCCTGGGTTCCCAGGGAGTGGCCATGAGTCATATTTTGCAGGGACTTAAAAACCCATAATTTATTGCACTTCTCATCAGGCCCAAAGAGGGGCAAGCATAGAACTTACCTATCTTTCCCTAAGTACCTCCGATCTGTATGTGATCAAGCACAACCAGTGTAGTTGATTCAAAGGAATTTGTTTAGGGGAGTGAAACACATTGTTTGTTTGTTTGCTTTTAAGATTAATTTACACTGTTTTAATTATATTTTCTTCATTTACATTTCAAATGCTATCCCGAAAGTCCCCTATACCATCCCCTGCCCTGCTCCCAACCCACCCACTCCCACTTCCTGGCCCTGGCATTCCCCTGTACTGGGACATTGAATCTTTGCAAGACCAAGGGCCTCTCCTCCCATGATAGCTTACTAGGCCATCCTCTGCTACATGTACAACTAGAGACACAAACTCTGGGGGCTACTGGCTAGTTCATATTATTGTTCCTCCTATAGGGTTGCAGACCCCTTTAGTTTCTTGGGTACTTTCTCTAGCTCCTCCATTGGGGGGCCTGTGTTCTATCCAATAGATGACTGTGAGCATCCACTTGTGTATTTGCCAGGCCCTGGCATAGCCTCACAAGAGACAGCAAAATCTTGCTGGCATATGCAATACTGTCTGGGTTTGGTGGTTGTTTATGGGATGGATCCCCAGGTGGGGCAGTCTCTGGATGGTCCTTCCTTCTGTCTCAGCTCCAAACTTTGTCTCTGTAACTCCTTCCATGGGTATTTTGTTCCCCATTCTAAGAAGGAAAGAAGTATCCACATTTTGGTCTTCCTTCTCCTTTTTTATTTATTTACTTTTTATTAGGTATTTTCCTCATTTACATTTCCATTGCTATCCAAAAAGTCCCCCATACCCTCCACCCCCACCCCCACTCCCCTACCCACCCACTCCCACTTCTTGGCCCTGGCTTTCCCCTGTACTGAGGCATATAAAGTTAGCACGACCATTGGGCCTCTCTTTCCACTGATGGCCAACAAGGCCATCTTCTGATACATATGCAGCTAGCAACAAGAGCTCCAGGGGGTACTGGTTAGTTCATATTGTTGTTCCACCTATAGGGTTGCAGATCTCTTTAGCTCCTTGAGTACTTTCTCTAGATCCTCCATTGGGAGCCCTGTTATCCATCCAATAGCTGACTGTGAGCATCCACTTATGTGTTTGCTAGGCCCCGGCAAAGTCTCACAAGAGACAGCCATATCTGGGTCCTTTCAGCAAAATCTTGCTAGTGTATGCAATGGTGTCTGCGTTTGGAAACTGATTATGGGATGGATCCCCAGATATGGTAGTCTCTAGATGGTCCATCCTTTTGTCTCAGCTCCAAACTTTGTCTCTGTAACTCCTTCCATGGGTGTTTTGTTTTATTTGTCTTCCCAATTCTAAGAAGGAGCAAAGTGTCCACACTTTGGTCTTAGTTCTTCTTGAGTTTCATGTGTTTTGTTTCTTGTATCTTGGGTATTCTAAGTTTCTGGGCTAATATCCACTTATCAGTGAGTACATATCATGTGAGTTCTTTTGTGATTGGGTTACCTCACTCAGGATGATGCCCTCCAGGTCAATCCATTTGCCTAGGAATTTCATAAATTCATTTTTTTAATAGCTGAGTAGTACTCCATTGTGTAAATGTACCACATTTTCTGTATCCATTCCTCTGTTGAGGGGCATCTGGGTTCTTTCCAACTTCTGGCTATTATAAATAAGCCTGCTATGAACATAGTGGAGCATGTGTCCTTCTTACCAGTTGGGGCACCATTTTTTAATGGGGTTATTTGATTTTCTGGAGTCCACCTTCTTGAGTTCTTTATATATATTGGATATTAGTCCCCTATCTGATTTAGGATAGGTAAAGATCCTTTCCCAGTCTGTTGGTGGCCTTTTTGTCTTATTGACGGTGTACTTTGCCTTACAGAAGCTTTGCAATTTTATGAGGTCCCATTGTCAATTCTAGATCTTACAGCACAAGTCATTGCTGTTCTATTCAGGAATTTTTCCCCTGTGCCCATATCTTTGAGGCTTTTCCCCACTTTCTCCTCTATGGTCTTCCTTCTTCTTGAGTTTCATGTGTTTTACAAATTGTATCTTGGGTATTCTAATTTTCTGGGCTAATATTCACTTATCAGTGTGTGCATATCGTGTGTGTTCTTTTGTGATTGGGTTACCTCACTCAGGATTATATCCTCCAGATCCATCCATTTGCCTAGGAATTTCATAAATTCATTGTTTTTAATAGCTGAGTAGTACTCCATTGTGTAAATGTACCACATTTTCTGTATCTATTCCTCTGTTGAGGGACAGCTGGGTTTTTTCCAGCTTCTGGCTATTAAATCCATCAATGTAATCCACTTTATAGTTTGTTACTTCCCAAGAACTACTGCTCCCAGCATTCCAGGAAGTTGCCTGTCCTTGGGCAGGTGGGACTTACAGGTTAACTATGTCTCTTGTTAACTTTGGCTACTTGTTGGATTGACAGAATCTAGGGATCTCTTTCAGAATGTGAATAACACTTTTAAGCACACACAACAAAATACAAAGCACTATTGTGCTAATGGGAAAATATCTGAAATTTCAGTGGGAGAAAAGTCACAGACATTTTTTAAAGACTGAAATGCTAAACTTCACTTAGGAGTTAGTGACATTAATGATTCCCTTTACCTACATCATATTTTAAAGCCAGGAATCCTTCCCCTCCAAAGAGTTCTTCTCCCCAGCCTTGGGCAGGAAGCCCCCGATTGGCAGCAGACAGAAGATAGAAGAAAAGTCACCAAAGGGGTTTATTCAATCTGGTGTTGACAAACTGCTCATTTTGCTCCAATCTAGGGTTTATTAAAAATTTAGAAGGAACAAAAAGAGGAACTTAGACACAGGGAAATCAGAAATAACCTGTCAATGTTTTGATCACAAGAATGTACTATATTTTCATTTCATACCAGCTGAAGAGGGGCATAAAAAGATCAAAGAAGATGCAAAAATGATTAAAAGAAAGTGGCCCATAAAGGAGAATTTGCTTAAAGAGTTAGAAGAACCATGAGTTATTTGAATTTCAGTGTCTTATTCTAAGAAGCCTTACTTTAGGGTGGGCAGGGCAAAGCTGCTTCCCAGAAATAGAGTTTAGTCTTACTAAGCCCATCAGCAAATTGCTCATGCATTTTGTCAGGATTCTGTCTGTATCCTCCCTGGAAAGGAGCATGGACAGCATCATGAGAAAGGCATAGAACAATGTCATTTTCCAGGAAGTGGGAAACTTCCCTTCCTCTTCAAAGAACCCAATTTGTGTGTATGTGTGTGTGTGAGTGTGTGTGTGTGTGTGTGTGTGTGATCTAATTATACTTTCTATTTACCTATAAAAATAGTAATAGGTATATTATTGTATAATTAAATGATACTAGATGCTAGTGAATTATTAATACACACATGCAAACCCATATATGTGTACTTTGGACTCATTGCCTATTTATTAATACCCAGCATCTCCTCTTCTAAATTATCATAAACCATTTCTACATCCCAGAAAGCTGTCACAGCTCTGTGTGCCATTCATGCTCAGAGTCAACATGAAAAATGTACATCTTGATAGTTCAGGATCCAGATCTCATAGTTTTTTCTTGGACTTGGCAGCACTACCTGTTCATCCACATTGGTGTTACTGAATGTCATTTCCTACCTTCTCTTTGGGGTTTCTGACCTAAGGACTCATCTCATTGGTAGGGACTCACCATGTCTGTAGAAGATGCTGTTAAATAATTTATAAAGACAGTAAAAAACAAAACAAAAAAAAAAGAAGGATTTTATGTCTCTTTTTCAACCATCAGCTGTTTTGCTCAGAACCTGGGCCCTGGAAGTCCTGTCACCTGTCCTCAGTGTGACAATTAAGGAGACAAATAGATGGTAAAAGCTAAGAAAGATTGTCTATCCAATGTAGCTGCTTTGTGAGAAGGAGCAAAGAGGCCTGACCACACCTCAAATTTATCTTCCTATGCCTGATATAAAGCTTGGACTTAAATGGAAGCTAGAGACGTGCATAACTAAGAAGTCTAGCCACAGTGTGATGCTGCCTATCACTGACCCATAACTCATTTTTTTTTCCTAAATGGTGCTCTCAGTTGTCAGACACATGTGAAACCTCTTCCTAGAAGATGCTTTGCTCTTGGTTAGTACCAGGATAAGTCTTTCCTTCACCCAGCATTAAATTCCTAGGGAAATTAAAATGTCTTGGGGCCCACTGTCTAAATAGGCTAAGAAACAAAGAGAAAAGGCAAAACTGTCTCTTTAGAATATTTGGATTCCTACTAGTATGGTGACACAGCCACAGCTCCAGGGCTTGGGAGCTCTTCATAGCTAGTAAAAAGAGAGACCTCACAAAACCTAAATTCAAACCATCAATCAAAATGAGAACTTTATTACACACTACAGTTCCATAAACATTGTTTTAGTTTTGATACTTAATTTTACTTACTATTTGTCTCATGACTATTCAATTTCTCTTGAAAATATTAACAACAGTCTAACCAATTCATTAATCATCTCCTTTCTCCTTCTTTTTTTCCTCTTTCCTTTCTTTCTTTACTTTCTTGGAATTCTCTGGATTCTTTATTAACCTAATATTTTGCTTTTGTCAATTATTACATTTGCCTTGAGGTAAGTCCAATTCTGTGGACGAAAATATAATATATAGGTACATATAGTATGTAGGTACATTTGAAACTCATTTTGTTTTTGTCCAGGTCAGAAGAACTCAGGTAAGATTGAGATAACCCCGTCCCAAAAGGACATGTACCATATGTATTCACTTACAAGTAGTTATTAACCACAAAATGCAAGATGTCCATGCTACATTCCACAGAGTCAGGGAGGCTAGACAGGAAGGAGGACACAAGGAAGGATGCTTGAGCCTTACTTGGAATGGGGAATAGAATGGTAGTAGAAGGCAGATGGAGGGAGGGAACTGGGTAGGAGAGAAGATCAGGAGGTGTTTGGGGTCAGGTGTAGGGAGGGGCATGGGTGATGGCCTGATGGCCATAAGAAGGAATAGAAATCTGCAACTGATAGGGATAAAGGGGGAGTAAGGGTCATCTCCAGGAATAGATGGAGACCTGAATAGGGGAGACACCCAGGAATCAATGGAAGTAACTCATAGTATTGGGATATGGAACTGGAAAAGCTACCTCCTGAGGCCAGGCACAAACCCCAGTGGAGAGATAGAAACACTAACCCACCTACAAAACTTTTGACCCAAAATTTATCCTGGCTACAAGAAATGCAGGGACTAGGCATGGAACAGAGACTAAGAGAATGACCAACCAATAACCGGCCCAACTTGAGACCCATATCATGCTCAAGCACCAATCTCTGATGTTATCAATGATATTGTGTTATGCTTGCAGACAGTGTCTAGCATAGTTGTCCTCTGAGAAACCCTACCTACCAACTGACTCATACAGAGGAATATAACAACAGCCAAATAGTGGGTGGAGCTTGGAGAGTCTTATGGAAGAACAGGAGGAAGGATTGCAGCTCACAGGGGATAGGAACTCCACAGGAAGACCAACAGAGTCAACAAATCTGGACCCTTGGGGCTCTCAGAGACTGAACCACCAACCAAAGAGCATACAGGGGCTAGACCTAGGCCTGCCACATATATGTAACTTGATCTTCATGTGGGTCCCTCAACAACTGGAGTGGGGGCTATTCCAAAAGTTATTACCTACATATGGGATATGTTCTTCTAGCTGGACTGCCTTGATTGACTTCAGTGAAGTGTCAGGGTTGGGGGTATATCCAGGGGCATACGATCCAGTCAGAAAAAAAGGGGAGGGAAACTGTAAAGGATTTGGTGAGGGGTGACCAAGAGGAGGGCAGTGAGGAGGATGTTAAGTGAATAAGTAAAAAGAAAAATAAATTACACACACATATACATATATACATATAATATACACATAACATACATATACATATACATATACATATACATATACATATACATATACATATACATATACATATATAAGAAGTTCTCAGGTGAGAGTAAGCTGTCAGTAGAACAGCTGCCAGTATATTAGTGTGTTTGGCTAGATGTCCATTGATTTTTGTTTGCCCCAGAAGGTAGTATTTGTAGGGAAAAGATAGCATTTGGTGTATTGGGGTCTGTATGGAGGTCTTCATATAGAAGATAAATTATATATCCAGCTTTAATTCTCCTCTTACTTACTGCTTGGACTTTGTCTTCTCTAAATTGAGTATAATGATTATCTCTGTGTAACAGCCATTATGGATTTAGATTTTTCCATCTTTGAAGTTCTTCCCTATGGATAGCAATGTTACAATGCACAGGGCCAGAGCTCTGCTACAGATATGCCAGGTGTTAGTAATACTTGTAATCTCTATATTATCTCAGAGCAAACTCCTTCACACTCAACTTTCGTGCATTCAGTTATCAGATGGGCCACTCATGCACTTTCTCACACAGCAACAGTAACAGGAGTCCAGGGGACATAGAACTAAGTGTAGTGCTTACCAATGAGGCATCTTAGCCGATGAAAAAGGAAATAATCTTCTAAGAAATTAATTACTTGAAACTTAACAGATCTTTGTGAACTTTAAATACTTGTGTATTTCAATACTTTCCTGGTTCCTGACAAGTCCAGCTAATATATGCAGGTACATACTAAGAGTGCAACAAGTATGACCATTCTTACATTTACCCATCTATTTACTCATTTACTTACATAGATGAGAGAGAGAGAGAGAGAGAGAGAGAGAGAGAGAGAGAGAGAGAGAGAGAAGACACCATTATGTACATACGCAGAGCAGAGAATGACTTTTGGAAGTTGGACACAGGTTGCTGGATAACTGTACTTTGATCCATTTAGCCAGGACAAGAGTGATTCTTGGTGATGTTTTCAATTCAAGCAAAAGTTTTAATAAAACAGAGCTGTTCTATCTAAACTTGCAATCCAGAGCTCTCAAGAGTAGTAGATTAAATAGGCCCAACTTAAAATTTTCATCTTCTTCTTATTTATCTGTCATAAGTTATGTGCAGATATAAAGACATAACTGAGGTACCTTACATTAAGCTTCATGAAGAATATGGTTAAAAAATTTAAAAGCCTCTGAGAAGGAATAAATACTAGTATGTCAGCCACCTGTTAAAAAATGGATATCAAATGGACTTCTGAGCATTGCCGTAGCCAAGAGAAAGACATACATAGTGTTCCAATAGCTATTGTGAACAGTTCCATGATCAGTCAACTTTTCCTCACATATGCTTCTGTAAGGACTGAGATGTTAGTTCACCTGCATGAGATGTTACATACATAGCTAATGGGAGTCCCTTTCAACATGTTGCAAAACAGAGGTTAAAGGCATTGCTAAAATACAGTCAAGGGAACAAAAAATGAAAGCTTCTACTTGTCTGGACCTTTGTGACTGAACTTTTCAGAGATACATTGATTGCCTTGTTGTTACTGTTCTTAATTACATCACTCTTTATTTCATGTGGTTTTCTCTAACCTGGTTGCATTAATGTACAGATAACTCAACACTGAGCTTGCAATGATACGAGGTTTCTTGATAATTCAATATAGCTTATAATAAATGTGAAAATTCTTGACAATTTGATTACCTTTATGATTTCAAAATTATCCAGAAAATGCATTAGAGCAAGATTCTAAAATATAAATGTTGATTGGGCAAACAGAGCTTGTAAATTTTCATCCAGCCAAGGCTAAAAATATATCTTATTTGTATGAAATATATTTAGCAAAATATATAAAAACAATAAATGACAAGCATTTAAGGGGTATGTAGCCAAAAGAGCAATCCTACTTCACTCACATACCATTGATAAGCTTCATATGAATTTTAGGAACTTGTGATGTAAATATGAAGATAGTGTTATATATGTTTTAAATATTTTACACAAGCTAGATTTTACTACTATGTTATTTCCTTTTGTACTTAACATACCTTGGACATATTTCCATAATATTATAGATTCTTTTACATACATTTTAGCATTATATTTAAATATATGGATGATTCTTCTGTTATGTAACCCAACCTTTGTTTATTGACACATAGCTTATTTTCAGCTTAATATTCATTCCTTTAATTAAATGACATGTGCTATTTTCACTGTTACTTTTAGAATCTCTGGGTCCCTCTTCCCCTGGCCATGTTTCACATGTACTTTTATTCACATATTTGAGAGCAGTGATGAGGACTCTTGTCAGACCTGAGGAGCCCCAACTTGAGTATCGGAGGCTACCTTCATCAAAGCTACTTCTATGCTCTGTCAGCTTCATCAGACAGATGCAAAAATTGCATTGCTAACTAGCCTGCTTGAGAGGATTTGGGAAGAAAATATTTCATAGATGTTGATTTCTTGCTTATACAAGTAAAGCATGTTGAGAAACATATAGAAAGTACAGAGAAGATGCAAATGAAAAAACAAAACACCCATCATATACACACACAGACATATATGCACTCATGCATGCTTGTATAAATAAATAAATAAATAAATAAATAAATAAATAAATAAATAAAATTAAACATTTTATTTTGAGAAAAATTTTCCCTGGCTGGCCTGTAATTGCAGTTTCCATGCCTCGGATTCACTTGAGGAGATGAGATTATAACTGTGTGTCACAAATCTCAGTCATTTTATTCTTTTGGAAGTTACTCTGAGTAGATTCTACTCTCAATTCCTTTGGCTGCAATCGCATTGCAGATGAACTGATTGTATCTTGACTTTGCTCAGATCATTACTCTTTTGGTGCTTCCTTGGAATTTTCTCCTACAATATCAATTTTTCCCCAAAACAGATGATTTTATCTCTTCCAAAATATGGATTCATTTTTATTTGTCTTGCCTTAATGGCTGCATGGGCATTCTGAACAGGTACTGACTTGAAGAGGTTGTCAGATTTCCTGTTGGTCTGTTTCTGATATCAAGGAAAACACTCAGTTCTTATCACAACTTCATTTTGGTGCCCAATGAGGGGCATAGAACCAAATTAATCTAAGACAAGTTATGATGTAGAAAGGCACAGCCCTCCCCAAACAGCAGATTTGAAGCTAACACTGCTTGGGTCCTGCTGGACTGGAAGGCCTTGCACTCCCACAGCTGCTGAGATCAACCCTGGCTATGATTCTTCCAAGAGTTACATGCAACTCTGGAAAGCCAACACTCTGCTTGGCAGAAAGAAGAAGTTCTTGGCAGAAAGAGGACCTCATGTTGAGGCCCATGTGGAAAAAGAACAGCCTACTCTGGGTCCACTGATTCCCTAGGTAGGTGCCTGATGAGAGGCACTGGCCCAGCCAAGAATGGCAGGGTACATGGGCCAAAGACTCCTGGTGGATGCCCGCAGACAAAGGCTTCAAACCTCACTGAAACAGGACATGTTGTAGAGGCCTGGCCAGGACAGGAAAAAAGGAAGAGCCAAGAGTTCTATGCTAGATGAACACCTGGGGCTTGCCTAACACCACAAAGTTTAAACTATGAAGTCCCAAGAATTTAATTTTGATAAGGTGCTGAATTTAAAGAACTATAAAAGAGAAGGGAAACTAGGTATAAAAAAAATCATTAAAATAAATATTTAATTTAAATGTAAGAAATAAAATCCTTGGGGAAACATTTTGAGATTAAAAAGGAAAATTGTTTTCCATATTTGGGATGGAGGGAAGCACAATAACACAACACATCTGGATTCCAAATGATCTTGCTTAGCTTATCAGCATACTAGTGGTTGTTTTTTCAATGATTATGTTTTGTATGTCCTCTTTGGGAGAGATCAGAGTAACACAGACTTGGAGAAAGGAGAGACTAAGCAACTAGATACTAGATTAGAAACCATAAAACAGAAGTTTAAAAAGTCTTTAAGTCAAAAAAGGAAACCCTCAGAGGAATATAATCTGGAATTTTTCAATAACACCAAAAATGTAGTTCCAGACAGGAAGGTTTTACAGAGGCTTAAGAAATTGGGATGGAAGCCCATAGAGGTACAATACATTGAAATAAGAATCTGGAATCTGCTTATTGATGCTAATTTAAATACAATTGATACATGTTCGGAGTTCCTGTGGACATTTGCCTTCAGTTCTGAGGGACATGGTTCTGAGATTACACATTTGTTAGGGATAATGACTATATTTAAAATGCCATTGCAAGTTAAATCTGGTGGTGCTCAAGCATACATATCCATTAGCATACAATATTTTAAATCTTATGCCATAAAACCTCTTATATACCCACCTTATATCCTGCAGGCCAAGCATTATAGAACAACCTAACAGGACTTTAAAGGAGATGCTCATAGAATAGAAGGGGGATATGGTATCTCTCAAAGGTGGATTAAAATGTACCTTGTTGATCTTAAATTTTTTAAAAAGTCAATGAGACAAATAACACAACTGCTAAGATACACTGGATTTCAGAAAGGACTGCTGAGTGAGATCAGCATTTAGAAGTCCTAGTTCAAAAATGGAAGAAAAGGATGTATGTTATATTGGGGAAGATATTTTGCATTGTCTTCAACAGAAAAGAAAAAGTTATGGAAGAGAATATAGAATTATCTTATAGAAATAATAGAATAAATAGTAGATTATTGAATCTACTCTTCAACATAGATCTATGGTTATTCTTAAATAAGATTATTTTAGTTGACATTGATATGGATTATTGTATATTGATATGGGTTTAAGGTTTTCATTGGTATAAATATTTATATATTGATACAGAATTTAAGATTAATATTGTTAAAACAGACATAGGGAAGTTGGCTGCCAAGATCTCCCAAGTCAGGTTAAGCACATCTTTCATAATTCCTGCTTCACAAAAGGTCTGTCAGATATTCTTGGTCAGAAGGCTGAAGATGATGCTCCACTGTTTTAGAATACTGAAGAGCTATGGCAGTGAATCTTATTTACACTCCAGTGATACTCACTTTCAGATGCAGAGAACTTAAGTCCTTACATCCCAGGAGATCAAAATCTGTCTCTGTCACACCTTTCATACTCACTCAGAGTTATCTCTGTTACCTGTTTTAAAAAAAATGTGTCACTGTGTAGCCACCTAACTTCTCAGCAACAGGATGTTAAGGAATTGGTAACTGTGTTTACTTTTGTCATGTTGAGAGATTTCACTGCTTGTTGACTTATTTCATGGGTCAAGTTTAATGATCACGACTAAGCTCTTGCAAATCCTGGTAATGAATGATGAGATACCACAGATCCAGCTAAGTGGCATCCATGTTTGAGAGGATGCATCAAACTCACATGCTTGTCTCCCTCTTTCCATATACCTAACATCCTTGCCCTGGACTAGAAAAGAGAATAGCACCTGGGAAATATCAACTGGGTTTTATTGAGTATAAACCATGAACTGAGCCCAGAACTGGAGCTAACAAGTGTGTGATAATGAATGTTTTCTGTGAGCCTGGGAGCCAGGGTCTTAGTAACATGCCAAAGGCAATGAAGCTGGTCCCCAGAGACCAGAACTTAAGGTCTTTACTCTTCCCACACTTCCATCCAGCTCCCCAAAAGGCCCTCAGAAAAAAATTGCTCATGATGAAGCATTCAAGAGGACAGAAAGTCAATGTTACTATCTTTTGACCCAGAGAGAAACCTTTCTCTCTCTCTCTCTCTCTCTCTCTCTCTCTCTCTCTCTCTCTCTCTCTCTCTCTCTCTCTCTCTCTCTCTCCCCCTCTCTCTCTCTCTCATGAAAGTATCCATTCAAACAGGGTGGGCTTCCTGCAACTTTCAAAGCAGGGGATGTAGGGCTTGCAAAAGTCTCCTTCAACCAAAGGTTTTATTGTGCTCTGTTTTTTCCTGGTTAGGTCAAGGTCAAGGTGACTTGGTGTTAACAACTGTGGTTTTCTGCAATCCCACCTTCCCCAATTGTACATCATTTGAAAGAAATGGTTCCCGAAAGATCTAAACCACACTGTGAGCCCACATGCCAAGTACAAAACAACATTCCCAAGGAGGTTTCACTGAAGCCAGTAAGCAGTCCTGTCCTTATCTTTGTGTGAGTAAATAGTGCCTGATTCCTCCTAAGTTCCCAAAGGAGAGTTTGTTACCAGGAACTTCTATTTGGACTCTGGGTATTTGTATACAATTTGGTATGGTTTCCGTGGAAAGACTGAATAAAACTGTGTTAGATTATTGTGGTTTTAAGGATTAAATGTCAGATCCGCCTTTCTGAATTTGCGTGGAAAATGTATGCCTGCATGACGTTCTTTCCTATTAGAGAAAGCTTTGATTTTCCACACCCATCCCTGGATCTGAAAAACTAATATCTATTTTGATAATAAACAATAGTCATATAGTATTAGAAGAACCGTGCTGGTATTATAAAAATGGATGGAAATCATAGATCTTGGAGTTAGAAGAACATGGCCTCCTACTCCACTCAGATTCTAAGCACAGCAAACTGAGAAGAGCAGCTCACTCATGGCCTCAACTGCTCCATTGATGTCTTTATGGACTCATCTTATCCAGCATCTAACCTTTGCTGTAGGTTTTCCACCCTCTCCGTGCAGCCCCTCAGGGTTTTCTGCTTGCTTTTGTCTTCTTCTGAGTCACATTTCCCCCAGAAGGCTTAGTGTCTCTCTCAGATGTTTGCTCCAATGTCAACTTAAGGAACCTTCAAGCCACACTGAACGGAAAGCATCTGCCTCCCTCCATAGGTCTCTCTCCTTCCCTCCCTCCTTCCCTCTCTCCTTCCCTCCCTCCATAGGTCTCTTTCCTTCCCTCCCTCCTTCCCTCTCTCCTTCCCTCCCTCCTCTACTTTCCTTTATGTCTTTACTGTTACCTTAAAGTTCCTTTTTATCATTCAATCAAAAAATTGTCTGTTTCTCTTCATTCATTGTCAAATATCTAGCCCACAGTAATCATTTTGCAGATGTCCAAGCAACATTGGCTGTAAATGTGACAGAATTGTCAGTATTGCTCATACTGAATCTAATTTTCACAGTCTCTCACATCAGAGGATTTAATTTAATCTACATACTGGAATTCCCACCCAAGACAGAGTTAATATTTAATATGTGGTATCTATATAATCTGAGCTAATCACATTAGGGGTCTTGAATGCAGCCATCATCATCTTTTACCTATTTGATGAATAAATATGTTTGTCTAAATGAAAATTTCAAACTCTGTTAATGAAAGAGAAACATCAACCAAAACACTCTTGTTTTTAAACAGACTCATCTGGGGTCATGCAGACTTGAATGAAGTGTGCATGGTGTCTAGTACCTTGCCTTACTCCCCAGGGGCTTCTGCAGTGCCTCTGAGGGACACCTGGGGTCAGTCCAGACCCAGCTACTGCATGCACAAATGGTCTCTGTAGTTGAATAGTGCAAAGATTCAACTCGGTTTTCCATCTGTTTCTAACTCAGTGCTACTCTAGCCATCTTCTACATCTCTGCTGTTTTCTGCCAGGTGGCTTTCCTAATGTGAGTCTGGCATAGTTCGTCACATCTCACAGTGTACCACTAGCTGCCTGCATGACTTCCAAATGCCTCCTCTCACACATGCATACATAATAAGAAAAGTCACAGGCTTGCAGGCTTACTATCTCCAGATTACTCTGATATTTACAATTTTAGCATTTTCTGTTCTACTGTAATCTCTTTTATCTTAGATCCTAGTATGGCCAACTAACATGTTAATGATTCACAGAGGGAAGTCACAGAAAGAGATGAAAAAGGCCAGTTGATAAAGTCCAAACTTCTCACCATAACCATTTCTTTGAATTTTCCAGTGGACTAGAGCATCCTTCCCTCTGGATGAAATTCCCCACCCACACAGCCACCACTCTGCACACAGTGTATACTCTGAACTGCCTGCCTTCCCCAGTAGAATGTTCTTAGAATGCATGCTTCATTTAGATAGTACTGACCACATGTTTCACCCAAGTGAGTCTGCTCCCCAGGATCCAGCCAATGACTTGGTCCCTGGATGTGACCTCACACAGGATGAATTGGTTCCAGCTGGTACCCCATGGATCATGAACATAACCCCAACAGCACTTATCTCATACCTCAGCTGTAGTGTCTGCTCTGTTAGAGCTGGAACATAAGCCTTAATCTCCTCAAATTCACTCCTTATGCAATCCCTAGCCCCAACTTGTACTTATTCTCATTAGGGTTCTCGTTATGAGAATTCCAATACATTAGAAGATATACAGAATTACTGTACATAGGAGAATGGACAGCATTCTCATTAGGATCATGATTGCAATGGTGATACTTTAAAGATTTTGACTTTGGTTTAAGTAGTCATAAAAATGTTTTAAAGCATGCACTTATCATTTAGAGGACAGAAGTAGGGAAAAGAAGGGATCAGAATAGGATACCTAATGAGTGGGTGTTGTAGGCCTGGTATTGTAGATAGCCTGAGTCCAGAGGTCAGGAGAGTAATGAGAAATATTTCTACCACCAAGGAGCACAGTCCTTTTTAGTGCAAATGTTACATGAATTGCTCATGGTACAATGGAGGTCATATTTTGTCGTTGAGGCAGTGACAATAGGTTAGGCAATTTGCTTTTGACTTTACTGAAACAGACAAGTAGACCAAAGAGAAGAGGGGCAGAGTGCGAGTCAGAATCTGTTTGAAGAACCATCTGTTCCTCTAGCTGCATCCTGCCTTGCATGGCCTGTCTGAGATATGGAACATCTGTCCCATGTGTGGGGCAGTGTGACATATTTTGCTGTTGCATGGCTTATAGTTTGAGTTATGAACTGCAGTTTTACAGAATATGTCTATCAAAAGAACTGTGTACATCCTGTGCAACAGGGGAAAGAAAGTTCAGTGGTAATCTTGGTGGGGTGTGGTGAATGCTGATCTGGAAATGATCCCTTTACATACAAGTCTTCAGGACATAGCCCATAGGGAGCCCGCCCTCAGGAATACTGTGGATAAGTGAAGATGGTTCAGAAAGACTATTCCCAACTGGGTTCTCAGCCTTTCTCCAGGTACTTGAAGAACAGAAATACCCAGGAGCATTGTATCAAGAAACGTTCTCAGGCTCCCATTACTCTCTAGAACATGCCCCAGAACATGGCCTGCTGTTTCTCTGGTGAGGCTTCTCCCTCAGTGGGTCCAACGCCTCAGAATTATGTTTGCCAGTAATCTTCTTCATTTCTATGCTTGCAAGATATACCTGGAGATCCACAAAGAGGCTTGATTACTGCAGAATAAGGGACATGAAGTTCTGAGAGCAAGGAGAAGACATGACCTGAAAGCTATGATTTGGCTTCAGCCTTTATCACTCAGGTGAGCTGTCTACAGAAGACTTTGACCAGTCTGATGCCTTACCATGTCCTTTGAGATAAGGTAAAGCCTGCAGTAGGTCCCAGGAATTTCACAGAATGAGCAGTTCTAGTAGAAAGGACTGAAGGTCATACATGGAACCCACGGTTAGAAGCAGAGCTTTGTTTTCAGACACTGACTCCAGATGTGTGCTCCCTTATTGACATTGACTGCAGATGTATGCTCCCTGACTCACCCCATAGCAAATATGTTCTCTGCATCCTTCTTTCCTGAGCCAACCACTGGGGCCTGGGAGTATCTATGCAAGGAAGGTATGCCTGTGTATCCAGGGTCTTCTGGAATATCCAGAGGTATAGAAAATGTGAGAAAAGGGAATTTGACTCCCTCAGTATCCAGATGTTTCTCCTATGTTTCACAGCCTGGCCCTCAAGAGAGCAGCCAGACAGCTGCATTTCTGAAACCTCACAGTCACATGTTCTCCTCTGTGATTTCTTCCTGAGCACCAGTCTAAGTCCAGCTTCTTAACAGAGAGGCTCTATCCTGCCAGTCTTGACGTTGTCCATGAGTGAGGCTCACAAAAAACTTGCTTGCTTTGGTCATTCCTGTAATTTCAAATTTGTAGATACAGTAGACTTTTTCTTGCATATTTGGCAAAATACATAATGTTAAGGATCTGTTGAGTCATCTGCCAACCCAATGGTGGTTTGTGCTGTTGGATACAGAATAAGTTTACTGTGATTGCTCTCAATGTTGAGAAACAACCAACTGTGCATACGTGCTTGCATTCTGCATGTGCTTATTTGCATGAATATGTACATGCACTGGCTTGTGCATGTTTATTCAGTGTGTTTGAATCTGTGCATATATTGTATATGCACACATGTGCATCTGGGTACATGTGTACATAGTGTGTGTGTGTGTGTGTGTGTGTGCATGTGTGTGTGTGAATATGCATGTAGAATGTGTTCATGTTGGTGCATGAAGTATATATGCATGAAAGGTATGTGTTTATGATTTTGGGATTTGCACTAAGTCCTTTGCTAATTCCCTACTCCCCAAAGCTCTGCATTAAAGCCTTTTCCTTTGATACATGGTTGGCTCATTTCAGAAATATATCAGGAACTCAATAGGTCTTTGGTATCTGAACCCATTTTTTGATGCTCTGCTTGTCTTCTCTAGGTGTCTCTATGCCCTGACATTTCCCCTAAGGTTATTCAAATGTGCCTTTTAAATATTATGTGCATGTGTATCAGTTCTAAATCTATACTAGTTCACACTTTATCAGCTACATTCTTCTTTTTTCCTTTCCCACATCTTATTAAGGTACAATTGAAAAATAAAAAATTGCAAATACTTAAACTTAGAGTAATTATTTGATACTACATGTACATTGTAAAATGCTTTGCATAACAAAGCCAATTTAGACATATATGTCTACCTGTGTGTGTTTGGATGTGGTGAAAATACTAAGATTTACTCTTAGCAAATTTCAAGTGTATGATACACTGTTAGTCATCATTGTTACTATGATGTACAGTAGACCTCAAGAATTTGTCCATGTTATAATGTAAATGTTATGTTTGGATCAATATTTTCCTATTTTTCACTCCCCAGTCCCTTTTTTTCTGTTTCAGTGAGGATGATCTTTATATTCTATAAATGTAAATGTAACTTTTATTTGTCTGAAGTAATTTTTGTCTCAGAGGCTTATTGCTAATCTAGGCCTAGTCCTGAAAGCTTCTAGCCTTCAAACAATATTGAGACTTGGAAAGTTTTCAGCCTCTGAAACTTAATGCTGAATAGGTTGGCCCTTTCTTGTTCTTTCTGAATTCTGGCTATTCTGGCACAAAAGTCTTCTCCAAGCTGACTAATTCAATCTGGCTTCCCTGGGCTTTGCCTGAATTGCTCTGCTTGGCCTCAAACTAACTCTAGCACTTTGTTCTAATCTTCTGGCTCCTTTTCATTCTCTGGTTTGTTCTGTCTTCTCCTGTGTCTAGTCTGTTCTCTCTTCAACTTGTTTCCATAGAACTTTCCTGATAAAACTCCCTTTTTTTGTGCACTGTTCTCTTAAGTTGCTTCCCTTTCCTGTCTCTTCTCATGAGAGTTCGGCATATCCTATTCTGTCAAATCTTTCTCTGATTCATCACTTTGTCTACCACTCAATTGCACATTACTTTCAAACAAGGGTGCTTTCTTCTACAAATTAACTTTACCTTCATTGTTTGGGATTAAAGGTGTGTGCTAAGGGCTGAACCGCACCAGAACTAGAAACAGATTTTTCAGTAAATAACACAATCTCAAGGTTCACAGTGTGATCAAATATCCTGAAACATACATGTGTTAGACTAAGAATTAGACTGTTGGGCACTCTATGCCTGGTATATTTTAACATATATTATCCATGTTTATTTAACCTGCATTAAATACATGAATACTGCAGAAAAGCAATATTTCTGTGGCTGAATGATATTCCTGTATGCACACCTACATATTGACATGCATCATACTCATTAGTAGATAAACTATATAACTCCCATTTTGAATGTTCATTTTCTCACTAGTCACTGTCACTAGAGTCACAGGTTCCCAAGGTCAGTAAGGAGTCTTTGCTTAAGATCAAGGTTATTCAGAACAATGTATTCTAAAATCTCTTTAAACCCACAGATGACTATGACCTTCCTCTCCCCATAGAAGCTTCTCTCTATAGCAAACAGAAAACAACACTGAGAACAAATGAGATTCCTGTATCAGTGGATCCCATAATCTACTGAATACATCTGTAGCACAACATTTGAATCCATGGCTCAGGGAGCATAGTGGAAGAGAGGACAGAAAGATTGTAAGAGCCAGAGGATCAGGAAAAGAATGTGTCTCTTAGAACTTGCTGACTAAACAAGACCTGAACAATGACATTATTAACATACACACTAAGGCAGAAGAGAAGTCCCACTGCTAGACAAAGAACTATAGAAAAATAATGATTATTTAAGGAGAGTTAGTCCCTTCTAGGAATGAACCTTCTAATTGACTATTTAATGAGTAGTTATCCATGAAATTCATACATATAAACAACAGAATGGACTCAGAAGGTTATAGTATATTTTTATATATGTCTTGCCACCTACTGCACCCCCATGTATGTGTGTGTGTGTGTGTGTGTCAAAGAGATAGAGAAACAATAATAAACAATAACCATCGATTGGTTTGAGAGGGAGTAAAGGGGGAAAGGTGTGGGAGGAATTGGAGGTAGTAAAGGGAAGGGGGAAATAAGATAATTATTTATATTTTAATTAAAATTATTTTTAAAAAATTAAGTTAAGAAGTAAAGTTTTTAAAAATCAATATCATCCTCTGGAGAGATATGTAGTTGAGGGGAATGACTACAGTGGGTTTTGTGTTAAAGAGAAGTCCTGCGTGCTAGTGTGAGCTAGGGAGACATCATGGATGCCAGTGTGAGCTGGAGAGAGAGAGGTCCTGCATGCTGGTGTGAACTGGGAACAATGAATACTGGAGAAAATGGATAGAATTCACTCACTACTGGGATATGGGTGAAATCAACTATTCCTGATGAGACAAGTTTGAAGAGAATCAGCCAGAATAATGGAAAAAAATTTGAAGGAATTCATGGAGACAAAAAGGGGTTGAAAGACAAGACTTAGGGAAGATCAGAGTCAGTAGTAGAGGTTCACTTTTCTGTTTTATTGACTTCAATGGGACCATGAACTGAGTCTTTTCTTGAAATAACTCTGCCTGTGTAGTTAATTGCAAGTTGGAATTGGGTTACAAGATCTTGAATCTCTTTGAAGATATTCAGTGTTCCAAGGCATCTCATTCCATATGCTTATGCAAAAATATGATAATATCTAAATTCTGTGTATTTAAGCTAAAATTGTAAGCTGATAGGTCTCTGTTTGAGCTTAATACAGCCCCACAAATGTTATGATCTCAGCTTTGACTAAATTAGGGTTTTCTATTGAACCTCTTAATAATTTTCATGTTTTCCATTCAGAGGTATGCAGCCAGGAATGAGTCAGGGAAGGTGTACTGTTCTAATTCCACACTAACTCTGCATGTAGAAATGACCTTAGGAAGTCAAAGAGGCCCAGGTGAAAGGTAAGCATTTTATGAGCAGGCTCTCAGATCTTTTCACTATCTCTGCTGTAACTCACTAAAGGCAATGACTTATGATCTCCTTGGCAGCCAAAAAGCCTACATAGAAAGAAACAGATCAATTTAACAAACACAAGGAGGAAGTGCACTTTCTACTCAAGTATGTTTTCAGATTTACTCCCTGGCAAGTACATTCCTTTACTGGCATTAAAATGGAAGGACCATCCAGAGTCTGCCCCACCAGGGATCCATCCCATAAACAACCACCAAATACAGACACTATTTTATATGCCAGCAAGATTTTGCTGACAGAACCCTGATATAGCTGTCTCTTGTGAGGATATTCCAGTGCCTGGCAAATACAGAAGTGGATGCTCATAGTCATCTATTGGATGGAACACAGGGTCCCCCAATGAAGGAGCTAGAGAAAGTACCCTAGGAGCTAAAGGGGTCTGCAACTCTATAGGAGGAACAACAATATGAACTAACCAGTACCCCCAGAGCTTGTGTCTGTAGTTGAATATGTAGCAGAGTTTGGCCTAGTAGGCCATCAATGGGAGGAGAGGCCCTTGGTCTTGAGAAGATTATATACCCCAGTATAGGGTAATGCCAGGGTCAGGAATCAGGAGTGGGTGGGTTGGGGAGCAGGGCAAGGGGTGGGGAGAGGATATAGGGGACTTTTATGATAGCATTTGAAATGTAAATGAAGAAAATATCTAATAATAATAATAATAAAAATCTTCTTCAGGATTCTAATTTATACTAATGACAAGCTGAGACATCATCCAGTCTTGTGAATTGATAGCTACTAGATTATTGGACCTTTTATTATACTACAAGACATCCTAAATCTCACACACACACACACACACACACACACACGTGTGTATGTGTGTGTGTGTATGTATATATATATGAACTACATATATGCATATATGTGTATAATGTATACACTATGTATGTGCGCATATATCCTATCAGTTCTCTTACTCTGACTAATGCACTAATGCATGCTTTGCCATGCATGAGTGTATGACTCTATTCCTAGAGATAATATTCCTTTCATTACAATCAGAATTTTACTATCAAACAAGAAAATGAACTTCATATTTGTTTATACATTGGGAAGAGGGAAATCTTATCTTAGAAAGAGGAAAATGAATACTACTACAATTTAAAAATACTATTACCATGTTAGAGATTTCTGGCTTAGGCACTCAGATCAAGTGAGAGTCATTTACTACAATTAGGAAGGCTCTTAAGTCAAGCAGTGTCTGGGTTCATATCCTCATTCTTCTCCATCGCATTTTTTATCCAAATCTCAGTTTTCTCATATAAATTATGGACTGCTTGGAATGTTTAAAAGTTTAATATTATAAAAAAAACATAATTGAAAGAATAGTGTGAGGATAAGGCACAAGTTGTGGAAACATTATGGGTGTGAACTGGTATTTGTCACTTTATACCCTTCTTTGACCTGATCGTGATTCCTCTTGTCAACAGTGATCTGAGAAACTGACACATGGGACCAAGAACCACCAAGTGGAAGGAGGAAAGAGAACATACTGGGAACCCTGAAGTGGGCAGGAACCAGCAGAAGTAGGAGACACTTATCACATGTCACATGCTTTCCAGTATGGGGAACCATGGGAGATGCAGGTGCCTGAAGACCCTTGTGAACACTGAGGAGTCGCTACCCTTCAGCACTGTCTACACCTCTGAGCCTGATACTGAGTGACTACCCTTCCATGCTTATGGTATGTTTCTGTCTCTTCTGTTCATAATAGAGGAGTGTACAAGACAAAGTTTGGTGGTCAACATTCCATGTGAGAGGACAAGACTGAGGTAAAGATCATGATCACTATTCAAGTAGTCAGGGAGACTGAAAAGTGCAAGAACAAAGGGGCAGGCAAAGAGACCAGCTTTAGATAGATGCCCTCAGCCTCCCCAGTCTCCACCCTTCTGATGGGATTCATGCAGTAACCCTGACAAGCCAGAGAGGAGAACATGGCATTTGTCCCTTTCTCCCTCCCTCCCTCCCCTGTCCTTCCATTCTCTTGGACTAGTCAATGGAGACTCTGGTGGAAATATTAAAAGGAATTACAACAATTCCTCTTCTTTTGATGTTTTGTTTTTCTTTCCCTCCTTTTGAAACATCATTTTGTGTCCAGCTGTCCCACAGTTTGTGCTCTCAGCAGGTCCTTGAATCAGTCCCTCAGCCTCTCCTTCTGATGCTGATGAAGGTGACTTTGTAGGCAATGACCTTAGTCTTCTCACTACACAGGACAATATTGATACATAACCTTTCCTAGGTTGTTCCAAGGAATAAATTAAATACTTATGGAACTCATCACTCAGATTATGATCTTAGTACTACTTCATAAATTACACTTTCATTCCTGGATATGGCTTAAGCCATAATCAAGCATAACACTTCATAGAGAACAGATGGGTAATAACCACTTTTTAGAGCAGGGGAGAAAGACACGAAAGAAACATCAATAACACAAATAAAGGAAGATGCTCATCATTTTGATCCTGAACTGGAGATAAACTCTAGATGAGAACATAAGGCCAGTATACAGGCATGAGTAAGAGGAACCGGTGTGCACTGACAGCCAAATGGCAGGGCTATGTGAAACGTGAAGTAGAATTATCTGTGTAGCCAGCAAAAATGAGAGATTCAGAGGCATTTGAAATCTACGCTGGGAGGAAAGGTGATGAACAATGGAGAATCTGACTTGGGAAGTTTTCATTTAGTTAAATAAGACTGCACTAAAATAATAAAAAACCAAACCAGCCAAACGAACAAAACCCTCAAAAACCCAAGTTTAACTTAGAGAAAGTCTGTTTTTCAGTGTTATTACTCTTGTTTTATCCAGAACCCAGGCTCAATCATTGTCCAACAAGCTGGACAGGGTGACCTTACTGTCCAGGACTACAGGGACATTGATCTCATGTACTCACTCCAGGGGTATGCACCCCAATTCCTCTCAGGACAAACATTTCTAGCACACAAGACCTGGCACACCCATTGGACTGGATCTTTCATTTTCAGAAGACCTACAGGTTTTGATATAATCATCAAAGGATAATGGAAAAAAGCAATATTATTTCATAGTTTATGTGGGGAAATCAAAGGACATCTGGAATTAACTTTCAGTGGGAAAGATGCTGACCTCATAGACAAAGTGGAGAAAGAACGAAGTCCCAGGCAAAGCCACCCATCAGGGAGGAGGCTGAGGACACAGGCCACTGAAGCATCTTCTGGAGATCAAACCTTGCTTCTTGCTATGCTCATGAGAGGCGTTGATACAGTTTAATTCTAAAGAGAAATGGGCTGGGAAAAAATTTTAGAATTTGATGAATAGGCTTGGGACCTTGGGTTTCATTAAAACAAAGTATTTGGGAAAAGCTGACTCAATTTAGCCCTGCATCCAAAGCTGGCAGATAAAATACAGGATGCCAGATATCAAACAAGCAGCAAATTATACATCATGTAACACAATAATAATAATAAATAAAATCAGTACACTTAATTAATTTTTTGAAATTAAAATATAAATATATCACTCCCCATCTCTTTCTTTCCTCCTACCCCTTCCACATACAACTCCGAACTGCTTTCTCTTATATATAGCCTTTGTTCTTAATCAGTGTGTGTGTGTGTGTGTGTGTGTGTGTGTGTGTGTGTGTGTCACAGAATTGTGGTGAAGGTAGTTCCTGGGGAAGATTATTTCTCTAACTCTCAGCATTCCTCAGCATTACCTGTATTTCTTTCTCTAGGGTTTGGGCCTGTGAAATTTCCCCCTTCCGCATTAGCGTAGCAACTGATACTGACTCTATTCAGACCTTGCTTAGGCAGCTGCGATGCTGAGACAAGTGTAGATGCCTGAAATTTCTAGGACAAGAACTCTTCAAGCAGACTTCCTGTTCCTTTGGCTCTTACAGTTTTCTCTTTCCTGCTCTCTTCTAGAATGTTTCTGAGCATGACGTGTAGGTTTGTATCTATATCAACTGGGGCTGGATACCACATGGTCAATTGTTTTCTGTATTTTGATTGCTTGTGGTTTTCTGTAACAGTTGTATAAGACATCTGTAACATATGTGAGATCCAAGTTTAAATACATGTCTTTTTTTTTTTATAACTGGGATCGTTGTTTGAGGTACTCATATTTAATAGTGACACATATAGTGGTATGGGGACTAATAGATAATAAAGGGTCTAACTTCTAGAAAATTCTCTAATCAATAACTATGAACATGTCTGTGTTTTAATGTGAGACTAAGAGTCACTGTGTGTACATCTTCATAGCCCCATTGTCATGCACATTTGATTTAGTTTAAGACACAAAATGCAATTAATACAAGCAATTTCAATAGTAAAAGTTACCAACAAGCACTTCATAAATACTCATATCTGAATGAAGTCAATTTCCTCTGTATTGACCCAACTGCACCAGCACAGAGATAGTTTGCTTGTTAGGGATGGATGGCAAAGCAAGATCTATCAGTGGCTTTCTCTGGAATGTTTGCAAATATGAATGCCCACATTCATCCACAAACTACAATGAAGAGACTAACACTGGCTATCACAGGTGTGCCTCCTTCTGTGATACAACTAGACACTGAGTTCAGATACACTTTGATTCAAGGTAGCTTCACTGAAAGATGGTACCATTACTTAGTAATGAAGTTTCGTACACTTAAAATATGAGAGTGGGGCTCAGGTTGAGTATTCTTGCTAAAATAAATAAACAAACAAAGGAAAGAACACACAGAGAGGTACCTCAGACAGACACATCAAACAGAAACAATAAATATGTATCATTTTATTACATTGCAATGAAGGTTTTCAAAAAAAAAGCCTTAAGATAATCAAAAGCATTTAAGTTAGGACATTTGCCTTAAATAACAGCCCCTTCTTATCCTGACTTCTGAGGTGGCAAGGAGGAGGGGATGTTCCTCTGGCTGTATCCCAAAATGTTCTTGGAAAAGGCAGATTCCTGGCATCTGATGTTGACAATTGTTCCGTGTGCTGACATTTGGTAGTCCATGTCTTCACAAATGAGCATCATAGGTTGAATACTTCTCCTGTTTGAGGTATTTATGTGCTTCAAAAATAACACAAAGGAAGTGAAAGATCTGTATAATAAAAACTTCAAGTCTCTGAAGAAAGAAATTATAGAAGATCTCAGAAGATGGAAAGATCTCCCATGCTCATGGATTGGCAGGATCAACATTGTAAAAATGGCTATCTTGCCAAAAGCAATCTACAGATTCAATGCAATCCCCATCAAAATTCCAAATCAATTCTTCAACGAATTAGAAAGTGCAATCTGCAAATTCATCTGGAATAACAAAAAACCTAGGATAGCAAAAACTCTTCTCAAGGATAAAAGAACCTCTGGTGGAATCACCATGCCGGACCTAAAGCTCTACTACAGAGCAATTGTGATAAAAACTGCATGGTACTGGTATAGTGACAGACAAATAGACCAATGGAATAGAATTGAAGACCCAGAAATGAACCCACACACCTATGGTCACTTGATCTTCGACAAGGGAGCTAAAAACATCCAGTGGAAGAAAGACAGCATTTTCAACAAATGGTGCTGGCACAACTGGTTGTTAACATGTAGAAGAATGCGAATCGATCCATTCCTATCTCCTTGTACTAAGGTCAAGTCTAAGTGGATCAAGGAACTTCACATAAAACCAGAGACACTGAAACTTATAGAGGAGAAAGTGGGGAAAAGCCTTGAAGATATGGGCACAGGGGAAAAATTCCTGAATAGAACAGTAATGGCTTGTGCTGTAAGATCGAGAATTGACAAGTGGGACCTCATGAAACTACAAAGCTTCTGCAAGGCTAAAGACACCATCAATAAGACAAAAAAACCACCAACAGATTGGGAAAGGATCTTCACCTATCCTAAATCAGATAAGGGACTAATATCCAATATATATAAAGAACTCAAGAAGGTGGACTCCAGAAAGTCAAATAACCCCATTAAAAAATGGGGCTCAGAACTGAACAAAGAATTCTCACCTGAGGAATACCGAATGGCAGAGAAGCACCTGAAAAAATGTTCAACATCCTTAATCATCAGGGAAATGCAAATCAAAACAACCCTGAGATTCCACCTCACACCAGTCAGAATGGCTAAGATCAAAAATTCAGGTGACAGCAGATGCTGGCGAGGATGTGGAGAAAGAGGAACACTCCTCCATTGTTGGTGGGATTGCAAGCTTGTACAACCACTCTGGAAATCAGTCTGGCGGTTCCTCAGAAAATTGGACATAGTACTACCGGAGGATCCAGCAATACCTCTCCTGGGCATATATCCAGAAGATGTCCCAACTGGTAAAAAGGACACATGCTCCACTATGTTCATAGCAGCCCTATTTATAATAGCCAGAAGCTGGAAAGAACCCAGATGTCCCTCAACAGAGGAATGGATACAGAAATTATGGTACATTTACACAATGGAGTACTACTCAGCTATTAAAAAGAATGAATTTATGAAATTCCTAGCCAAATGGATGGACCTGGAGGGCATCATCTTGAGTGAAGTAACACAATCACAAAAGAACTCACACAATATGTATTCATTGATAAGTGGATATTAGCCCAAAACTTAGGATACCCAAGATATAAGATACAATTTGCTAAACGCATGAAACTCAAGAAGAATGAAGACCAAAGTGTGGACACTGTGCACCTTCTTAGAATTGGGAACAAAACACCCAGGGAAGGAGTTACAGAGACAAAGTTCATAGCTGTGATGAAAGGATGGACCATTTAGAGACTGCTGTATCCAGGGATCCGTCCCATAATCAGCTTCTAAACGCTGACACCATTGCATACACTAGCAAGATTTTGCTGAAAGGACCCAAATATAGCTGTCTCTTGTGAGATGATGCCGGGGCCTAGCAAACACAGGAGTGGATGTTCACAGTCAGCTATTGGATGTATCACAGGGCTCCCAATGGAGAAGCTAGAGAAAGTACCCAAGGAGCTAAAGGGATCTGCAACCCTATTGTTGGAACAACATGATGTACTAACCAGAGCCCTGGAGCTCTTGTCTCTAGCTGCATATGTATCGAAAGATGGCCTAGTCGGCCATCAATGGAAAGAGAGGCCCATTGGACTTGCAAACTTTATATGCCCCAATATAGGGGAATGCCAGGGCCAAAAGAATGGGAATGGGTGGGTAGGGAAGTGGGGGGCACTATGGGGGACTTTTGGGATAGTATTGGAAATGTAATTGAGGAAAATATGTAATAAAAATATTAAAAAAAAATAACACAAAGAAGGCAGGAAATATTAAACAGAATCATATGAATTTACACAAATATGAAAATACACGACCATGCATGATCAAACTTAGCCCATGGCCATGTTGAGTCTTGCCCTACATTTAGGAGGCCCATCAGTATTTGCTAGAAATCAGGAAGAGAAGTGAATAAACATTAAAGTATACCTTATATTATTTGCATAATCTGAACTTTCAATCTAATGAGCATATCCAATGATAGTAAACTAATGAAGACTAGGAAGAGAAGTGTACTTATTCCAGGAGACTTGGCCAGCTGTTTTATGTATAAATCAGCTTAGAAATAATCCCCAGGGCCTCAGATCTGGGCTGTCCCATTTGTTGGCCTTTCCTCACTGAGTTCCACCTTAGCCACCACTATTCCACTATCGACATAGCACATAGGGTGGCAAGATAACTGTAGTATTAAAAAATTAAATAAATCCCTGCAGCATGTTCCTTGCTAACTGCCCCAATGTTCTGGGTTCCTGAATGAAAGATGCGCACACAGCCTTTATATTTTGATATGCCTTAATCTGCTGGGCCACTTCCTAACCCCATTTGGTTAATCCACCCCACCAATAATCCTGAGTTATTACTTATTAAATCCTGAATTCTATCTTGTCTGCTCTGGATCCAGAGTGATGCCCAGCTGGGCATCTCCTGGATTCTTCACATGCTGGCTATGCCTCCCTGTCCTCCACTTTCCTCAGGCATGGCAGCTCTCCTGTCCTCCTGGAGTGGTGGATCTCCTTCTTTTCTTCCTCCCTGTCCCTAGCCTGGGAATCCTAAAAGTACCACCTCTGTCTTCCCTGCCCAGCCATTGGCTGTTTGCATCTTTATTTACCAATCAGAACTATGGGGGCCGGGGGGGGGGCACGGGGAGAGTCACTCAGTATCTACAGGTTCTTGGAGAATATAATTAGCATGAGAACACAAGGAGCTACAATAACACTGTGAATCACTTCAGCCTTATTCTCCTGCTGTGATTCTCCAGGTTTCAGCTCAACCATGTAGTTCTTAAACATGGCTTCCTCTCATCTCTACTGAAAAAAAAAAATCTAAATCTAAAATCTATCAGAAGATGAGATATGGAGCTAAGCTCCTTTGGCCATCCAACTTTTATTTAAAACAATTTTTTCCTAAGTGATTTATATTTGAGAGTTAACTGACAAATAAGTGACCCTCCCCAGAACTGGTTCCTAAGCTAAGTGTCGATTATAGGGCCATGCCATGTGATGGTGCCAAGGAGTACATGTGGCATTTGTCATGATTTTCAAAACTCTCAACTCAATGGAGTTGTCAGTGAATGACATTGTGAGACTATTAGGAGGATTTAACTCACTGGGGTGAGAGGTGCTTGAATTTGAGTTATCATCTTGCCTCCATGCAGTCGCCAACACTATAGTCTTTGGCAGGTGATACAATTGCCCAAAATATTTACATTCTATTTTTAAGATCAGAAAAAAAAGACAACAGCGTAAGACAACTAGCTTTGGGTAAGGAGGTAATATATAGGAATAAATTAAAATACTGAAATGTTATTAGTAATAAATACAATGGAATAAAGCTAGCAGTTCTCTGTGTTGGTAAAGGTTTCATACCTTGCATTTAACTAATCAACATCAGAAAAGCCAAAAAGTCATGATTCAAAGTATGGCTTAGTTAGTGATGCACAGCCTTGTAGAAAGATGTCAAAAGTTTTGTTTTCTCCTATTCATTGGCACAGGCACACCCAACTGGCACTCTTGCTTCTGTGACTTTTATTGCACACTTTATTACACATCCACACGAAAACATCCACATTCACAACAAATGAATTTGCCTAGCGTTCTCTGTTAGTGTTAAAATCTAGGGCACTGATCCTTTGGGAATCTAATTTGGAATGAAATTCTTCATCAGTTTTCTTTTCTTATTAATCAACCATAATCAAGTCAAAAATACAAAGAATAAGTTTTAATTTATTCAAAAGCAGCCTAATCTTCTTAAATCATTTTTTCCTTGCTTCTTGGAAACACCAAGCTTTTCTGTGACTTTGAGGGTGTGGCTGGTGTGCAGTGGGGAGGGGAAGAAATTAGCACAAACCCACCACTGCTATCAATTTTTCAAAGCATGTTCTGCCTAGTGAAATCTGAGCATATCATTGCTCTTGGCTGGCCGTGGTCAGACATTCATGAAGCATGATAGGAGGGAGGCTGGTGGAAGGGGATCAAGTCTTTGTAGCTTGTGCCTAAAAGGGTAGAACAGAAAGGACTGTCAGAAGTCTCTGAGCCTCTCCTCTGCAGGCACGCACATGAAAGTTAATTCACCTGCAGTTTCTTCCTATGTGATGACGGCAAGTATTATGTCTCCTGGCCCCACTTGTATTCAGGCCATTCCCCACTGAACGTTTTTGTCGGCCCCTTCTGTAGCGCTCCAAGTTCACATATCCGCCTTCCCTGTTGGAAGTCTTCCCAAGATACATCGGCTTGCCAAGGGCAACAAGTCCTGACCTGAGCCCATAGTCTCTCTTCCCCATCCTAACAGAAAACCCGCCCACTTACCAAACCTAAACCATTCCAGGTGGACCAAAGAAGACAGAGCCTCAGTCCCCAGCAGAAGCTGGCTCCATTTGTGAGCATCCAGTATCTCCTTTCAAGCTCCTGGCTCCCTGGCCCAAGAAGCAGTACTTTCAAACCACATGGCCTTGGTCCAAAGAGGCAAATGTCACAAGGAATTCAAGAACCATGTAGTTGGTCTAATACTGGACATATCATCAGTCTCCATCAATCAGCATCTGAGTTGTCCCCAAGTTTTCCTATTGGGAAATGCTACATTTCACATTAATGCTTCTATAAGCATAGGATTTAATAAAGGGTGTGTGGACTGTACAAATGTACAAGCACTTTTTCTAGTTTTCTGGCTGTTCTCTAAAGTTACACGTCAGGAAAGAGAATCATCTGCCCAAATCTTCAATGGCTATTGATTTTCCAATCTCCATTTGCTCTACAGATCAGGTCTGCAAGTAGCTTCTCAGCGGACATCTCTGGTTTCTGGGAGAATGAGACTCCTTTGTTCCTTGTGAAGAAGCATTCAGAATTTCTTCCCTGTGGCATTCATAAGATGTTGTCTACTTTCAATGAAATTTCTCATTTCTATTTCACCTTCATATTCTAGATATTAATCAATGTGTGTATCAGTCTTTAAGTTAATCTTATTACTATTTTAAAAGCAATTTGGTCATAAAACAACTTTTTGTTTATCTTTTTCATAAGCTTTTGATCTCTTTCTGGAGTTTTACCATTTACATTCTAGCACACATTTATTCTTGCTGTAGATCTTCTGAAAATGTTGGGGTTAAGCCCCCCAATGCTATCTTTATGACTAAATCTTCCCCCATGAAATCATTATTGTAGAGAATGATAACATTGTATGCACAGTCTTTATGCTATTTTGCTAAACACTGTTACCTTTATTCCTTGGTTAACTTTCCATTTGTATCTGTTTGCTTCCATTGCGAGCAAAAGGACCAGGCTCCTTTTTTGCTCCAATTGCTTCTCACTAGACCCCAGATGCGAGCTGAGCATAGCTCCAAGCATAAACTTGACTTTTTCATAGGATGGCTTTAAACTAATTTTCCTCTCTCTGAGATCTAGCTTGGTTTCTTCCACAATGAAGCCAGGATGACTGTTACCTAGACTAAAATCACTCTGAATATTAACTGAAATAAATGTGTATTTGTACATATATACATTATGTCATGAGTCTTAGCATATATGTGTATAGTGTGACTAGATTTTCATATGTTAATTCTTTCATTATCTTTCTGCTAGAATTTATTTATAAAAAACACAGCTACCATGTTTGATCTACTTATAGGCCACAACATAGTCAACATTAGATTAAGAAATAGCAGAAGGTATAATGACTTCAAATAAATAAAAATTAAGGAAAGTCATCGTTTTTTCTCAACAAAGCATTCAAAGTGAATCTATTATTTCCTTTGAGTTTCTTTTGTCTGTAGGATTTAATTCATGCAATCAACTGTGTTGGGGTTAATTTTTTTGCAGTCAATCCATCTGCCAATGTATTAATGTTCTACTTTCTAGACCATTCTTCATGGAGCCCTTGTTCCTCATTCTTCTCATGTTTATAACGTGTAGCTTATGCATTCTTCACGTGCAGCTGAACATCCAGGGGACCCTCTGACATGAGCTTTGTCAAGCACACACCATATCCCAGTGAATGCTCTTCATGTCTCAGAGAGCATTACTGAGATTGTGTTCATTGTAAAACAACCTAGTGTTGAATGTAAAAGAGGGTGAGTCCTTAATCTCCTGGAGAGTAGACATTAGGCATAGACTATTTCTCGGGTGGAGTTAGGGAGGCAATAAGGGAAGGTCATCACAGGAAAGCACAGGCAGCTACTCCATAGTTAGAGCAGTTCCAAATGATGGGTTTAATAGGGATGCACACGTTACCCTTCCAGTTTTGTTTTCAAGAAATGGAACTTCTAAGGTTCAAAGGAGTGCTTTTGGTGTTCAAGGGTCACTTTTCATAAAGCTCACAATGCTCTTGAGTGTGCAATGTCTGCCTCTAGGCACAGCTCATAATGTGTCTGCATGTGCTATGGGCTGGCTACCTCTGGGTAGAAAGTTTAGTGAGTTGATCCACCAGAAACTCGATCAGCTCCGCCCCACATCTTATCTCTTTATTCAATGGTTTCTTCCAACTTGCCTGACAGCTTCCTCGTTCCCTGCTCTTTGGCTGCAGAAGTGTGTGGCAGCCTGTCTGCTGGCATTGCTGCACTAAGCACAGCAGTTGGCCTGTTCTTGCCTTGTGCCCTACATGAGGGAACCAATGGGTTGCTACTCCTTAGGTTTCTCTTTGTTCTTGGCTTCTCAGTAGCTATCAGGAATAAAACTTCTCTTTATTCCCTACCACTCAGAAGCGTTCCAGGACAAGTATCAGTCTAGCTTGTTAGATTTCTGTGTAGATTTCCATAGGCATTATAAACATTGGTCTATGCATCCCAGAGTCCTAGGACCCCCAGTTCATAGAAAGAAATTTCCATAGAACGAATTTCTCAGCACCACACCCTTGAGCTGTTACTATTTGCTCTTTAGTAATAGCCCACCATCCCCTCCCTGTTCCCTAATCTTGTCCCTGGTGATTCTATGGGGCACTGACTTTTCCAGCCACTGCCAAGGTGATGGTTTATAAATGCTAGGTTTGACCCTTCTACAACCTAATTGGTTTAGAAAGAGTTCTCAAGGCAAGTAGTCTGCATTGAAAGCTGATGGCAGATATCTGGCTTATCAATATCATTCCACCCAAGGTGATCTTTTGATAGAGTCCTAGATGACTGGTTGCATTGAATAAGATTCTGACTCCTAAAATAATAATAACTAGCCCAATCTGGTATCAGACTTTGGGGACTTTTGGAGATGAGACATTGCTGAGAACTCAGCATTGATTTTTCCATTTCCATCTGTTTTATGTATATCATGAATGTACACATCCGTGAGGAGGGAAGAAAAGACAAATATTTGGCCCTTCAAATTACGGTTGGCTTGGAAGTAATTTTGGTGGGTGTATACAGCTTAAATACCTCAATATCATGATGTATGCACTTTATTGTTCACAGTGGAGATTAACCCCCCTTCAAATAAGACCCACTTTTATTTATCTTTAAATTGTAATCAATATGCAGATTTAAAATGATTTTTTCTTGCCTTTCTCAATGATAATTTGTGTTTTTGTGAGTTAAAAGCAGAAGAAATAGTACTGAAGTTTGGATATTACCAATATGTTTTAGTCACTGCATTGCTCAATAGCTGTTTTTTTTTTAATGAATACAAAATTCTCATTTCCTAGTGTATTTATTACTTTTTAAAGAAAACACCTAAACATATACCACTGAAGCTCACCTGTAGTCCTTATAATTAGTGTGGAAAAAAAAGAGAAAAACACTTAACAATGGAATCTTCAATGTACCAGAGCATTTTGCAAAGGCTTTGATTATTTACAGTGTTTATTCTCCCCTGCTAACTTTGTGGCAGCAAAGTCAATGTGGATGAACTTCAGAAGCCTGAAGCAACATCGATTGTTTCACAAGAAAATCTGTGTGCACAGCGTCCCCCTGGGCCACACCATGTGTAAATAATAACATGCAGCTATGTTTAGACATTGAAATGCTTCCATGTGTGACAGTGCTGGGGGGCTTCCTCTGAAAGTGGAACACTGGCCATGGCGTCTTTTCCTACCCAAAACTGTTCCAGGTGCTGGGGACAGATTTTTAAAGTTTAAATCACTGAACATGTGCAAGGGAAAAAAAAAACTTGTTGAGAAAGACAAAATGTTAAGCCAGCTTCTCTTCCTTCTTCAGTTCGCCTTCTCTAGGTTCCAGGCCCTACCCTTACTTGACACTGGGCTGGCAGTGGGCTGGCAACAGATTGGCAATGGGTTGGCAAAAGCAACACAAGCCAAATTAAATGCATGGAGGTGTTTCCCCTGCAAAGGCCTCCAGAAAAGCTTGACTTTCTTTTCTATTTCCTTAGCCCAGTTCCCTTCCTTCACTCCTCTTTCCCCTCTTCCTTTACTCCTCCTCTTCTCCCCCTCTTTCTTCTTTCTTCTTCCTGTTCCTCCCTTTTCTCTCCTACCCTTCTCTTTTTTCATCCCAATCATTCTCTCCCTTTCTGTGTATCCCTTCCTTGTTTATGTGTATAAGCACATAAGCTCTCTGTGTATCTCTCTGTGTCCCTCTGTGTCCCTCTGTGTCTCTCTCTGTCTCTCTGCTACACAAACATGCGGGACTGAATAGGATTATGGAAAATGTCTAGAAGTATATAAAAATAGAATTCTGACCTATAGTCTTGACAGCCAGCCCTGGAAGCCAGCCCATTCTCTACAGTAACCTGTATTGAACGCCTGTCACTCCTGCAGGAAATGAGAACATTGTTTCCAACAACCTGTGCTAAAAGACAAGTCCTCTGTGGACTTGAGAGGTGGCTCAGTGATTAAGAACATTGGATACTCTTCCAAAGGAGCCCCATTCTGTTCTCAGCACCCACATGAAAGCTCACCACTGTCTGTGACTTCAGTTCCACATAATCTAATACCCTTACACAGACAAATGTTCAAGTAAAACATCAAGGCACATAAAATAAAAATAAATATTTTTTTAAAAGCCAGGCTTTGTGGTGCACACCTTGAATTTCAACACTCAGGAGAAGGCAGGGTGATCTTTGTGAGTTTGAGGCCACCATGGTCTACAGAGTGACGTCCAGGACTGTATGCCTTATGAATATGGCCCCAAATAACCAGGTCTTCTTTAATAACCAAAAATTCTTTTTCTAATTTTCCCCAATCTTTAATTAGAACCAGAAAAGAAAATCCAGATAGGCTCTGGAAGTAGTACATTTCCCAAATGTATTAGCCTCTGCTCTGGCCTCTGTTAAAGGGAGCCTATGCAGGGGATTCTCCTGGGAAGCTTAGGTACATCATAAAGGCATGCCATGCCCCTTGCTGGCAAGGAAGCATATGGAGGAAAATGTTTTGCTTGATCACGTCCCGAGTCTTCCTTAACTCCCACTAAACAAAACAAATGGCATCTGTAGTCTGGGCATTAGAGAGGATCCTAGAGAGTCTCAATGGGGTCCCTGCCTGGGGGAACCTGAGACTTGTCCACCTCATATCCTGATTGCTGTCTCAAACATATCTGTGACCGTTTATGCTCATTTGTTTATTGGTTTCTAACAGCTGAATCTCAAAACCTCGTGATCAATTAAGTGCGCTACAGTGGACTTTAATATCAGTGGACAGCTTGAAATTCTGACATAACAGATTCTAAATGTCAAGCTAACTAAAAAAGAGGGAGCACTAGGAGACCAGGGAGGGTCCCACAGTTTGAGGCAAGAAATTAAAATATTAAAGCCCCGAGTCATGGGCTAGACATCACCATTGTACTACAGAATTCAGAGGCAAGAATTTAAAGTGTGAAGTCTGTCCCTCCAGGCAAGCAGGTAATGGTGTGATTCCGGAAAATCATTTGGGATGACACCTACTAATTAAAAGATGGGTGCTAGGGCTCTAGTCAGGGAAAGGAGACAGTCATACATTAGGCTAATGGGGTGGGGCTAACTAGAAATAAGTGCAGGCAGGGTGGGATGCTTCCTGTAACATGGGGCTGAGTCAACCCTCAACGTTCTCCCCAAGATGCATTAACTTGTGTCTTTGTGGTGAGTGAAGCTGAAACAAGCTGTCATGGAAATCTGAAAGGGCATGTGTGCAGCCCGAATAAAACTTGAAAGATGGAAAGGGAAGTAAGCTTTGAGGGTTACTAAGACACTGCAATGGGTCCCAAGGAAAAGTGGTTTGGACGAAAGATAGACAGGAGCTTCAGGAGCAAATACTTCCTATCTCTACTGTCCACCAGGCAGAGGACCAGGCAATCTGGCTGTTCAAATATGCCATTCAGAAATAACCTGCTGGCTGGGCATGGTGGCGCACGCCTTTAATCCCAGCACTTGGGAGGCAGAGGCAGGTGGATTTCTGAGTTTGAGGCCAGCCTGGTCTACAAAATGAGTTTCAGGACAGCCAGGGCTATACAGAGAAACCCTGTCTCAAAAAAACCAAAAACCAAACATACAAACAAACAAACAGAAATAACCTGCTGAAATTTCCTTTCTGTTGTTATGGTAAAAAGATCTCTGATCAAAAGCAACTTGGGGAGGAAATGATTTATTCAGGTTCCAGGTCACAGACTATTAGTGAGGGCAGTGAGGGCAGTCAGAAACTCAAGCAGGAACCTGAGGCAGAAACAATAGAGGAAGGTTGCTTGCTGGCTGAGCCACAGATTCCTCTTTAGAGGGCTTTCTTATACAGTCCAGGACCACATGTGTAGGTAATCTAAAATAGGTTGGGTCTTGCTCCTCAATAAACTAACAATCATAACAACGAGATAAGAACAGGCCACCCAGCCCACCAGGTCTAAGAGTAGTTGGCAAAAGTGCGGGGATGTGCCAGTTCCTTTTTAATATTTCCCACAACAAAGGACTACCAGAGAACTAAAAGGAAATAGCCTTTAAATGATACCACCTGCCAAAGTACCTCCAGGGTTGACTTGTGCAGCCCAAAGATGACCCACTGTCTAGCAGCACTGTTGACACAATCAACAACAATAAGAGTCAGGCTGTTATATCATAGTTCAGGTGACCGCTGGATACTGGACTGGCATGCAGGTCACAGTCAGTGGAGACTCTCAGAGCAAGGGGAACTGGGAGACCAGGAGTGCCCATGGTACTGACTCTGCACCTGGAACCTAGCAGTAACCAGTAACCTGTGGTTTGTTTTCATATTGTGTTAGGAGCGGGTAGCTTTGACATTCCTACCTGGTCCTTCAGAACCTTCTCACACTGAGTTCCTCAGGGTGGATTTTTACAGTGAGAGGATTATGGCTGCTGATATTATAGGGATACAGTCTATAACTATCATCTAAGGATACAGTAACTAGAGGAAACCAGTATGTTCCATCAGTCTGAAAACAAGCATAGGAAGATATTTTTAGTGTTAATTATGTATGCATATGAAAGCTAATTCCCCACTCTGAAAGTCTCATTCTTACAAGCCCATATACATGACCTGGGATGGGCAATGTGTAATCATGTTCCTTGGATATTCCCCAAAGATGGAGAGTGTATAGTAAGGACAATGATAAAACCTCACAAGACATTAGGAGGGAAAGTTTCTAAACACTATGGGAAACTATTTCTTTACAGTAAATAAATCTGGTCATTTTTTTCTTCTAGAAGTGGTATTGGATAGATCTACATGCTGGGACCACTGGAGTTATTTTACCCCCGGCCTAAAACTGAAGCCAGCTCAAAGAAAGCAAGCTGTGAGAATCGGAAAATAGACACAGCCATGGGACTGAGGAAGCTACATGTAGACTGGGGAAGCCCACTACTGGAACCAATAAAGCTTACCACCTTCAATTCAGTTTGATTCTGATTTCCTAGTCCTAAAATTTCACAAGAGTTCAGTGTCTCTTTAGTCCATGTTTTCTTGGCTGGTTTTACATGCTCTGAAGACCATTTCAGTTATTCATTTAGATTCTACCCATCATCTGCAATGTAGCCCAGACTGTTCCACTTGATTACTGAATCAGGTGGGAATGCTTGTTTGGAGATACAAATGTATTTCTAAAATGTATTAAAACATAATGGGATGCTATTAGAGGATACTTACTTGGCTATCTAAGTATCATTGGTATGTTTTCTAATATGATGATCCCTCTTATGATTCTGACACGTAGGAGAGTTGTTCAGTGCCCAAGTTGGATTAACAAATGAGAGAAGGTGGTAATGAGGCTCAGATAAACTCTCAGGATCCTTGAAGATCAGACAAATTAAATGTCACCCAGCTGGAGGGAAATCTGCCCAATGTTCATGTCAACACAGACAAGAGAGTATCTCCAGCCACTCAAAGAATGTCATTTCCTTTAAAGCTAGCATCTTGCTCTTATGAAAACATGGGGCAAAATCACTGGTACTTTACAAGAAGGGAATCCAGAAGACACTCATGAACAGAGGTGCTGCCACAAATTACTTCTCAATACATTAAAGAAAAAGGCCAGGTTTCTCCTCTAATGTTTCTTGCTAAAGGTCTGGTCAGATCATTCCATTTTGTGGCACAGAAATGTCCTGCCATTGCCCTTGTTGCTTTCTGGCTAGCACACAGTGAAGTGTTTGGGAATCACAAAAATCACTTGACATGGGACATTTCTACTTTTAGAAGACAATGAAAGAAAACAAAATACAAAGGAAACCATCACTCTGCCCATCATCAAGGCTCAACTTGATGAAGACATCTAAACAGAAATGCACAGCAGCTGACTCAACAATATTCCTAAGATCTCTCATTCCTCATTAGTAACCCTTGCTAGCTGAATGTCATGTCACCTGCCTAGATACATAGGAGGCTAAGGCATGAGGATCACTTGGACACAGGAATTACAAACCAAGATGGAAAGCATATCAAGATCTGTTTTTTAAAAGGACCCATGTTTTAAAAATAATAAATTTATTGTAGAAGATGTTAGACTTGCAGGAAACATAAAAAGATAGGTCACAGCAGTTGGAGCCACCTATGAGCACAGACAAATTTTTTTCTACCAGTCATGTCTTGTATTTTAATGACATGCTCATTGCGATTAATAACTTGGTATGGATGTGCTATTGTGTACTGAAGTTGATACTGAATTCTTTAGTTTTTACCTAATGTCCTTTTCCTGATCCAGGGTCCTTTTGCCTTGGACAATATCTCAAACTCAGTATTTTGATAACCTTCACATCAAGAAGACTTACTGGGCAATTATTTTATATTGAAATACTTCTGTAATATTTGTGTGCTATTTTGATCATACTGCTACTAAAGTAATGAGTTTTGAGGACAAATACAATAGAGGTAAACTCATGTATCAAGTGCATACTACCCTATATCACCACTGCTACTGTCCTTGGTCACCTGGAAGATATGACTTCAGGAATCTTTCCCATAAAAAGTTATTCTTTGATTTCTTCTTCCCATATGTAATATTCTCTTTCCATTATTCTCTTTAGGTCCACCTTCATTTAAAATATCAGGATTTATGCTTCTTGTTGTTTTTGTTTTTGTTGTTGCTCTTCTCCTTCTCCTTCTCCTTCTCCTTCTCCTTCTCCTTCTCCTTCTCCTTCTCCTTCTCCTTCTCCTTCTCCTTCTCCTTCTCCTTCTCCTTCTCCTTCTCCTTCTCCTTCTCCTTCTCCTTCTTCTTCTTCTCATCCTCCTCCATGGAATATATAGAATATATATAATAGTCTATATAGAATATATAGTATCTACAAATTGCACACAGTTCTTCATTAGAGGATTGTCCCTTTCTCTGCTAGTCAACTTTCTGCCCACTATGACAGAAGACCCAAGGTGATAAATTCATGGGGGAAAAATAATATGTTGGTTCTTTGTTTGGAAGTTTCATTCTATGGTCAATTGCCCATTGCTTTCAAATTATGTGAAGGCAGAGCATCATTGGTGCAGGGCAGTTGTTCTAATGTTGCAACCATTTAATGCAGTTTCTCCTCAAAACATAATATTTATTATTTTGTTGATACTTCCTAACTGTAATTTTGATATTGTTATAAATCATTAAGTAATTATCTGATATGCAGAATAACTGATATGTTGCCATCCCACAAAAATTGATACTCACGGGTTAAAAGTTACTGGTTAAAAAAAAAGTTACTGTTTTAGGGCATGGGATAAAGTACCATCCTGTCCACTTCATGACATCAAGTAAGGAAAGAAACTAGGGTCACATCGCCCTTCTCAAGGCCATGTCTTCCTTGACCTGAACTACCACTCATTAACACCACCTCCTAAGAGTTCCACCATCTCCTAGTAGTACCACAGGTTGGTAACAAAACTTTCAACACACTGGCTATGAGCAAATTTAGTATTCAAACCAAAGTATCCTCTGTGAATTTCTCTAATTATTTCTTGAATGAATTAATATTAACTCATGTGTATTTATTTTTATAATTGGGTTTATAAAATAATACTACATTTTTGTGGTCAAATTGTCCCAATTTTGTTGAGTTGGAAGTTCCTTTGGCAACTTCTATGGCCATGTCATTGATGGGGAAATTCTTTGTGTTAGTCTGCCTTTGATAACTTCCTTTCCTGGCACTACAAGCTGCATCATTTCTAGTTCCTGCCTGAGTTCTAGAATTATGGATTCCAGACTCAGATTAAAATATAGGCTCCAGTTGTACATCTTGCTGCTAAGGCCTTATTGCCCCCAGCCATTTACATCTGAAGACTGAGTATATATATATATATATATATATATATATATATATATATATATATGCTACATTTATAGATTTTATCTTTTTACACCAGTGTCTACACTACGCCATGTATGAGTTTAAACTAATGCAAGGATCATTTTAGCTACTTCTGCTTAGAGTCTATAAACTCTTCTTCCAAGCAAACCTGGCTGCCACAGGCAGCATTTACCGTCACCCTGTTCTAGAGTCACCAGCCTTGGGCTGGGTGAGGTTTGCATTCAGACTTTTGTCCAGTTTTGAAATGATTTTTGCTTTTCCTATTATTGGATTTTAGTATTCCTAATACACTTTACTTATAATTGTTTTAAATTTGTGTGTGTGTGTGTGTGTGTGTGTGTGTGTGAATGTGTGTGCATGTGTGTGCATGTGTGTAGATGCACAACACACATGTGGAAGTTGGAGGACAGTGTGCAGTAGAAGATCCCCTTCTTTTCCCGTGTGGATTCCGCACTTGAACTCGGGCCACCAGACTTGGAGGTAAGTGCTTTTACCCTCTGAGCACCTCACGGGCCCTTATTTATAATTCTTTTATCCAACATTTTTTTCATTCTATTAAGAGCATATTTTTCAGACCCAGAATTTCAATTTCACCCAGCTTGCTAAGATCAACCAAGCTAATGCTGACCCTCCTCCCCTTGGGAGAGTCCAATTTTTCATCCCATTTCTTTCACAGATATTGGCCTATTTATATTACCCATTTCCTTAAGTGAGTTTTGCAGTTTGTGTCTTCCACAGGACTGGTCTATTTCATTTTAAAGTATACAGTCCCACAATAGTTTATGTTTACTTCTGATTAATGTGCTGCCTATGAGGTCAGGAGTAGTAACTTCCTTTTTAATTTTTCGGCTGATAATTTGGGTTTTCTAAGCTAGTTGGGCCTCGTGTATAGCTATTCTTGTAATCATTTCCAAGAAACAGATTCTAAATTCCCATTCCCTTAATTAATAAACTATTTTTAATTTTACTGACTTGACCTATAGCTTTCATCATTTATTTTCTTCTGTTGCTTTGGTTTGAAATTGCTCTTATTTACATAGTAGATAGAACACTAAACATAGTTTTTTCTTCCTAATACAGTTTAATTTATGATTCATAAACTATAACTGTTTAGCTTCCAGTCATTGCTTTTTATTCAACCAATTTGAATAAGTTGTATTTTTACCTCCAGCTAGTTCAAAATAACTTTGCTTGTTGAGATTTCTCTGACCCATATTATTTGAAAACATGGCTTTTACACTTGTATTTGCTGGTTTCCAGTTCCCTTCATGGAATGGGCTTTTAGTTAGTTTCACCATGATCTGGCAATCTCATTGTTGATCTCTGTCTTTCACACTGTAAAGGTTTGCTGATGGACCAGAACACTTTCTGTCTGCGTGAATGTATCACATCATGATATAGGTAAAAACTGGAGCTAACTCATTAGAATGGAGTGTCTACAAATCTCAACAGTTTTATCCAAATTGACTTTATTCCTACAGTTCGTGATGTAGTTGGCCTTTCAAATATCGACGTCAGTTTTTATGACACATATTCTGATATCAATACCAAAGGTTAGTTAATTATTCTTATTTTTAATAAACACAATATTTTCATAATATAAATATTTAAGGATATATATATATATATATATATATATATATATATACATATATATGCTGAGGATTTTCCATCTTTTTGGAGAATATTTCCATTTATAATTATATCACAGCTGCCTTGTCACTAGTCATTTTCCTTGTTCTGAAGAAATGGAAAACATCCTCTAAACTTAAGACCAAGTTTCAATCTTTGCTCATGTCCCTAGGACATGCAGTTGTTTATCTTGGTTGAGGAGAGGGAAATATGGCTTGTAAGTTCTTTGCAATCAGGGCTGATTAATAACTTCACTTGACCATTTCCTTAGTACTGCTTGTACTAAATAGAAAAGTACATTACTTAGACAACTTTTATAAAAGGCAGCATTTAAATTGGGACTAGCTTACAGATTCACAGGTTAGTACATTACTTAGTACTGCTTAGATGTGATGCTTGCAACATTGAGTCATTTCACAGAATTTTATATGAAGAGCATTTGGCTTCCTACTCTACCAGCGACAACTGGACCACATGGCTCCAGCCAGGTGATCTTAGCTCGGAGGTCTCTCGGGCAGGTCCAGGCTACTCTCTCTGTCTACCAACTCTCCTTTTCCACCACGACAGACCCAGACAATGACCCCACAATCAGCCGCTACACCACCCATCAACCAAGTAAATCAAAACTCTTAAAGATTATAATTAACCAGTCAGATTTATGTATCAATAAATTCTCAATTTACAAAATGCCAACATAATAATTTCAGAACCAATTGATAATAATAAAAGCTTTATCTCAATTATTCTAACCTTATGATGCTATAACTACCTGTGGCTCGTTAAAGTCACACTAGTTCACGTCCACCTCCATGTTGGCCTTCCTCCTTCTTCTCTAAGATGCTGTCTGTTTCTCCAGCTCTTAGCTCTGCCTCCCTTTTCCATGTCCAACCACAGACTTCCTGCTGCCCTAATGTAATTGGACAGGGAAAATCCTGTGACAGAAGTTAGTCAATTATGTCATAAGACTACAAGAATCAGATCCTTCTAAGCAGCTTCCTCTGTTTTGCAGATGGTTTCTTTGCAGAGTCCTATTCTAATATGAAAATAAAATGTAAACTGTGCTTATATTTCAGCTGAATTCAATGATGATAACATTATTAGATATCCTCTGCAGTAAAACCATATTAATTGCTCTTAATTGAAAGAGCATTATCTTAATTAAGTGCTCCACTTCTGTGAAGACACACCAAGACAACTTTTATAAAGGGCAGCATTTAAGTTGCGACTAACTTACAGATACACAGCTTTAGTACATTATCATCAAGGTGGGAAGCATGACAGCATCCAGGTAGACACTGCGCTAAAGAAGCTGAACGTTCTATATCTTACTCCAAAAGGGAAGCAGGAGAAGACTGGCTTGCAAGCAGCTAGGAGGAGGGTCTCCAAGCCTACCCTCATAGTCCCATAAATCTCCAACAAGGACACACCTCCCAAAAGTGCCACTCTCTATGGGCCAAGCATTTTAAAATTATTTTTAGTTATTTTAATTTAATTTTTTCTTACATATTCACTTTATATTCAGCTTACTGCTCCTCCCAGTCATTGCCTCCCACAATCCTTCCCCATCTCCCTTCCCCCTCTTTAAGGAGGTAGGCTCTCCCTGGGTATCCCCCTATCCTGGCTCTTCAAGTCTGTCCAAGGATACGTACTTCCTCTCCCTTTGAGGCCAAACAAGACAGCCCAGCTAGAAGAGCATATCCCATTTACAGGCAACAGCTTTTAGGATAGTCCCCATTCTTATTTGGAATATACATGAAGACCAAGCTACATATACATGCTACATATGTGTGGGGAGGCTTAGATCCAGCTCATGCACATTCTTTGGCTGGTGGTTCAGGCTCTGAGAGCTCCTCAGCTCCTAGAGGACAAGATGCAAGCATAACAGAGTATCACTAATAATGTCAGATTGGTGCTTGCCCATGAAATGGGTTTCAAATTGAGCCTATTATTGGTTGGCCATTCCCTCAGTCTCTTCTCCATCCCCTGGGCCTATATTTCTTATAAACAGGATAGATTTGGGGTTAAACAGATTGGGGGGGGGTTCTATCTCCATTATTCCACTGTGGCTCCTGCCTGGCTATAGTAGGTGGCTTCTTCAGGTTCCATATCCCCTATGTAGTGAGTCACAGTTAAGGTCACCCCCGTTAATTCCTACCCACCTACCTCCCTATCCAAGTTCTCTATTTTGTCCCATGAACATTTTGTAAGTGCTTCTCCACCACTAGAGATTCCTCTGTTGAAGATTCTCTGATTAGGTTGATACCCCATTTTTAATTGGGTTATTTGGGTTGTTGATGTCTAGCTTCTTGAGTTCTTTGTAGCATTTGGATATTAGTCCTCTTTCAGATGTTGGGTTGGTGAAGATGCTTTCCCAGTCTGTAGGCTGCCGATTTGTTCTCTTGACAGTGTCCTTTGCCTTATAGAAGCTTTGCAGAGTCATTAGGTCCCATTTATCAATTGTTGATCTTAGAGCCTGAGTCATGGGTCTTCTTTTTAAGAAATTGTCTCCTGTACCAATGCATTCAAGGGTATTTCCCACTTTCTTCTCTGAGATTTAGTGCATCTAGTTTTATGTTGATATCCTTGATCCACTTGGACTCGAGTTTTGTGCAGGGATCTATTTTCATTCTTCTACATGCAAACATCCAGTTAGATCAGCACCATTTGTTGAAGATTCTTTCTTTTTCTATTGTATGGTTTTGGCTTCTTTCTTAAAAATCAAGTGTCCATATGTCTGTGGGTTTATTTCTGAGTCTTTAATTAAATTCTATTGATCGACTTGTCTCTTTTTATCTGTACCATGCAGCTTTTATCACTATTGTACTGTAGTACACCTTGAGGTCAGGGATGGTGATTCCTCTCAAAGTTATTTTATTGTTTAAAAATATTTTGGCTATACTATGCTTTTTTTTTTCCAAATGAAGAAGCTTAGAGTTGCTCTTTCAAGGTCTAAGGAATTTTGATGGGGAGTGTACTGAATCTGTAAATTGCTTTTAGTAAGATGGCCATTTTCACTATGCTAATCCTAGCAATCCATGATTATGGAAGATCTTTCCATCTTATGATATCTTCCTCAATTTCTTTCTTCAGAGACTTGAAGTTCTTGTCATACAGATCTTTCACTTGCTTGGTTAGAGTTATACTAAGATATTTTATATTCTTTATGCCCATTGTAAAGTGTGTTGTTTCTCTAATTTCTTTCTCTATGGGCCAAGCATTTTCAAACCACCACAGGTTTTAAGATCAACTTTCTTCAAGATTTTATTAACTTTCCATAGCAGACATAACTGTATAACAAAAAAACAAAAAACAAACAAGGGAGAACAAATCTGAAAAAGAAAATCTTATAGTTGTTTTCCCCACAGTTTGAATTTCTCTTGTAGAAGAAAGAGTAGGCAGGTGAGAAAAAGTATGCAAATAAAAAGTCAAACAAAACCCCATGTTTAATTAGTATTGTATGAATGAAAGTAGAAGAGCAGAGAATTGCATCATCTGAGACCATAAGAACTTTGTCCGAACAAAATGAGCAAAGTCTCACAAAGAAAAATGCCTCATTATTAAATACACAGAATATCCTTAACATTATTTCTTACAGGTACTCTCAGCTATATGGAAAACAACAGTAATAAAATCCAGCTCAGAAAATCAAACCAGCTTAAGCACAAAGGCATAGTTAACTACTAGAAAATTATCTCCTTGAATTTAAGCTCTCTACAGACAGAATAAAAGGATGAGGTGGAGGCTGCACCCATGCGAATCTCAACAACACAGCCATCTAACTAAAAGATATATGTACACACACATATGTGTGTGTGCTAGAGAAAAAAGAATATTCATGAATTTGAGAGAGGATGTGTAAATATATTGCACATGTTAAACTTCTAAAGTTAATTTAATTAAAAAAAAAACTACAACTACTTTGGGAATTTCTTTGCAACTCTTAAAATGTGAGCCTACAATTAAAAATTTCCACATTATAAATTATAAGCAGGGAAAGAACATCAAATAGAGAAAAACTGGTTTTTAAGAGGGTGATAAACTTTGAGGAGGATGAGAAATAGCACAGTGTCTTTAGAAAGGAGTTTGGTAATCACTACTAAATTTAGAAGTAAACCTTTCCTAAGACCCAGAAACTCCACTTCCGGTAGGCACGTGCCCAAGAGAAACACATTACATCTGCATCAAGAGACACATAAACGAATGCTAATTAAAGCGCTATTTGTAAGAGCCCGACTTCAGAAACAACCCAGATGTCTACAGACATTTATAGAGGGAGGGAATGCATTGTGGTATACTCAGACAAAGGGAGAGTCCCCAGCATGGAGCGAGGGAACAAGCTGTTTGGATGTGGAATAATTTAGACAGGCCTCATCGGTATAATATTAAATAAAAGATTGCACACATAAAATAACACATCCTTTGTTATTCAAGTAAAGTAGAGCCATGTACAAGCAAAACTGAGCTTCTGGGGCAGAATCCATTTAGGGGAAGGACTGCTGAGGCTCCAGAAGAATGACTGATCCCAGCAAATCAGGGATGATTTTTCTATGATGTTATTGATCTCCACACTCAGGGTTAGTTTGGGAGTTTGTTTTACTTTTCATTTCCTCTATCTTCACTTTACAATAATAAAAGGTTTTTGACTGTTTTGTGGCTTCTTTTATGAGAACTAGAGTAAATAGGGGAAGGTGGTGCTTCTGAGACACAAAATTAAAGATGTCAGGTACAGAATTGGGAGTGGGCACGTGGATGACAGGGCTACACATGCTACACTCAAGGATGGGCTAGTTATAAACTTTATGAGAAAAATACAGGACAGATGAAAACATTTGTGACACAGTATTATGGAGCTGCTAAAAGAGGTCCCTGGGGGCTTTGAACACACTAAAGGATGGAACTAGAACAGCACCCTGTGATGGGAAGCCAATCACAACAGTGGGCTCAGTTATCTTTCCCCAGAAGCAAGCCTCCCATTAAAACTAGCTAAAAGACCCACAGTATTCTGGGTTAAAATCCAAGGGGCCCTGCCTCATAGGGTTCCACAGCCAGCTCTGTAGGAGCACCACACAGAGAAAACCACCTCTAACCCTATCACAGTCCCTCTGTGCCTACAGCTTTCTGAGCCTTTCCAGCCCAGGCTTCCTAGTTCCTGCTGCCTGTCTGTCAGCAGGGACCCTGCTTCACACTCACTGTGTGATGTGCTGTGTCTCACCTGGCTCAGCCAAAGAGGTATTCAGGTTCCTCACAGATACACCATGGTCACTTGTTTGTTAACATTTAAATTATGTGAGATGGAGGACAAACGATGAAGTCTCTCCAAATAATGACTACAAAGACAGGAAGAAACAAAACTAACTTGGATCACGTTTTGAAGAAGTAGAGTGTAGCTTTCAGCATGCACCAGGGCAGGGATGGCCTGCTGAAGCCACAAATGAAGCAGAGACATTTTCTAAAACCAAGACTGCCACAACACTTCAATGTGTGTAGTAATCGTAACCCAGTATGAACACTGGCAGGCACAGGCTCCTGCTTAGACTGTCCTCCTCTTCCCTCCTGTTTTCAACCACACATTTAGGTACATAGAGTATCACAGATGTATTCAGAGGCAGGGTGGGAGTAGCTGGGGCATTTAGGGGTCTTTTGTTTGTTTGGTTTTGGTGGGGTTTTTTTTTGTTTGTTTTTGTTTTTTGAGACAGGGTTTCTCTTATAGCCCCTGCTGTCCTGGAAACTCACCCTGTAGACCAGGCTGGCCTCGAACTCAGAAATCTGCCTGCCTCTGCCTCCCAAGTGCTGGGATTAAAGGCGTGTGCCACCACCGCCTTTTTTTTTTTATTATTTAATAGATATAATATTTGTCCTTACTTCTGGGCTGTCTGGTACTATGTATAAATTCATCAGGTGCATCTAGTGTATGATGATCTAAGGAATATAACTGGTATCTCCATAGCCTGGAGTATTGCCATTTCTGACTGTAATTTGGATGAGGAGTAACTTGTTCTAAAGTGAAGTTGTCCTGTTGTGCAAAACATTAGAACTTTGCTACTGTTTTAGGAGCCTGCTCTGCTCCCTCTCTGATCTCCTTTCTTTTCTACTGACCTGTATGCTGCTCTCTTCTACATCATTCATTAACAGCTTTCACATCCAAAGAGTGATACCTTGCATATTTCTTTTTCCCCTGGCTTATTTCACTTAACATACTGTCCTCTAGTATGTCCCCATAACTGGTAGGATTTCATCTTTATTCTTTATGCTCAAATAATACTCATTTGAGTACTCATACCACATTCTTATTTGATTGATCCATTAATGATCATCTTGGCTATGTTTATAGCTTGATTATGGCAGAAAGTTTATACTCAGCATGAGTGTGAATATCATTAATTTCAATTTCTCCAGATAATATATACCCAGTGGTAGGTCTGCCAGTCACTCTATTTTTTTTTTAATTATTTTGACCCTCCAGACCCTTTCCTGTGTGTTCCATATCCACACGCACAGTCATACCTGTAGTACGCGTGAGGTCCAGTAGGACATTTAAATGGTTTTGTTTGTGTGTATGTTTCTGTATGAAGCATCATATTCCTAGTACAAGTTACAGGAGGAGTTGCAAGTGGTTGTGAGCTTCCTGACATGTGTGCTGGGAACTGGAGTTGTGTCTTCTATAGGATCAGCAAATGCTTTTAACTATTGAGCCATCTCTCCAGCACAGTGCACATGTCTGCATGTCTACATGTCTGTATGTCTATAGGTTGTGCATGTTTGCTTGTATATATGTGTGTGTGTGTGTGCATCTCTATGTGTGTGTCTATGTATATATTAGTATGAGCTTGCACATACCATATGTGTGTCAGTACCTATGGAAATCAGAAAATGGTGTCAAATTCCTTAATGCTGCAGTTACAGGTGGTTGTGAGTGGCCCAATGTAGGTGCTGGGAACCAAATTTGAATTCTCTGAAAAGGCAAGTGAGTGCTCTTAACCTCTGAGACATCTCCATATCCCCACTCTCCACGCCAGCATGGAACATTTATTTTTCTTTTTATTAAACATTTTTATAGAATGTGTGTTACTCGTGATTTCCTTCTCCAAACTCCTCCCAGGGCCTTCCCATGTTTCTACCCACCCAACTTTATGCCCCCTCTCTCTTTCTCTGCCTCCCCCTTTCTCCTTGTCCACCCTATTCTCTTTCAGTCTATTTCTCAAAACAAAAACAAAAGAGCATGAAGCCTGCCTGGAGTGTTTGATACAGTGAGACTCCATTGGAGCAAACTGAGTTTTCTTAAAGCTATTGCTAGTTAGATTGTCTATAAAGAGAAGTGCCTTCTGAGACTGTGAAAGCCATAGACAGTGTCTGTGCTCATATCATATGTCTGATCCACCACTGAAAACACCTCCAGATGCCTTTGTCTTACTGAAACTAATGGTGAGATCTCCACAGCTTTGTTCTTAGAGCTCCAGCATGAAGTCCACCTGAGGGTGATGGCACTGAGCACTTGGTTTAGAAAAATCACCATGGTCCCTGTGGAGAAACAGGAAGAGAGGGAATTGTACCAATAAATACTCTTGTTATAAGGTGTTTATGTGTGTGTGGTATGAGTGTGGGTAGAGTATGTGTGTTGGGTATGTGTGTGTGTGTGTGTGTGTGTGTGAGAGAGAGAGAGTGTAGCATGAGTGTATGCATGTGTGCATATTTGAATATATAAGTGAGTGTATGTGTGAGCATGTGGGTGGGTATGAGTGAGTGTGTATATGTGAATGTATGTGCGTATGAGTATATATCTGTGTGTATGTGTGTGTGTGTGTGTGTGTGTGTGTGTGTATGTGTGCATGTGTATGTGTGTTAAGAAGTCTCACAGCAAAGGGTGATGAAAGGATCTTACCTGGCTCTATATTCACTGGTTCTACCATGTAAATGTTTGATAAAAATCCCATTGAAAGATGTACATATACATATAAGTTTCATATACTGCATTTTGTCACTAGATTTTTTTTATAAAAGGAACAAAACCCCTTTAATCCTCTCCCTTCTTTTTAATTCAGACACAGAACAATAAAACTGAAGAGAGAAAAACAGCTCTGCCCAAACTTGAGCTGATGGCTTGTTTATGCCTATCTCTGTCCTAAGATGCTTCCTCCAACAGAAGTTTTACACTCACATGATGCTGCATTGTGACACTAACAATCCCTTGGAAGCATCCACAGCATCCTGTGCTCTTGTGGTACATCTTGAAGGGACACAAAGCCCTGCTGTCATCGCTCTTCCCCATAATCACCCAGGCCTGCATTGTTAATGAGCTGCTCACACACTCTGCCCTGGTCTTATTTTTTCTTTATTCACTGAAGTGAGAGAAGCCATTTAAACCAAACTAGAACAACTTGTCCTGTCTGTGTTAAGTGCTGGGCATCTGCCTGCATGGGCACCCAGCCCTGCCACAGAATATCCATTATTTTCTGTAAGCAACAACTGGACATTATTAAAATAGGGATGTTTATGACAGGGAAAGAAGTCTCATAATTTTCATTTGTCTTTGTGATCCTCTTTGTGATGGTCTTTGGCAACTGTCTTCCAAAATTGGGGTATTATGTTTTTCCATTAACTTGCTCACAGTTTTCTCAGAGGTCATTTTTAATGTGTCAAGCCAAAGCTATCTCCAAAATCAATGGATTCAAGAAACATAATTTCACATTATTTGTTCATGAACTAATTTTATCAAAATTTGAAAATCTTATTGTATATCTAACTCTTGATTCAAAGTACAGTGAATCTCTTCAAAGAACTAGAGCTGCATTAAGTTCAGAAAAATCTATAATCTCATCTGGAAATCTGTAGAAAAAAATGTACCTATACAACAACAACAGCAAAGAGCTGGAGGATCCCTAGCTGTCTGGGCATGATGCCCTTGGGATTGGAAAGACATGTGACATCTTTATATGAAATGTTCTATCCTGATGATAGACAGCAATCTGCCACAGGTCAACTACACACAAAAAGAAAATGCAAATTTAGTGAGTCATTTTTAACTCTTCCTTGGAATGTCAAAAACGTACTAGAGTGACAGCTCCCAGCTTTAGTTTAAATGTGGCATAGATGCATATTTTGTAATTATGAAGTGAGACACTGGTCTCAGTTAAGGTATGCCAAGAGATTCCAGAGTAGAAAAGACACGGTGGTCATGGGAAACTAAACAGCATGAACAGAAAACTTAGAATCTGGTCTTTATTGATATAAGGTAGAAGAGGCAAGTAGAAAGGTTAGCTTTCACTAAGAAGCTTGCGCAGATCCACTGCTGCTGGGCTGACTGTGAGATGTATAGTGCCATAATCCCACTGGAGACTCATGACAGTGCAGTCATTGAGCTATATGGTGGCCTAAAATATAGAGGCTTAATCTAAAACAACATCTAAATCCATATCAGAAGAATCAAAGGGAGTATTATGAAATGCCTTATAAGCATAGGCGTGGATATCCCTGTCTCTCTTCCATTCCTATGCCTATGCACTTCAATTACAGAAAAGGTCTAGACCTGTGTGACAACTGAATCCCTGTTCCCTTTTTGCTCACTAGCAATCAACAATGCAAAAAACTAAGCAGATTCTCAGGGACCTATCCTGATTTACCAGAAACTTTCAGATCTTAGCTTAGACTCTTACATGGAAGGACCTATACTTTGTCCAGACCATTAAGGGTGTATCTGAGAAAAGTGAGAGAAAACAGATGATCTAGAAGAATGTGAGAAAGCATGCAAATATTACTCCTCTGGGAGATTTGCCCAGATCAAAGAACTTGGGGCTTTAATATCCAAGCTGGAATTGATATAGAGAAGATGATAATAGTGCTGAGTCCTGCTTGGCCATGTATAAGGAATAGTATGACATGGTTTCCTGCATCTGGAACAGAGCCAGCAGGGTGTGGGCATCCACAAATGTTGATGGTTGATATGGTCATAACACTTGTTTGTATAATAATTTTTCTATTTTCATGTTCCTATTTTAAGGAATGTGCTCTTGACAAAGTAAAAGACTATGATAATAAAAGACAGCATGAGTCTAGGAGGCAAAGGCATGTCTATGTCTTCGCAAAATGGTAGAAAGCTGTGACCTTCAGGACAGCACTTAAGGCTGTGGGAAAGAATTCTGAAAACCTGAGTTTGAAAATATATAATTTCTCAACTATACAAAATATAAGGATGCAATATGAATTGTATAAAAAGCTTCACACATCTAAGGGAACAGAGGCAGCTGTACTATGAACCAGCTTGTTGGAAAGATACTAAGAAAGGAAATAAATTTAGAGAGTGGTAATTACAAAGCAACATCCCATCCAGCTAATTTTTTTTTTAATTTGTGTTTACAGAGGCACATGGATTCCTGACTTCAAGGTGCACCTGGGACAGCAGGAGTTTAGGTCCAGGCCCAGGCATGAGAGGAATGTTAATTTCAGGACAGGGTCTCACCTAGCTATCTTATTGTCTGTGTTTGTGTTTGCTGTCTCTTTCTAAGAATCATGAGGCTGGGGTGATGGGAGGCTGATGCATGGGATAATCAAAAGGGAACCTGGGATAATGACTAAATTGATATGTAAATAAAAAAACTGGGAGTTATGGGTTGGGATCGCTTTGCCTGAGCATCAGCTTCACACATCTTCGTTCTGGGACTCCACCTAGAGTATTCTGCAGAGGTGAGAGTGTGGAATAGAGAAACTCAAAGGACCGGCAAATATCTTCAACAAAATTATAGAAGAAAACTTCCCAAACCTAAAGAAAGAGATGCCCATGAACATACAAGAAGCCTACAGAACTCCAAAATAGACTGGACCAGAAAAGAAATTCCTCCCGACACATAATAATCAGAACAACAAATGCACTAAATAAAGATAGAATATTAAAAGCAATAAGGGAAAAGGGTCAAAAAACATATAAAGGTAAGCCTATCAGGATTACACCAGATTTTTCACCAGAGACTATGAAAGCAAGAAGAGCTTGGACAGATGTTATACATACACTAAGAGAACACAAATGCCAACCCAGGATACTACACCCAGCCAAACTTTCAATTACCTTAGATGGAGAAACAAAAGTATTCCATGACAGAATCAAATACACACATTATCTTTCCATGAATCCAGCCCTTCAAAGAATAATAACAGAAAAAAAAAACAATACAAGGACGGAAACCACGTCCTAGAAAAAGCAAGAAGGTAATCCCTCAACAAACCAAAAAGAAGACAGCCACAAGAACAGAATGCCAACTTTAACAACAAAAATAATAGGAAGCAACAATTACTTTTCTTTAATATCTCTTAATATCAATGGACTCAACTCCCCAATAAAAAGACATAGACTAACAAACTGGCTACACAAACAGGACCCAACATTTGCTGCTTACAGGAAACCCATCTCAGGGAAAAAGATAGAAACTACCTCAGAATGAAAGGCTGGAAAACAATTTTCTAAGCAAATGGTCTGAAGAAACAAGCTGGAGTAGCCACTCTAATATCTAATAGAATCGACTTCCAACCCAAGGTCATCAAAAAAGACAAGGAGGGGCACTTCATTCTCATCAAAGGTAAAATCTTCTCAATTCCGAATATCTATGTCCCAAATTCCAGGGCAGCCACATTCATTAAAGAAACTTTAGTAAAGCTCAAAGCACACATTGTACCTCACACAAAATAGTGGGGGACTTCAACACACCACTTTCACCAACGGACAGATCATGGAAACAGAAACTAAACAGGGACACAGTGAAATTAACAGAAGTTATGAAACAAATGGATCTAACTGATATCTACAGGACATTTTATTCTAAAACAAAAGGATATACCTACTTCTCAGCACCTCATGGTACCTTCTCCAAAATTGACCACATAATTGGACACAAAACAAGCCTCAATATATACAAAAATATTGAAATTGTCCCATGCATCCTATCAGATCACCATGGGCTAAGGCTGATCTTCAATAACAAAATAAATGATAGAAAGCCAACATTCATGTGGAAACTGAACAACACTCTCCTCAATGATAACTTGGTCAAGGAAGGAATAAGGAAAGAAATCAAGGACTTTTTGGAGTTTAATGAAAATGAAGCCAAAACATACCCAAACTTATGGGACACAATGAAAGCATTTCTAAGAGGAAAATTCATAACTCTGAGTGCCTCAAAAAAGAAACTAGAGAGAGCACACATTAGCAGCTTGACAACACACCTAAAAGCTCTAGAAAAAAAAGGAAGCATATTCATCCAAGAGGAGTAGACGGCAGGAAATAATCAAACTCAGGGGCAAAATCAACCAAGTATAAACAAGAAGAACTATTCAAAGAATCAACCAAATGAGGAGCTGGTTCTTTGAGAAAATCAACAAGATAGATAAACCCTTAGCCAGACTCACTAGAGGGCACAGGGAAAGCATCCTAATTAACAAAATCAGAAATGAAAAGGGAGACATAACAACAGATCCTGAAGAAATCCAAAACACCACCAGATCCTTCTACAAAAGACTATACTCAACAAAACTGGAGAATCTGGATGAAATGGACAAATTTCTAGACAGATACCAGGCACCAAAATTAAATCAAGTTCAGGTTAATGATCTAAACAGTCCTATATCCCCTAAAGCAATAGAATCAGTCATTAATAGTCTCCAAACCAAAAAAAACCCAGGACCAGATGGGTTTAGTGCAGAGTTCTATCAGACCTTCAAAAAAGATCTAATCCCAGTTCTTCACAAACTATTCCACAAAATAAAAACCGAAGGAACTCTACCCAACTCATTCTATGAAGCCACAATTACTATGATACCTAAATCACAAAAAGACCCAACAAAGATAAAGAACTTCAAACCAATTTCCCTTATGAATATCAATGCAAAAATACTCAATAAAGTTCTCACTAACCGAATCCAAGAACACATCAAAACAATCATCCATCCTGACCAAGTAGGTTTCATCCCAGGGATGCAGGGATGGTTCAATTTATGGAAATCCATCAACGTAATCCAGTAAATAAACAAACTCAAAGACAAAAACCACATGATCATCTCGTTAGATGCGGAGAAAGCATTTAACAAAATCCAAAACCCATTCATGATAAAAGTCTTGGAAAGGTCAGGAATTCAAGGCCCATACCTAAACATGATAAAGGCAATCTAAAGCAAACCAGTAGCCAACATCAAAGTAAATGGTGAGAAGCTTGAAGCAATCCCACTAAAATCAGGGACTAGACAAGGCTGTCCACTTTCTCCATACCTATTCAACATTGTACTTGAAGTCCTAGCCAGAGCAATTCAACAACAAAAGGAGATCAAGGGGATACAAATTGGAAAGGAAGAAGTCAAAATATCACTTTTTGTAGATGATATGATAGTATATATAAGTGTCCCTAAAAATTCCGCCAGAGAACTCCTAAGCCTGATACACAGGTTCAGTGAAGTAGCTGGATATAAAATTAACTCAAACAACTCAATGGTTTTCCTTTACACAAAGGATAAACAGGCTGAGGAAGAAATTAGGGAAACAACACCCTTCTCAATAGTCATAAACAATATAAAATACCTTGGCGTGACTCTAACTAAGGAAGTGAAAGATCTGTATGATAAGAACTTCAAGTCTCTGAAGAAAGAAATTAAAGATGATCTCAGAAGATGGAAAGATCTCCCATGCTCATGGATTGGCAGGATCAACATTGTAAAAATGGCTATCTTGCCAAAAGCAATCTACAGATTCAATGCAATCCCCATCAAAATTCCAACTCAATTCTTCAAAGAATTAGAAAGAGTAATCTGCAAATTCATCTGGAATAACAAAAAACCTAGGATAGCTGTTTTAGTCAGGGTTTCTATTCCTGCACAAACATCATTACCAAGAATCAAGTTGGGGAGGAAAGGGTTTATTCGGCTTATACTTCCATGCTGCTGTTCATCACCAAAGGAAGTCAGGACTGGAACTCAAACAGGTCAGAAAGCAGGAGCTGATGCAGAAGCCATGGAGGGATGTTCTTTACTAGCTTGCCTCCCCTGGCTTGCTCAGCCTGCTCTCTTATAGAACCCAAGACTACCAGCCCAGGGATGGTCCCACCCACAAGGGGCCTTTCCCCCTTGATCACTAATTGAGAAAATGCCTTACAGTTGGGTCTCATGGAGGCATTTCCTCAAATGAAGCTCCTTTCTCTGTGATAACTCCAGCTGTGTCAAGTTGACACAAAAATAGCCAGTACAATAGCAAAAACTCTTCTCAAGGATAAAGGAACCTCTGGTGGAATCACCATCCCTGACCTAAAGCTGTACTACAGAGCAATTGTCATAAAAACTACATGGTACTGGTATCGGGACAGACAGGTAGACCAATGGAATGGAATTGAAGATCCAGAAATGAACCCACACACCTATGGTCACTTGATCTTTGACAAGGGAGCAAAAACCATCCAGTGGAAAAAAGACAGCATCTTCAACAAATGGTGCTGGCACAACTGGCAGTTATCATGTAGAAGAATGCAAAATGATCCATTCCTATCTTATTGTACTAAGGTCAAATCTAAGTGGTTTAAGGAACTCCTCATAAAACCAGAGACACTGAAAGTTACTGAGGAGAAAGTAGGGAAAAACCTCTAAGATATGGGTACAGGTGTGGCCTCCCTTCCCCCCAGCCTGGAACCTGCCTGCTTAAGGGTGGAGCTACCGGTTCATTCGTCCTGCCACGCCCACTGCTGGAACCTGCCCTTGCTGCCTGGAGTCACACACGTGTTCGTCCTGCTACTGGACCCTGAGTTACTTGGCGGGAAATTGGGTTCCCTCCCCCTTCCTTTATAAACTGAGTGTCTGGAATTAGTAAAATTGAGTCTTGATCAGAGTCTTGTCTTGACTTCATTGTTTCTTCCGCCCCGTCTAGTTACCTCTCTTTCAGCCTGAACTGCCATTTTCAGTTGAACCGTTCATGTTGTAGACCGCGGGCGGGCCGCAACAGTTGGCGCCCAAACAGGGACCTGAAGAATGGCAGAGGGATGTTAAGAGAAACGACTGCTGTGTGGAGCTCCACAAGAAAGGAAAGAATCTTCGTATCGGAGGAGCATCGGAGCAACGGACAGGTACACATGCTAGCGCTAGCCTAAAAAATTTCAGTTTTGTAAAGTGTTGCTGAGGATGCGGTAGGATACGAATCAAGTTTGAAGCAGTGCTGACCCAACACTGGTTCTGCTTGGGGTCAGCAGTTCATTAATCGGAACTAGATACGGAGACAGGCGGTGTGCCGCAGTTTTTTAGAAAACTGCTTAGGTGGAAGAAAGAAGGGTTCAAAATCATGGATCAGGCGATTGTTTTTAGTTTTCAGGAGTTGCTTAAGGAAAAAGGAGTAAGGCTTGAAGTACAATTAGTAAGAAATTTTTTAGATAAGATAGATAGCTGTTGTCCATGGTTCAAAGAAGAAGAAACGATAGATTGCGGAACCTGGGAGAAAGTTGGTGAGGACCTGAATATCGCTCAGACAGATAATTTTACCCTAGGTCTCTGGGCGCTTGTAAGTGATGCTATAAAAGATGCAACTTCCCCAGGGCTAAATTGCCCTCAGGCAGAACTTGTGGTATCTCAGGAGGAGTGCCTATCAGAGAAGGCCTCCTCAAGAAAAGATCTTCTTAACTCAAAAATTGATAAATGTGGAAACTCTGATGATGGACTGAATTTTAACAAAAATCACTCAGATAGAGGAATTGCCTATTACCCTAATGAAAATTGGTCCTCTTGCGAATCTCCCGCTTCACCCATAGTCACCACTTCGGGAGGTGCTACGCATAGGGACACACGGCTAAGCGAGTTAAAATTTGAAATTAAGCTTCAGAGGCTGACTAATGAGCTTCGGGAACTAAAAAAGATCTCAGAAGCGGAGAAGAGTAACTCTTCTGTAGTTCACCAGGTGCCGCTAGAAAGAGTTGTGAGTCAGACTCGTGGGAAAGGACAGAATTCGTCTAATACGCTGGCCTTTCCTGTGGTCGAGACAGTTGATCAGCAAGATGCTAGGACCAGACATTACCAGATCTTGGATTTCAAGTTGTTAAAAGAGTTAAAGGCAGCTGTTGTGCAATATGGTCCTTCAGCCCCATTCACTCAAGCATTACTGGACACAGTGGCGGAGTCAAACTTAACCCCCTCAGATTGGAAAACTCTGTCCAAGGCTACCCTGTCAGGAGGAGATTTTTTGCTTTGGGATTCTGAATGGCGAGACGCCAGTAAGAAAACTGCTGCTTCTAATGCTCAGGCTGGTAACCCAGACTGGGATAGCAACATGCTTTTAGGAGAGGGTCCATATGAGGGACAGACAAATCAGATTGATTTTCCCGTTGCAGTGTACGTGCAAGTTGCGACAGCCGCACGCCGTGCTTGGAGAAAGTTGCCAGTTAAAGGAGATACTAGTGGAAGTTTAGCTAGCATTCGGCAGGGTTCTGATGAACCATATCAGGACTTTGTAGACAGGCTGTTGATTTCCGCTAGTAGAATCCTTAGAAGTCCAGACACAGGTAGTCCCTTTGTTATGCAGCTGGCTTATGAAAATGCTAACGCAACTTGCCGAGCTGCAATTCAACCGCATAAGGGACAAACAGATTTGGCGGGATATGTCCGTCTTTGCGCAGACATTGGGCCTTCCTGCGAGTTCTCGCAGGGAACCCACGCGCAAGCAATGTTCTCGAGGAAACGAGAAAATAATGCATGCTTTAATTGTGGAAGTTTGGATCATTTTAGAAGTAATTGTCCTAAGAACAAGGGCGCCAAGGGTAGACAAACAGGCCGTACCCCAGGAATATGTCCCAAGTGTGGGAAGGACCGCCACTGGGCAAAAGATTGTAAGCATAAACCAAGGGTTTTGAGCCGCCCGGTGCCGGGAAACGAGGAAAGGGGTCAGCCCCAGGCCCCGAGTTACTCAAAGAGGACAGCTTATGGGGCCATAAATCTGCTGCCCAGCCAACAAGATCAGTTCTTGAACTTGTCAGGTCAAACCCAGGAAATGCAAGACTGGACCTCTGTTCCACTGTCCACGCAGTATTAACCCCAGAAATGGGAGTCCAAACTCTGCCTACCGGAGTCTTTGGACCACTGCCCACAGAAACCTGTGGCTTTCTCTTGGGACGAAGCAGTTCTATTGTAGAAGGCCTACAAATTTTTCCAGGTGTTATAAATAATGATTATGAGAGAGAACTTAAAATCATAGCTGCTTGCCCTCGTGGTGTTATAACTATACCTGCTAATCAAAAAATTGCTCAACTTACTTTGATCCCTTTACGCCAGTCACTGTATAGATTCTTTAAAAGTGAGGAAGGACAAAATAATTTTGACTCCTCGGGCGTAAATTGGGTGAAATCTATCACAAATCAGAGACCTAACCTTAAATTGACTCTTGATGGAAAAGGCTTTGAAGAATTAATAGATACCGGGGCTGACGTAACAATTGTAAGAGGGCAGGACTGGCCCTCAAACTGGCCCTTGACTGCTTCCTTGACTCATCTTCAAAGAATTGAGTACGCCAGTAACCCAAAACGTAGTTCCAAATTGCTAACCTGGAGAGATGAAGAAGGGAAATCATGAAAGATTCAGCCGTATGTTATGTCAAATTTGCCTGTGACCCTGTGGGGAAGAGATCTGTTGTCACAGATGGGTGTTATTCTGTACAGTTCTAAAGAGATGGTGACTGAACAGACATTCAGGCAGGGACTCCTGCCTGGTCGTGAACTAGTAAAAAAAAAGACAGGGAATTAAGACCTTTAAGGATCTTAAACCCCACTCTAACATGAGAAGTTTAAAGTATTTTCAATAGCGACCACTATCTTGCCTGCATCCCACGCGGAAAAAATTCAATGGCGTAATGATATTCCGGTGTGGGTAGATCAGTGGTCTTTACCTAAAGAGAAAATAGAGGCCGCTTCTTTGCTAGTACAAGAGCAGTTAAAAGCAGGACATTTGGTAGAGTCTCACTCTCCCTGGAATACACCCATTTTCATTATCAGAAAGAAATCTGGAAAATGGAGACTGTTACAAGATTTAAGAAAAGTTAATGAGACCATGGTACTTATGGGAACCTTACAACCGGGGCTCCCCTCCCCAGTGGCCATTCCTAAGGGATATTATAAGATTGTTATAGATTTGAAAGATTGTTTCTTTACCATCCCTTTGCATCCAAAGGATTGTGAGAGATTTGCTTTTAGTGTTCCTTCTGTAAATTTCAAGGAACCCATAAAAAGATATCAATGGACAGTCCTCCCACAGGGGATGGCTAATAGTCCCACATTATGTCAAAGGTTTGTGGCGAAAGCAATTCAGCCTGTTAGACAACAATGGCCAAATATTTACATCGTTCATTTCACAGATGATGTCTTGATGGCGGGAAAGGACCCCCAAGAATTGCTTTTGTGTTATAAAGGTTTACAAAAAGCCCTAGCTGATAAGGGATTGCAAATTGCTTCTAAAAAGGTACAAACTCAGGATCCTTATAATTATTTGGGTTTTAGACTCACTGATCAAGCTGTTTTTCCCCAAAAGATCGTTATTCGTAGAGATAACTTAAAGACCTTAAATGATTTTCAAAAGTTGTTGGGTGATTAATTGGCTTCGCCCCTATTTAAAGCTTACTACAAGAGAGTTAAAACCTTTATTTGATATTCTTAAAGAGAGTTCTGATCCCACTTCCCCTAGATCCCTAACCTCAAAAGGATTGCTGGCCTTACAACTAGTGGAAAAGTCTTGATCAGAGTCTTGTCTTGACTTCATTGTTTCTTCCGCCCCGTCTAGTTACCTCTCTTTCAGCCTGAACTGCCATTTTCAGTTAAACCGTTCGTGTTGTAGACCACGGGCGGGCCGCAACATACAGGGAAAAATTCCTAAATAGAACAGCAATGGCTTGTGCTATAAGATCAAGAATCAACAAATGGGACCTAATAAAATTGCAAAGCTTCTGCAAGGCAAAAGACACCATCAATAAGACAAAAAGGCCACCAACAGATTGGGAAAGGATCTTTACCTATCCGAAATCAGATAGGGGACTAATATCCAATATATATAAAGAACTCAAGAAGGTGAACTCCAGAAAATCAAATAACCCCATTAAAAATGGGGCTCAGAGCTAAACAAAGAATTCTCACCTGAGGAATACCGAATGGCTCAGAAGCACCTGAAAAAATGTTCAACATCCTTAATCATCAGGGAAATGCAAATCAAAACAACCCTGAGATTCCACCTCACACCAGTCAGAATGGCTAAGATCAAAAATTCAGGTGACAGCAGATGCTGGCTAGGATGTGGAGAAAGAGGAATACTCCTCCAATTTTGGTAGGTTTGCAAGCTTGTACAACCACTCTGGAAATCAGCCTGGTGGTTCCTCAGATAACTGGACATAGTACTACTGGAGGATCCAGCAATACCTCTCCTGGGCATATATCCAGAAGATGTTCCAACCGGTAAGGACACATGCTCCACTATGTTCATAGCAGCCTTATTTATAATAGCCAGAAGCTGGAAAGAACCCAGATGCCCCTCAACAGAGGAATGGATACAAAAAATGTGGTACATTTACACAATGGAGTACTACTCAGCTATTAAAAAGGATGAATTTATGAAATTCCTAGGCAAATGGATGGACCTGGAGGGCATCATCCTGAGTGAGGTAACACAATCACAAAAGAACTCGCACAATATATACTCACTGATAAGTGGATATTAGCCCAGAAATTTAGAATACCCAAGATATAAGATACAATTTGCTAGACACAAGAAACTCAAGAAGAACGAAGACCAAAGTGTAGACACTTTGCCCTTCTAAGAACTGGGAACAAAACACCCATGGAAGGAGTTAAAGAGACAAAGTTTGGAGCTGAGACAAAAAGATGGACCATCTAGAAACTGCCATATCCAGGGATCCATCCCATAATCAGCTTCCAAACGCTGACACCATTGCATACACTAGCAATGTATGCTTTTGCTAAAAGGACCCAGATATGGCTGTCTCTTGTGAGACTATGCTGGGGCCTGGCAAACACAGAAGTGGATGCTCACAGTCAGGTATTGAATGGATCACAGGGCCCCCAATGGAGGAGCTAGGGAAAGTACTCAAGGAGCTGAAGGGATCTGCAATCCTATAGGTGGAACAGCAATATGAACTAACCAATACCCACCCCTACCCCACCTCACCCCCCGAGCTCGTGTCTCTAGCTGCATATGAATCAGCAGATGGCCTAGTTGGCCATCAGTGGAAAGAGAGGCCCATTGGTCGTGCAAACTTTATATGCCTCAGTACAGGGGAAATCCAGGGCCAAGAAGTGGGAGTGGTGGGTAGGGGAGTGGGTGGGGAGCGTGTGGGGACTTTTGGGATAGCATTGGAAATGTAATTGAGATAACCCCCCCCCAAAAAAAAACCTGGACTTTTGATCTGCAAGAGATGGTCTATCCAGGGAGTTTTTAGAAAAGAAAGAGAAAGCTGTCTCAAGCAGAGCAGAACACAGAGAACATTCTGAAAAGCTGTTTTAAAGAGAACTTAGAGAGAGAAATCTGGAAAGCTATCTTGAGTAGAGCATAGGCTGCCAACTTGTAGCAAATAATTTGACTTTGAGTCATTCATTTCACTGCTTCCAAACATCTCTTCTCTCAGAACCCTTCTCCAAGCTGAGGCTGGTCCTTAACCTGATAGAAACCCTCACTTTAGAAAAGAACATTTATATTATCAAACCTGCTAAGTATGACAAGATCAGAAAGGACACATGATGAAGGAAATACAATCCTTCCCTATTTCTTAATAAGCTAAGGGTTTCAGGAAATTTAATAACTGATTCCTTATCCCCAAAAGGATAAACAGTTCAGGTCATTATTCCCCACCCTCACCCCACCCCTGCTCAAATTCCAGCATTTGTTTCATAGGTACAAATGGGACCTGAGACCTTAGAGGTTCATCAATTGGGTACACTATTTTCAATGTTCAACAACTGAGATCTAAAGGAAGACAAATAGAACTCTCCCCACAAAGGATGAGAACAGAATCCAAACAATTGTCTTTGTGGGTCAGGCCCATCCACTGAAGAACTTCTCAGTGAGCCTCAGAGTTTGGAGGACTCTGGTTCAGATGTAAAGTACCAGGCAACAGGTCACACAAATGTACTAAATCCTTCCTCCCCGAAAGCCTTGTCTGGTAGATATTGAAGAACAGAGGCCAGACATGGAAGGGTGGATTATTTCTATGCTGATAAAGGAAAGAACCAACCCATAATATGACCACTGTATGGGACAGAGGGTTTTTCCCAAATAGACAGGAAAGTAAAAGTAAAAGAGGTAACCTTGTTCTTTCCAAAGACTGACCTGCACATTTTTTTTTTACTTGGTGAATATAATTGTGTCATAATAGTTGATTCCATCAACTGTTTATCAGTCACTCTGTGCATCAGACAGCATGGGATAAAACTCAGTTTGTCAGTAGAATTCTTGAGAATAACTAGGAAAATATATGGCCATTTCATTTCATTTCTTTTTTTTCTTTTTGTTGTACACTAAGATTATTATTTTGGGGTATTAATGTCTGTATATGTGTGTTTACAATATACTGAAAGAACTGATTAGTGTACACTACTATCTTATAAATTAAATAATTATAAAGCCTATTGAAGTGCTATTTTAAGTCAATTAAACTTTAAACCTTAAAGTATATGTTTATATAAAACAACATTTACTGGAGTCATAAAACATAAGTTTTGGTAAAGTCTCAAAACTTAACACTGACCATATAGAATTGACAAGGATTTCCTTTCAAAACAGTTTCTTGGGGAAAAATAAATTTTATTCCATTTAAAAAATAATAAAAGTTAAGATACCTCTGAAAATATACATTCAAAATCTTTTTACTGAATCATTTTCTACAGATTTATTTTCCCAGAATAGTTCCATTGCAAGAACTTCATATGGAAATAAGAAGTCCTCGGAAGCCTGTCTTCCTGTGCTTCAACTACAAGTTTCACTCAGGAGCAGGAAGGAGGAACATGCTGGCCCTGTGCTTGCACCCCAGGTTCAAAGGTTATTAGCAACTGGGTATTTCTCTCCCATTAAAGAAAGATCAACCCTAAAGTGCTGTTGCCAGACTGAAAATGCTTTAAAAAGATAATGTACAGGGGCTGTAGAGATGGGTCTGTGGTTTAAGACACTGGCTGCTCTTTCAGAGGTCCTGAGTTCAATTCCAGCAACCACATGGTGGCTCACAATCATCTGTAATGGGATCTGATGCCCTCTTCTGGTATATCTGAAGAAAGTGACAATGTATTCACATATATAAAATAAATAAATAAATCTTAAAAAAAAAGAAAATGGGCAGTCTTTTTATCAGTACCCTCCTGAATCACATGAATCTATTAAATATAATAGCAAGAAAGACATTCATTCTAACAGAAGAGGACAAGACACATGAAGAGCTGGAGCAGGTATCAAAAACAAATGTGGTAAAAGTCACTCAAGGAAAAAAATCTCCTGTCTGTGGCCAAGGATGAATAGAAGCATAGAAAGAGTCCCATCTGTGGGAGTCAGAAATGGGTAGATTGGATGACTACCCACCCATTCAACTGTGCCAGAACTCACAGCTGAGGAAAGTATGAATGCTTCCCTATTGTGATGGCTCCATTGTATAATGCACTGGTACAGCAAAATAGGTATTTGTGTGAGACCATGGTTAGACATCTATATTAAATATAAAATATGTCAGAAAGTGGTCCACTCAGGTGATTTGTATTACCTTATTCTAAGAAGCCAATGAGGCAAAACAACTATCACAGTGGAGGACCAGTTTGGCTTGTATTATTGATGCCTACGCAGAATTGGAAAGCTGGGATTGATATGTGGATCGACATCTCAGAGGACCAGCAGAGATAAGGGACCATCCATTATTTGGAATGTTCTAGAATAAGATGTCATTGACCAAGGAGTATTCAGAGTAATGTCTCTATAAAGTGCTATAAAGTACTTGCCCCCAATAGCAATGAAAAATCAGGTATGCATTGAGTGGTGATCATGTCTTTTACAAACTATGAAAACCCAATAAGGGTGAGAATGCCAACCAGGAGATCCATGGAGCAGGTCCAATCCAGAGAATCAGAGCACAGTAGGGTGAAGAAGAAATGCTCACATGGTAACTGTCTACTCAAATAGAGTGTGGAAGGAGTCTATCTTGAGAGAGAACCTGATATATGGTGGTGATATTCAAATGAGATTTCAGGGACATTGACAATGCTTGTGGTACAGGCACTAGAAGTCTATCATTATATAAAGGGTATCCTCATGAGGCCAGCTGTAGATCTCTACCCTTGTACCACTTCTGGAGCATACATGCAGTGGGAGAGCCAAGACAGAGTAGTCAAGTTTTATTAGTAGGGCCATGCTTTGTTGCATGGTATCAGGGACTAACCTGGATAAAGCAGCTATTCCTTAAGAGGTTCAATCTCACTTGGTTCACAACATGAGAAAAGTGAGATGCACATCCCTTTGGATGATGAGTGTCCCACAAGGAGACTTATGAGTTACAAAAACAGGCCTGGTCGAGTAAGAAAATAGATTCAGAGAGAAGAGATGGGATTAGGTGCTGTTGGCATGGTAACCAAAGATTTTGCTAAAAGGACCCAGATATGGCTGTCTCTTGTGAGACTATGCCAGGGCCTGGCAAACACAGAAGTGGATGCTCACAGTCAGCTATTGGATGGGTCACAGGGCCCCCAATGGAGGAGCTAGGGAAAGTACTCAAGGAGCTGAATGGATCTGCAATCCTATAGGTGGAACAACAATATGACCTAACCAGTACCCCCGCTGGAGCTCATGACTCTAGCTGCATATGTATCAGCAGATGGCCTAGTTGGCCATCAGTGGAAAGAGAGGCCCATTGGTCGTGCAAACTTTATATGCCTCAGTACAGGGGAAATCCAGGGCCAAGAAGTGGGAGTGGGTGGGTAGGGGAGTGGGTGGGGGAGGTTGTGGGGGACTTTTGGGATAGCATTGGAAATGTAAATGAAATAAATACCCAATAAAAAATATGAAAAAAAAACCCATCGAGTTTAAGACTCACACTTTCAGGTTGAAGCAGAACACAACAACTTATTTGGATAGAAATGGAAACAATACAGGTCGGGGCCTGTGTTCAGAGATGTGTGTTCCTGCTTCGTCCATGGATAGAAATGGAAACAATACAGGTTGGGGCCTGTGTTCAGAGATGTGTGTTCCTGCTTCGTCCATGGATAGAAATGGAAACAATACAGGTTGGGGCCTGTGTTCAGAGATGTGTGTTCCTGCTTCGTCCATGGATAGAAATGGAAACAATACAGGTTGGGGCCTGTGTTCAGAGATGTGTGTTCCTGCTTCGTCCATGGATAGAAATGGAAACAATACAGGTTGGGGCCTGTGTTCAGAGATGTGTGTTCCTGCTTCGTCCATGGATAGAAATGGAAACAATACAGGTCGGGGCCTGTGTTCAGAGATGTGTGTTCCTGCTTCGTCCATGGATAGAAATGGAAACAATACAGGTCGGGGCCTGTGTTCAGAGATGTGTGTTCCTGCTTCGTCCATGGATAGAAATGGAAACAATACAGGTCGGGTCCTGTGTTCAGAGATGTGTGTTCCTGCTTCGTCCATGGATAGAAATGGAAACAATACAGGTTGGGGCCTGTGTTCAGAGATGTGTGTTCCTGCTTCGTCCATGGATAGAAATGGAAACAATACAGGTCGGGGCCTGTGTTCAGAGATGTGTGTTCCTGCTTCGTCCATGGATAGAAATGGAAACAATACAGGTCGGGGCCTGTGTTCAGAGATGTGTGTTCCTGCTTCGTCCATGGATAGAAATGGAAACAATACAGGTTGGGGCCTGTGTTCAGAGATGTGTGTTCCTGCTTCGTCCATGGATAGAAATGGAAACAATACAGGTCGGGGCCTGTGTTCAGAGATGTGTGTTCCTGCTTCGTCCATGGATAGAAATGGAAACAATACAGGTCAGGGCTTGTGTTCAGAGATGTGTGTTCCTGCTTTGTCCATGAAGAGAAACTTGGAAAAAAAGATGATCTCAGGTATCAGAGAACACAAACATCACCTAGATCTTAGCTTCTAATGACTACTTCCATGCAACATAAACTGTCAATCCAGGAAAACTTATCAGCTTGGCTAAGTGAGATAAAATAGAGGCCTGGGACTTTTGCTATACTGAGTGGGAGAATGTGTTTGAACACTGAAAATGACTAAGAGATAGAGTTGAAAGGTTGCCATTGAGAAACAGGGACAATTGAACATTAAGGTAAAGGCAGTAATAATGATCCAATGAATAGTCTATAAAGCTATAATTTATATAAGTGTAGATAAGTGAGAAAATAAACAAATTGAATGTTTATTGAGGAATGGAATACTTGCACAATTGCAAAGGAAACTTGCCCCTCTGACCTACTGCAGCCTCCAAACAATTCTTATCAGTCATAAAGAGTCACTGGGAGAAAACCTGACAAGTTTTTGGGGCCGCAGACATCCGGCACCCTCCCAGCCGGAGGACAGTGGTCTGCCCTGCACAGGAGCCCTCTGCCTCAGGAGCAGGGAGCACATCTTGGATCCAGGACTCCACTGAACTTAGGAACTTAGTCTGCACAGCTGAGAGTGTGCACCACAGAAGCCTACAGCTTCTGTGACCTGCCAAAGCAACACAGCATCTGGGAAAGGTCCTGTTTTCCACCTTCTTCTTCGGCCAGGAGGAGGTCCAAACGCCAGATATCTGTACACCTTCCCTTTAAGAGGAAAGCTTGTCAGCAGGGAGTGCTCTAACCACTGAAACTCAGAGGAGAGAGCCTGTCTCCCAGCTCTGCTGACAGAGGATACTCAGAATCACCAGAAGAACAACCTCTGAACAGAGACAACTATAACAACTCCAGAGATTACCAGATGGCGAGAGGTAAAAGTAAGAATCTTACTAACAGAAACCAAGACCACTCACCATCATCAGGACCCAGCACTCCCACTTCGCCCAGTCCAGGGCACCCCAACACACCTGAAAAACTAGACCTGGATTTATGAGCATATCTCATGATGATGGTAGAGGACATCAAGAAGGACTTTAAAGAACTACAGGAGAACATGGCTAAAGAGTTACAAGTCCTTAAAGAAAAACAGGAAAACACAACCAAACTGGTAGAAGTCCTTAAAGAGAAAAAGGAAAACACATCCAATCAGATGATGGAAATGAACAAAACCATACTAGACCTAAAAAGGGAAGTAGACACAATAAAGAAAACCCAAAATGAGGCAACACTGGAGATAGAAACCCTAGGAAAGAAATCTGGAACCATAGATACCAGCATCAGCAACAGAATACAAGAGATGAAAGAGAGAATCTCAGGCGCAGAAGATTCCATAGAGAACATCGGCACAACAATCAAGGAAAATGTAAAATGCAAAAAGACCCTAACTCAAAACATCCAAGAAATACAGGACACAATGAGAAGACCAAACCTACGGATAATAGGAGTGGATGAGAATGAAGATTTTTCAACTCAAAGAACCAGCAAACATCTTCAACAAAATTATAGAAGAAAACTTCCCAAAACTAAAGAAAGAGATGCCCATGAACATACAAGAAGCCTACAGAACTCCAAATAGACTGGACCAGAAAAGAAATACCTCCCGACACATAATAATCAGAACAACAAATGCTCTAAATAAAGATAGAATACTAAAAGCAGTAAGAGAAAAAGGCCAAGTAACATATAAAGGCAAGCCTATCAGAATTACACCAGATTTTTCACCAGAGACTATGAAAGCCAGAAGATCCTGGACGGATATTATACAGACACTAAAAGAACACAAATTCCAGCCCAGGCTACTATACCCAGCCAAACTCTCAATTAACATAGATGGAGAAACCAAAGTATTCCACGACAAAACCAAATTCACACATTATCTCTCCACGAATCCAGCCCTTCAAAGGATAATAACAGAAAAAAACCAATACAAGGACAGGAACCACGCCCTAGAAACAACAAGAAGGTAATCCCTCAACAAACCTAAAAGAAGACAGCCACAAGAACAAAATGCCAACTTTAACAACAAAAATAACAGGAAACAACAATTACTTTTCCTTAATATCTCTTAATATCAATGGACTCAACTCTCCGATAAAAAGACATAGACTAACAAACTGGCTACACAAACAAGACCCAACATTTTGCTGCTTACAGGAAACTCATCTCAGAGAAAAGGATAGACACTACCTCAGAATGAAAGGCTGGAAAACAATTTTCCAAGCAAATGGCATGAAGAAACAAGCTGGAGTAGCCATTCTAATATCTGATAAGATTGACTTCCAACCCAAAGTCATTAAAAAAGACAGGGAGGGACACTTCATACTCATCAAAGGTAAAATCCTCCAAGAGGAACTATCAATCCTGAATATCTATGCTCCAAATACAAAGGCAGCCACATTCATTAAAGAAACTTTAGTAAAGCTCAAAGCACACATTGCACCTCATACAATAATAGTGGGAGACTTCAACACACCACTTTCACCAATGGACAGATCATGGAAACAGAAACTAAACAGGGACACAGAGAAACTAAGAGAAATTATGAATCAAATGGATCTGGCAGATACCTACAGAACATTCTATCCTAAAACAAAAGGATATACCTTCTTCTCAGCACCTCATGGTACCTTCTCCAAAATTGACCACATAATTGGTCACAAAACAGGCCTCAACAGATACAAAAATATTGAAATTGTCCCATGCATCCTATCAGATCACCATGGACTAAGGCTGATCTTCAATAACAAAATAAATAATAGAAAGCCAACCTTCACGTGGAAACTGAACAACACTCTTCTCAATGATACCTTGGTCAAGGAAGGAATAAAGAAAGAAATTAAGGACTTTTTAGAGTTCAATGAAAATGAAGCCACAACATACCCAAACTTATGGGACGCAATGAAAGCATTTCTAAGAGGAAAACTCATAGCTCTGAGTGCCTCCAAAAGGAAACTAGAGAGAGCACACATTAGCAGCTTGACAAAACACCTAAAAGCACTAGAACAAAAGGAAGCAAATTCACCCAAGAGGAGTAGACAGCAGGAAATAATCAAACTCAGGGGCGAAATCAACCAAGTGGAAACAAGAAAAACTATTCAAAGAATCAACCAATCAAGGAGCTGGTTCTTTGAGAAAATCAACAAGATAGATAAACCCTTAGCCAGACTCACTAGAGGGCACAGGGAAAGCATCCTAATTAACAAAATCAGAAATGAAAAAGGAGACATAACAACAGATCCTGAAGACATCCAAAACACCATCAGATCCTTCTACCAAAGGCTATACTCAACAAAACTGGAGAACCTGGATGAAATGGACAAGTTCCTAGACAGATACCAGGTACCAAAGTTGAATCAAGATCAGGCTAATGATCTAAACAGCCCTATATCCCCCAAAGAAATAGAAGCAGTCATTAATAGTCTCCCAACTAAAAAAAGCCCAGGACCAGATGGGTTTAGTGCAGAGTTCTATCAGACCTTCAAAGAAGATCTAATCCCAGTTCTTCACAAACTATTCCACAAAATAGAAACAGAAGGTACTCTACCCAACTCATTCTATGAAGCCACAATTACTCTGATACCTAAACCACAAAAAGACCCAACAAGGATAGAAAACTTCAGACCAATATCCCTTATGAATATTGATGCAAAAATCCTCAATAAAGTTCTTGCTAACCAAATCCAAGAACACATCAAAACAATCATCCATCCTGACCAAGTAGGTTTCATCCCAGGGATGCAGGGATGGTTCAATATACGGAAATCCATCAACGTAATCCATATATAAACAAACTCAAAGACAAAAACCACATGGTCATCTCGTTAGATGCGGAAAAAGCATTTGACAAGATCCAACACCCATTCATGATAAAAGTCTTGGAAAGATCAGGAATTCAAGGCCCATACCTAAACATGATAAAAGCAATCTACAGCAAACCAGTAGCCAACATCAAAGTAAATGGTGAGAAGCTTGAAGCAATCCCTCTAAAATCAGGGACTAGACAAGGCTGTCCACTTTCTCCATACCTATTCAACATTGTACTTGAAGTCCTAGCCAGAGCAATTCGACAACAAAAGGAGATCAAAGGGATACAAATTGGAAAGGATGAAGTCAAAATATCACTTTTTGCAGATGATATGATAGTATATCTAAGTGACCCTAAAAATTCCACCAAAGAACTCCTAAGCCTGATAAACAGCTTCGGTGAAGTAGCTGGATATAAAATTAACTCAAACAAATCAATGGCCTTTCTCTACACAAAGAATAAACAGGCTGAGAAAGAAATTAGGGAAACAACACCCTTCTCAATAGTCACAAATAATATAAAATATCTTGGCGTGACTCTAACTAAGGAAGTGAAAGATCTGTATAATAAAAACTTCAAGTCTCTGAAGAAAGAAATTCTAGAAGATCTCAGAAGATGGAAAGATCTCCCATGCTCATGGATTGGCAGGATCAACATTGTAAAAATGGCTATCTTGCCAAAAGCAATCTACAGATTCAATGCAATCCCCATCAAAATTCCAAATCAATTCTTCAACGAATTAGAAAGTGCAATCTGCAAATTCATTTGGAATAACAAAAAACCTAGGATAGCAAAAACTCTTCTCAAGGATAAAAGAACCTCTGGTGGAATCACCATGCCGGACCTAAAGCTCTACTACAGAGCAATTGTGATAAAAACTGCATGGTACTGGTATAGTGACAGACAAATAGACCAATGGAATAGAATTGAAGACCCAGAAATGAACCCACACACCTACGGTCACTTGATCTTCGACAAGGGAGCTAAAAACATCCAGTGGAAGAAAGACAGCATTTTCAACAAATGGTGCTGGCACAACTGGTTGTTAACATGTAGAAGAATGCGAATCGATCCATTCCTATCTCCTTGTACTAAGGTCAAGTCTAAGTGGATCAAGGAACTTCACATAAAACCAGAGACACTGAAACTTATAGAGGAGAAAGTGGGGAAAAGCCTTGAAGATATGGGCACAGGGGAAAAATTCCTGAATAGAACAGTAATGGCTTGTGCTGTAAGATCGAGAATTGACAAGTGGGACCTCATGAAACTGCAAAGCTTCTGCAAGGCTAAAGACACCATCAATAAGACAAAAAAACCACCAACAGATTGGGAAAGGATCTTCACCTATCCTAAATCAGATAAGGGACTAATATCCAATATATATAAAGAACTCAAGAAGGTGGACTCCAGAAAGTCAAATAACCCCATTAAAAAATGGGGCTCAGAACTGAACAAAGAATTCTCACCTGAGGAATACCGAATGGCAGAGAAGCACCTGAAAAAATGTTCAACATCCTTAATCATCAGGGAAATGCAAATCAAAACAACCCTGAGATTCCACCTCACACCAGTCAGAATGGCTAAGATCAAAAATTCAGGTGACAGCAGATGCTGGCGGGGATGTGGAGAAAGAGGAACACTCCTCCATTGTTGGTGGGATTGCAAGCTTGTACAACCACTCTGGAAATCAGTCTGGCGATTCCTCAGAAAATTGGACATAGTACTACCGGAGGATCCAGCAATACCTCTCCTGGGCATATATCCAGAAGATGTCCCAACCGGTAAAAAGGACACATGCTCCACTATGTTCATAGCAGCCCTATTTATAATAGCCAGAAGCTGGAAAGAACCCAGATGTCCCTCAACAGAGGAATGGATACAGAAATTATTGTACATTTACACAATGGAGTACTACTCAGCTATTAAAAAGAATGAATTTATGAAATTCCTAGCCAAATGGATGGACCTGGAGGGCATCATCTTGAGTGAAGTAACACAATCACAAAAGAACTCACACAATATGTATTCACTGATAAGTGGATATTAGCCCAAAACTTAGGATACCCAAGATATGAGATACAATTTACTAAACGCATGAAACTCAAGAAGAATGAAGACCAAAGTGTGGACACTGTGCACCTTCTTAGAATTGGGAACAAAACACCCAGGGAAGGAGTTACAGAGACAAAGTTCGTAGCTGTGATGAAAGGATGGACCATTTAGAGACTGCCGTATCCAGGGATCCATCCCATAATCAGCTTATAAACGCTGACACCATTGCATACACTAGCAAGATTTTGCTGAAAGGACCCAAATATAGCTGTCTCTTGTGAGACGATGCCGGGGCCTAGCAAACACAGGAATGGATGTTCACAGTCAGCTATTGGATGTATCACAGGGCTCCCAATGGAGAAGCTAGAGAAACTACCCAAGGAGCTAAAGGGATCTGCAACCCTATTGTTGGAACAACATGATGTACTAACCAGAACCCCGGAGCTCTTGTCTCTAGCTGCATATGTATCGAAAGATGGTCTAGTCGGCCATCACTGGAAAGAGAGGCCCATTGGACTTGCAAACTTTATATGCCCCAATATAGGGGAATGCCAGGGCCAAAAGAATGGGAATGGGTGGGTAGGGAAGTGGGGGGCGCTATGGGGGACTTTTGGGATAGCATTGGAAATGTAATTGAGGAAAATATGTAATAAAAAAAAAAAAAGAAAAGAAAACCTGACAAATGCCAGGTTAAGAAAGTTACACCAGTACTGCCAGGTACACCCAGGCCATGTTACAGGAAGAGAATACAGTGTCAATATTTAGATTGTTCTGCAAACAAAACACAACTTGAATCAGGTCTTGAAGAATGTACTCAAGGGACAGACTACAAAGTGACATTCTTTGATTCTGTAATCTTCAAATCTGTAAAAGTTGTAGAGAACAAAATCACAGGTTAATTAAACTCTGATTCTGCAGTCCACATAAAGAGGCAACTGGTTAAAATCCAGTTGGGATGTAGTTAGTAGACAGATACAATGTGGATGTCACTTTTATCATCTTGACAGTGTTGCTCCCTATACATGTAAGGAAATAAATGTTTATAGAAAGCAGAGCTTTCTGTAGCTTTGGGAGTGTCACTAACTTATTTTGTAGGAAACACACACTTAAGCGGTCAGAAACTTGTTTTACATGGTTTAGGAAAAAATTACTTTGCATGGTTTTGCAATTTTTATGTAACTTTGAGATGGTTTCAAAACAAGGAAATTTAGATGGATTGAAAGTGACAAAAGGCCAGGGCAAAAACACATATTGTCATACTATATTTAACTAGAGTTCTAGAAAAGACTAGGCTATTCCATGGTAATAGAAAGCAGATTCCTTGTCGCCTGGTGGGGACACTGAAGAGAGTTGCCGCAGAAGGGACCAGAGGAAACTGCCAGTAAGACAGAGATGTTCTGGTTAGGTATGGATTTGAGGCCTAGGTACTTCTCAAAATTATATAACTAAAACCAGGATTAAAACAAGACATAGCATAATCATTGATTTTAATATAAATATTTTAATACTTCCATTAGATGCAAATAGTTTAAGCATTATTAAATTAAGAGATTTCCAGACATCCCAACTGTATAGTGCAGTTAAAAAAAAATAAACGAAAATGGGGGCAGGAGATAGGGATCAGTGGTTAGGAGCACAGGCTGCTCTTCCAGAGGACCTGGGTTCAATTCCCAGCACCAACATGGTGGCTCACAGCTGTAACTCTACTTCTGGGGGATCCTATGCCCTCTTCTGGTGGCCACAGGCACAAGGCTCACACATGATGCATAGGCATACATACAGTCTAAAGAGCCACAAATACTTAAAAATAAATAAATAATAAAGGCATAGGCTAAGGGAAAGATGTAAACATGTGTCATGCATGTTACAAAGACAGAGTGAAGTAGGCTGATACTATGAGAGATAAAGAAGGAATACACAAAACAGAAAAAGAGTTAGTTCATTATGAATGCACAGCTATCATGAAATGTGTGCACCTGACAACATAATGTGAAAGTGTGCTGCAGGGTGAAAAGCACAGCCCACAAAAGACAACACAAACCAAGCCACAATTCTAGTTAGGAATTTTAAGACCTCAATCTCAGTAATTGACAGAAATAAATGTAGATATAGGCTAAGAATAAAACATAAGAATACAAAAGAACTGAGGAAACTGTCATCCAACTTGTCCTAGCTTCCACTTAGACCAACAGCCTAACACCACAGGGGTAGAGAACACACCAAGTTTATACAAAACACTCACCAAGATAGCCCTAATTCTGAGCCACAAAATAGATGTTTGCAAATCTTAAAATATTCTGACATAGGTCTTAGATTATTTTAAGAATAAGTAGAGATCAGTAATAGAATATTCAGAAACCCTCACTATAAATCACAAATAAGAGAAGTTAAAGAAAACCTTAGCCATGTATACTGTCCAGGGTTTGGAGGCTGAGCACTGTCACAATGTCACCAAGTAAGATCTAGTCATAATGCAGCCCAGGAGAGTTTGGGGGAAAGCAACCAACTCATTGAAAAGTTTACTTGGACTCTTAGAGGAACTAAAGTTTGACAAATAGTAAAGCAGAAATATTCCTTCCACTTCGTTTGGTGTATTCCGTTTCAAAGGTGTTGGTGCACTCCTGTGCCTTACAAACTGTAGGAAGCACATTTTTTTCTGGGGTTGCAGAGAGGAGAGACATGAATAAATAGAACTCACAGGGAATGAACAAGAATATTGCTGTTTATAGAGTGGGCAGATTTTCAATAGAACAGGAGGGATTTCATGGAGTAAATACAGCATGGGAAAAATAATTGAGTCAGAAACAGCTAATGCTTAAATAACTGGAAAAAATCTGGAACAAAACACATGAACCAATCAAAAACTCTCTTCTACTTCAAAGTGTGAATTAGAATAAGATTTTAAGACATGATATGGAGATTACTGTGAGCGGGATGGAAATACTGACTTCAAAACATCTGTGTTATACGTATGAACACCTCATCTCCACATCCAACCTCATAACAACAAACAAACAAACAAACAAACAAACAAACAAACAAACACCTGCTCCCATGTCCTAGCTAAACTGTGCACTGGGAAATGTCAGTGATAAAAAGGCTCCAGCAAACTCAGCTTAGCATCCTTGTTCATGGCAAGGTTCTCATCTTTATCTCAATGTGGATGTAAAACCAGCAGATTACACTTTGGGATGCATGCATGTGTACCCACTCTCACCCGTTCTGTTTAAAACATGGATGAGAATCAATGGTAAGCAGAAAGATAACAATAGAGGGACTAATAAAAACAAGAATTACATATCCTAACCCTGTGCCTTTCATAAACAGAGAGAGGACTCAGCATATTACAGAGACTAGCACTTCATAATGAGCAATGATAAAAGCGGGTCCCAACTGCTCATCTGGAGTATGGGCACAAATGCTTTCATGACCAGGCTGCAGATACTTCTGTGACACAGATGTACCAAACTAAAGACACTTCAACCCTGAAACACTGAATGGTGATCAACAGTGTTCTGGACCTTTTATCACAAAGAAAATCTCTAGATTGACCAGTTAAAATTAAGTCTTACAAGAATCACTAAAAGGATTTTTTTTCTCATGCTGACAGAGATTCTGGACAGCTAAATGTGAGGAACAAAGTTGTGACTGCAGAGACCCTGCAAAACACGTGAGCAGTGTCAGAGCTGATGGTGAAGCAGAAACAGTCTAGCACATAATGCCTGTAGGCTGCCATTTGGTGGGTGATCATGCTCAGCTTAAGAAACTGCTAAATTCACCTTCAGGTATGATCAAGCAGTGTCTTTCGCTATTCATAGCTTTTTGAAAAAAGCTTTCTAAATTGATCTTTAATACACATGAAGCATTTTCTTTTCCTAAAGAAACAGATTTTATGGTTTGGATACTCAACATAAGGGTAAGTCTCTAGACTTACTACAACTTTTCCTTCTCTCAGAAAATCCCCAGACCACAAAGGACCAGGAGAGAAAATGGCACACGCTGGGCAGTGGTGGCATACGCCAATCCCAGAGGCTGGGAGGCAGAGGCAGGCAGATTTCGGAGTTTGAGGCCAGCCTGGTCTACAGAGTGAGTTCCAGGACAGCCAGGGAAATAGAGAGAAACCCTTGAAAAGAAGGAGGATGAGGAGGAGGGGGAGGAAGAGGAGGAGGAAGAGAGAAGAAGAAGAAGAAGAAGAAGAAGAAGAAGAAGAAGAAGAAGAAGAAGAAGAAGAAGAAGAAGAAGAAGAAGAAGAAGAAGAAAGAAGAAGAGAGAAGAAGAGAGAAGAAGAAGAAGAAGAAGAAGAAGAAGAAGAAGAAGAAGAAGAAGAAGAAGAAGAAGAAGAAGAAGAAGAAGAAGAAGAAGAAGAAGAAGAAGAAGAAGAAGAAGAAGAAAGGAGGAGGAGGAGAAGAAGAGGAAGAGGAAGAAGAAGAAGAAGAAGAAGAAGAAGAAGAAGAAGAAGAAGAAGAAGAAGAAGAAGAAGAAGAAGAAGAAGAAGAAGGAAGAGGAGGAGGAGGAGGGAAGGGAAGGGAAGGGAAGGGAAGGGAAGGGAAGGGAAGGGAAGGGAAGGGAAGGGAAGGGAAGGGAAGGGAAGGGAAGGGAAGGGAAGGGAAGGGAAGGGAAGGGAAGGGAAGGGAAGGGAAGGGAAGGGAAGGGAAGGGAAGGGAAGGGAAGGGAAGGGAAGGGAAGGGAAGGGAAGGGAAGGGAAGGGAAGAAAATGAATGACACAGCATTTACTGAACCCAGCTCTCCACATCACTCACTGTACAGGTCCTGAGGTCCTGATCACTTTTGTAGGATGATTGTCAGTGTACCTGCTGCAAATAGGAATGAACATGCTGTGTTATTGGGCAAATAAGGCATTGCTCTATCCTGTGGTCAACTTTATACACTTCCTTCAAAAACAGTTGAGCATTTCAACTGCTGCCACCCATGGATGGGAGTTTTTGCTCCTCTGTATCATAGTCAGAATTTGGGGTTTCCTGTTTGCTTGTTTTTATTTTTGTCCTTCTGGTAGGGATTAGGTGTGTGTCCTTGTTTACTTTAATTTGGATTTTGTTGCCGACCAGCTGTGGTTTGTCAACTTTTCATGTGTCACTTGCCCTCTGTGCATCTTTTGTTTTCAACTAATATTTCTTTATCCTGACAGGTATTGTGTTACCCAGTTTATGTTGAAATTAATGTTCAAATGGATATTACAATTACTCCAGATATAATAGAGCTTAATTTGGGATAAAATAGCTTTGAATATGAGCTATAAAAAGTCTTGGTTCTATTAATAACACTTCTGTGTTTCATATTAATGAAAAGAAGTGAAAATATTTTTCTAATTTTTAAAAACTTTTTATTGGTCCTTTGTGAGTTTCACATCATGCAACCCAATCCCACCCATCTCCCTGTCTCTTCATGCCCACCCCCTGCCCTTACAACCTCCTCCCAGACACACACACAAGCAAACAAAAATAAACACAAAACAAAGCATAGTAAATACCTTGTCTTGGAAGCTGAAACGTGTCACTGTGAGTTCCACACTAAACCCCTCTCTCTGCACATCTTCACTTGCAAATACTCATTGCAGTGAACCATTGGTCTGATTCGAGGTCTCTGGCTTCTGTGACACTATCAATATTGGATCCTCATCAGGACTCCTCCTGGTTACCCTGTTGTTTCCCTGTGTCATGGAGATCCTGCAGCTTTGAATCAGCAGGACTGACCCTTTCACATGCACCAATAGTTCACAGACGATGTAGATTTTGGCATGGGCTAACTCAAAGCCCTGGATCTGGGCCTGGGTGGTAACTGAGCTGGTCAGCCTGCCAGCTCTCCCTTTTCTGAACCATCAGGCTAAGCTCTCCAGCACTGCTCCAACTCAGCCACCCAATGCTGCCATCAACAGGAGACAAAGTCAGCTGTCCTACTCTCATGCCGTCTTAGTCAGGGTTTCTATTTCTGCACAAACATCATGACCAAGAACCAGTTGGGGAGGAAACATTTTCCACATTGTTGTTCATCACCAAAGGATGCAGGACTGGAACTCAAGCAGGTCAGGAAGCAAGAGCTAATGCAGAGGCCATGGAGGGATGTTACTTACTGGCTTGCTTTCCCTGGCTTGCTCAGCTTGCTTTCTTATAGAGCCCAGGACTCCCAGCCTAGGAATGACACCTCCCACAATGGGCCCTCCCCGCTTGATCACTAATTGAGAAAATGCCTTACAGCTGGATCTCATGGAGGTATTTTTCTCAACTGAAGCTCCTTTCTCTGTGATAACTCCAGCTTGTGTCAAGTTGACACACAAAACCAGCCAGTACCCATGCCCTAGGAGCTAGCTCACCTGCACCCTTGTCTCCAGAGCCAGCTTTACTGTGCTGCCCAGGCCAGACCAGGACCCATGCTCCTAAATGCTTTTGGTGGTGAGATATGGGGTCAGTTCTCCAGAATGTAGCAGCCAGTGAGGGTCAGGGCCAGTTATGCACAGTCTGTGGGCATCCACATGGTCGCTGCCCAGACCATGGGTCTCTAGTGGTAGTATCAGCCATGGACATTGACCCAGACATGGTCCTCAGTGGCAGCATGGGTTGGAACTTGACCATGTTCTCAGGTGGTGGGGTTCACTATTCACAACTGACTGTTCCTCTCCACTACTGCTATTCCAGATCCATCTCTCTTCTTAATGCTGAAACTACTCCACTTTTGTCTCTCCCATCTGTCCACTACATAATTTCACATTGTAGTGGCTCCTGCTATACAGGCAGGCTAATAAGCTGGCAGGCCTCTATGTACCTTCCTCTGTGCTGGTATCCTGGTGACAAGCAGGCCTCGAAGTGTGTACAGTCTGCCCATGTGAGAAGGTCTATGAACATCTTCCCCCTCCTGCACTGCAGGGCATTGTGCCCCTAGCCATGTAGTAGCAGGCAGGTCTCTGGATGTCTTCCTGTGCCGGGCACTATGTTACATGGTAGCAGGCAGGGCTCTGTGTGTCTACCAAAAGTAATTGTTTCAAAGGCAAGCTGGTGAATTTTCTTTTGGGGGCAATGACATAATAGAGAAAAACTATCTGGGCCAGGTTCAGAAAAGTTCCTTTTGCTTTAGTTCTTATCAAAATCCTGATGCCTGATGATAGCAACCAAGTTATCAACAGGGAGAATTGGCCAACTACCAGTGAGCCTTTCTGCTGAGGCAGGCAGCTGTAGAGCCATGGCAAAGCCGGTGGTGGAAACCCTCTTAAATAGTCCCCGACACTGCATGTCAGGTGAATTCACTTCTTACAGAGTTTGACTTCTGAAGGTACCTGAAGAGAGAAGATAACCGGATTTACTTGTTTGGGGTTTGCTTGTTGATCATGTAGGTTCCCAGATCCCTGACTTGCTTAATGATAAGCACACAGCCCCCAAAGGAGACACCATAGTCCTCCAGAGTATAAGTTTTGTCTGCAAGGTTTTCAAAGACCTCTGCCAGAGCTCCCACCATATCCTCTGCGAGTCTTTCATAAGCCACCTGGTCTAAAGAAGTTGTTGGTTTTTCTTTGAGACAAGATCTTCCTAGGCAGCTCAGATAGGTCTTGGATTTATGATTCTGCTACCTCCATTTTTTTCAAGTAGCTATGATCACAGGGATGTACTTGCCATATCTAGTTCATTAAATATTTTTTATTTCACACATTCACTTATGCTGGACACTTCTTCATTGCTTTTGTTTCTTATGTTGTCCTAAGTCCCTGAGTTTCTCAAATCCATCAAACAGACATTCTCTGTTTTTTGATGTTCAGAATCTGATGGAGGTAGTGGAGGTTCAAACTGACGTGGCAGACAGCACAAGCTGCATTGGTTGTGATTGGCAAGTCTCAGATGCTTGCCTATGTCTCCAATAGACCCTGTTCCACTTGGGACTCTGATCCAAGGGCAGTAGGCCTACCACTGATGTTTTTTTTAAAATATGAACTTATGATTTTGTTGACATTTTGTACACAATTACTCTGTTTGCATAATTCCCACCTTCCTCTGCTCCCCATAATGCCTCCCTCTCCTCAACTTCTTCCATCCACTTCACTCAAAATCATGACCTGTTCGTGTGCCATTTGTTGTTCTGGAGGGGTTTGCCTCATTCAGTATATAGCATCTTCAAGCTCCATCTATCTGCTACACACTTTTAAGCGAGGTGTTAGCTCAGTATTTGCTCACTTTTACTTGGTTAACTTGCTTTTTGTTGTTAGGATTGGGGGTTCTGATGATATTTTATTGAATGTGTAAATATAATTCTGAGTGTGTGTCATTTTGCCCCTTAATTATTTTCAGGGCTGGATAGATGGGTCAGCAGTGAATATCACCAATTATTCTTCCAAAGAACCTCGGTTCAGTTCCCAGTACTCATCTGGAACCCTAATTCCAGGGGATCCTAGGTCCCTTTCTGATCTTACACCTGCACTGCACAGATGATATATGCACATACTCTCATGCACATGCACATAAAGATAAATAAAACAAGATCTTGTAGAAATAGTGTCTTTTACAGAATGTATTTTAACATTTCTCACACATTCCAACTTGTCTTCGTTGTCACAAGTCATACCTTTGCTCACACACCCTAAGTTCCCACTGTAGTTCATGAATTTTGTTTTCCAAATTTGTAAGACAAGAATTTGAACGCCACTTGAAGTTCCTAGCTCAGAGGACTTTGGTGGCCCTCAGCTTTTCCTGTCCCTAACCTCCTGAGCTAAGCTCACAAAGAAACTGAGAAAGGATTCATCGATCTCAAACACTGCCCTCACAATGGCCTGTATCGAAAGGCACAAAGATTCGGTTAAATAGGAAGATTTATTACTGGAGATCTACTATGCACTTAGATCACTATAGATAATAACAATAAGCTCTCTACATGAAAATTACTCTGAGATTTTAAACACACACACTTCTTTGTTCAGGGAAGGGGACTAGTGGCCATAGTTAGTAGATTGCTCATCACACATAATGAATGTAAATTGAGGTGTGTGAATCAGACCCTATTAATGTTGCTGTTATAAATTACTCATCTAAAGTCAAGCACTTACAAGTGATATTGAATTTTGGTCTCTTGAAGTGCAATATCTGAAGTCCAAAACCTTGATGGATGGCCACCTTCTACCTTCTACCACAAAGGGCCAAACGCTGCACAGATTTCTTTCACCTATTACAACACCTATCACTATCACCCTGTGTTGTGAACCTATCAACTATAAAGTTAGGTGTGTACAACTATTTGGAATACAACTTGGTACCTGACTGGAGAAGGAAACATGATAAGATGCATAAACTTTAGAGTGAATCAGAACTGAATAGAAATTTTGGCTCCTTTGTGTTTTATCTGTGTTACCTTGACAACACTCATAATTCTTGCATATGTGCAAGACACATACTCTCTGTCTCTCTCTGTCTGTCTCACTCTTTCTCTCTCTTTCACACACACACACACACACACACACACACACCCCTGTGGTTATTCTAAGAATTAAATGAAAATAAAAGAAACACAGATGGTCAAGAAACATTTCTACCAGCATTGAACATCCTTAGCCATCAGGAAGATGCAAATGGGAAGTACTTTAAAATCCCACCTCACCCCAGTTAGAATGGTGATTAGACACACTGTGTAAGTCGGTGATACAACCCATGAGCATATACCCAGAAGGCTTCCTGTTTTGCCAAAGAGAAACTTACACATCTGTGTTTATTTCTGCTCTATAGCAAGGAAAAGGAACTGGCCTTGATGTCCATCAACAAATGGCTGGACACATATGGTACCCATGCATGATGGAATTTATTCAGCTCTAAAGAAACATGGGATTATGATAATAAAGGAGAGTGGGTGAATCTAAGAATCATTGTGTTAGGCAATGTGGCCCAGACTCAAAACTGTAAATATTGCGTATTCTCATTTGTATATAGATTGTAGTTGTACATGCATGTGTGTGTGTGTGGAGTATATATGAGTTTGTGTGTATGCTATGAAACTAAAAAGTAGTTAAAGAAAGGCAAAAATATGTTAAGCAAACATGGAAGGATAATAGAAGACATAGGAAAATGAAAAGAAGGCTACCAGAGTTGGATAGATATAAGAAAAAACAAATAGCTGGGTTAAGAAGAAAAATATGTAAAAATAAAATAAGATAAAGCATGCTACTCTAATGATACCTCAGGGATACAGGGAGGCCACAGTGAAAATATCAGACCACATGGAACAGGACCCACAGCAGTGTCTCAGCGGGAGTGCACTTGGTGGCTCAGCCAGCTCCCATGCCCACAGGACAGTTTCAGGCATTGGAGTAGCCTCTGACACTTGCTGGAAGAGTTGGCAAAGCTATTTTTCCATGCTTTGTTTTAGCTTCCTTGTTTGAAAACCAACCAAACAACCAATGGACTGACATAAAAATAGTACTTGTCTGACAGAAAAGCAGGGTGTGTTGCTACCTTTTAGAACACAGGGCTGCTGAGAGTAAATTGTGCTGATGCCCTGGACCCTCATGTATGGGTGTGAAGAGTGATTGGCAGCGTAGTGTTAGATGTACTACTGGAAGAAGAGTGAGCTGGAAAAAGAGACAGAGTGGTGGAGAGGAGGAGGATGGAAGGGAAGGTGCAAACCCTGGACAGGTGAGTAAGGAACTGGGAGGAGAAGGACAGAAAGGGAGAGGAGGTAGGGATGGTGTATAAAATAATTTATTTCACATTAAGTATATTGGTCTCCATGGACAATAGTAAAGCTTATTATTGAATATACGATATGCCCAACTAATCACTTAAGGCAATTATTAATTTTAATATATATGTTTGTATGTATGTGTGCATGCATTTATTTGTGTGTGGTTTGTGTGGTAGAGTCCAACACAAATCCATGTACATGCTAAGGTAATGCCCACATCCTTTACAAACTGCTTTTTAGAAGGAAGTCACTCTACACAGCCTGCCTCTGGGGAGTAGATAGCACACCTGCCCCTGAGGCTTGAGTATCTACACATAGAGTTTAAAATTCTTCTGTATATGGTATTGGTCTTTTATCTCCTCCTCCTTTTTTTTTTAATTTATGATGCAATCAGCTTGAACAGAGGTATTTCTTTGACATGTCTTATATTTTGGTTATAGCAATACCACCTTACCTTCTTTGTCAAGTGTTCTGCTGACCAGTGGTTCCTTTCTGGCTATGTATACATTTAACATGCCCATGTCATGATGGGCCATTGTATTTTGGAACACTATCTTCCCTTCCATCCACATAAATTGCTTCTGGTTCTGACTTAAAGATTTTCTTCCTGAATTCTAAAGTTGGCTATTTCTCCAGGCAGCACCATTTCCTGTTTTGTGGAAAATAGTGCAAGAATTGAGATATAGAGATATGAGGATCTTAACGTCTACAGAAGTACACCTACATACATTTCTGTATGCAGATGTCTTTATGTACACTAAGTTGAGCAGTATTACTGAGGATATCAACAGCCCTAACTCATTGCCACAAGTACACAGTAGCTTCCTCCTTTACCAGGTACCCAGATCAAGACCTTTCCCCCACTTCCCCTTATCAGCAAGATTATTTCAGGTCATTCTGTTTTGAAAATGATAATCCAAGTATATTATCTTGTCATAGTCTACCTACAGTTCTAGCATCCACCAAACTCTTAAACGATTCTTTAAACTGTGTGCAATGCATAAGAGCTCCATATCACCAAAAAATGATTGTTCTATGCATGCCTGGGACCTATGGGAACCCCTGCATTGATAATGTTGCTTTAGCCTTGCATTCTATAAATATGCTTGATATACAATAGAGATTGTATGTCATTTAGCCTCCTGGACCTGCCATTCTTCATTTCAAAAGTAAGCATTTAAACTTCATTTATGATGGTTTGTGGCTCCATGAAATATTTCACAGTATCACATAAATGACGGTTGTATTGTTTGGACACACTTGGGTTTCTTTATCCATCCACCCAAAGAACAATGTATTGCTTTCCCCTGTTGTAAATAATCTCATGCACATGGTCTGTTTGCAGGTAAGTTCTCAGGTCAGTGGACTTAAATCCCAGAGAGCACAAGGATGAGTCACATCACATGTCTTGAATATGATCAGCTCTGTAAGACTGCCAAGTTGTCTGCCAAAGTGACTCCACAGACAGCATCTCCAGCAGAAGTTACTAATGGCAGAGGTTTGAGTACTATTTCTAATCACAATAAATGTTGACAAGGTTCACACAATGAATTTAATTTGGAATTTCCTAATGGCAAGTGAAAAATCCACGTTTTGCCATCTGCAAAGCGTTCTTGTTGGGTTATCTGCTCTGGTACTTCCCTGTATTTTAGATCATCTTGTGTATTTTGTGCTCTTCTGGGCTTTCCATTTGGTTGAAATTATCTGTTTCTTTTTGTGCAATACAGTGATGGCTGTCATTTCACCTCCGGACTTTGAATAGTTTTGGTCCTCTGACTTTTTCTCCTCAATTTTGTGTTGCTGTTTTTTCTCTTGCCCCACAAGCTTAAAATGTTGCTGATTGTCAATATCTAAGGAATGGATCGACTTTGTATAGATTTGGTAAGTATTTTACTAGATCCATACCAAAATATTTGACCTCCTTAGTCCTTATGTGATTGCTACAATGTTTGGGGGGGGGGAGGGAGTAAGGGGATTTTTAAATACCACGTCTACTGATTGTTGGTTAGATGAAGCTGATTTCTAGTTCGGGTTCTTCTCCAATCCACCATGACTGCTACATTGCCTACATGACTTGTGAGCTCTTTTTTTTTTGAATTTTTAATATTTTTATTACATATTTTCCTCAATTACATTTCCAATGCTATCCCAAAAGTCCCCCATAGCGCCCCCCACTTCCCTACCCACCCATTCCCATTCTTTTGGCCCTGGCATTCCCCTATATTGGGGCATATAAAGTTTGCAAGTCCAATGGGCCTCTCTTTCCATTGATGGCCGACTAGGCCATCTTTCGATACATATGCAGCTAGAGACAAGAGCTCCGGGGTTCTGGTTAGTACATCGTGTTGTTCCAACAATAGGGTTGCAGATCCCTTTAGCTCCTTGGGTAGTTTCTCTAGCTTCTCCATTGGGAGCCCTGTGATACATCCAATAGCTGACTGTGAACATCCATTCCTGTGTTTGCTAGGCCCCGGCATCGTCTCACAAGAGACAGCTATATTTGGGTCCTTTCAGCAAAATCTTGCTAGTGTATGCAATGGTGTCAGCGTTTAGAAGCTGATTATGGGATGGATCCCTGGATACGGCAGTCTCTAAATGGTCCATCCTTTCATCACAGCTACGAACTTTGTCTCTGTAACTCCTTCCCTGGGTGTTTTGTTCCCAATTCTAAGAAGGTGCACAGTGTCCACACTTTGGTCTTCATTCTTCTTGAGTTTCATGCGTTTATCAAATTGTATCTTATATCTTGGGTATCCTAAGTTTTGGGCTAATATCCACTTATCAGTGAATACATATTGTGTGAGTTCTTTTGTGATTGTGTTATTTCACTCAAGATGATGCCCTCCAGGTCCATCCATTTGGCTAGGAATTTCATAAATTCATTCTTTTTAATAGCTGAGTAGTACTCCATTGTGTAAATGTACCATAATTTCTGTATCCATTCCTCTGTTGAGGGACATCTGGGTTCTTTCCAGCTTCTGGCTATTATAAATAGGGCTGCTATGAACATAGTGGAGCATGTGTCCTTTTTACCGGTTGGGACATCTTCTGGATATATGCCCAGGAGAGGTATTGCTGGATCCTCCGGTAGTACTATGTCCAATTTTCTGAGGAACCGCCAGACTGATTTCCAGAGTGGTTGTACAAGCTTGCAATCCCACCAACAATGGAGGAGTGTTCCTCTTTCTCCACATCCTCACCAGCATCTGCTGTCACCTGAATTTTTGATCTTAGCCATTCTGACTGGTGTGAGGTGGAATCTCAGGGTTGTTTTGATTTGCATTTCTCTGATGATTAAGGATGTTGAACATTTTTTCAGGTGCTTCTCTGCCATTCGGTATTCCTCAGGTGAGAATTCTTTGTTCAGTTCTGAGCCCCATTTTTTAATGGGGTTATTTGACTTTCTGGAGTCCATCTTCTTGAGTTCTTTATATATATTGGATATTAGTCCCTTATCTGATTTAGGATAGGTGAAGATCCTTTCCCAATCTGTTGGTGGTTTTTTTGTTTTATTGATGGTGTCTTTAGCCTTGCAGAAGCTTTGCAGTTTCATGAGGTCCCACTTGTCAATTCTCGATCTTACAGCACAAGCCATTACTGTTCTATTCAGGAATTTTTCCCCTGTGCCCATATCTTCAAGGCTTTTCCCCACTTTCTCCTCTATAAGTTTCAGTGTCTCTGGTTTTATGTGAAGTTCCTTGATCCACTTAGACTTGACCTTAGTACAAGGAGATAGGAATGGATCGATTCGCATTCTTCTACATGTTAACAACCAGTTGTGCCAGCACCATTTGTTGAAAATGCTGTCTTTCTTCCACTGGATGTTTTTAGCTCCCTTGTCGAAGATCAAGTGACCATAGGTGTGTGGGTTCATTTCTGGGTCTTCAATTCTATTCCATTGGTCTATTTGTCTGTCACTATACCAGTACCATGCAGTTTTTATCACAATTGCTCTGTAGTACAGCTTTAGGTCCGGCATGGTGATTCCACCAGAGGTTCTTTTATCCTTGAGAAGAGTTTTTGCTATCCTAGGTTTTTTGTTATTCCAGATGAATTTGCAGATTGCACTTTCTAATTCGTTGAAGAATTGATTTGGAATTTTGATGGGGATTGCATTGAATCTGTAGATTGCTTTTGGCAAGATAGCCATTTTTACAATGTTGATCCTGCCAATCCATGAGCATGGGAGATCTTTCCATCTTCTGAGATCTTCTATAATTTCTTTCTTCAGAGACTTGAAGTTTTTATTATACAGATCTTTCACTTCTTAGTTAGAGTCACGCCAAGATATTTTATATTATTTGTGACTATTGAGAAGGGTGTTGTTTCCCTAATTTCTTTCTCAGCCTGTTTATTCTTTGTGTAGAGAAAGGCCATTGATTTGTTTGAGTTAATTTTATATCCAGCTACTTCACCGAAGCTGTTTATCAGGCTTAGGAGTTCTCTGGTGGAATTTTTAGGGTCACTTAGATATACTATCATATCATCTGCAAAAAGTGATATTTTGACTTCATCTTTTCCAATTTGTATCCCTTTGATCTCCTTTTGTTGTCAAATTGCTCTGGCTAGGACTTCAAGTACAATGTTGAATAGGTATGGAGAAAGTGGACAGCCTTGTCTAGTCCCTGATTTTAGAGGGATTGCTTCAAGCTTCTCACCATTTATGTTGATGTTGGCTACTGGTTTGCTGTAGATTGCTTTTATCATGTTTAGGTATGGGCCTTGAATTCCTGATCTTTCCAAGACTTTTATCATGAATGGGTGTTGGATCTTGTCAAATGCTTTTTCCGCATCTAAGGAGATGACCATGTGGTTTTTGTCTTTGAGTTTGTTTATATACTGGATTACGTTGATGGATTTCCGTATATTGAACCATCCCTGCATCCCTGGGATGAAACCCACTTGGTCAGGATGGATGATTGTTTTGATGTGTTCTTGGATTCGGTTAGCAAGAACTTTATTGAGGATTTTTGCATCAATATTCATAAGGGATATTGGTCTGAAGTTTTCTATCTTTGTTGGGTCTTTTTGTGGTTTAGGTATCAGAGTAATTGTGGCTTCATAGAATGAGTTGGGTAGAGTACCTTCTGTTTCTATTTTGTGGAATAGTTTGTGAAGAACTGGGATTAGATCTTCTTTGAAGGTCTGATAGAACTCTGCACTAAACCCATCTGTTCCTGGGCTATTTTTAGTTGGGAGACTATTAATGACTGCTTCTATTTCTTTGGGGGATATAGGGCTGTTTAGATCATTAACCTGATCTTGATTCAACTTTGGTACCTGGTATCTGTCTAGGAACTTCTCCATTTCATCCAGGTTCTCCAGTTTTGTTCAGTATAGCCTTTGGTAGAAGGATCTGATGGTGTTTTGGATGTCTTCAGGATCTGTTGTTATGTCTCCTTTTTCATTTCTGATTTTGTTAATTAGAATGCTTTCCCTGTGCCCTCTAGTGAGTCTGGCTAAGGGTTTATCTATCTTGTAGATTTTCTCAAAGAACCAGCTCCTTGATTGGTTGATTCTTTGAATTGTTCTTCTTGTTTCCACTTGGTTGATTTCGCCCCTGAGTTTGATTATTTCCTGCCGTCTACTCCTCTTGGGTGAATTTGCTTCCTTTTGTTCTAGTGCTTTTAGGTATGTTGTCAAGCTGCTAATGTGTGCTCTCTCTAGTTTCCTTTTGGAGGCACTCAGAGCTATGAGTTTTCCTCTTATAAATGCTTTCATTGCATCCCATAAGTTTGGGTATGTTGTGGCTTCATTTTCATTGAACTCTAAAAAGTCCTTAATTTCTTTCTTTATTCCTTCCTTGACCAAGGTATCATTGAGAAGAGTGTTGTTCAGTTTCCACGTGAAGGTTGGCTTTCTATTATTTATTTTGTTATTGAAGATCAGCCTTAGTCCATGGTGATCTGATAGGATGCATGGGACAATTTCAATATTTTTGTATCTGTTGAGGCCTGTTTTGTGACCAGTTATGTGGTCAATTTTGGAGAATGTACCATGAGGTGCTGAGAAGAAGGTATATCCTTTTGTTTTAGGATAGAATGTTCTGTAGATATCTGCCAGATCCATTTGATTCATAATTTCTCTTAGTTTCTCTGTGTCCCTGTTTAGTTTCTGTTTCCATGATCTGTCCATTGGTGAAAGTGGTGTGTTGAAGTCTCCCACTATTATTGTATGAGGTGCAATGTGTGCTTTGAGATTTACTAAAGTTTCTTTAATGAATGTGGCTGCCTTTGTATTTGGAGCATAGATATTCAGGATTGATAGTTCCTCTTGGAGGATTTTACCTTTGATGAGTATGAAGTGTCCCTCCCTGTCTTTTTTAATGACTTTGGGTTGGAAGTCAATCTTATCAGATATTAGAATGTCTACTCCAGCTTGTTTCTTCATACCATTTGCTTGGAAAATTGTTTTCCAGCCTTTCATTCTGAGGTAGTGTCTATCCTTTTCTCTGAGATGAGTTTCCTGTAAGCAGCAAAATGTTGGGTCTTGTTTGTGTAGCCAGTTTGTTAGTCTATGTCTTTTTATCGGGGAGTTGAGTCCATTGATATTAAGAGATATTAAGGAAAAGTAATTGTTGTTTCCTGTTATTTTTGTTGTTAAAGTTGGCATTCTGTTCTTGTGGCTGTCTTCTTTTAGGTTTGTTGAGGGATTACCTTCTTGTTGTTTCTAGGGTGTGGTTCCTGTCCTTGTATTGGTTTTTTTCTGTTATTATCCTTTGAAGGGCTGGATTCGTGGAGAGATAATGTGTGAATTTGGTTTTGTCGTGGAATACTTTGGTTTCTCCATCTATGTTAATTGAGAGTTTGGCTGGGTATAGTAGCCTGGGCTGGAATTTGTGTTCTTTTAGTGTCTGTATAACATCCGTCCAGGATCTTCTGGCTTTCATAGTCTCTGGTGAAAAATCTGGTGTAATTCTGATAGGCTTGCCTTTATATGTTACTTGGCCTTTTTCTCTTACTGCTTTTAGTATTCTATCTCTATTTAGAGCATTTGTTGTTCTGATTATTATGTGTCGGGAGGTATTTCTTTTCTGGTCCAGTCTATTTGGAGTTCTGTAGGCTTCTTGTATGTTCATGGGCATCTCTTTCTTTAGATTTGGGAAGTTTTCTTCTATAATTTTGTTGAAGATGTTTGCTGGTCCTTTGAGTTGAAAATCTTCATTCTCATCCACTCCTATTATCTGTAGGTTTGGTCTTCTCATTGTGTCCTGTAATTCTTGGATGTTTTGAGTTAGGATCTTTTTGCATTTTACATTTTCCTTGATTGTTGTGCCGATGTTCTCTATGGAATCTTCTGCACCTGAGATTCTCTCTTCCATCTCTTGTATTCTGTTGCTGATGCTGGTATCTATGGTTCCAGATTTCTTTCCTAGGGTTTCTATCTCCAGTGTTGCCTCATTTTGGATTTTCTTTATTGTGTCTACTTCCCTTTTTAGGTCTAGTATGGTTTTGTTCATTTCCATCATCTGTTTGGATGTGTTTTCCTGTTTTTCATTAAGGACTTCTACCTGTTTGATTATGTTATCCTGTTTTTCTTTAAGGATTTGTAACTCTTTAGCAGTGTTCTCCTGCAATTCTTTAAGGGATTTTTGTGCTTCCTCTTTACTGTCTTCTACCTGTTTATCAGTGTTCCTTTGTATTTCTTTAAGTGTGTTATTAAAGTCCTTCTTGAAGTCCTCTACCATCATCATGAGATATGCTTTTAGATCCGTGTCTAGCTTTTCTGGTGTGTTGGGGTGCCCTGGACTGGGCGAAGTGGGAGTGCTGGTTTCTGATGATGGTGAGTGGTCTTGGTTTCTGTTAGTAAGATTATTACGTTTACCTTTCGCCATCTGGTAATCTCTGGGGTTAGTTGTTGTCGTTGTCACTGTTTAAAGATTGGAGCAGAAGCTGTGTTTCACTCACCAGAAGTCTTAAGATCCTTTGGCGGTGGTCGTGGGTAGCTGGCGGGTGTCAGCCGACCCTGCGCTCTAGCTACCCCTGTGCTGGTCTGCCCGGATGAGGCCTGTGGCCCTACTCAGGCCGGTTTCTGCTTCCCTAACTAATGCAGTCTCAGGTCCCGAGCGCAATTGCTTTGGAGCAGAAGCTGTCTTCCACTCACCAGAAGTCTTAAGATCCTGAGGCGGGTGTGTGGGTAGCTGGCGAGTGTCAGCCAACCCTGCGCCCTAGCTACCCTGGTGCTTTTCTGACTGGATGAGGCTTGTGGCCCTACGTAGGCCGGATTTCTGCCTCCCCAACCAAAGCAGTCTCAGGTCCCGCGTGAATGGACTGGAGCAGAAGCTGTGTTTCCCTCACCAGCAGTCTCAAAATCCTGTGGCGGGGGTCGTGGGTAGCTGGCGGGTGTCAGCCGACCCTGCGCTCTAGCTACCCCTGTGCTGGTCTGCCCGGATGAGGCCTGTGGCCCTACTCAGGCCGGTTTCTGCTTCCCTAACTAATGCAGTCTCAGGTCCTGCGCGCAATTGCTTTGGAGCAGAAGTTGTGTTCCACTCACCAGAAGTCTTAAGATCCTGTGGCGGGTGTTGTGGGTAGCTGGCGAGTGTCAGCCGACCCTGCGCCCTAGCTACCCCGGTGCTTTTCTGACCGGATGAGCGACTTGTGAGCTCTTAAGAAATACTTAACTCCTAAGGGGTCCTCAGCTCCTAAGAGTCCTCAGTCGCTATGGAGTCCTCAGTCGCTACTGGGTCCTCAGCTGCAGCTGTTACATTTGTTTCCCGTGCATTGCACCTGTTAGGTGCTTTACAGGCTGTCAGAGTTTTGGGTTGGTTTTGCCTTCTCCTTGGGCACTGATTCTTTGTGTTAGGGACTTACAGGTTTAAGAATCTTAAAATACTAGCTGTTGGCTTTAAATCTTCCTCCTCCTGACTGCAAATCAATTATCAGTTTTGTATTTAAGGTGAGCCTTTCTTTCCTTACTTGTTGACTTCTCATCCCCTTCCTGTCTCTTGTAAGCTTCCATTTAGGCCATCCACACTGATTGGCATTAATGGGACAAGTGAAGGGCATCTTTCAAACCTCTTGCCCTTTGTTCTTTTTTTTCCTTTCCTTCTGTTTCTGTCTTCCATCCTCGGTTCTGAATAATTTTATGCTTCCGTCCCCTCTGCACACTTGCCATGGCAGTTATCTAACACCTGTCCTTGGACTTGCAACACACATCTACAACTAATCCAAATCCACTTTCACAGATGGCTCCTGAAGCTCCCGTGACACAGGATTGCTTTACTTAAGCATGCACAGTTCTTCACTGCTGTTAACCACAAAGCACTGGCCTTCAGATAACTTGACCATGTGCCACAACACATGCTATGTTCTTACTGCTACCTTTGAGCAGTAATTACGAGGTTAAGATTATTGCTTGCAATTCTAATAATAATAATAATAGTTATTACTTATTTGTATTATTTGATAATTTAATAATTATTGTTTAATAATTTAATACTTGTTTGTTTGTTTGTTTGTTTGTTTGTTTTTCAAGACAGGGTTTCTCTGTGTAGCCTTGGCTGTCCTGGAACTCACTTTGTATACCAGGCTGGCCTCGAACTTAGGAATCTGCCTGCCTCTGCCTCCCAAGTGCTGGGATTAAAGGCATGCACCACCACTCCCCAGCAATACTTCTTATCTAATAGTTAAAATTATTATTTTGTTATTATGGTTTTGAGACAGGGTTTCTCTGTATAGCTCAGGCTGTCCTGGAACTCACTCTGTAGACTTGGCTGGCCTGGAGCACAAAGAGCTGTGGGTCTCTACCCCCAGAGTGCTGGAATTAAACACATTCACATTAAAGGTATGTCAAGCATGGCAATTCCAAATTTTTTGAATGTTGGTCCTTGCTACTTTTTATCATCTTGTTAGATATTGGGAGGAGGTTCTTCATACTTCTACCACTACTCCAGAAATACCATATTTAAACCTTGCATACTACCTTTGCTAATTATCCTATGTCTTTTCCTAGAGAAGTTATCTTATTTTAATGAAGCAATTAGTTTACTTTAACAGTATATATTTAAAGTATTAAAAACTTAGGATTTTTTTTAATATTTTGAACTGCATTGGTTATCAGTTAATAACTAATTATTCCTAACATTATAAATGTTAATTACAAAAATAGGATTTTTTTCTAGTGATCTATGACTATGTAATCCTTATAAATCCTCCCACTGAAAAATTGGGAAAGCTATTTTTTAAATGTTTTTTAAAGGTAATATAATGCTAACAAGAGAATTAAGAGTTATTAGGTCAAAACACAGATGAAAGATCCCAGAGAAGTGTCCATGTTCTTCATTTTCTCTAGAGATAATCACCAGCCTTCAGAGGAGCAGGCTTCTGAGGGCAACCAGGGCAGGACACCCAGTTCTGAAGTCCACAGTTGGCTGTAGCAGGCTGTAGCTTTTCCTTGGTTGGAATTCTTGACCATTGTCTACTATAGAGACAAAATTCTGTCATGAAGGTCAATGCGTTTGCACATCAGCTGCTGTCCTTGAGAATGTTGTGGGCACCAGTTGGTCTTCTAAGGATGGATAAGCCAGATAGAGGTACAGGAGTAGGCCAGCAGGGTCAAGGATTGTTGTGGGTCCTCAGGACTGTGTAGTCCTGATTTGCAGAAGGAAGGACAAGTCACAGTGCCAAATGATGACCAGCCATAAATAATACAGCCATTTTTTTTTTTTTGGTCACTAATGCTTCCTGTATGTGGTGAATTATACTGGATCCTAATACAAAGAGTGTACTGCCCAAGTACCTGCAGTAGTTTCTAACTTGTCTTTCCAGTTTCCTAAGGATCTTACTATATTTGCTTTTTCCACAAAAAGGGATTGGTAGGCAATAGAGATGGGCACTACAAGGAAATGGAATGGTTTTGCCTACTAAACAGTCTTAAATGTTCTTTTTTTTTTCTGCTAATATTTTTATTAGATATTTTCTTCATTTACATTTCAAATGCTATCCCCTTTCCTAGTTTCCTCTCCGAAAGTCCCCTATTCCCTCCCCTCGTCCTGCTTCCCAACCCACCCACTCCTGCTTCCTGGCCCTGGCATTCCCCTATACTGGGGCATATAACCTTAAATGTTCTTTCAAAATTCATAATAAGGATTGGGTCAGATTGAATTACTCATTTGATTTTATTCTCCTACTCACTGGTAGTAGAACCTCCAATGAAATGGCAAAGAATCCTAGTATAAAGAAAAGAAGTTCATTGTGTAAGGTTGTCAAAGGTCTCACCATTAGGTGTGAAAAATGTTGACTGTGCTACAAATTGCTCTGGTTGATTTATTAACCTTCAATGACTCTCAAGCAGCACAGACTTGGACACTTGTATGATGGATCATTCTCCAAAAAACTCATCCAAGTTGACATAGCTATCTCATTCTATAAATGTCAAGTCTACAGCATAGCAAGAGCAAGAAGGTGTGGGATTATCACCATGAGGTCTTCTAAAGAGCCCTACTCCCCAGCCTGAACTTGTACATTATGAAAGTCATGCCTATGCCTCCTGATCTATGATGCCAACATGCTTGGTCAGCAGTGGGCCACTGGATAGGCATGTCTCTTTGAGTTTGTGCCACTAGTTTGTTTCTCAACACAAGGCCTTTGAGGTTCCTTGGGATCAGGCAGAGCATTTACTTCAGTGGTTGAGGTTAGCTCTAGTTTTGAGTGGCCATAGTTATGAATCTCTCTCTGTTCTACCCTCCTTATAGCCTGTGGCATCGCCATAAACCACCAACTATCTGACTGTTTCTCTGCCCCTGTTTTCCCCAGTAAGACTTGACATCATGATGTCTTTGTGGAGGTTCTGGAAACAATGCCAGCTTCCGCTCGTGAGGTCACTGTTGTTATTTCCTTTCCTCTTCTAGTTTTAATTTGTCCCCCATGGTGTCCATTTTCCTGTGGTTATTCCCACCCCACATTCCCAGTGCTTTCTAACTCAACCCAGCACACATCTTCTGCCCAGGATAGAGCGATCTCCTGGGTTTAGTGTCTCACTTCCTCCCAAATGCTCAGCAGTGTGTCCAATTCACATTTACTCTTTACTCATGATTGCATCATCATTTTTTTTCCATACACTAAACCCACCAGCAGGCTGGAGTATATATATCAGGGCACCTAGCATTGTAAATCTCAAGGCCTGTGGCAATTTAATGTTTATACTTGCTTGGAAGAAGTCAGTAATCCTATTTATTCAGTGGAACAATAAGACTATGAATAGACCACTTTCTTCATTCTATATCAGAAAATACTGTACAAACGCAAGGCCAAACGATTACGGATTGTTACCCTAGGTAGAAGTAGATTTTTTTTATTTACCTTTTTGTCTAAGAAATCAGAATAAGCCCTAATTGATTATCACTAACATAATTTTAATGTCTACCAAGAGTAGTCCATATTTCCTGGGACATTTTCATGATATATGAAACACATGGTTTTCCTCCAAAAATTATGTTGCTATATAAAAGTTGTCATGATTTTCTTTTAGGTCATGTCCTAAATGTATTATTTCTTTTATAAAAATACATTTATGTTAAAGACTCATAGCACATGCTTTTTTCATTTGTATTAATGTAGTAAAGAACCGTGTGTGTGATAGGGAGGAGCCATGGTAACATGCTCAACCTCTTATCCAAGAACAGTGCAGGGAGCTATGCCTCCTTTGATGGGGACAAGAATGTTCAAATGAAATACAATGAGTGTGTCAAGTACAGGCTTAGTTTAATATCTTTAAAAACATATCTACACTAGAGCTCTCCCTTGTTATTAGAAAGATATGAAGACAACAACACTGCAGCAGGGGGGTAGGAGTAGAGAAGTAGCATCCACTAGGTTGATGGAGGGAACCAAAGAGCAGAGTATAACCAAGAACATGGACTAGAAACTCCAGGGGATGTGAAAGATGGAGCAAGCAGACTGTCAACAAGTGCAAGCTGTATCATGTTTGGAGAGGCAGTGCCTCTCAGAGTATCCCAAGGGATACATGAGGAGAGAGAAGGAGCAGTAGAGATGCGAAGTATCCTACAAACAAAGATAGGGTTTCCATCTTAGCAAAGATCTATGAAGTGAGAGGACATTCCCCTAGGCATCCATGCTTCTCATCTCTGTACTCACCATTACTGGTCTTTTTCTTTAAAAATCTTCCTCGTGTCTCCTCTTCTTCTTGCTCTTTATCTTCTTCTTTTTCCCTCCTATCTTTCCTCCTTTATTCACTTCCCTTTCTTTACCCTTTAAATTGCTTAGCCTGGGAATATATTACAGCAGAAGCAAACCATGAGATTGTGGGAGCTAACATTAGCACCCCGCTGGCATCTCATCTTTTCCCACATTCTGTAGGCCCAGAGGCTGACATGCTTCTATGGCCAGCTGCAGGCATTTCCTGCCCTGACCAGGGTTATTTTTCTTTGACTAAGGGCCTTTTTGGGTCCACTGTAATGCTCCAGAGAGTGCACAGAAATACCATTTTGATGCCCTGAGGAAGTGTTGGTCTTCTTTGATATTCTTAGAGAAAGCAGAAAATCCTTCCTTCGCGATTGACACTGCTTAGCCTGGAGTGTGAGCTCCTCCCACCATGTCATGAAATGCACTTTAATTGTAAAATTCTTGATAGCATGATGTATATTTGATACATCTTCTATTTGAGCCTCCATCCAGGCATCTCTGAAACGAAGGTACACTCACTGCATGTCCACTTGTCACAGGAGCTCTTGAAATTCAGAACAAAGGATCATTGTGTTAAACCTGCAGTGCCTTCACAGTTAAGGAGACCCATATGCAATACCTTTATTCAAAACATCACTTGTACTTTTAAAGCTGTCCATCCAGCAGATTCAAACCCTACCATTTCATTTTCTGGTTTCTCCTTCAGGCACATTGCTCTCATTCAGTCATCCAGCTTCCTGGTGAGTCATTAGTCTTTATCCATCTTTGACACAGAACTAGAAATAAGTGATATGAGCAGCCAGTCCCCTTCTTCACCGAATTTCCCCTTTCCAATGCCCAAATTAAAGCCTCCAAAGAGTGTTTCTCTGAAATCTCCTCTGTCTACTAGACTGCGTGATTTTGATGTTGCTTGTACAGCTTCTGTCCTAGACTGAGGAAGTATTGCTTGTCTCCTGTGTTCCCAGCTTCCCAGCCCCTGGCCCTCAGCCTCAGACTGATGAATAACTCACCATGGATCCTCTTCACAAGGGGAGGAGTCTAAATGTCAAAACTCCAAGTGATGGCTGTTGTTTGTTTGTTTTTAACTTTTTAAAAATTCAACAGTTGTGCAACATGCTTTTTTTTTCAAGGATTTCTGAACAATGGCTTCAAAATACAGCAAATGGCCCATTCAATACACACCAGTGGCACAGACATTTTTGTCTCTCTAGCTAGTCACTAAGACCATATATCCCAGGACACATGTAAGCCACCCTCAGGTTTTACACAGCTATACATGTACAAGGCCAGTAAGCAGGTATTTTTTAATTTGACTTTTCAAGCAGACAAGAAATGTCCACAGGAGACTGTTGGTTAACTGAAATATCTCCTTAGAAAGAGTATGAGAAAGCCAGGTTGCTCATGATGCTGTAAAGCAAAGAAGACTTGGGCAATTGGCTGAGGCTCAGCTGTTTAATATGCTAATTAATATTAAAGATGAACCCAGTTTGGCAAAGCTGGGACCACAGTGTGTGATCACATATATTGATCAGGAAGGAAGAGTTAAGATGGGCTACCCAGAGTCCCCCTGATCCCTAGATAGAGCTGGAGGGTCTTGGTGATCTGTGGGCCTAGGTGTGTGCTCACTATGCAGAACTTTCCTGTCATGGAGAGGGAGAAACATGGTGGGAATGACTGTAATTAGGGCTCAGTTAGTTTCACCCTAGTTAAAAGACAGAGGATAGCTTGACTTCCAGACCACATAGATCCACAGCATGGCTGCAAACATAGTTCTTGGAGGCCAGTGCCCTGTTTGAATGACACTTGGGCACCAAGAGAGAGATGCCATGGTGTATGCTGCCTGATACCAGCCCTACATCGATAGTGTGGGGTAAGTACGGTTAACTCCCCGCCTTGCCTCCCCAGCAGCAGTGCCCTGTGGCAGAGCAGATGTGGGAACCCATAACCCTACATCTCTTTAGAGCCTGCACTATTTAGTGATGAGCTGGAATATGTGGCCTTGTACACCAATTCAGGCAGAATGTCACAGAACATCACCTCTGAAAATACCTGTTGGTTTAGTCAGAGAGCACAAGTCTGTATAGTGTCACTTACACCACTGTAGAGAGTCTGGCAGAGCATTAAGGATGAGGGGAAGAAAAGCAGGTCAGGGATATCTCTTAAACCTTTCCCTAAGATAAAGATGTCCTTGAAATATTTACATTCACACCTAGCCAATGATAGGCAGCCCACAATGCCCTCAGGGATTGCCAGGAACTGACTTGCTCTTCATGACCTAGACAGTAAGTATGAATGTCCTCATGCCCAGCTCTAACCAGAGTATAAGAGAAAAGTTGTGAGTGTTGGAGAACTCATTTTGCTCTGGGTGCCAAAGGAAAATGTGTTGTCCTAGACTCCAAGCACGCAATACTGTGCCAATAGACATGCAGGGTGTACATGATCGCAGATTGCTTGTGCTGCAATTCCTACAAAGAGTAGGACTCATCCTCTGCCCAGGAAAACTGATGGTACTGGTGTTTATTTTATATATGTATATGTGTATGTGTATGTGTATGTATATGTATATGTATATTATATATGGGTATACATATATGTATAAATGTATAAAATAACTAAGTATATACATATTTATATGTATATGTGTATGTAAAATTAAAATACAATATATACATGTATATATATATGTATATACATGGTATACTTATTCATTCATTCATTTATGAAAGTGGACTTTTAAACAGAATCTGTTTTAAAAGGAAAAAGGAAAAATTTTCAGGATTCACATACATAATGAAAGGGAAGGAGAGAGAGACATATGTACATACAAACATACACATACATACATGGACACATACATGAACAGACACATGGGCACACACACACAAACACACTCAAGCAGAAGTGTTTACTGTTTTTCCACTCTCATCTTTTTATAAAAGAAAAGGAAAGAAAGCTAGAGAAGAGGCTTATCTGGTACCCTCTGTGCCTATTATGAGTGAACCCCTGGATTGGATCTTCAACACCACAAAGAAACAGGCTTGACCTGGCATCATATCCCTGAAATCCTAACTCTCAGGAGGGAGAGTCAGAAGAATCAGAAGTTTAAGGTCTATAGTTACTTAGTAAATTTGAAGCCAGCCTGGGCTACATGGGACCTTATCAGAAAGGAGAAGGGAGGGGCTCATAGCCACCAGGTTTGGTGTAACCAAATCTCACTTCTGCTGGTGACAGATAGTTTGTCAAACAGTGTTACATCTGCCATCAGAGTCTATGACCACAATGCAGAAGAGTACGATGACCCTATTCCCTACTATGTCTTTTTCTTCACACTGGCTCTGTACCTGCTGCAGCTGACAGAGACGCTTAGGTGTCTGCACGGAAATAAAGCGATGGATTCAGAATCAAGAGGTAACTGAAAAAATTGCAAAAAAAAAAAAAAAAAAAAAAAAGTCTGGCGTGAAGATCATGTATGTATAATAGTAGCATCAAGACTACTATCTCAGTTGACAAAGATTGTGTAACAGTGGATGAACTGAGGGTTTTAAAAACTGGAATTAATAAAAATAAAAGAGAAATGAGATGTAGTTAACTCAGGGGTATTAGGTAAAATTAAGAGATGGGATGCAGCAGAGTAGACGCATTTACCATGTCGGTGCTTTCTCAGTACAACGTGGACAATGAAAGATGGGGACAGGATGTTATGAACATGTTGGTTAGAGGCGTGTCTGCAGTAATATAGCTTGCCCCAGAAATGAACCACTGTGAGTACCAGACTGTGGGATGTGAACTTTAGTTGAATGTCATCTTTGAATGACCTCTCATGGGACATGGAGGTGATGTTGGCTGGGAAAGACACCCAGACGGAGTGCAGGCAACATGCTAATGTTAACACAGGCAAGGTTGGCTAAGTACCAGCTGGCTCTTGAGCCACTTACACAGAACATTTCTAAAAATTGGTGTAAGGAGCCAGTAAGGAAGATGCTATGCCCACCCCTTTATTCCCATTCCCTCTGTGATGGGGGCTGCTTCTACAGGGACTGATATAGTGACACCTGGTCTTCTCTGTGAAGGACCCTGGAATAAGGAGTCATTGTCTGGGATTGGACAACATTTATGATTCTCCATAAATGCCAAAAAATATTGTAAATAAAAAAAATAGCCCAAAGAAAGACTTCACACATGTAAATGCAACTAGATAGTAATATTATATACATTTCTGCCACTGACAGACAATATAGATATAGTTTGCCCTATTCTTCCTTCAGAGTAGAGCTAAAATGTCATGATATCACTCTCTCTCTCTCTCTCACTCTCTCTCTCTGTCTTCATCATGAAGATTTTAAAAAAATAATCATTATATGCTGCCTAGCAGAAAGCCATTTTAAGAATCAATAGTCAGATTAAAGATAAAAAGATAAAGAGGGAACTTCATCCACCTAACTTCTGTTTTAGAATTGAACAAGGAAAATTAGTAATGGGCTTCTGCAAGGGTTTCAGTTTGAAGTGAGTATATGGGGCCTTTTATCTATGGTGAACAATGCGTGGTGAACTAGAAAGAAAGAAGGCCTATAACACAGCGACCCTTCGAGACAAAGCTAAGAAACTCATGAAACTTTTCTCAAAGAGTCAAGGAAGGAACAAGGACAGTGTTCTATGACTGTGAAGAAACACCATGACCATGACAACTCTTATGACAACAAAGTATTTACCTGGGGCTTGATTATCATTATCAAAGGTCTTATCCCAACAGAATGATGACAACATACATGCAGACATGGTGCTGGAGAGGAGGTGCTCTCTGATACAGCGAGCCCACTCTCAATGACACACTTCTTACAACAGGACTATATCTCCTAATTCTCTCAAATAGAGCAATTCCCAGGTATTCAATTCTATGAGTCTATGGAGGCCGTTTTTATTAAAACCACATTTGTTTGCTGCTAAACCATTTGCATTTTGAAAGTCTACACTTGTTTCTTTTCACTTTGACAACAACATATTCCTGTGCAGGAAGAAATGAAGGATTATTGCTCAGAAAGCCTTAGTGTTACCGGTGGGTACTGTCTATTTAACTTCCCTTTTGGAATAAAACAAATACTTTTCAAAAGAAGAAATAACTTAGCTTAAAAGAGTTTTAGACTACCTTTAGCCCCCATGCTTCACTGCTATTTAAGAAACACAGTCATTTCAAATGAAGATGGAGGACTTTATCTGACCTTACAAAGTCATTATACAACAGTAAAAAGTGCCATTTTCCAAGAAGATGCAGGATTCTCAAATACACACACACACACAGTCTCAAAACATGTGGCAAAACCTGAGAAGACTACAGAAGAGAGAGATAAACCAGTGTTGAAGCAGGGACTTCCAAGTCTCTGTCATGAATATTGAAATGACCAGGCACCTACAAGGTAAATCAACAGACATGTACATCAAATCTCTGCAAATCTGTGCCTGAACTTTTAACTTCCACAAAACATTAACTCAAGCTGAGCACAGTGCAAAATATAAAATGAAAAAGATTAAATCTTCCAGAATATACAGAGCTGGAAAATGAGTTTTGAATAAAATATGAAAATGCATGATCCATGAAAGAAAAAATAATAATTTAAACTTTATAAAAATCAGAAACCATACAAGCATGATGGTATGAACCTACAGTCCCAGCCCTGAGGAGGCAGCAGTGGAATGATCTGGACTTGAAAATTGGCATGGACTGTATAGTGAGACCCCGTGCCAGAAGAATCAAAGAAGGAGAAGTTCAAACAAGAAGCTTTAGTTGTCCTAAGAAAGAGTTTACAGTTTTTTATTAAGACACAGACTTGAGAAAATTTACCAGATTTGTCTAATAAAAGATTGGATCTGAAATTCAAGAAGATTCTTTAACAGTCACACAATAATAAAATAAGCAAGCAATTTAAAAGTGAGCAAAGCTCGTAATAGACACTTTAGAATAGAAGATATACTGGAGGCAGATAGCCATACAGAAAGAGAAGTAACAGCATTCATCATAACAGAAGTGCCAATCAAACACTAGAGCTTCTGCTTTGAAGCCATCAGAGCTGCTCCAGGCAGACTCTGACAACACCAAATGCTACCAGGATGCTGAACCTTGCTTCTTCCTTTCAGCTACCAGACACAGAAACAATCCAGAACTTCAGAACTTAGGTTGGTACATTGTGATAGACTTGTCCAGAGTCATAGCATAGGAATTAGACACAGAGCTTCTACGTAATTGTTCAACTGATATAAACCACAGATTCTTTCAAAAACTTGAATCTGGGTTCAAATCTCTAATAACTGGAAGCAACCTAGATTCAGTCAGTAGGCAAGACTATAAATTCTATCTCCCTTTATAATCTATATGCCATTATATGACATAAACTATATATTTTACTCTCTATATGTCCAGAGGGTCATATAAGCTATAAAATTTATCTCTATGCAATACAATATTATTGAATAACAAAAAATGAGTTGTCAAGCCATAAAACATGGGTTAATTTTAATTATAGGGTACAAAATTAAAAAAAAAAAAGTTCTAAAAGGGCCCATGGCATGCAATTCCAAAGGGATGGCACTCTGAGAAGCTGTGACTGTATTGTAGTGATCGATCAGTGGTATTCTGAAGTTCATGGAGGTGTTGAGGGGAAAGAGCACAGCTGAGCACAGGGAATGCTGAGATGTTCAGATCATACTGTTCTGTACAATGCTGTGACTGCCGACATGGGAGATCTCAGCTCTCCAACACTAATCATCAGACTTTACGTTTCCTTCTAGAGAACTTGACTGACCTTTGTTTATGGTTTTTGGAAAGCATCCTCCAATTCCTTGGAGTCTGCTGGCTCTGTCATTCATGCTTGGCTCCTCTGACAATCCCTGGGCTCCCTCTAATGAAGAGCCTCAAGATAGGCTCTAGAGAGTTGCAGTGTTGGAACCAGGCTATATCCACAAGATCAACTGGGAGTCATAAGGTTAGGGCTCCTGGACACTTGACTTTATTCCAAGCTTAGGTGATGGTGGGAAACTGAAGATGAATTCAACCTCTGGTTCAATAACAGAGTCAGTCATTTCTAGAAACTGATACCTTGAGCCAAATCTCTACACCAAAACACTAGGAAAAGTTGCTGGTTGGTGATACATGCCAATGTCCAGAAGGAGGCCAGTGCTAAGACAAGAGGCTTCACATTTAGAACCTATCAAATGCCACTCTGTCACTTCTGTTCACAGCTCCCAGTTTTATGCCTTCTTAATAAACCTGAAACTTAGCACTTCTCTAAGTTTTGAGTCATTTTAATAAGTCATTGAACTTGTAGAGTTAGCGAGTCCCATATCAGAAGTAAGATGATCTGAATACCCCAAGCTTGAAAACAGTATTCTAACTGAGTGGAGTCTTGAAGGAGGCTGTGTATTTCGTTTGTGGATACGATCTAACTCCATGTAGTTAGTAGATTACAATATAATACTTAAGATGGAAGAGCCAAAATGATACTTTACCTACAAAATCTTCCTTCCAAAACCCACATCATCCAGCTAACAAAAAGACAAAGGAAATAAATTGCAACAGAGAAACAGTCTATAAAATACCTTGTTTCATTCTCTTCAGAATTACAAGGTCTACAAGAACAAAGAAAATCATAGCCAAGAGGAGCCTAGGGATCCATGATCACTAAATGTAATATAGCTATCTATATGGAATTTGGAGCAGATGGAAGGTATCGTGGTGGATATAAAATAGTAATAATGTCTTGGTTTTCATTAATGTGTCAGTTTATTCATGAGATAAATGTGTTATTGTACCATAAATGCTAACAAGAAGCAAACCGGAGCAGGAAGCAGGAGAGCACACTTTACTACCTCTGTGGTTTTGCTGTCAGTCCAAAATTATTCTAGAAAATTGCAAAACCCAAACTACAGAAGGGAGAGAATGTTTGTGAGCCACACACCTGACTAATTTCTTGTATTTAGGCTATATAAAGAACTCTCAGATTTTAGCAGTAAAAAGACAAGCAAATAGGCATCCCACTCGAAGCCACCAACTACGTATGCAAGCCTGTCACATAAAGAATAAATGACTGCAAATAAGCACATTGAAAATATAGATAGTTCTCCAGGACGCCATACTGAGAGAAAAGAGCTACATGACCTTTTTCTGATATAAATTGTATTCTAGACAGAAAAAGGGTTTTTCTATAGATGATTCTATAGAAACAAGATTTGCATCCCAAAATAACATAATTTGGTCAATTGATAATCATGGTGTTAGAAGTGGAGCTGCCAGGCCTCAGGAAATAGGAACACGTTAGCACAATAGACCTTGGAGGAAGACATGAGTTGGCATGGAATGCAGAGCCTCCCATTGAGCCACTGATGGGAATTCCTCAACACTTTGTTACCAAGGAGAGTCATAGGACCTACAAGTGTTCTGAAGCCTCAGGAAAACATGGACTCAGTGGCATTGTGGTGGTATAGTCAAATTTATGTGGTATGGTCATTATTACTTGGATAAAGTTATTTTATATGATTTTATAAATGTATATTCAGTTACACATAGATAGAAGTGAATGAATCCTCAGTTACAAATTAGGTGGCCAATTTATTTAAAATATGATAAACTAATGATGTGTATTTCAAAAGTGTTGAGTATATTGAGATTCTTAATAAATATACCTATGTGTATAAATATATGTATACATATATAGATCAAGATGTTTAATCTTGTCAACTTGATGAAATCTAGAATCATCATGGAACTAAATCAATTTTCTTGTCTCCAAGAAATTGTTCAGCCTGGGGTAATCGAGGTGTGAAGACCTGCCCTAGAGCCAGCCTTTTTCTCTCCTCTTCCTGTCTGGGGACACAGTGTGACTAGCTGGTTCCTACTGCTGCAGCCACAGCTTTACTGCTATGATTGATTGTCCTCTTAAACCCTCAAAGGTGTCAGGAAAAAACTCTTCTTTCTCTTCCTTCTACAAGATGGTTTTGCCAAGCATTTTGTCACAGTGAATAGTAGCTAATATCCCTCACAATCCCTCCCACCCACCCTGCCATTGCTCCTTCCTGTTCCTATAGCTTCCCTTGTCCATTTTGAACATCCACTTTCAGTTGAACATCCACTTTCAGATCATATGTATATTCATGATTTTATGTTCCTATAGAGAATCTTGGGCCTGGGAAGGTAGCTTAGTGATAAAGAGTGCTGCAGTGGTTTCCAGATCCACTTCATGCAGTTCTCAACAACTTTTGAATCTCTAGCTCTAGGGGACTCAGTGTCCTCTTTTGGTCCCTGTGGGCACTGAACACACATATGCATACACTCAAATAAATGCACACATGCACCTAAGTTAAAACAAAAACTAAAACTTAAAATATAGGAAACATAAAGAGAGAAAACATACATTTGTCTCTCAGATTATTCTTAACTCACTATGATTATCTCCAGTTGCATTCTTTTTCCTGCAAACAATATGACGTTATTTCACTTTATGGCTGAGAAAACTTCCATTGCATATATAACATCTATAGTCTATAGTTCAAATACTTAGTTGTGGGATTGGTTTAAAAATAGCCAAATTAAGCTAATATTTTAGTGAGGTGTTTGTGGGTAATTTTTGTGCTTCATTTGTTTGGTAACTCTTTATATACTCTGATTCTGTGCTCATCTATTGAATAGAGCTGCTTTCAAAACTGAGTAGCTAGATTTGTCTTAAATACTTAAGACATATGCTTTGTATCAGCTATAAATATGTGCATGTGAAATAGCTAAATGTGACTGGTCCCTTCTTTCACTTTTACAGTAAAAACATTCTATAAATTTCAAGGTATTAATACCTCACCATCTCTATAAAAATGTTTTGCCCATAAACAAAGCCAAAGTAAACACAGAAGTGTGTCTAGGAGTTCTGTGTCTATTAAGGTTCTTGTTGTTTAACCATGCTATCTTTGTGCTACTATAATGAAATATCCAAGGTAAGTAACTTTATCAAGATAAGAGGTTTCAGATTGGGAGATAGCCCAGTAGGTATAAGGCTTACTGAGCCAGCATGAGAAATAAGTTCATTCCTAACAGCCACATTTAAAAGTTCATCATGATGGTAGTGTAATTCCAGCACTGGGAGGAGGAGGAAACAAGAGAATTTAGTGGTTTCACTGGATTGTCAGTCTAGCTAATCCACTAGGTCTAGATTCAATGAAATACCCTGTTTCAAACAAAGACAGGAGATTACACAAATGTTTCTAAACATCAACAACTGGCCTATACAGACAGATACACATATCTGTACACACTTGCATACAATACACACACACATATCTCATAGTTCTGAAGGCTCAAAGACATAATCCTAATCTTAGCTCTAATCTGAACAAAAATCCATGGTGGATATCATCACAGAGGTGGTAGGGCATGTGGAAGGGAAATTTCACACAATGAGGCAGGATGTTGTGGTAGGGTATGCTTGCCCTGCAATAATAACCTCTCATAATAACAGTGTCCCGTTAGAACTACCGTAACTTCTTCTGAGGACACCCTTTCCCACAAAGTCCCATCTTTTAAAGCCTCACCACCGTAACCCCAGAACACTGGAAAACAAGACTCCAGTGTTGAGCATTGGAAGCACAAACCATACCTAGACCATAGCAGCATCCTCGAAGGGCTTCATTTGACTCACATGGTGCAGTACATAAGAACTGGGTCACTGTTATATTGTCACAGCCATTCCATTCCTTCTTTGACCTTGAGTCTTCAGCAGACCTGGAAGCAAACTGTCTCCAGTAAGCATGTGATTGCCTGTGAAGCCACACCATCAACCACCTTATGGAAGAAAGAGCTTGATGATTAAAAGGAATCCAGGAACCCCAAATGGGTTTACTTCAAACACAGCTTCAAAATCTATAGCAGGTGCTCACTGACCAAGGGAATCTAAATCTCAAGACATCAACCCAAAACACAGTGAGTCCTCCATTCATGACTTTTCTAAGCAAGAGTCCTCCTAAACATTTTAAAACTCTACCAGAGAACAAGCTCAAAAACCTGTCCAAAGAGATATACCAGTTAAAATTACCTTATACCATGAGTTTCCACATGGATTATTACAACAGTGGGTGGAACATACTGGAGGATATTGGGTCTTTTCAGGGCAGTGTGTGTGGACTGACTGTTTGTTAGAGTACCATTTCCAGATCAATTTACATCAAGAATAAACTATTCTCAAACTAACCTTATCCCTACAACACTGTCCCTGTCACTGGATGTCATTTACCTGAGAATCTTTGAATCTGTGGTAACCTGAGCCTCAGCTGAAACTAGTAAAAATTGTGTGAATATTCTAGAATTACCCTTAACTCAAGTGACCCCCCTTCTGCTCCCCACAATAAAACAGAGAAAATGGGGAACTCAGATAAGAGGAAAACTGTGTGACAGTGGCCTTACTTGGCTCTTACACCCTGACTAGAAAGAATGCTAAGTCCTGCTAAAGGGATATCAAGTTCTAAGATCTTTCAATGTATCAAGGCCTTGTTCTAAGAATTGTTGAATTAGTCTCTACAAGTCCAAGGACAGGACAAGCTCTTCCATCCTAGACATAGATATTAAAAGCTGGTGCAGTGGTGAGATTCATACTCCAATATGGAGACCCCACATTGCTTTGAGTGCAGCAATGACATTTCGCAGAGGGCCAGAAGTCTGTCTGATGAGATTCTTGACACAAATATCATGGGGACATGAATTCCCCATGGCTCAGATGTTCACCAAAGTCTCAAGTCAGATACTATCTGCAACTGATGATGTAATCCTCTGGCTAAACACCACTAGCTTGCATGGGGATAGAGATGTAAAATTTGGTCAGCATCAATCACAGTAACAGCTTAGACAGCTCAGTTATGTAAGGCACATGTGGTAAACAGTTCACAATGGGATTGCAGAATGTAGGTACATTTCTCTATCAACCATCACCAAGACCCAGCTCCAGGTGTACGGTGGGCATGCTTATATGAAGATCCAGTAAAGACTGACAGTGACTCTATGATTGGAAGCTCCATTACCACCAGAGTTTGGTTGTTGGAATCTGCTGTAACTCACACTGCCTATCATATCCCAAACCATCATGAACATGTAAATATGTGTACGCATACTTATGCATATGTATGTATGTATGTATTGATGGATGGATGAATGGATGAAGGGTGGATAGATAGATAGATAGATAGATAGATAGATAGATAGATAGATAGATAGATAAAGACATAGAGACATGGAGGCATAGAGACATAGAGATATAGATTGACAGAGACAGATGCATAGGCACAAGCAGGTTCCCAGTTGAGTTTGGGTGCATTTACAGTTCTCATTGTAGCCTCTGGGAGTTCTGCAAGTGACACAGTCATTATCCATGTTCTCCTGGATCTTCATGTAGAATCATTCACCTGGGCTGAGCTTGGGTCTTTGACCCATCTTCACTCATAAAGCAGAGTTGCCAGACAAAATACAAAGCATTATACTAAGAGAAAGCATTTCTTTGATTTGTCCCCCATCTGTGGGCATCAAAGGAGATAAAGATGTCCACCATTGTAAATATCTAAAGTTTTTCTAGGAGCCCTCCAGATTACTGGCCAAGTTGTAGATATTAAAAACAGATGTGCCCCCAAATATGACACTGTTTGCTTGTAATTAAAATGGTGCTTAAAGACTCTTTATTGCACCTCAAATTGAATTTAGTGAACAATTGCCCCAAAATGTGGGCTTTCCCACGCTACATGTCACAAGAAAAATCTTAATTCAAGATGAGTCCCTCAGGCCTGTTGCCATGACTACAACATCCTGCAATTAGATGACATAGTTGTTGCTGTATTTATCTTAAGGAACTTTGCAACCTCTTGGAAGGAAATTGTAAATTTCCTTTTTATTCAGTCTTACTTGGGACAAGCAAAAACTTCAAAGCCTGGTTATCATTAAAGAGAAAGTAGCTTTGCTAGCTGAGAGCTACAGCTCTACCTCACAGCACTCCTGGGCAGAGAGTGTTCATGACACCAACCTTAACGCTTGACAGTTCATGCTGTCAGGTCAAGAGCTTTTCAATATTGCCATTGAAAAGAAGGAGCTAAGACTATTTCAATTTTGCTGAAATGACTTCATTCTTTCTTTCTTTTCATTTTTTCTCTTGTTGTTGTTGTTGTTTTCTAGTTTCTGTTCAATTTTCTATTTCATGGACTGACCCACTGATGGGGAAACATTGGTTTTAGCAGTTTAATCAACACTGTAACTCTAATAACTAGACACTACTCACATTGTTTTTACACTTAGTGATTTTTCTGTATTCAAACGTGGTTAGCATGTTTAGTTGCAATTTTGCACTCAGTATTGTGTACAATTCATATATAAATATTCATATTTCTCTAAGGTAGAAACTAAGACAAACTCTATAGCTGGGAAAATTAAGACAAAGCACTTTTAGATTCTTACAGCATTGCAAATATGTGTTGTTGTGTTGAAAATATAAATGCCAAAATGTAAGTCAATTAGTTTTTTCCACAGTTTCTTAATTATACCAAATGCTATACTCCTAACAAAAATATTTCGACTGAACTGAGTTGTGTCAATCATGAGAAGCATCCAGCTGCTGACACACAGAAATGCATGAACGTCTCCAAGCTTTGCTCAGCACTTCGTTGCCCTGTCACACAAGCTTACACTGCATCTCTAAAACAAGTGTTCAAAAGTAATGTTCTTCTGCAATATTTAAAAAATCTAAATTAAGAAGAAAGATCTGTGGCCAAAGGATGCTCTCCATCAAAAACAGATGAATCAGTTTTGGGAAACAGTTCACAATGGGATTGCAGAATGTAGGTACATTTCTCTATCAACCATCACCAAGACCCAGCTCCAGGTCTACGGTGGGCCTGCTTATATGAAGATCCAGTAAAGACTGACAGTGAGTCTATAATTGGAATTGTTCTGAGTATTTTAGAATTTTCTTCTGAAGACAACAATCCTGCATGGCAAGTCATCCCAAACATGTGCATAGACAAGCTCTATGGTGTACTCATGATCCATGGCCCTAGAACACAACCAAACACACCAGGCACAATTTCCTGTCCATGCTGTATGCCCCATCCTGTGATGATAAGGAGGAGCTTGGTGAGAAGAGAATCAATGGCTCAAGCTAAATGTGGGCTCCTGTGTGAGGTGCCTGGGCTGAGAAGAGTTAAAGACTACATGTGTCACTGGAAAGACTTCCCCCTATACTCTCTTGAGGGTTAGCTTCTGAGGCATCGGTGTCTTCTGCATTACTAGGCATCTCCCACCATGCCCAGGGCTTCAAGCGGAAGTTTTCATTTACACAGCTACAGCCTTATCAACGTTTGGCTTGATTTCAGAACTCAGACTTCATTTTGTGCACATTCCAGAGACACATGGCCACAGGCATGACACAGTCCATCCAGAGTTGAGGCAGTAACACAAGCTATCTGTCTCCTTCACTGGGGTAAGAACTTTCATGCCTCAGAAAAGCAGAGGGAGAGAAGCTGTCACTGCTCATCTTCAGAGGTAAAAACTGATCCTAAAAGGACGAGTGGCCATGTCCCCACTGTGCTTCCTTTTCCCATACAGGCCCATGTCCCATGCAAGAGAAAGCATCCTTCACATGTGTGTCTTGAAAACATAGACCAGAGAATGCTGTCCTCATATGCAGATTATGTTGAGATCCCAGGGCATTTAGATTGCCAAGATAGATTCTGATTTCAAATCTAAAAGCACACTACCATGGTGTCTTAGTCAAGATTCTATTGCTGAGATAAAACATCATAAACAAAAGCAACTTGGTGAGGAAAGGGTTTGTTCAGTGTACACTTCCATATAACAGCTTATGACTGAAGGAAGTCAGGACAGGACTTGAAACAGACGAGGAACCTGGAGACAGGAGCTTATGCAGAGGCCATGGAGGAATGCTGCTTGCTGGCTTGCTCCTCATGGCTTGCTCAGCCATGGGGGAACATCAGCCTAGCCATGGCACACCCTACAATGGGCTGGGCTCTCCTCCAACAGTCACTAAATAAGAAAATGCCTAACAAGCTTGTCTGCCTGCAGCCAATCTTATGAAGACCTTTTCTCAATTGAAGCTCCCTCCTCTTGGATGACTCTAGCTTGTGTCAAGTTGGCATTAAACTAGCAAGGACACGCATGTTTTATGAGATTGTCTTTCTGAGGGAGACTGCAGAATAATTTGTGGTAGTAAAACCCAAGCTATATTTTCACTCTGTTCTTATTCCTGTGCTGGCAATCTCTCAGGGAGGCTATGTACTTCATGAAACTGCAGGACCCATGTTTCACTTCAGAACTGGAAGTCATTTAGGTTATCAGTGGACCATTTTCCTACTATAGAAGGAAAATATAGGAGGCTTCATGACTCCAGGTGATAATTCAGCTTTCAAGTAACTATCTTGATTTCCACTTTAAATTACTGCTGTTGTACAATTCAAATGCACCACTTCAACCATGTTTAAGAACATCTGTATTCTGCACATACATAATGATATCACTCTCATCCAAAACTGAAACCCAGTACCCACAAAACAAGAACCCCATCATTCTGTTTACTACTTCAGTCGACATACACAGAGTTCAGGTACACCACTTAGGTGGAGTTATACAATATACACATCTGTCTGTGACTGGCTGGTTTTAGTTGGCATAAGGTTTTCAAGTTTACCCACATTGAAGCATGTAGCAGCATTTGCTTCCAGCTAACTTCTGGATAATATTCTACTGTGTGTCAGGCCCACATCTTATCTGTTCATTTTCCCATGAATAACTTGGGCTACTTCCAATTTTGGGATATTGCAAGTGATGTTGACAAAATTATGGGTATAATAGCTCTTTAAGACCCTTCGTTTGGTTTACTGCGGTCTACCCTGACATGAAGTTTCTGTGGAACTTGGTAATTCTAGTTCTGCTGTTTGAGGAGTTATAATACTGTTTCCCACAGTGGCTACACTTTTAGACATTCACATAGCCATAGTGCAAATGTTCCAGTTTCCTCCCATCTTTTCCAGCACTTGCCATTCTTTCTCATCTGTTTTGTTTCAATAGTATTCAGCTCAGTGGGTACAAAGCCACATATTATTTCAGTTTCTAGTTGCTTTTCCCTAAGATTGTGACATGCAGGGTGTCTTCTTCACATCTGGCCATGTATGTCTTCGGCAAAATGGGTTACCAAGCTCTTTGCACCCCTTTGCTAGTGATGCTTAGTTATGGGAGCTGTTGGTATATTCTGGATTTTGATCCTGTGACGGGGTGTCACTTGTAAGTATGTCTCCCACTCATTCTGCTGAGATTACTCTTCAGCACATTAAAGATTTTAGCCTGAGTGAAATAATTTATATTTTTTTCTCTTGCTGCATGTACTTTTGGTGTCATTGAAAAAAATCTAATAGAATACAGAATTGTCAAAGAATGTCACGATGCTTTCTTTATGTTGTCTTCTAAGAGATTGGAAGTTCCAGGTCTTATGATTAGGTATGTGATTCTTTAAGAAGTGATTTTTACATATAAGATAAAGGACTAGTTTCCTTTTCCCCCCTCCTAGATCTCTAGTTTTCTAAGCATCACATATACATGTGCTTATAACATATTCACCAAAGTATTTAACTGTGGCCACAGACAGCTACTCAACTCTGTATTTCTTCTGCTCATCCTCTGAAATGTATCCCACCCTTCCATTGCAATTGCCACCCAGCCCACCACTCTATCTTGTAGATGGTCACTGCTGTGACTAACTCAAGCTAGTAGGATTGAAGTGGAGTGTTAGCAGAAGGCTGATGACAGACTGCACTCCTGTGAGAGTAAATCCTCTGTCATTTGCTTTCCCGTTACCCTTAGCCTAAGGCACGGCCATGTTAATCAGTGGAACAGGAGACCCTGTGAGAAAATGTACCACATATATGAGGACGGCATGACCCTGTGATAGTCATATAATGTATGTCATCTTGAGACACACTGGCAGTTGACAGACATGAACTTCTTTGTATTTTAGCCACTCTCAGATTCTCTTCCTGCTGTGCAACTGAGCCTACCAGTTTGGAAAGTTCTATTTATGTATTCTTTATAGTGCACTAGTTGAAAGTATGCAATTGCCTTAACTTAGACAAAAGCATGTCTCAGTAAAACTGCCACTTGGCCAGTTCCCAGATTCACATAGCCTTGAAGATTGCATGTTCCTATTTAATTTCCTTCCTTACCTCCATTCAGAGCCACAGGCAACCACCAGTCTCCAGTTTCTTCATCACTGTAGGTTATTTTGACCTCTACAGAATTTTGTGCAGTGAAATCATTCAATGAGTGTGTGTGCTCACATCTGCTTGTCCTTCTTCATGGGATTCTCACTTCTGTCTCTGTCAAGAGAACCAAGGTTTGCCCCTTTCAAATGTTGGCTTGTTCATTTAGTCACTAAATTTAAGTAAATTCTTAACTCTTTCATTCATTTCTTCATAGTTTTTATTTTCTTTCATTTGGTTTTGTGAGACTATAGCCCAGGCTGGCCTGAACCATGATCTTCCTTCTTTTGACTCCTGAGCACTGGTAGTACAGCTGAGTGTCACCACACCTAGCTCCTTTTGCAGGTCACAGATTACCTAAATCCCAAAATAGCTATGGAGGGGGGTGCCCAACTCACTTGTAGATGACAGCATCATAAAGGTTGTTCACTTCTTAACCCATTAGTTAACCTCTGGTTAATACTATGGTCCTAGTCTCCCTCAGTGTGTTACAGCTATCCTGGACAGAGCAGAAAACACAGTAAGCTTGCCCCCAGAAAAGAAGATGTTGAGAGAGGCTCACTATTCTTGACATCTATTCCACAGCTTAAATATTATAAAGTAAGATTCACAGTACTTAGTATAATGAAAATAAGCCAAAGTGTCTTATATGATGAACAGAGAAAACAAAGATATTTGTTTCCCATATAGATTATAGGTTGATAACAAAGGTGTGTGTCTTTATAATAAAATAATGACAGATACTTATGACAGCTATAGCTCTCATTTCTAATAGTTTGCAGCTAGTAATTGGAACTGTCTCTTTAAAACAATTATTCCTTTAGAATTCTGTATGCCTTCAGGGAGCCCTTCATCCATAAGATGACTTAGGTCTTTATTCATGAAAGGTCTGGCCAATCATGGTCCTGTCTACATGGAGTTGTAGGTTTTACTTACCTTAATCTGGAACCAAAATAATAATAAGAGCCTCCCAAAGGGATCACCTGGATGCCCAGTTGTTCTTCTTTGGCTCCATTGTGAAGTAGCACCTCTTTGGTGGCCTGGATCAGTCATCCCAGCCAGGACCATAATAACTTCCTTGAATGTAAGGACTCAAAACTGGCTGAATAGCAGCTTTAACACTTGATTCAAAAGAATATGTTCTATCTCCTGGTGAGAGAATTCTTTGAGGAACTAAAATTTGCACGTTATCATAGCTTCTGGTCACAGGAACAGGCTGGCCAAAGTTTACATAAGATAAACTAAAGGTAATGGCTGTAGATCCCTCTTATTCCCAAACTCTGATTCCTGGACTCCTGAATCTTGACTGTGGGAGAAACAGTATCATATATCAGATGCTAAATCAGAGTATAAACTCTAGTTAGAAAATCTTACCCACCTGTGCAAAGTATTGCTACCTACTGCTCAAAGTGGTAATGGGTATGATAAGATTGTGAGTTCAAAGGTCAGGCACCCACTGTAACATTTCATTGCTGTAAAGTGAGCCCCTTGGTCAGAAAATAGTGTTACATGAACTACAATTCAAAATGACAAAATATTTGTCATATGGTAGATTTGGGGAAAACATTACATATCTAGTACATCTGTAATTTAAGATCAAAACACTGTCTCCTCCATAATGGAGTATAATCAACCTGCTATCAGTTGGCTGGCTAATCACTCTAGAGAATGAAGCTCTCCCAGGCTTAGTATTCATTCTGCTTCTCATAGATGGGGTACCCAGTCATGGTTGTAGCCAAATTATTCTCAATGACTGAAAGTCTACTTGTTTAGTCCCTCTTAACTTTCATCTCTGGCACCATAAGTGCTTTGTACTTGAGCCCATTGGGTGGTACCAGAGATGATTGGGAAGGAAACTTACTCCTCTAGAGAATGAGCCATCTTATCAACTTGATGATTAAAAAGTCTTCTTTTCCATGGAGAAATGCAGTAATCATATAACAGGAATTGGGACAGGATTCAGCTTTAGGAAAGAATAAACCAGATGGATACAAATCTTAATCTGTATTTAGAAAATAAAATGAATTAATTCCAATTTTTTTCACTACATAGTAAGACTATTCCAAGAAGTGAGAAATAAGCTTTAAACATCTGCATCCTACAGAGGAGTCTTGAGTTGCAAGGTGGAGACCTTGCTATCCTTAGTCTCTGCCATTGTTCTTCTGGTCCTCCTTGGCAAGGGGTTCACCACTCCTAACTGTAGTTTCCTTCTGCCAAGTGAAGAGTTTAAGCTTTGGTGCCTAATGCTTCTGATGCTTATTTCATCTTGAATACAATAGACATCTCCTTTCCAGATACTTTTAAAAACTTTTTATAGAACTACAACTCTCTATTATGAACATCAAGTTAACAACACACGTTTTCTAGGAAAACCTCATAGATCTACATGTAATTACACACTACAGAATATAAATCCTCTTCACATTCCAAATCAAGTGAGTTAGTTTAAATTTCTCCTTCTTCCCTAAGATATAGGGGAAAAGTCGTAAGCATGGGAAAATATGGAAATTATTTTTTTAAGAAATACTTTGTCATTTCATTTTTAATTAAGAACAACAACAAAATAAATAAAATTCCCAAATGAAACTGGTCTCCATACTGCTCTCCAAAGCTATGGCAGAAATCTTTGTTTTATAACTATCACTCCACCTGGATGTCTAGAAGCCCTCACCCCCACCCCTTGTGGTTCCCTTCAGGGCATTTGGTCTTGACTTGTTCTTCCTCCTTGGATATCTCAGGAAATTCAACCCTGTCTTGAAATACAAAGAATCTAGAGTTTAATATGGAATCTTTCCAAAGAACAATGTCAACAAATAGTTGATCTCTTCTTTAAGAAAAACAAATTTCTATTTCTAGGACAATTGTGCTTTCTAAGAGCAGTGCCTACAGGCTGGCAGGATTACAACACACATTCTTATGAGGGCCTGAGGTTCTTACTTTCTCATATATCCAACCAGTTTGCACTATCCAACTCCTGGCTCTCTGGCCTTCTGGCCCTCTCTGAGGTGCTATGTATTCAAACTCCACAAATGTCATAGTTTCTTCCTTTGTAGAGGTTGTTGGCTTCTTGGATGACCCAACCTTTAAATAAATCACAGTATAACCTCATAAAGATGAGTGACATTTGCTTCCCCAATTTGTTAGCAGTTTGGGAACAAAGGGGCCATAACTGAAATAGGGAAAAGTCTAGTTTCTGGTTTCTGCTGCTGTGACTCTAGAAGATCAATTGTCTAGGTCCTGGGTTTACTAGCTCCGTCAGGAATCATGAATGGGTCTCCCAGATGACCAGTTAATCTGTTCCTTCTGCATTGTGCTGATCCTAAGTGTCCTGGATGACTCTGTGTTTGTTTTGACATAGCCATATTCTCTAACAATAGCATAAGACCATCAGACTGGCCTACTGTAATCTCTTTCACAGATGCATATAGGCATTTTGACACAAGCCAAACACTGGTGAGTCTCTTGGCTTCCTAGTGAGATTTTCTGGTAATACGATATTGAATTAAAATGAGGACATGATTGTTAACAATTCTTCTAGGTTCCTCCCAACAGTTACCTAGCTACAGCATACATAGCTACCTTTAAGGACTGCTCGGCTATGCCTCTGTCTCTGTCTCTGTCTGTCTCTGTTTCTCTCTGACTCTCAGAGAGACACTCTTTGTCTCTCTGACTATCTCTCTCTATATTTCTCTCTCTCTCTCTCTCTCTCTCTCTCTCTCTCTCTCTCTCTCTCTCTCTCTCTCTTTCTCATGTGTCTCTGGCTGGCCTCTTCTCCTTTTTCTCTCTTCTTCTATCTCTTTCTGTTCTCTTTCTTCATCCTTTTTTTGCCTCTACCCCTTTCCCAGGTCCCTTTTCATTCCCACCAATAAATTTCTTCATATTAGATCAGTCAATGGCTGATTCCTCAGGGGAACACCTTGGCAGGGCCCACTGAGGTGCTCCCTCCCACCACACTGCACTATCATGTATCATAAAAAACAAAAATGACTGTATTGTTGAGAAGAAAGTTTTATTGTAGATAAGGAGAGAATAGCCAGAGACATCTGGAAGAGTCCATATTGAACATGGCCAGCATAATAAATTTGGCTATGAGAGGAGAGGATGAGAGACTGAAAGAGGAAGAGAAGAGATAGAGGACAAAGAAGACCAAGAGGGCAAAGAGAACCAAGAGCAGGTAGCCAAAATGGCTAGGTTATATAGGAATCAGAGAAGCCGTGGGAAGGAGAGTGAAGCTTAGGAGTGGAAAAGTTTAGGGTAGTGAGGCACAGTATGGCAGTCAGGATGAGTTTATAACAGGTAGAGGCTGAGAGACCCTGGAAGCTATCATAGACTTTGATGTGCCAATAGACACCACAGGCACAGGTTAGTGGAAGAGCCATGCATCCTGTCCCTTATGTCATAGATCAGGAGAATGACTCCTTTTAACAAATAGGAACTATGTTCCTAAGTCCCTGAGGAAAAGATGGCTTTGTCTAAATGCAGACTTTGGGAAAAGGAATTTCTGGGACCCAGCAGGACTAATCCTGGATCTGGAAGAATCATAGGTTATCCAAGCTGATCTGGCTTCTTGCTGCAGACATATCACCTAGGCTTCCACCTGGAGTAGCGCCTTTTCTATTGTCATAATATAATAAGAGTGACTAGTTACAGTATAACAATATATAATAATTATAATATGCTATTATTCTATAACACTCTAACTGAGACTATAAATACCAGAATTTCATTTGGTTATAATTCTGAAGACTGGGACAACCATGCTGTCTGCATCTGCTTGGTATTTCATGAGAGCTTATTCCCATGTCATAACATGTCAGAGGATATCAAAAAACAACACTGGACAAATGTACTAACTTTGACCTCTGTTCTTCTAACACTGATACCAACATAGGGGTCTTGATCTCTCATAGCCTTGACTAATTCCAACCACCTTCTGAGGGTTCACTATTATGAACATGTAAATTTGCTTATTCAGTCCAAAACACGTTGGGGACACACATTTAAAGTACAGTAACAGATAAGTTATTAAAGCTACTCTGACAGGCTTTTATCTTTAATAATAAAAACCATGCATTCAGTTTCAGTGAAACAGGGGTGGTCCTAAGGGTCAAAAGTGTACCCTAATAACCCATTTCTACCAGCCATGTCCCATATCTCTAAAGGTTCTATGGCCTTCAAAATGGTGCCACAAGCTGGTGACAAGCAACTATAAACATGCCCATGAAAGGCAATACAGATTCAAGCCAGAGCACTAAGAATAGAGGGTGAGTCAAGGAGCTAGGACAGGAGGCAGATAAGCCCAGGAAAGAGATGCAGCAGATAGATGTGGAACAGGGTGGGAAGAAATTGGTCTGAGGACAGGCAAGTGTGATCACACTTATTTTTATAGGGAAATGACCAATGGAGATTTGGAGAAGGAAGATAGCTGAGGCAGACATGCAGGGAGAATTGGGTCCTTGCACTCTCAGGACTGTGATGGTTGGTGGAAGGCTATATTCCTTTGCTGGGATCTGGGAAGAATGGGTATAAAGATGGGGGTAGGAGCTGGAGAGATGACTTAGCAGTAAAGAACTGTTACTGCCCTCCAAGAGGAACTAAGTACAGTTCACAGCATCCCTAACAGGTATGTCACAACTACCAATGACTCTATTTCCAGGAGATCTGTTAACCTTCTTAAACATGGACTACTGAATGCATGAGGTGCACAGAAACTTACATAGGCACATATACATAAATAAAAGTAAACAAATATTTATAAAAGAAATTTCTCTTTCTACCCATATATATATGTATGTGAGTGTGTGTGTGTGTGTGTGTGTGTATTCTTAAATGTAAGAATTCTGGGTGCTAGACTGTCAGGGGACATCAGGTCTAAGAACTGGCTGGGGCTGTGTTTCCTCAGTTTCTTTTGTGTCTGGTATGTCTCAGTCTTCCAGCTGTAGAAATAAAACTCTGACTATCCATAGGCACAGACAAGAGAAGTCACAATGAGAACTCCTCCCTATTACTAATAAAAAGATCAATACAGGGTCTGTCCAGAAAGCTTAAAATATTTTAAGAAATAAATATTTTACTTTAAACATAAATCACATAGACTATAACACTCCCTACCATGGCCTGCAAAGGCTAGTGGAAAACAGAACCTCTAGCCTCAGGGGTCTGATATGGAGCTGCAACAAAGAAGACAACTAGAACAGTGGAATTTTCATCCATGAAAGCAGGTAGACAGACCCTAAATCCCCATACTGTCAATACAAATCACATGCAAAAACTTGACTCTACCCCATCTAGAAGTAACAAGGGGCCCCTGTGCTTGCCAAGGTGCCCTGGGAAGTCAATACCTTCCTGGGCTCAACAGTCACAAGGTTTCCTTGCTCTCTGTGTGAGTTGAGGCCGCTTGGAAAAAGGGAATCAGGTCTCTCTACCTTTTCAATCAAAATAGTAGCAGGAGAAGCTCAGCGAGGAACCAGCACTTGCTCCCACCCATTATCAAGGGGAAGCTGCTTCCAGGCTGTATTCATCTGAGGCCCAGTGGGGGCCTCAACTTCCATCCCCACCTGCAAGAGCAAAGTGGGAAATTCCCACTTTCCCACAGTGCTTATAGATAAGTCCTAATAAAGCAGAAGATTAAATATGTTTTGTCTCATAATATATGAACAGATCACCCATATTTCAGTAGAAAATGATGCATCACCTCAATGACCAAGACAAATACCAATCCATAAATAATGAAGCCTCTGAGGTGGCTCAGACCTTAGAGCCATAGAAATGTGATCAGCCTTTAGCTACTCCAGTGCCACCTAAACACAGCTAGGAACAAATGATAGGAAGACTCAAGAAAAGAGTGCGAAGCAGAAAACGGAACCAGAGAGAATTTTCAGAACTGAAAAATATAGTTACCTACATAGTTATATAGTAGGCGTCAACAGGGAAAAATATTGAATGAAGCAAAGTATGACATTGAAGACAGAACTGCTGAAGTAACCCATTATAAACAGCAGACAGGATGAAGGCTGCAAAATAAAAAATAAATGGAGGGAGCTTCAGGCACATAGCACTGTACAATAGGTCATTCTTCTCACAAAATTGTCAGGAAGCGATCACAGATATAAATGCATATAAGCAAAACTACAAACTCCTATCAGTATACTAAGCAATGATCTACATAAGTGGTTCTCAACCAGTGGGTCATGACCTCTTTCACAAGGGTCTCCCAAGACTATTTGAAATACAAATATTTACATTATAATTCATAAAAATAGCAAAATTATAGTTTCAATGTAACAATGAAAATAGTTTTAGAGTTTGGGATCACCCCAATGAGAAGAACTGTATGACAGGGTTGCAGCATTAGAAGGGAGTTTGAGAACCACCACTATAAATAATCCTGAAGAAGAATTCCCTGCAGAGAAACCAATCCATGGATCCTCTGATGGTATATACAGTTGTTCTAGCCAATTGTGTTCCTTGATAGAGGTCAGTTGTCTGCGGTTCTCTGGATCTATTGTTTCAGAGCTCTCTACTCTTCTACCCTGAGCTATTTGTCTACATTTTTCACAGATGCAATGTTGTGTTGATGACTGTCGCTTTGCAGTAGGTTGGAGTAGTGGAGTAGTTCTCTCATTTTCTTCTTTGCTGTCAGAATCCTGTTGGCCATACCAGGTTCTAGTTTCATAGTTTATTTTTATATCTTGTCTTTTATAGATGGACAAATGGAACTGTGCCTCAGAGAAATGCTCTGATTTTGTCAGAGTTCCCCATCCGGTGATTTACAGGCATTTAAACTACCTTTAGAGATTGAATATACCTTAATTTAAAAAAAAAAAAAAAGGTCCTATGAAAACTCAAGTCTTAAGATTACCTGAAGATGCATTTCAGGACTCTCTGAAAGCTTCATTGTTCTACTCAGTAACTGAATGCTCTCACAGACAAGTGACTTCTTGACGTTATTTGTAGGGACACAGAATGTTCTCAAGCTTTAAGCCTGAGGATTCCTGCAAAGTTTCATAATGCTCAGCCAAAATGTGCTTTTTGTTTTAATGTATTTCTACTCGTACTATCCCGGGGGACTGCCTAGAAACGAGAGAACAGACCGTCCCCCAAATTAGCGTTGTACAAAGAAAACCTCTAAAAACCCAAGAAACAGCATGTACCAAAACTTCACCAAAACAGAGGAGACACCAATTAGAAAAACAATGAATGGGACCTGTTAATTGCAACTAACTCATAATTCTGCACATTTTGCTAGTAAGTTTTTAGCCACTTCAAATAAACCAATAACCTAAGACAAGAGCCATTTCAAGGCAGAAGCAAACACACAGACATATCCCAATTTTTTTAAACAAATACTGCTCTCGGTAGATGGCAATGATCTGCATTTATTTGCTCCCAACTAGAAAACAGAGTAGTTCATCAACCAAAATGTGACATCACTTCAATCACTCACTTCTACTGAGTTTATCTCATTTGTCTTTGTGGTCGGCCTTGGGTAAACAGGATGGATTAGGCATAGCCCCTGCCCTCGGGAGAGATTCAGACACACAAATAAATCATGGTAAATATGAGACAGGCCACCACGGAAGTACAGCTCATGGAATAACAAAATGCCACATGAGGGTAATGGATCAAGGAAGTCTTGCCTGAAAGGGTAATGCCACTGGGCCCTAATGTCTCTCGTCTTGTTCAGCTGCAGATGCCAAGGATTAGTCTACGGGCCTAGTGCATGTGCTCTTCAGGGGAAAGAACACAATTTACTAGGAATCCGATCCCTTCAACAGGGTCTATTTTGGAGTTAGTAAGTGCCTTCAGCCTATAGAGCATATGAACTTTTAAAATAATGTGCGATTTCTCTATGCCCAGCTCCAGAGCCCAAAGTAGCCTGTCCATCATCTTGGACTTGAGTCCCAAACTCAAGCCATATCTGGATGTCCCAGGATGGATCTGTCAGTTTCTCCCAATCCATCTGCCCCCCAGCCCACCCAACTCTACAGCCCTCAGTTACAATCTCATTCCAGACTATCACTCACATGCCATCCCGTTGTAGGAGCTTTTCCATGGGATTCCCGGTGCTGAGCAGATGACAAGTCACAGGAACTTGGGCTTCAGAGGATTGATTCTCTGCTTCTATGAGTGAGGATGTTTTTTCTGTAGAGCATGGCCACCTAAGACAATACTTTCTTCAAGCTATGCCAATTCTATGCCCTCCTGATCCTCATTTAAACATCATTTACCACTGTTGCCAGCCTGGGCTTCTGACCTAACCGGATGATGGTTAGGCCTGTGTTGTGGGGCACATGGCTGGGTCACCAGAGGAACCAGCATGGAATTGGCTAGGTGGAACATTTCAGACCCTGGAAATCTCAAAAGTTAAGATTTAAAACCGCATCTTAAGACCAGGAAGAATGAGAATAACTCCTTCCCTGTTTCCATGCGTATATCGGCAGAGCACATAACCCCTAACCAGGTGGTCACAGGTGCAACCCAGCAGCCGGAATTCTTCCTTATGCAAATGAGGCATCTCAGTAGCCTCAGCCTTCAGTCAACTGCCTTTGCCAACTCTGGATATTCTTACCCGCTTCTCAAAAAACATATAGCCCTTGGTTCATTCCAACAAAGCATAAGCATATAAGCCCACCCTGGATAAGGGTATACGCAAAAGCTAAGATTTTCTCAGAGAGCTGTTTCATTGAAGATTTCTGGAAAAGGCGCTTGCCTAAAAGAGCTGTAACATTAAGATCCTAGAAGGCTTTCTCTCGCACTTTCCCTACACCCGAGGCATTCCCCAGCCTGACCTCCTGGCCTGGCATGCAGCACTCCGGACCATGGATCCCACCCTTCCTGGACTTTGCACAGTCCTCTCTGAGCCTGTGTACCGTCAGTATCTGGAAAGTCCAAGAGGCAGAATCCAGAACTACAATGCACAGGGCTCGAAGTGAAGGTCACTACTATTTGTGGACTGATAATTGGCCATGAAATTTTGGTTAGTAATACAGCCAAAGGTACTTTGCTCCTGTTTGTAAAGAAGTCAGGGTGAATGGGTGTTTGTTTGTTTGTTTGTTTGTTTGTTTGTTTTCTTATGTTGACTCTCCACTGACCACAGGCTTTATGCGTTCTTTTGTATACATACTTCTCTGGTCAGACTGTTGGACACCTCTTTGCCTCAGCAGATCTCTCTTCTAACTCCTCTGATCCCTGCAGTAGACTAGGATCCTACATGAGACTAGAGCTCTTTGTGCATACAGTACTGATGGTGCTTATTAAGCATTTGGCATAACTATGAATTAGATCTCATCTAGCTGTCTGCCAATGAACCCTTAGGCCCAGTGACCATTTTGGTCTATGCTTGTTGTATTTGTTCTGCACTTTAAAGGATATGCAAAAGATCCTGGAAACAGGATCCTCCTGTCTGATGCACTTCTTTGTTGTGGTCTTACAAATCATAGGGCCACATGAACTGATGTTTCACAGTTCTAAAGAAGTCAGATGTGGTGCTCCCTCGCTCTCTCTCTCTCTCTCTCTCTCTCTGTTAAATCAGCATTTCCTTAGGCTATGATCCTTTCTGGAAAGTCTAGGAAGACTTTACATCTTTCCCCCTCCAGGTTCTGGAGACCACCCACAAGTTCTGGTTTGTAGTTCTTCTTCCCTCCGTTGCTGAGGCCAACAATAGCAACTCTCTGGTCTGGATTTTCAGTTGCTTCTCCTTGGATCACAGCTGCTCTGAGGCTTCTCTTCTCTGTGAGGTTCTTCTGCTTTGACAAGACTCAGTGGGCAATTCAAGCACATCTTTACCTCTCAAACCCCTGCATGTTAATAATATGTGTAATATCTTCCCCTAACTCCCTGTAATTCTTCCGGGATCCAGCACCATGATGTGCTCATTTTAGAGAGAAATGATATTTGGCTGAACACAGTTGTACTATGACCAGGTACAAACTGGCTATCCTTTCTTATACCTATTTTGGTTATAATTTTTAACTAAGGAGTACCTCAGGTTTCACAAATTAAATCTGCATAGTTACATAAAATTATAATTTTTCACTTGAGGATACTAGCTACATTTTTATTCCTAGACCTCTTGGTTAATCTTGAAATATACAAATTTCTTCCCCATTTATCATGAACACATTAAAGCTAATAGGAGATTTGGAAGTTTTAACTTTCCAATAAGGTCTGTACTCAACTTTCTTCACATTCCTGGTTTGAGATTCTCGTGCTCTGTCAGTTCTAGCTATAACTCAAGAGCAATGCAAGTGGGCTCAAACACAAGTGAGCTCAGGCCCTGAGCACTTATAGCTGAGATGTCCCACAGGCAGGGAAATAGACAGGAATCACTGGAATGTGCAGGCCCAGGACGTGGCCCTCCCACTTCCAGGTTTATGTGTCCTCAATTTATAATCTGTTTCTATGTCTCAGACTCAAGAAACACATTGCTTAGTCTCTTCTGTCTAAGGTGTGTTGAACACCCTCCAGTCTAGGCTGTCTAGGACAGTCATGGTCATTCTACTTGGAAGTTGGCCAACTTCCCTGTGCTGCTGTGCACTCACATTTCATGATGGTTTCTTACAAGGAGAAGCTGTGCAAGTGGCACAGACCCTACAATTATGACGCCATCATTGGACTTGGGTGTCCTATTAGGCAGCTTGCTTAAGTTTTATGACTATTATTGCCTCCTCTATAATATGCAATCTACACCTATGATGCTTTTAGTACCTAGAACTGAGCTTATCAATAGAAATGAATACACTCACAGGTAATAGTCACCCAATAAATAACAAATAAAATGCCTATTTTAAAAATATATTCTACACATTCGATATTATCATAGAAGCCTCAGACAAAATATAACAGAGAAAAGGAAAAGTTATGTGGTTTCACATTAAGTACTATTGGTAATATTTTTCCCATGTTATAACTGGCTGGAATACTCCACTCTTTCTAGCACACACACACACACACACACACACACACACACACACACACACACGATGACATTGAAATACAGCTGATCAAATAAGTTAAAACACTTCGATTTAAAGATCAAATTTATTAAAATCTTCCAGCTGATGCTAGGCATATGCAGAGCCAGTAGACCTTCCAGTTGAAATGAATGAAACATTTGGCCCTTCATTTTTATTTGTTAAAATTTTGAAGACATTGTTAATACTTCATCTTAGTTGTTTTAAAAGATAAAGCATTTGACAATAACAGATACTGAATTACATGGCTGAATTAGCAAATTAAAGAGAAAAATATGGAGCTAGGAAACATTTTTTAAGTTTTTATTTTTTAATGTTAATTTTTTAATGCGATATTTTCTTTATTTACATTTCAAATGCTATCCTGAAAGTTCCCTATCCCCTCCCTGCTCCCTTACCCACTCCCACTTCTTGGCCCTGGCACTCCCTGCACTGGGGGAAATGTAGGGATTCAGAAAAGAAGATTTACATATGCAGATAACATCTTTAGATAAAAAATTACCCATGAAAAGTCTATGGTTAATTTGTTGTTTCACTTCAGCCAATCATCAGGTTCTCAAAACAATAAAAATGAATGTTTTTTAAATTAATCACCATTCTTCTGCAATAGCACTTGGAGTAAATGAAGTGACTACATGACAGTTTTTTTTTATGATGTGTCTTTTATCATTATATAGTTATATGATTTCTTCACTCTAACTTTCTCATGTGGTTGTCCTTTAAATGAATATATATATAGAACAACTTATCCATCTAACACCCTAAAGTGAAGTTCGATTTGCTATCAGCTTAAATTCTTCTGAACACTGCCCTGAGCATACTTGCATGCGCATCTTGGTCATATTTCTGCACATTTTTACCCAGTTTTAGTAGTTAATACATAGAGGAGAAATACTGAGCCTGGGATACATGTTTTACTCTGCTTTCTGTTGCTATGATAAACCATGACCAAAACCAACTTGGGACACAAAGGACTTATTTCATCTTATATTTTCAAGTCACAATCCATCACTGAGGAAAGCAAGGGCAGGAACTCAGAGCAGAAACCATGGTGAGAGTCTATTCACTGGCTTCATACCCAGCTAGCTTCCTCATACAACACAGACCAACCTACCAGGTATTATGATGTCTTCAAATTGAGGTTGTTTCTCCATATGAATGGAATTATGCCTTTTTTCACTTAGTGTAATGATTTCAAGGTTCTATAGGATGAATATTGAAACTTTACTCTTTTACTTACTTATGAATAGTATTTCATGGACCTCAATTTGCTTATTTATTTAGGGACTGAGCTGATTACGTATTTTGCAAACTTGACCCTAGATAGTGTCAGCTGAGATAAGACCTTATTTGGGAAAATGTACCCATCAAGATGGCCTGTAGGCAAGTATGTGAGGGCATTTTCTTAATCAGTGGTTGATGTGTTAGAGATTGGCCCACTGTTGGCAATATCATCCATGGGCAGGTGTAGTGGCTCACGCCTTTAATCCCAGCACTCAGGAGGCAGAGGCAGGCGGATTTCTGAGTTCGAGGCCAGCCTGGTCTACAAAGTGAGTTCCAGACAGTCAAGGCTATACAGAGAAACCCTATCTCAAAAATCAAAAACAAAAAACAACAAAAAAATATCATCCATGGGCATACAGTGCTGGATTGTGTAAAAAACCAGGATGATCAAGTCATGGAAAGTGAGCCAGTACATAGCTTTTCTCCATGGCCACCATTTTAGTTCCTACCTCCAAGTTCTTGAATTCAGTTCCTGACTTGAATTCCTTCAATGATGGACTGTGTGACCTGGAATTAAAAGCCAAATGAGGCCTTTGGAAGGCCCAAGTTGCTTTTGACCATAATGGTTTATCACAGCAACAGAAAGCATTTAAGTTGTCACATTTTTAAATTGTTTCTAAGGTCATATTTTTAGAAATCTACCTTTCATTTTCCAAATGGCTGGAACATTTATAACCTATATCATGTAAATGCCCGGTGCCTGTGGGGACCAGAAGAAGTGGAATTACAAGTGATTGTGAGTCTTTATGTGGTTCTGGGAACCACATCTAGGTCTTCTGCATTCTTAACAACTGAGCCATCTTTTCAACCCTGACTTTGGGTTTTTAAAATTCATTTGTAGGACAATGTTGCCTAATTGAGTTCCATAAATATTTGTTGCTTTATTTTCTTTTACAATATCTTTACTGAGTTACAATAATTCTTCCTGTATGTTGTATAAAGAAGGGGTTCAAGCTCCTTCTAACTAAATTACCCTTAGGTGTTAATTGGTTAACATATTTAAAATTTTTAGCCTATAATTAGAAGAGAGACACTTTTCTTTTTAATATGTTGTTCTGCTATATGTGTGAAGGCTTGCATATCTTTTATTTTAAAATGTAGGATATAAATTTTCTCTTTATCCTAGAATATATGATAGATAGATAGATAGATAGATAGATAGATAGATAGATATTATACCTGAAATAATTCATATTTAGAAGAGTTTCTAAGAATTGGTACCTGAGATCTCTAGAGAAAAAGAATAAATAGGGCGTGTGTGGTATAAAATAAAAGTATAAAGTCAAAATTTTAGAAATATATAAATACAGATAGAAAGGGAGAAAAAAGCTAAAAGAATAGTCTTCCCCTGTGTATTTGAGAATGTCCAGACTGCAGATATTCAACAAGTTTCTTAATCAATCCACAGGGCACTGAAGACTGGATCACACAGTAAATGATATTGGAGCACTAGACAACATTTCCTCTTCTTCATCAACCTCCCTCTTCTTCCCTTAAGGTCTTCACCTGATTTGATACAGCCCACCTACATCATGAAGGGTAGCATGCTTCACTCGTGTTTACACTTTAAACATTGGTTTTATCTAATATCTGCACAAAGACAAGTTGAATGATGTTTGCCCAGACATCTGGGTTTCATGAGTGATGCATGTTTAAAAATAACTGTCACAGGTCTCAGCCCTTTCCTTCACCAATTTTGACAAGAGTTTGGTAGTGGTTTGGGCTCTTCAAAGTAACTTCACTCTGTCAATTCATCCTTTGTGTTTGTTTCCTATCGTAATAATTTTTGTACTCCGGTGCTTCTAGGTGCTTCTAGGGTTTTTTTGGAGGGTCTTCTTTTTATTTGAACCTGTTATCATTTGCCTGATTTCTCAATAGCAGGTCCTGAGAACACAGTTTTAAATTTTTCTCCTTTGCAATGTGTGCATCGATGCCATGCATGTGCTTTTAAGACACTTCAGGACACATTCTACAGGTTTTAAAGTGTCATTTTATGTTGTATTTCATTCAACATGCTTTTGTTCAACCTGTTTGGCTGAGATTCCTTTCCTTCTCTGGCTTCCAGGTTTCTTTAAAGTCATAGAGGGGATCATATCATTTCTTTTCAGGTTGATGTTCGGCATTTTACGTGTTTATCCCAGCATTTCAAAGTCACATGGCTGGCCTATAGTTTCAAGTTAATTCCTGGGAGCTCTGGGAAAGACGGGCCTCTGTGTGCTGACCCAACTACCCAGGCATGAATAAAACTAACAGGCTAAGAATGTGTTGGCTAATGCACAGGAAACTTCCATTCTGAAACAAAAAGCCACTGGGAAGAACTTTAGCTTTTGTTGGAGGCCAAGGAACTTCCCAACTGGCTGTGACTAGGTCTACTAGCCCTAAAAGCACCCTTGCTGTTTGTCTTTAAAATTTTGCATGTGAATCATGACTAGCTCAGGATTAGCCAGAGTGAATATTTTACCTACAGAGGAAACATAATGAGTGGCTTGGAGTATATCCCCTGATTTTTTAAGAAAAACAATGCTTAGCACAGGAAGCAGTTTAAAAATTGTGATGTAATGTAGTGTAATGATATAATCAGTGACCCCTTAACGCAATACGCGCTGTTGCTACTATTCTTAATCACCTATAAGAACCGATGACCCTATTGCTGAAGACAACCCACTTCAGCCCCTTGGAGGAATCAAGCTGGCACTTTCTAGAAGCCGCCCCTCTTAGCTAGCTCTCACAGAGCCGTAAAGTCAAATGTAGACTGGCAGAGACCTACGAACTTTTGAGAGCTACAGTCTAACCTGACTGGCAAGATGTGCCCCTGTGGCAATAGTGGCACAAATGCTTTGGGGATAACTAACAGCTGTCTGATTGTATTGAAGACCCACTCAACAGGAGTTATATATCATATATATATATATATATATATATATATATATATATATATATATATATCTTATGCCCATTATGGTAAACCTGACCAAGTACTCATGGCCTGAGAGGTCACAAACCCAAGAGAAGAACCTACTACTATTTCTACTATTATTTTGCTAAATTGATATATCTAACTGTTTTCTAAATTACTAATCATTAAACCCATAGATTAGTAATTCTTTAGTTCTCTTCAAAGAACTTTTAATTTATCTATCATCTATCTATCTATCTATCTATCTATCTATCTATCTATCTATCTATCTATCTATCTTGTCTGTCTGTCTGTCTGTCTGTCTGTCTGCCTGCCTATCTATCTATTTATTGGCAGTGTACAGAAGTTAGACTATGACTGGCCAAATGTAGAGAATAAGCAGCTGTAGAATACTCATCCTCACATAGGACATCTATGTCATACTTCCTACGCCCAGAGTTCAGGAAACATCATGGAAGTTGGGTTGAGAAGATCAGGAAAGCCAGATGACTGGGAAGACTACTGGGAAATAGTGTCTTCCAGTTATGGCAGGGAAGTTACACCCTTTAACTCTCAGCAGCTGTGGCAGCCTGCACTAGATCAAACTAGTCAGCATTCCAGCATGGATGGGGAAAGAGTCACAAGGACTCCTTACTAGTCGAGAAGCTACAGGCTACAGGCAGTCAACAGCTTCTGGGGAAGAGGAGTCAGTTTTCTTCAGGAATATGGCCTCTTGTAGGTTGCTCCTCCCCCAGTGGACAACCCTGTACTCATAAGGCATGGCATAGGGAGGGGCAAGTGAGAGGGGGCCCAGGAGGAGTTGGAGGGGAATGAAGAGCATATCAAATGGAAATGCCATTATGATCAAAATACATTTTGTCTACATATAAAGTTATCAAAAAGTAACTGTTAGAAAGCATTGGAATGTGTTTTATTGTTGATTATTGTATATTATTGTATATTAGACATTTGACATTTTGTATATTGTATATTATTGTATATTAGACATTTGTTCAGAGATTACTCACATAGAAAGTTATTTTCAAAAAGAAGATTCGTGACGAAACATTACTTTCCGCCTTAAGAAAGAAAGGTATATACAGGGTGGATGGGTGTAGGTTATTTTGCTCACTGAAATGGCCCAAACACAATGAAACAAACACCATGGCATGTAAACTCATGTAAGAAATCTAAAATGTCAACTTAACAGGGGGTGGGGGCGGAGCAAATGGCGACCACTGGGAGTAAACGTAAAGGATTGCAGAGATAGTGAGAGATAGTGGCCAGAGGATGCACACTTTCTGTTAAGTAAAAATCATTCGGTTCGGGAGACAACACAGGATTGTGACTACAGTTAGTGGCAGGGTGTTACATTCTTGAAAACTGTGGAAGAATGGAGTTCGAGCTTTTTTCATCTCACATAAAGAAGTATGTTAGGTAAGGCCTATGCTAATGAGACAGGTCACTGCCCCAAATCTTACACAGTACAGAATATTATGGTACACAATGTATACACATCTTTTTTCTACATTAAAGTAATTCATTTGCATAGTTCCATGATTCCTTGTCCTCAGTAATTTTGTTTTCTGTAACAGTCTAGTCACTGGGCAATTTTTGAATTCCTGGGCATTTGAGAGTAATTTTAAAAAGGCAGTAAAAATATTTCCTTTAATTGAAACTAAGTGTTATGATGTGTTTATTTGAAAGAGCAACTATCATGTTTTTTTTGACTAATGATATTTCACTCCAAGTTACAAGTTAGCATTTTCATAGTACATATGGAGTCCTGGTGTGTGTTGGACACTTCCCACTCAAACAAACCAAAACAAAAAACATAAATGTTTTTTAAGGCTGAGAAAGGCCGTTCCTGCCACTATTCTTGAAGGCTGAAGGCTGCACGGTTACAATGCTCTGTTACTATTTCCACATTTGAAAAGAATTATTAGGATTGTTTTGTAAGATTTGTTTTATCTCTCTGTGTGTGTGTGTGTGTGTGTGTGTGTGTGTGTGTGTGTGTGTACATGTGTGTGGGTGCCAGGAGAGTCCAGAAGAGGATGTCAGTTCACCTCAAGCTAGGATTACAGGCACGTGTGAGCCACTCCCTGTGGGTGCTGAGAACCTAACCAGGTCCTCTGAAAGACCAGTACACATTCTCAGCCTCTGAGATCTCCGGCCCCAGATCATTTTTCTCAGTACCATGTACAATGTTTTTACTTTAAGACTCTTGCTCTAAAAGAACTGTGACAGATACTAAAACTATAAATTTTACAATATTTATGGTTTAAACACCCAGTATTACATAAGATAAAGTGTACAAAACAGACATATTTGCATCTTTGGTAGCAGATAAAATTTTATCAACGTTTCTATTATTCAATATTTGATAATATTTAAATAAAACATTGAAATGGTTAAGGCAAGGGGATCCCATTTGATGAAAAACACAGATTTCAACTCAGCGAGTAATGCTAAGTTATTAGAAACTATTTAGTCTTGTGAGTAATGATATTTTCAATTGATAAACTTAAATTTTATAATTTGTAAACCTTGAAAAGTCTAAAAACACAAATACTGATGATAATTCATGATATTTAGATATCAAAAGAGATCTTATATTAATTTCTATTTATAAATTTGGTAGCACTTCAATATGCCAATCATATTTGCAAAGACAATAAAAACAATAAAAATTAAAATCTCCCTTTGTAGAATTCCCTAGATGATTATGCCTTCTTCTTCAACAAGATAATGCTCAGAAATCTTTCTTAAAGGCACAATACAGAGAAGACAAGACTTACATCAACACCAAAAAAAAAAAAAAAAAGTGAAACATGGCTTATATTCTACAGTGAAGTTTAGGGTCCAGAGTATTTCCTAAGCCATTTCCACTGTGACTAGAGAATAGAATTGCTGTGACCACAGCTCAAGAGTCTATGTGTACCCACATAAGAACAGAATGTCAAACTGTTAGATAGATATATGTATTAAGATAGCAGCATAGTGTGATTTATAGGATTTTATTCACTGATCATAAACATGTTACACTGTGTCTTGTTTTGTTTTGAACAAAATTCCTGTGTAGGAAACAAACCAGAAGCCCAAGATGACATCTAAAGGCAGAAAGCTCACCCCACAGCCCATGGCTCTGGAGAGAGGGAAGGACCATTTCCCTTTACACCTGTCCAATTTCTTCAGTCAACTGACTTAATTAAAATTTGCTTTTCTCAAATTGCTTGTTCAGAAATCCACAAAATTTCTAATGCAAGCCAGGAAATTGTTTCAAACACAGATTGTTCATGTAGGAACCAATAAATATTCCTGTCCAAGTCGCGAGGTTTAGCACAACAGAAGCAGAGCCTTAAAGTCTGAGATAAGACAGCTTTGTTTTACAAGGCTGTGTGAGGGACACCACCTTAATTTTATTTACAGTGCTACATATGTGGTAGATAGTATGATAACTGGAACTGTACGTCTAGCCTCATTCCCAGGCTACTAACGTAAAATAAGAAGCCTATTTTCTTTCAGGAAACATTGGAAGCTCATTGTCAATGGAGAAGAGAGTGCAGTTTATCTTGGCTATGCTGCTGTATCAAAATGACTGCTTTTTGTTTTCTCTACTCCTAAGCCCTGTTTTAGTTTCAGGAGTGATTTTGGACTGATTTCCCTGATGGGGTTCTTCTCACTGTGGGTTATTCAGAGTTTAAGTTCAGAAGGTTGGCCATTTTCACCAAGCAGAAAGACTCTCAGCACATTGTAGCCAGAAGCCCTGCGAGGGAAAACAGTGAAGTAAAGCCCCCACCCCACACCCACGCCCCTGGAATTGGATCCTAGTGAGGCAGAGTAGGGACACGAATAAGACTGAACTCATTCATCAGGTGTTTCGGGAACATGTGGCTGAAAGAATGGAACGTCCTATCCGGTGTTATGTGATCTACACTGGCTCCCTGGTAAGTGTGTTCTACTCCAGATAGTGTCTCAGAGCTGCTGGCTCAATGTGGGTCTTCAGGAATAAGCTCACCGTCTGGAATTCTTTTACACTGCTTGTGGAGACATCAAGTAGCCTAACCACTATGGAAATCGGAATGGAAGTTCTTCAAAAGAAAATCTGAAAATAGAGCTGCTATTAGCTGCAGCTCTGCCTTTTCTGGGTGCTGACCCTAGGGAATCTGTGTCAGTGTATCCGTATGGTACAGATCCTTTGCATGAGTGATTTTCACAGCTCTCCTCACAACACTGAGTTATGGAAATAACCTAGGTGTCCAACTACAGAGGAATGGATGAAGAAAACACGGTGCATGTGTGCATGCTTGAAAGTAAGAATGAATTTATGTCATTTCTAGGGGAAGAGAATGCAACTGCTAGCAATCACATCTGAATGAACAAAGTGAGGCCAGAAAGTGTGTTTTCTCTCACTGTGGTTTCTAGTTTTTTTTATAAATACCTAAGATTGTTTCTATCCAAAAAAAAAAGGGGGGAAAGCTCTCAGGAGATTAAAAGTGATTAGTGAGATTGGGGAGGGACTAGAAAGGGGGTACACTGGGGTACAGGCAGATATGTGCAGTGAGCCTTGTACCCCTGTATGCAAATATACTAGTGAAACATTGTACTATGCAGAAGGAATATATGTCAATAGCAAAGAAATTAAATTTCAAATTAGTAAGATCATCTTTTTATGGTGCTGTATTGTCTATAAAGTATGATATTACCTATGTCTTTTGTAACACTACAATATAAATTAAGTCAAGAACTTGAGGACAAGCTGCGGACAGACTTTTCCATCTCTGGCCTTTGACATCACAGCCGTGCCTGTAGCAAGGGCTCCTTGTGTGGCCTTCCTTTCTCACTGCCTGGCTGGGCACTCACATTCCCATGCTTCTTGGTGGAAGGAAGAGGCATCCCATGAGTGATAAGAGCAGACAGCTCTGTTCTTCCCCAGGCACTTCAGCTGGCCAGTGACCTGGGCCCAGCAGACTACTATGTACAAAGGGGATGAGTGGAAGCCAGAGGGCCGGAGCTGGGAGCCCAGAGGCAGACAGTGTTCCAGTGGCTGCAGTACTTATCACCTAGGTCTTTTCAGATCAGACTTGAGCTGGGAGGACCTCTGTGCCCTTCTGACTATTTTGTAAGCTTCTTGGTATGATAACTCATCAAGTACATTTGCCTGTTTACTAGGTATAAAAATCACATTCTAGTAAATATTGTACATAATTAATGCTTATTGAAAGATAAATCCTATGACATAAAATCTCTTTTGACATTTACTTGTTCATTTGGTGTTTGCCTGCACGTAATAGGTCCACATGTAAAGGACATGTTACGGGAGTCAGTCCTTACCTTGCACTACGTGGGTTCCAGCATGGGAAATCAGGCCCTCCCTGTCCTCCCATTTCCAGGTTTGTTAGTACAACATTTTCTTGCCTATTGGCACTGTTTTATTTCCCAGCCTGAGCTAATTCTTCAAGCTTTTGAATGCTTTCTCATGTGTGGCCATTGCAGTCTCTCTACACTGGACTTGATGAAGCCTGGTTACTACCTTTTCCAAGACATTGTAGATACATCATTCTTCTATAATACTCTTGATTCAACTCTTACTTCTTATTGATAGTGTTATAGCCACAATTGTTCCTGTTTCCTCTTTCTCCCACTTTTGGGGACACATTGCTTCAAAAATTGATGAGTTATGTGGAACTTGCTACAGACTCTTTGCTCTTCTAAAACTCAGTTGAAACTCATCCCCCAGTGTGATGGTGTTAGGAGGTGAATCCCTAAGAATCCCTAAGAGTTCATTGTAAAGAAGCAGCCCTCCAAATGGGATAGTGCCCTGGGAAAAGAGACAGAAAGCTGCATGTTTCCTTCTAGCCCATGACAACAATGAGAAGATAACATCCTGAGCCAGGACACCAACACTTCCAAGTCCCTAAATTGACAGGCACCTTGATTGTTAACTCCTTAGCCTCCAGGACTGCACAAATGTATGTGTTAGTCTGAATAGACTAAGTGCCTCAATTCCCCAAATGCAAGTTATTAATCACCCACAGAGATTTGTTACAGTGTGAAAGGTTAAAGTATTGGAAAACCATGATGAGATTATTTGAGAGCTATGTGGTAGATAACTCTGAAGGTGCTCACCTCTAGGCCATGCATTAGACTGCAATGCCATAGGCTAGTCATAGGCTCACTTGGGGACACTCACAATATGGAATTATATTATACTTTCTATATCACTATGTTTGCATGCTTCCAATTGTCGTTTTCCAGAATATTTTTTCTATATGTAGCTTTAATCTCTGTACTATACTATTTATTTCCATGTTTATTTGGCTATCATTCTCTTGAAGCCTTAGCACATTTTCTTAGTTCTTACAATCTCAACACCTTTCCCATAAATCCTTGATCATAGCCATTTATTTTTAATTTCAAACTTCTTGGCAACTCAATTGAAAGTTTATTAGTTTACTTAATAAGCAGGTCTGTTTTAGCTCTTACTTGCTAGGAGGTGCCCACATAGCTATAATTTTACATAAAGATCTGTCTAGTGGGTTAATGGAAAATAAATGATGGTCTTACTACAGACATATCTAAGATCAGCATGAGTCCAAGCAGACATCTGTTGCCCTTTCTGCCATACATCTGCAGAGAGATCTCTGCAATAAGCAACATTTCAAAAAGGTCAATCCTTGTTTAAAAAAAATACAAACTGAAGCAAAATCAGAGTATCTTTTGTAGTTACTAAATGAATAAATAGAGACCTGTTAAGAATGCAGTAAAATTGCTGAACTTATGAACTCCTGAAAGACCAAAACTGAGGAGTGTGGAGAGCTTCCATCTGTGGTTAACTCTGTGCATTCATGGTGATTGCACATTCCAGACTCTGTGCTCCATGTCAGTAGGTGGGTACTCTGAACACAGTAACCAACTCCATAATTGGCTTATTCAATGGTAATTCCACAGAGCAGTCATCAGCCAACTCTAAAGATTATCCAGCAGCATTCTTAGTGTTAGTAAAACAATATGGATCAGTTCATCAAGTTTTGAAAATCTGATGCAATGCATAAAATAATTGACTACTATACAAATATAAAGTCAAGATTAATCAAACACCTTATCGAATTCAAAACAAATAACTTTATTAAGCTAAATTTACTTTAGATTGACAATCAACAATACATGTCACAGATTTGCTCTCTCCCCCTGCTTTTTCCATTTCTCCATTTCTGTGTTTGTTGGTTTGTTTTTTGAGATTGAGTCTCACTATGTATCCCAACCTCAAACTTGTAGCAATCTTCCTACTCTGCCTCTCAAATTCTAGAGCTAAAAATGCAAGCTACAACTAACTCCCAGAAATCTCACAGATGGACAGTAACAAAACATGGGTCAAAATGGGGTCCTGCATCTGGCCTGCCACAGGGCTAGGGCCACTCACAGAGGTGGACGAGGGAAGTTTTGACTGTGTGTACCCCCACAGCACCACCACTCGGGCATTGGGCTGTGAGAAGCCACAGAACCCTGCTCAGGGGTTGGGAAAGACACAGTCTGAGACCCCTGTGGAACTGCCAGGAGCTGGCTCTCGGGTCCTGGCCTTCACTCTTGGGCAAACACCAGTAAATGTAGCCTGCAGGCAGGCTCTGGCCCAGAGCAGAAGGGAAAAGGGCAAGAGGAGGGCTCCGGCTGGTTACCACAGGGATGAGAGTCCTTGGCTTGCTTGGGTGAGTGGCTTGGGTTGGTAGAGACCATCTGTGCACACCGAGAGGCTTCCGCAGGGGATTAGATGTGCAGTTCATTAGGGGAAGACATGTTCCATTGCTCCAGCACTTGGGACCTGATGAGAAGAGGCAGTCCATGGTTTTAAGGTGTTTATTGTAGAAAGGCAGAGAGAGGTAGAATAATAGAGAAGTAGAGGCCGGCCATGGCCACGTGGAGTTGGCATGGGGATGGGGGGGTTGGGGGGAGATGGGGAGAGAGGGAGCAAGCAGGAAGCAAAGGAGACAGAGCAAGAGAATAAGAGAGGGAGGAGGGGGTAAACAGCCCCTTTTATAGTGGGCCGGGACTACCTGGCTGTTGCCAGGTAACGGTGGGAGTGGAATTCAGAGAGAATACCTGGCGCTTGGGGCATTGCCTATGTGACTGATGGCCAGACACCTCTCTGCAGGGGGGCTGTGGGAGACTGAAGCTATGACAAGATCCAGGGGCCCAGGAGGCATGGTTAAACACCTGCCACTCCTTGTAGGTGGAAGTCACCACCTACCAGGTCACCGGGTTCAAGGCCTGTGCTTGACCAGGGACCAAGCTGTCTGTGAAGAGTTACCACCACACAACAAAACTTACAACGCATTGTTTACTCCAACCGCTGGTATCTCTGCTACAGATGTTTCTTTGCCTGCTTGGCTGCTCACCATGGAGAAAGTGAATCTTATGCTTGAGAATGGTTAGGGAGTGTGATGCATCATCTGGGTGGAGGGCTAGTCCACGGAAAGACAAAAATGGGAATCTCTGGACAGAAAACCAGTCATATGGAAAGTATAATCTACTATAGAAGATTCTTCAGGAGAAACCAGTTAGTGTCCTCTGATCAACTCAAGTCTGGCACCATTTACCCAAAGGTAACAGAATGAAATCTTGTCTCTTGTTCTTCATTCCACTAATGATGGAGGAGGGGTTTCAATAAACCAGTCTCTAGAAAAACTGACTTATTTCTCAATGCTGGACAGAGTTTGTGTGTTATGTCCTACACTAAGCAAAGAGACAGACCCCTTGTGCTTGGAGTCAGCTGTATAAGGTCTATTTCTTGGGCTTTTATCTATGGACTTCCAATTATTCTTTACTGTTCCATATGCACAGACATTCATCTTCATTCCTTTGTAGCAATGTTCATTCTTGAAATGTGTAATACACAGACACCTGCTTCGGCATACTGATACGATGGCATGTGGGCATGGCCTTTGGACACCAAATGGGGTTACACAGGGAATGTGAGGCATTGAGAAAAACTTGGCTACAATAAAAAGGGTTTGATTACAAAGTGACAAAATTCACTCAAACTCAAAAGCATAATGAATGTAAAGTGGTTCTCCCAGCACTTATCAGAGAAGATGCATTGTGGTTCCCAGCACTGAGGAGTAAGTACTGCATAAAACATCCTGGCTGACAGTCAAGACTATTGCACTGTGAACCATAGAGTCTCACTGTCTATGTTCTATTTTCTGATGTTATAGGAATCCAGTGGCTTGGTTATAGAGAACAAACACATAGCTTTTTCCTAGCATCAATCCGCAGGATATAATCAAACCTTTAGACTGGGTTGTACTAGAATATTTGATGCTACAAATTGTTTCACTTGCTGGCTTGAATTTCATTTTTTAAAAAATTGCTGAATGCATTTTAGATTGAGAGTAGGGCCGAATTCTGAATATTATCTGAAACAACCCTCATTAGACTTCTGCCAATTTGCATAGTTATGATAGGTGGCAGCCTCCACTCTAATCATTGAAAATCAAAATATTGATCAGCCTTGGAAATATACTGAAGATGCTATCTGTCCTACAATTTTAAATACCCAAAGGAATTTAATTATTTCTCTGAAAACAAATATATCTGTTTCATTTTCTATGCAAATTTGCTTTCATCATTAATACATTTAGGGCTTTTAATCAGTAAACACATTGGGTCTACATGCCTATTTTATCTGCTTATATGCTTGAGGTCATATAAAATTTGCAGGGGGAGTGTGGAAGAACAAGATATTTTGTCCTAAATAAATTGAGCTAGATTCCTGATTAGTGGCTCACCATAAGCACAAAGACTTGATTGGAGGAGTGAGATTTTTAATCCAACAAGACATCAATGGCATCCAATAAGACAGGGTTCCCATGAGCTTCGGAAACCTTTCACTTTAGCTAGTCCACACATTGAGGGGAGTAGGCTGGGGTGGGGGCATGGAACCTCTGTCCTCCTTGCTGAGTATTTATATATGTTATCCATCAATTGTATCTTTAGCAGTAATAACATTTAAGATAAAGCAGTAAACCCAAAGTAATAGAATGTCTATAAAAAATATGTAGCCAATTAATCAAGGTTGGGTTGGAGGTCAAAGGACTCTCCATCTGTAACTCGTTCATCTTCATAAGCTCTGCATGCCAGACATGACTGGAATCTGAATAAGGGCAGTCTAATAGGACTGAGACCTTTAGACAAAATATGCCAGAGTGGGACCTTTACAGTGTACTGACCAGTGTCCCATAGAGAATCGGATGCAGCTTTGCTTGGTAGATATTCTAGTATTGCAAGCAAGTGATCTATGAACAGGAAAAAAATCCATATGTTTTTTGTTCCAGGTGTTCCAGACAGCATTAAAAATGATCATTTGGGGGCTTTCTGAGCTCCTTGTTTCAACAAACTTAAAGTCCTGGAGTGAACGTGACCGGTTAAGCCACTCTGTCCCTTCCCTCCCTCTCTCTGACTTCCTTACTTGCTGACACATCTAAAAGCACACCAGGCAGGCAATTAAGCAAAGGGGATTTAACAAAGGAAATTGGTTACACAGATGTTGGGAGCTGAATGAGTAGACAGGGAAGCCCTGAGGCATTGCAGAAACCCCAAGTACAGGAAGCAGCCGCCCCCTCAGCCTGACACCCAAAGGAAGACAGGATGCTAGGATCCTGTGTCATCAGCCGTTCAGTCATCAGTTTCCAATAATTACTATGTGTCTGCACTGTCTTCCCACGGAGTGAGCCATTGGAACAGAAACTGGGGGTGATCCTTCACACAATTCACATAGGGTCATGCTCAACTCCCTGGAACAAAGTCAACAATAAAGGGTTGCAAATTCCGTTAAATCACAGTTAAATGGCACAGCAGTCTTCATAGTGTAGCTCCAGAGACCACAAGTGGACCTTCTTCTTCCACCCTTTGGATCAATGGGGCTTGAGCAGCCAGGTAGAAAGAAGAACAGACAGCAAGGGTCTGAGCTGTTAGTAGCAGAGTATGGAGACTCAGCAAGGATTACCTAGTCCCTTTGTTCCTCTCACTCATAGCATTTCTTCCTCCCAGGAAAGGGCAAAACCCCTCTGGAATGAGTTTTAATTCCCTGATATTCAGCTGACCCACACTAAAGCAGGAGAAGGTTAGCAACGTCCCATCACTGTGTTTTTTGGCTAACCCTAACAAAAATTGTAGTTCATTCGGTTTACCTTGAAAGAGATGTGAGCCATTAGCCATGAAAGCCCAGGACTGTAGAGAAGATTCACTCCTGAGGTGTTGGCTCAAGGTAGGACCTTACTTCCTGAACCCCAGACAGCCCCTGTCAACTAAATGTACACAGCTCAGATAGGGGGATGGAGAGTAAGGAGGTGCCACATGTGTCTACAGAAGACAGATGAGTGGGGGCTAGAGTCTGGCAAGGAGTGGAGACCAAGGAAAGGGGCACTGATCACTAGAGTCTGCAGGAAGGCCATGCAGAAGGAGGGTGATTTCATTACACAAGGGATAGAACACAAGACCAGTCCTCCAGTAAAGATGGAGCCTTGTGCATGTGACAAAACATCAAGCACTGATCTTTCTCTGTTGCTCCCGATCTACAGGAATTAGAAGTTAAAAGAAAGGTCAAAAGCACTACCTGGGAGCCATTAAGGTCTGGCTGATCCTGAAGTTGGCTGTATTTTCCCTACCAGGAAAATGACATTCGGCGTTCCTGCCTATCTCTCTATAAGATAGTATCAGCTGAAGATTGGAGTACTGAGCTGTATTACTCTGCCCAGGTCCAAGTACAGAGAATAGGGCCTGGCTATTCCACCAGGCTTTATAGAAATGCTATATAAATGTAGCATGCAAATATGATAACTTCAGCTGATTTCCTCAGGGTTTGCCTCTTCTGGACCATTGCTCAGGCTCTCCATCTCAAACCAGTATGAACCCCAAGACATTGTCTTGTCTTTAGGCTGCTAGCTGTGCCCAGGCCTCTGAGCCTTCTATAGCCCTCCCTGGCTTCAAATGAGAACTCCGGGTCGGAAGCCTTTGTAGCATAGAGCTTGCACCCTCTAACCTTTGTCTCCAGGATCCTTCCTGTCCATGATCATGCTGTCTCCTGGACCAAGTGTCTGTCTGTCTGGTAATCGAAACAGTACTATTCAGAGCTAGGCTTCAGCAAAGCTCTCAGTGCAGCCCTGGGAGCTCCAGGAGAATGACAAGGTACCTTGTTTCTTCATCTGCAGAATAGAACTGGTTGGAAGCATCTTTACTCCAGAGCTGGAGATCAGAATTAGAGGAGTTAACATCTGTGAAGCCCCACGCCTTGCTAGTGCTGCTCAAGTGTTTGTGGGGAGGCAAAGAAATTGAGAGGAGGGAGGGCAAAGGAAAGAGAGGTTGAGGAAGGGAAATAGAAGAAGAAAGGATAATTTTAAATTGACTTACCTTAAATATACTTGTGCTGGTTAGTTTTTTGTTAGCTTGACACAAGCTAGAGGCATCTGGGAAGAGAGACTGGGAAGAGAGACCCTTAATTGAGAAAATGCCTCCATCAGATTGGCCCATAGGCAAATCTGTTGGAACATTTTTCTGATTAATGATTGATGTGCGAGAGCCCACTGTGGGTGGTATTACCCCTGGGCAAGTGGAGAAAAAAAAAAAGAGCTTCTGAGAAAGGCATGAGAAACAAGCCTGTTAATAACATTACTCCATGTTCCTTGCTTCAGTTCCTGCCTCCAGGTTCCTGCCTCAAGTCCCTACCCTCATTTCGTTCATGATGGAATATAGACAAAAAGATGAAATAAATCTTTTTATCTCCAGATTTCTTTTGGTCACAGTGTTTATCACAATAAGAAATAAAACTAGGACCCCATTAAACACACACACACACACACACCATTCAGCTTGTCGTTGCACAGATATACTCTCCAAGAGCTATTAGATAAAATATTTAATTTGGCTAGGAAAAGTAGCTTCTAATGACTTACAAGGTAAGAAAGAAATGTAGATATTAAACATTAAGTAAATACAAAAAGACAGAATTGTGGTATGGCATTGTTCATTTTGAATACCATCCTTTGTTTGATGACAATGTTGCAATAATTCTTTGGATATAATCTTCCTCTTTCTCTGGAGGAGGACTCTAGGATTGAACTGGTCTTCCAAAGTAATTTTGTCAAACATTCAAACTTATGAGAGAAAGAGACAGAATGAAACAAAGTGGAGGTCTCTGGCAGGCTCCTCCTGAGATAAACATCTCTGCCCTCTTTCATCTACAAAGCTGGTGCAGTTGGACACTCCCCCTGCAAGGTTTGAGATCACATGCAGTATTTTAAAACATGATTATCAGTCTTGTTATCACAAAAGAAAACTCTCACAAGGATGATAGATCATTAAAACTTCCAGAGAAGAAACCAATTCCTCCTTTTCATCTCATTTGGAAGTAAGTGCCTTGAGCTCTCGCAAGCTCCTCTTGTTTTCCCCATTCTTCCCCCTCCCTTCCTTTCATACAGCTTCAGGAGGGACATGAATCGGAAAGGGTCAGGAGTAAAATAATGCTGTCTTCTCAACCTCTTGCTTTCTCTCTCTCTTTCTCTCTCTCTTTCTCTCTCTCTCTCTCTCTCTCTCTCTCACACACACACACACACACACACACACACACACACACACACACACACACACACTTTAGCATGTCTACAGTCACGTAGGGCTGCAGGAGAAAGTCCATGAGTCACTCTGGCTCTTCTTGGCTCTCCTGAGCTGTATCACCTGTGACTACAGAACCTGAACTTCGATGAGGTTAAATAACTGAAAAGTTAATAATAAAGAAATTAATGAAAAATCAAAAGCAAGCTCCATTTATTTTTAGAATTTGGAACAATTCCTATGACCCTTTTCAGTTGTCACACAATTTGTATAATTTGATTTTATTTCAAAAGTAAAATGAACTTTTCTGGGTGCTTATAATTTGGGACCAAACTAGGAAAATCGAAGCACAAGGGGAAATTCTATTGATAATTTATGACTGCCACATATGTCTATCATGATCTTCTAGATCCAGGATCCTCTGACAGCTGAGATAAGCAAGCAGTCTGAGAAGCTTGACCCAGCGTCTTGACAGCTGAGCAGATGACCAGTCTAGATGAGATTCGCTTCTCTGTGCATCCATAATCAATATAGTCCTTCTTCCCCTAACGATGGCAGTATGAAATGAGAGCAGACCGACCAAACCCCTGATTCCTGTGTATGTATGTCCTAGGAAAAATTGTCATTTCTTCAAGAGTCCTTCCAAACAGAAATATACAGATATAACGTGGAAGAACTTCTGGATCATCCATCATTTAGAAGCATCTATCCTTCGGCATGTGAAGCTCTGTGAAGGTGAAATGCACCTGTGAAATTTCACAGAGGCAGAGCAAATGGGGCTAAACTGCCTAGGTTTTGCACGGGGACCATAGGAATGGTGTGACCCATTGTCCTCAAGTCAAATGCAATAAAATGGATATGGCTGCCGAGATCTTGTTGCTAAATACCTGAGTTATTTTCATAAAATGAGACATCCTTCAGATTTCTAACTCCTTCTCCAGAATAGAAACCCTATTTCTTATTTTCTACAATTGCACGTGGTGCTTTCATTGTCGCTGTTACTGTTTGGGTGTTTGGCTTATTTGTTTGCTTTCATCCTGACTTTTCTCAGTGTTTGTCAAATGCCAGAGATAACCACATACCAATTCCCAGAGTTTATGAATGTGCAAGAGAACACGAAACATGTATGATTCAATTAAATTCTTAAAACTTGGAAACTACACAGATATCCTGAATGTAAGCAATTCCATGGGCTCTGAGAACCAGAGAACTGTCTGCAGCTCTGGGTGACGGAAGGACTGAGATGAAATGGAAGTTAGAAGGATTCCATGTGAGAAGGCTCCACTGTCTAGTGTCTATTCTGAACTTGGAGGAAGAGGGCCAGAAGCTAGAGAACACACATTCCATCTAGAAGCCTGACCCAAGTTTTGCTGACAGCCTGCTAAGAAACAGAGCTCAATCTTACAACCACAAGGAACTGGATTTGGCCAGCCTGCTTGAGCCTGGAGACAGATTCCCTTGCCAGAGATTCCAAGGATGGCAACAGCCTTCCCTCCAGTGTGTGAGTCCCATGCAGGAAGTCTCGCTGAGTCACCTTGTCACTGGCTTCAGATACACACAGATCAGATGTGAACATAAGCATCTTTTGTCTTAAGCATCGAACTTTGTGCTTATTTGAACAGCAACCACAGAGACATGCATGTTCCAGGAAGTGCAAGCCTTTGTCAGGGCCTGAGATACCTGCTCCTGCTTTTGATAAGTACCTCTCATTCTTTGTAGAGACTATGATTAGGTCAGCTCAGCACCATTCACCGCCTCATAACCAGCCATTGGTCAGGGGAGAGGGAATCTAATGAGCAAGATGCAGTTGCATCTATCTATCTCAAAACTGACATACAGGGACCCACCCCTGAAAGGTCATATACAAGGATGGGTGACTGTAATGAAGGAAACATTACAATAACAGCAGCTGCCAGTATATAGCTAAAACTTGCATGGACCCACAGATGGTGGGTGAGAATGAGGAGGCCCCAATTACATGACTGGGTTGGGTTGTGAGAGAGCACTAGACAGAAACAATACAACATATGGAGATCTAAGCATGATGGGACCTTCAGTGGAGGAGAAGAAAGGCTTCCCTTCAAAGCCTGGAGAGGTTAAGAGTAAGAGAGAGATAAGAAGAGGTAGGAGGGGACAGAGACATGATACCGATGGAAGACAGACAGAAGGAGCCTCTCCAAAGAGCCGTACCATCCCTAGTTCAAGTCCCCTGGACAAAAGAAAATTCTGATTTTTTTGTAACCTTTTCAGAGTGACACGAAGTTTCACATCATACAGTTTCATTCAATATAGCACATGACAAGGAGCACAGAGGAGCCAGGCATCATAAAATGAGAGCTGTCAAGTCACAGCACAGAGTGTTTCTTAACTCTCTGTCCCAGAACAGACTTCCTGGAGGTGTGGCCTGATTCATGCTGCAAGATCCAGCCTAAAGGTACAGGCCCAGGTGTTAACAGAGAACAGTCATCCACAAGATAGAGCCATCAAGCCTACATAAATTCTTATACCTTTGGGCAGTCATCCAGAAATACTCTCAAATCCACAGTAAATGGCTCACACTATTTACTGAACTGTTCATGTCATTCCCTAGAAAACCACTGTGATATCTACACAGATGCCAATAAAGAAGCCATAGTAGGGCCAAAAAGCACCAAAGAAGTTAGTGAGCAGTTCACAACCATATTACCTAGTCTTGGTATTCGTTCTTGTTATATCAGTTTGAGCAGAGGACACTGAATGTAGCATGGCCAAGCTCCAGTCATGACTGCTGCTGCACCCCTATATTCTTTGTAAAAATGTGTTTTCCCTCTTATTTATTTTATTTATTTTTTATTTAACTTTTAGCCTCTCTCTCCTTCTCTCTCTCTCTCTCTCTCTCTCTCTCTCTCTCTCTCTCTCTCACACACACACACACACACACACACACACACAGTATACATCAATGCCAGGGCTTATATGAAACTCAGAGGAGAATTCATGGGAGCCGGTTTTCTCCCTCCACCATGCAGGTCATGGGGATCCAACTCAAGTCATCTGGCTAACATCAAGTGCCTTATCCTCTAAATTGTCTTACCAGCCAGAATGTCAGGGTACTGAAGTGACTTATTCATAGCCAACCTAAGTGTGTGAAACAAGCTTGGGATGGTGGATTAGTCCTCCCAACACAGTTCTTGAAGGACAAGAAATCTGAGAACTAAGCCAGTGATTTGTATCTTACTATAAAACTCTAGAGAGGCCCTGCTGTTTAAATTAAATGTACATGTATCTAGACTTACCATGAACTCTGTCCCAGATAAAACATCACAGACTGGACTGTGGTTAACATGGATGACATGGCCTAGTGGTTAAACATGTGCCTAACAGGCCTGGCGTTTAGGTCTGCAGAACCCACATAAACACTAGGTGGGCATGGAGGTGAAATTCCAGCCTAGGACAGCAGAGTCAGGAGGATCCCAGAACAAGTTATACAGAGAAACTAGCCATATCAGTGAGCCTAGATTTAAGTGAGACACCCCACCCCAATGAAGAAGATGGAAGAAGGATTAAGGGTGACTCTTGCCATCAACCCTGCACTTCTACATGCATGAGTAAGTATCCAAACGCATGTACACACAGGCATGCACACATTCATGCAAACATGCATACATATACACACATGCAAGAAAAAATGGAAAAAATGAAACATTACAAACTGAAAATTCTCTTAAAGCACCTAACTTACATATAATCACAGGTGAGCCCAGCCTAACTTTAGCATGCCCCAAAACACACGTGTTAACCTGCACACTGTTGGAAGGATATCTCATCCAAAGCCTATTTTATAGACAGTTTTGAGTATGCCATATGATTGATTGAATACCCTACTGAACATGAAAAACAGAATGGTTGCCTAGTTAGACCTTCCCACTACTATAAGGCAGAAAATGCACACATCAAATCAACAGGAGTGGCAAGCACTGGCAATGCAGTGCAAACTTGCAGTGCTTATTCTCCAAGTTTCTAAATTCTGGTCCTGGAGCATGAGTGCCATATCCCCTCATCCAAGCACCATGTGGTAAGAGCTGCCAGCAGGCGCAGCTCACACCTGAATCAGCTGGGTCCTTTGATTTTTGTGCCACAAAAGTGTGCATGTGTGTGCATCTATGTGTGGCAGTGCTGTGGAAATGGAAACACCATAACTTGGAAACAAGATCTTAAAAGACATACCCTGTATCCCCTTGTTTCTAGCTGATCTTATCTCCAAAGAGAGCATCTGAATCACACAATGAAACCCCACTAAGTACTAACAGGATTGAATATCATTACAATAGAAAGAAATGCCAAACACAGTGATCAGGATCCCAGCAGTCATCACATTACAGAAGTGTTAGGAAATTGCACCTAGGAGGTCCTGCAAGCTGCCCACTGCAGGGATCTCTCTGCCCTCTGTCCCAGTTCTCCGTCCCCTTTATCCTACATAGGAGCATACTTTATGTAGTCTTCCCATCTTCATCCTCCTCCACATCTTTGCACTCTACCTGGCAACTCAGAGGCATACTTGAAATCTTGTGGACAGTTCTTGTTCCCAGCACCCCCTGTATTAGAGAGAGTTTAGGGAAATCATTGAATCATTCTATTTTGGCAAGCGCCCAGAAACAGATCATAGTGAACCCAGATGACAGCTAACACAAGAGCAGAAGAAGAATCAGTGAGCCAATTGGCTCTGCTAGCTTATTCACTGTATCTTCAAGCTATCATGCTCAGGGCCTGACCTCTAATGTCTCTCAAATCAAGGCATGTGTGAACAAAAGGGATTTAACTGAGTGAATATTTTTCAACCTGTTTCTGGATTAAAAAGAAGGCAGAACAGATTCAAAGCTCAAGGAAGAGCTGCATTATGTGAGACTCTAGTTTTTAAAAATAAATGACAGAACCCTCTTAAAGAACAATCATGTAAAGATGTCTGAGGCCAGTTCTTGTTAAATGGTCTTTAAGCAGTCACCACCATGGTAACAAAAATGTAGGTGGAGTATTAAAAGAAAACTATTGGTGGATAGGCGCTTGCAGGTTATAGGCATAGAAACAATAGGGTTAGTTGACTTGTGTGGGAAGGCATGAGTGGGAAGATCTCAACTATAGCAACCATGGCTTTCCATGGACAGTTTGGGTCAAGTCTTCTGTTGTACATAGACCACCAATAGCACCAGCTCATTGAAAGCCCTGTGCATTTCAGATCTTTTTGCAGAGCTTAGACACAGGCTGATGAAGCACCTGGATGCTCTCCCATCCTTCACAGATGACTCACAGTAGATGCCTAAGGCAAGAGTGTGACAAGGTGCTTCGTGTAGGGTTTTATTCTCTTCAATTTCTCCAGGATTGGTAAGGAAGGCAGAAACCTTGGCAAGGTGGCATCAAGACTTTGAAGGCTCTTTAACATGTCAAGTGGTAAATCAAAATCAATACCAGAAGCAACCCCTCACTGTGGTTGGGAGATTAACATCTTTACAAGATAATAAAGGCAACAAATTACATCTGCCAGCACTCAAAGCAAGATACTCATAAAGACGTTCTTGGGTAAGCAATGAGGCCCCATGTCTTGTCCCATCAAATTCAGGGTAAAAGCTGGAATCTGGCCTGGAGGGAGCTATAGACTGGCTCCAAGGTCTGTGTGCTTAACATGATGTATCATCCAAGAAGGCCTTGGAGGATCAGCTCTGGTTGCTGAGAGGATGCATTCGGGAGTCCTAGAAGTGGCAGCAGACATTTGAATGGGCCCTGTCATTCTCTATCCATGTTCCTGTCCATATATGGTAGTCATACACATAAGTCCCCGAGCTGTCCCAAAAAAATATGCCTTGGCAAGCACAGCCAGCTGACTGAAGTCAGGAACAATGTCTTCGGAGCAACCAGAGTGTCCCAGCTGGGACCCTGCTTCAGTGACTGTTCCAATGAGCAGACACAGTGGGGACTGATATGGGGGGCTCTGCTCAGTGAAAATCAACTCAGCTCACCTGTTGCCTCCTCCATTTTCCTTAATTTTCTACACAATCCCATGCATGTCTATCCTGGCACTACTACAAACCAAACCCAACAGCTTGCTAAAAAATGCTATTCCATGACCAAGAAAGAGTTATTCCAGCAATGGAATATATTGGGCCAAGGGACAATAGGCAACAACTGCAGTACACCCTATTAACAGAATAAAAGAGAAAGAAAGCCTCATGTGATTATGTTAATTGATGCCAATTGAACATTTGACAACATCCAATAAGCTGTCATGATAGAAGCACTCAACAAACTAGGATTAGGAAGGAACTTCTTCAACCTAATAAAGTACATCTGTGAATAGCCCACAGAGAAGAAAGAGCACATCTGATGGTGAAAGCAAGGCCAGAGGCTTTCTCCTTGACCTCAGTCCTAAGTATCTAACCCCTGAGGAGAGAAGTTCCTCTCATCTCATTAATGCTAGGCAACACTGCACTGGAGTTCCCAGCAGGGAACTTATGCAAGAGAAAAAAAAAAAAAAAAGAAACTTAGATCCAAGAGAATGCAAAACTATTAGCAGATGGCACTATCTTCTCTACAGAAAGCCCTAAAGGAACCATACCCATAACCATGTTCATATGTGTTCACAAGAATGTGCACACACAACCACACACACACATGTATGCATGCATACACATGTGTTAACAAAAAAGTCCATATAGTTGCAGGGTAAGGGGGAAATTATGTTTCTATACATTGGTAATGCATAATCTAAAAGTGAAAAAAGATTAATGCAAGTAGAAAATACTTATGATTAAATTTAATCAAAAGATGTTTGACTTGTATTTTGAAAACATGTTAAAAGAAAGCTAAGACACTAGGTGTGATGGCACACAGCACTGGGGAGGCTGAGGCAGGAGGATGAGTCATGAGTTTGAGGCCAACCTGTACAACACAGAGAAGCTCTTTCCCAAGAAGGAAAGGAAGAAGGGGAGGAGAAGAAGTTAGAGAAGAAGAAGAGGAGGAGGGGGAGGGACAGGGGAGGAGAAGAAAGAAATCTTTAGTACATATGGACAGAGAGGATATTCAGGGCCAGAAAACTTAAATCATAACCCTCACATATAGTTTTACATATTTTATGTAATTCCTTTCAAGAGTATAAATGTGACATTGACACATAGATAATCAGACTCCAAATTCACATCATGCTGAACATTAAAGAGCCCCATTTAAAATGATCCATATATCAGAATAGAAATGTCTCCAAAGGCATACAAGTGACAAGGGACACATAAAAGCTTCTTGTCGCCATGACTCCTTTGGGAAATATGACATTTTGTAGGTACTAGGATAGTCATAATAACTTTTCTTAAACGGTTAGCTAAAGATGCCGACACTCTGGCAGCCTCATTCATTGCAGGTTAGGGTAAAAGTAACCCAGTCGTAGCAGAAAGCAATCTGATGCTTCTTCCAAAGGCTATAAATAGATCCTCCTTCTATCCAGTAGTCACTACTATCAATGGGAACCTTTTCCTAGTTAGGTCAGGAGGTGATTATAAATTCCATATTGAGGTAATTATAACAATATAGATGAATCATCTTGTGCTATCATTCCAGGCCACAATCAGAGGAAAGCAAGCACATCTCTGCTGAACATGGGTTTGGTTTGGCTGGGTTGGGTTTTTTAAAAGATTGTGATAGAAGATGCATGAGTTTGGGCAGAGAGACTCTTTGCCTTGGGATTGGAAGTGTGTCCAATCTTAGAGAGCAGACAAGGCAAGCCTTGGGATTCATGTAGGGAAAAAATGAGTAACTGGAATTCCAGAGAATAAAAGCATTGTAGGGTCTGAACTTAGAAAGCCCGGATCCTGTAACTGATTTCTTGTTTCTTTATCTGTCAGTTGTCAGTGATCTATCCCTGCCCCAACATGTGGAGGGTATGGAAGGAGATTAAAGCCTTTGAGGTTTCACGGTTAAGCCTAAGGAAGACCAACCCTGCGGCTGCGAGGTAGTCCCCACGTGTGGTATCTCAGCAGAGCCCAAGAAAGCTGCTGCACACCCACTTCTCTCACAGTAGACCAGCCTGAATGCACGTTCCCAGTTTGCAGGGTAATGCTTTAAATGAATGTTTGCCCAGTCTTCCCCTCACTTGGGGACAGAATCACAGCAAAAAGCCAGGCATGCTCACTGACTGGAAGACTGGATGTGGCACACCAGTGAGAACAGAAAAGGGTTTGGGCACCTGCGGTTCACTTTGATAAGCTCTATTCCAGACACAGGTCTTCAGACCTGACAGGGACTTACATAGCATTTCTCTGTCCTCCTCAGATATCTTCCCTCTGATTGCCCCATCTCTTCCTAACAGTCTCCCTTCTTTCCGTTCACTGCTTTCAGAGATAGTACTTAACATATCCTCTGGTAGTCTGGAAATACGGTCATGCATTTCAGAAGGCCATAGGTGGGGGGTGTGGACAGAAGGCACTGTGTGTGGCAATTTCTATCCCTCTTTACTTTCTCTTCCCTCAACCTGGATATTCTTCTGCCATTCACCTCAGTTCTCTATACTTGATCCCAGTCTCTTAACCCTGACCTTGAACTCAGCTTGTCTCAGAGGGAATACCCCAGCAAGGGCTGCTCTGCAGCCTGACAGATGTCTCAGCCAGCCCGTTTGGCATTTCTAGTTTTATTTTCATCTAACTTTGCTCATTTATTATGAACTCATAGAAATTTTAAAATGAACAGAAAAAAGTCCTGTCAGTACATCGAGTTTATCTGGTTGCTGGTGTGCTCTTGCTCATGTTGGTCCCATGATCCTCTGTGTTCTGTAACATCAGCCTATCTCCTTATTTTTAGTTTGTCTTCTTTGTTTTTCTTTCTTACAATTTGCCTGCTTTATTTTCTATAAACACGCCTTTCCATTTCATCGGGTTTTGTCCAATGTCTTTCAAGGCTCTTGGTGAAAGTATGTTATAATCCTACTTTGGTCCCACTACTAAGGTTAGATTTTCTTTGTTCTGTTTTCTCATTCCTTGTTAGTAGATTGTGCATGCCAATCTGAAACATTTTTATTAAAAAATAAATAAATAAACAACCCTTATTTCTGTATACCCATGACTGCTCACGCTGGTGACATGTGGGCTGGAAGCTCCTGGTGCTGACAATATCACACTGGAAAAGTAGGTAGCCACTGGACCAAGCTGCTGAATCAGGAGCATGAGGTGTTGTCAATTCCAGAGGGTATTGACAGCAAGTTAGGGGACTGGATCCTGTGCCCCATCGCTCTACCCTCCCGGGATCTGTCTCAGCTAAACCCAAGGATTCCACCATTCTTGCCAGCACTTGGAGATTGTGTTTAAGGAACATGAAGAAGAGAATATGGAAAAGAGGAGATTAATGTGGGGAAAGCAGAACATGACACAAATTTTACTTTAGCAACAGTGGAGATTGGACCTCTTAAAGCAGGTAGGAATGCTATCAGGGATGGTTGGAAGATCCCGGAAGACAGAGAGTCACTTGACAAGTTAGAAGGAGGGGACAGATATGTGACAACACAGTGCTAAGCTTGGCCCACACAGCTCAGTGTTACTGCAGTGTTGCAGCATCTGATGCAGGTGAGGTGGACAGGAAGGGCTGTCTGAATACACAGGCCTCGAGCACCTGCTCTCCCACACACCATTTTGTAATGGTGGCATGGTATTTCAAAAAGTTCTTTTTGGTGATAGTGTACAGTTTGGACGATGGGAGAAAAGACTAGATACAAATGATGAGGCCAGAGCAAGAGGCAAAAGATGACTCAATCCTCCTCACTGAACGTGTCTCTAAAATACAATTACCCACAAACTGACATCAGCATTCTCCTTGCCAAATCTCTTCATTTTGAATGCAAGGTGTGTTTTCAGCTAGGGGTAATTATCTAATTATCTGTTATCCAGTGTGTATCGCTTCATTTTCTCCTCTTTCTCCCGCTTTGTTTAGTGTGTGGCTTTTGGCGGGCTTGAGAGAAGCATGAGTCAGTTGCCTGTCAGCACAGCTTTGCAGAGGGGAGCGCATCATGGCAAAGGAATCACAGTTGTCTCAGGAGCCGGGTGGTAATTGATTACTAATTACTGAAAATCATGTCTGAAGTGGAGGAGGCTCCAGCCCATTTTCCAAGGCTTGGGGTAATTAGCAGACAATCTTGAGACACTAGTATAGGCCCAAGGGCATTGATATCTGAGGAGAAAGAGGCTGTTGACCATCCTGATGGGGTCCATTTGTTCCCTTTGGGTGACAGGCCACTTATTCTCAAGCAAGAAAGAGGAAGGGATGTGGGTTAGGACAGGGGAGCTTCTTTCAACAATGTTACGCAGAAGTGGGTACCCCAGAATTAGCCCCAGCCTTCCCTAATGGTGTGGAGGTTGGGGGTGGGGTGTGGAAGCAAAGAAGGTAATCAAAGCTCTTTGCTTTCTTAAAACTCGTAAGGGTAATACTACAAAAACCGCAAGTCTGATCATGCTATTGCTCTGCAGCAAGACTCCAGTGGCTTCCCGCTTGCCTTCATCCAGAAGGTTCTCAGTGCAGCTTGGACAGCACTCCAGCTTCCTCATTCTGCTTCAGTGCTCACAATAGAAAAGAACTGGATGCTGGTGGCTGTGGGGAGTGCCTCTCCTGAAACTCCTCAGGACCTCGAATCCATGAACATCTGCATTGACCACCTGACTGCTCTGTGGCAGGGGCTCTCTTTGCCAATGGCCCCTCGTTCTTTCTCTTAGTCCTAACTGACTCCTGCCAGCAAGACCTCTCTGAGCTCTGTCACTATGCACTTGCATTGACTCATTTTCAATGGGCTTTACTTTGTCTCAGAATCAAAGAAAAATACAAAAATCATGAGGAAAATCTTCATATGCCCACTCTTGGTTTTCTCTTACGTCTTACACTCACATGCCAGTATGCTGTAATTAATAAACCTTCATTGATACTTATTTTTATATCATTCTACAGCCTACTGTTTACTCAGAATTCTTAGTTTTTGTCAAAGGTCCAATAACTGTCACTAAAGCCTCCTCCAGGCTTAGCTATGATTGTGGTATGGTTTGTCCCTAAACCGTCATATACTAGAACATGCTCCTTAGTGCAGAAATATTGACAATTGTAGGACTTTACAAGGTGACAGTTCTGGGTAGTGCTTTGATCCCCCGAGGGCCCCACCTTCAGCATATGGAGTTCTGAGATCTTGATTGGTTGGTCTGAAAGTGAACCAGCAGTGAGTCTGGCTACTGACTCTGGCTTTCCATCTCACCATGGGATATCTCTCACACGGTCCCTCCACCCACCATGCAGACCTCATTAAAAGCTGATCAGATGGCCATGCCATGTTATTGAACCACAGAACTCTGAGACAAATGAACTTGATTTTTATTAGCAATCAGCTTCTCCCACTCCATGAAGGTGTCAAGTCTCCTGAAAGCTTTTCTCTTTGATGGGTTGGACAGTTTGAGGATAGTTGTTCAGATCCCTCTGTTTGAATTTGCCTTATGAGTTTTGCCCCATAATCTAAGATAATGGTCTTGCCAGAAGAAATCATATATGTAAAGCACGGTTTCCATTGTACCATGTTATCTAAGTACTTTTCTGTCGTTGATAAAATACCATGATTGAGGCAACTTATAGAAGAAACAGTTTATTTTGGTTACATGGTGTTTGGGCAGAAATCTGGGAACTCACATCTGGAACCATAAGCATGAAACAGAAAGAGAAAACTGGAAATGACAGGAATTTTTTAATTCTCAAAGCCCAAGTCCAGTGATAATGTATGTCCTCTGACAAGATTGCAAATCCTAAGCTTTCCAGACAGTGTTTCCAACAGGGGATGAGGCAATCAAATACCCAAGTCATGGGGAGCATTTCCCAATCAAAACACCACACATAGCAAAGATACATTCTGTCATTAAAGAAGGAGCCTGATCAGGAGAACAGAGCTAAGAACTACATTAGCACATGCATCCCAGACAGAGGAGGGTGGAATAGTTGAAGTCATAAGTGAAAAGGAAGCAAATGTTAAAAATCCCAGATCCAGGGAAATCATTCCTTAAAATTGAAAGACAAGTAATTAAAACTGCTTCTCAAAGGTTGACTCTTCACCAGAAGCTTTGCCTTGTGGGAAAGGAGCAGAAATAAGCTCATCATCCTCAGAAAGAGGAAAACAAGCTTGATGCAGCCCAGACTCTGAGTAAAGAAAGGAGGAGCCCAATCAATGGAGGGAAAATGCTGTATTTTATACTCTTCCTTTACTTAAAAATAACTTTCTAAAAAGAGTGGTCACAACATATCAGATATATAAATGAAATGCATAAAGGGGGACCTTAATGGACAATCAGGAAGAGATGGCTTACTGTTGTGTGACAATAAACCATCTGGAGTGAGACTTCTGCTCTTCGTGGCCAGTCAGCCATTGCTGCCCATTCTAAAGGGCACGCTCAAGCTGTTTGGAGGCCATAATTGTTTTCTGTCTACCTGTTTGTATACATTTTATTTGTTTGTATCTGTAGACAAATGAGTACCAACACAAATGTGTGCAGGTCAAAGGATGACTTTGAAGAACTGGTTCCTGGTCAATCAAACTCAGGCTTTCAGGCTGGCTGATGACAAGTGTGCTGGCCTGCTGACTTATTGCTCCCATCTTTGGGCTTCCTTTCTTAAGAAACGCTAACTGAAGTGATATAAAGCCAAAGAAAGCAGGGGAAAAAAGTAGAGAGACAAAAATAAATAAGAAACAAATATAATGAGAAAACAAGAACATGGTAGCCTTGACCTAAATCTCAATAATTACCCTAAATGTGAATGGTCTAAGTCATAAAATAAAACACACTGTCAACATTGGCAAACTAATCACGATCCAACTGAATGTTGCCTAAAATAATCATCTTAAATCGATAATTCCTAATTTAGGAAAATTGAAATAATTTTTCAACTTTGTGAAGGGTTTATCAGTGTTTGATACATTCTTTTTTAACACCAATTTTTACTTAAAATGTTTTTATACAGTATGTTTATCACATTCTTTCACCCCCAAGCCCTTCTTATCCTCTCTACCTCCTCTGTATCCACCCCTTCTCTTTTTGTTCTCTTTCCCTATTAAAAAAATTAAAATAAAAACTAAAAATAAAATAAATGAAAAATAATAAGACAAAAAAGCATGGAAATGAAGGGGTGTGTGTGTGTGTGTGTGTGTGTGTGTGTTAACCAACCGCTCCTGGGCACAGGCCTTGCCCTGGAGTGCAGTTGTTATACCCAATGGTAGTCCACTGGAGAAAACTGAGTTTCCCTTTCCTGCAGGTATGAATTGCAAACAGCTTCTTGGTTAAAGGTGGACCTGTGCTACTCCCCTTTCTCAATGTTGGGATTCTGTCTTGTTTAAACTGGTGCAGGTCTTATACGTGCTGTCTTCTGTCCATTTCATGGAGTGGGGCTTAAATGTAATCTTTAGAAAAGGTTTGGCTGCTCTCATACATGACCTCTGTGCCCTATGGCACAGAAAGTCAAAGCTGTTTGTAATGTAAGATAAACTGTTTATTGTGACACAGCCCACCACTCATGGAGCTACACGTCCATGAAGTCTCACAGAGCACGAAAGGAAGAAGACTAAGAAGAGAGCATGCTTCTTCTACTCCACACTGATTTCAGGGTGGAAAATGGAAGGAGAGATCATTGTTAAGGAGAAAGAGGGCTCAGTTCTTCTCCACAGACAACAGCTGTAAAGTTGGTTCCACAAAATTGATGATGTCAAAACATGAGAGGCTAACATTGTTAGAACTTTAAGAGAAAATAGGTAAACCGCTGTGCTAGTGGCCGCCCCTTGGCTATGGTCTCTGCTTCCCTTGGCTATGGTCTCTGCTTCCGTGTTCTTAGTTACCTATGGTCAACTGGGATTCAAAGTTTTTGATGTGGAGCTTGAGAGATGGCTTGGTGGGTAGGAGCAGGTGTTGCTCTTACAGAGGGCCAGAGTTCACATGTGTATGTTACGCAAAGTTCAATAATAAATTTAAATTCTAATACTAATATTAATACTTCAATACTAAACTAAAATTGTTGGCCATCCTTTAGAGAAAGCATTGGATCCAATAAGTCACATTTAATGTCATAATTGAGTTCAGGGCAGGGTGACACTCTTGTTGGCCATCTTCTTGTGAAGTCACTGGACCTGAAGAAGCCACACTAAATGTCATAATTGATTAATGCATGATGATATTCCTGATACCAAGCTAAAGATAAACTCTTTGTCTGACAGTCTGAAGGACAGAACTAAGAGCCAAATTCCACAAACAAGCTGATTCCACTGTGACTATGATGAAACTTCCAACTCCTCCTGACCATGGAGCCTGCCCTACAGGATGGCTGATCCATATACTATGAGAGTCCATTTAAGAAAATTGGCTTCCCTTATGAGCAGGTATCAGCTTCTTGGTTAGTGATGGGACTCTGCCTACTTCTAAGTGCTTCTGTTTTGTCAGCTTTGAACCTGTGTGGGTCTTGTGTACGCTGTCAGGGTCTCTGAGAATGCTTCTGTGTGCCAGCCCTGTTCTGTGTCTCTGAGGCAACCTATATGTGACAAGGAACCTGAACTACTTCCTGGTAACCAGTCATTTACTTTCCTATTGCTCTGCCTCCGTGTCGCCTGAGGAGATCCTTGATCCATTTGGAGTTGAGTTTTTTGGAGGGTGAGAGATAAGGATCTACTTTTATTCTTTTATATGGAGCTACCATGTTTGGCCAGTTTTCATTTTAACAGAGTATCCATACTGAATATTGTTCCCTTTTTATTTCTGTATATTCTTGCCTTTATCTAACTGAACGAGAATGCAGCACTTCTGGGTTAGAATTTTCAAAACCATGTAAGTGTTGGGTAAGAGTGGACAACTTTATTTTATTCCTCAGGTGATGGGAAAATATTTAGTCTTTTATTATTAAACACTGTGTTATCTGCTTTCAAGTTAAGAAGCCCCCCCCCTACCCTGTTCCTACTTCAAGGAACATTTTTGATATAGATAGATGCTAAGTCTTGTCAAATTAATTATCCAGATCAATTGATAAAATCAGGTAGCACTTTTTTAGATATTACAATTTTATTTTATGTTGGCTTTCCATAATTAAAGATAAATGCCACTTGGCTGTGATGTATTAGTGTAGTGATATGTTGATGTACTTGACTCCTTTTGATGGAAGGTTTGCGGGTTTGTGTATCTGGAATATTGCTTCACAAGCTTTCCCACTTCCTCATTCCCCTCTTTTCTCTTCCCTTCCTTTTTCTCCACCTAATCTTCCTGGTTTTGATATCACAGTAGTGATCACGGCCACTGGAAATTCCTATTCTATATTCTCAATGAGAGTGTATAGATGGTATTGGCTTAATGCATCTGTTCTAACTCCCATGGAAAACTCTAGGCTAAGAATGAGCTTCCACTGCGTGTTCAACTAGAAATTCATTTTATGGATCATTATACTGCTATTTTGATTGCCTTCTTCTTGCATTTATTCTAGCAGTCTGTTATTTTGGGGAGAAAAGTCTCTTTTGGTTAAGTTGTTGAATGTATGCATGTACAATTCATGACATGTTTAATATCCTTTCATTTAATTTTCTGATGTAGCCATGACTAGCCTAAAGTCACATATGTCCACCTTTAATGTTTATGGATTTGGTACTGACATCCTCGTTTTAATTCCTAGCATCTTTCCACTGTGTCTTCTCCATCAATAGTGCTAAACAAACGTTTATGTAGAATTTGTTTTAAAAACCAGATATTAGCTAAGTTCACTTTCTCTAAGCTGTCCTTCTGTTTTTATTTATGTGCATATTCTTCAGCCAGTTGAAACTGATATAGCAAGCATCCATAGACTAAGTGACCTATAAACAACAGAACTTATTCTTTCTAGATGCTGGACTCTGGAGGTAGGGTGCCAGCCTGGGTGCATCCTGGTAAGAGCCTTGAGGAGATTTCTAATGAAGGGAGAAGCACACCCACAACCTCTACAAGGTTGCTAATCCCATCCATAATGTTCTAGCTTCATGACTTCAGCTAATATTAATTATTTCCACACATCACTTTGGAAGGTAGGGTCTCAAGTGAGTCATAAGACATGCCCAAGTGAGTCGTAAGAGAGGCACGCATCCAACCTGTAGCAGGCTGTCTATTTCCTTAACTCTCCATTCTGTATTCACTATCCCCTTCCCTATGTGGGCTCCGGGTTATTCAGCTTTCCTTTTTCTAATTCCTTAAAATGAAGGTCTGGAGTTGACTCTATGCCTTTCCCTTATTTTCTACTTATGCTAAATTATTCCCTCTGATTGCTATCTTCCAATCTCCATTGAGTATTAATATGTAGTATTTCAATTTCATTAATCTCAAAATATTTTTTTTTGTTTGTTTTTTGAGACAGGGTTTCTCTGTGTAGCCCTGGCTGTCCTGGAACTCACTTTGTAGACCAGGCTGGCCTTGAACTCAGAAATCCACCTGCCTCTGCCTCCCGAGTGCTGGGATTAAAGGTGTGCGCCACCACGCCCGGCTTCAAAATATTTTATAATCTAGTTTTTTTGTAAGTGAAATGTAAATTGAGCACAAAAGAAAGAAAGAAAGAAAGAAAGAAAGAAAGAAAGAAAGAAAGAAAGAAAGAAAGAAAGAAAGAAATGCACACTTCAACTGCAGGTATGTGCAGAATCAAGCACATTGATCAACAAATGTATTAAATAGTCATGAGAAAGGCATTGCATGGCCCTTTCTTAAAGAAGCTCAAAGCTCAGTATAGAAAGGGTTTAACATAAATAATTGCCACACAAGAAACACAAGGAAATTATGACTGAGTTAGAGTTACATGAAAGAAATTTGGATAAAGTGGTAATTATGAACATTTTACTTTTGAGAAAATATTCTTTGGGATTCCATACATGTGTGCAATGGAATATAATCACAGGTACCTCACTGTCCCCTCTGCCTCCCTTTGCACCTCTCAGGCTCTGGCTTTTCTTAGAGCCTGCAGATTTCCCTGCTTTCTTGGGATTCCTGCCACCTTCACAGGAGTTTTCATGGTGGATTAGCTTTCCCAGCAGACCTGTGATAGGATCTAAGCTAGTGGTTAAGAGAATACGATGGATAAAATTCACTGTGGTAGTAAACCATTTTGTGAGAGGAGGTATTTCGTAGCACCTATGTTTCCTCAGGGAAAACTGACTTGACTTTACAGTTGGTGGTTTTCGAGCAGGTTTAGAAACTTTCAAAGGATGTGCGTGTGTGAACTGTGAAATTGCTCAAAGCTAGGACACAAGATAGCACAACTGAGTAGATATTAGAAGACTTAGAAGCCATTCTGACTCATGCAGTTAGCACCGTTGTTAGAAGTCAGTACAGATGCCTTCTCCTTCCAGGCTAGACATGGTTCTTTTTCATGCACACTTGACCAATCTCTTGCTCTAGAAATGCCTGCTAAGGTAGATTGATAATCTCCAAATCACAGTTTTACTGCATTTGGTTTGCCCTAATGAAGAAGAATCATTACACTTCATGTCCCTTTCCTCATAAAGGAGAAACAAACTGTTTCTTGTATGCTCAAAACAGGTCCATGAGCAAATAGGTGGATTTTCCACACCAGTTTCCCAGCTCTGTGCAGGCACCAGATAAGTGTCTGCATTTAGCTCAGTGCTGCAGATATTAACTACCAAAAGTTACTATAGACCTCATGAATCAATGGCTCAGTTCTACAAGACTGCCCCCCCCCCCAATTCAGATGCCAACCATGAGAATGGTCCCTATGTCACCCAAACAGTTTTTTTTTTTTAATTTAGCTGCACGTGTGTGCTTTCCTCATGTTCCATGATTCGCTGTAAGAGCTCACTGAACTCAAAGGAATGCCTTAGTGTTACTATGTATTATAAAGGACACACACAGGAACAGCCAGGTGGAAGAGGAACAGCACAGATCAAAGCATAGTAAGGGAGCAGAGAGGGGTGCAAGATTCCCATGCTGCCTTGTATGCCACTGCCTGTACATGTTTGTGTTCAAGGACAGAAGTTAATGTACCATGCCATTTAGGGTCTGTGTGGTATGTCCCTTCCGAAGACACGATTGATTAGCTCACTGGCCATTCATGGTTGAACTCAATCTTGGGTGCCTTTCCTCTCTATGGGATGAGGCTAAAGGTCATTATGTCAGTAGACCCCTAACAATCCAGAGCAGCACAAGGTCTCCCAGCTACCAGGAATATCTTTTATGAATATGTAAAAAGTCTTTCTATCACCCCAGAAATTCCAAGGGTCCTAGCATGCCTGTGTTAGGAGTTAGGGACTAGACCTAAATGGAACAAAAGATTCTCCAGCCGCCAGTCCCTTAGGATATTAGAGACTAAAGTTCTGTCTGCATCATGAGCTAGGCACAAAAGGCGCTTTTCTGGGATAACTGGACCCCACACTGTATGAAGGTGTGCCCCTGTATTGTTAATTGTTAATTCTGTGCTGGGAAAGAGCTAAGTGCTGGCAGGATTTTGATGTTGCGATTTCCATGGCCAGTCACTAGTTTTCTATATGTAAATGCTTGTCCTTCCTCACCTGCCCTAAGATTATCATATTAAAAAGCAAACCTCCATGCCCAAAGGCAGCCCTAAGAGATGGATCAGGAGTCATCCTGTTGCTGAGCGGCTCAGACTGGAATGTAGCTTTTGTGTAATAAAGAGCCGATGGCCTGATGTGCAGCAGGGATACAGAAGTGGGACTTGCAAGCAGGAAGAACTGCAGACAGACACTGAAGGAGGCACAGGGAGATTGATGGAACTTGAAGCAAGCAGTGAGATTCATGTGGAGAGACAGGATGTTGGAAAAGTCAAACTAAGTTAAAATAGCTAACTGACTGCCCCAGCAAAATGCCAACAACTTTAAACTAGATAGATACCTCCATGTCTTAATTAAACCTCCAGTGGGATCCATGAAAGTCCTGCAATAGCACTTTCTGTTCAAGACTGTGTATCTCACATGTTCTGGTGATTCTGCTTATGTGGCACCCATTAGATGTAGATACACTAAATCACCCTGTCTAAAATAACTCCCTTGCATCCATGTGGACCAGTCCATTCTTTTAAAGATCACTATGTCTCCCTGTTTTGTTTTTTGTTATTGATATTCCCCAAGAAAAAGATAATTTCTGCATGAGAGCTGGAGAGCTGTCACAGTGTGCTGCATCTAACACTATGGCTCATATGCAGAGAAGAGGGCTGGCCTAAGTGAATTGCTCAGTGCAGATCTGTGGCTTAACAGAAATTACAAAAGTAATTTAGTATTAATGGAGACACTGAAGGCCTGAATTTTGTTTTCCCCAAAAACAACATGGTAGTTGTGTCTTCGTGTTAACAATAAGATGTCTAAACTCAGGTCACTGGCACAGTCACACAAATTGGTAAACAATAAAGTCTAACTGATCAGGAATATGGATGTTTTGGATATTTCCATCTGCAGGACAGAAATACTTTGCTCTTATCCATGGAAAAAGCTGGGACTCGGGTGTGAAGAAAAAAGTCTGGATTTGCTAAAATAAGGAAAAGGAAAAATGTAAAATTTGTAGAACCCTTTCCCACAGGAAATGAACTGAGTTGATTTTGTTGACATTTTCATGATACATAGAGTTTTGAGCTTATTGAAATGTTGGCATGACCTCAAAACAACAACAACAAACAAAAACAAATAAATAAATACACCCCCCCCCAAAACCCACATGCACTTACAACTATTGCTATTCCTAATTTACACCTGAGAAAGTTGACACAGGTCATCTCAAGCCTGTCCTCACGATTCCTGGGATAGCCCATGAAGGCATGGGTGGAAGATGACAAGCCCTGGGACTCCAAGCACAAAGACTTTCTTAAGAACAGAATGTTGACTTTAAAAGATCTAGAGACAATTCACTAAAATGAGCTTTTGTGCTTTCCATGCAAGTGAAAAGCAATTTGGAGAAACCTGTCACCTGAGCACCAGGTTTTTGTGATGGCCATGGGGCCTGGTTCTACATTTCCCATCAGGAAACCTAGGGCAGCACCAAACGGGACTTGCATATAGCTCTTCCTCTTGCCCAGAATAGATCCACTGAGTTCACTGCTAACTCAGAATCTCTCTCACACTACAGGGGAGATGAAGATGCAAGCAAATCAGAGAAGCTACTATCCAAGGCAGGAGCTCAGAGCAGAAATTGAAGCATGGACCATAGGGAAGTACTGCTTACTTGTTGATTTCCCTTGGCTTCCTCAGCTACCTTCCTTATATCATTCAGGCCATCCTGGCCATGCATAGCACCACTTACCATGGAGTAGACACTCAATCGTTAAGAAAATGGCCACAGACCTGCCCACAGGCTGATTTGATGGAAGCAAGTCCTCAGTTGAGGTTCCCTCTTCCCAGGTATGTCTAGGTTTGGGTCAAGTTGGCAAAAACTAAGTATGAAAGTAGGTGAAGATACTTCACCAAAACTAGACAGCATTCTGGAAGTAGAAAGTCATATCAAAGTTTAACTTGGGGAGTATATTTCAGAGGACAAGCCCAGTGAAGGGCAAGTGACATAAGAATGTTGTGAGATGCAAGCTAGAATGAAGGTCCGCTAAAATAATTGGCTCAACAGAAGAAGGAAAACAATTGAAATCTATAGCCAATCACCTTTTACAGTTAGAATCTTACAAAGTCCCGTTCCACCTTATTCCTCCATCTGAACACTAACTGGCTGTGTTAAGTACCAAAACAAGTCATTTGATACCATCATATACTCAGTAAAATAATTTTCCTTTAAAGGAAAATTACTGCCTGATACAAACAACTCAACTATACCCAAATTCCCCATGTTTATGGTTATTTTTAAATAAACTACACTGATTCACATTCAATTTGTTTCCCCTGGATCAAAACAGACAGAGGGGATGTAAATATGCCACTGTTCTTTTATGGTCCCGGGAATTAAAGGAGAATTCTTGGTGTAAGAGTTCTTCCTTTCTGTATAGACCTAGTAGTATGGAGTCAGATGCAGCTCTGCCTTCTGAAATACCATCCTTTAGCACAATAGTCCACAAAAGGAAAGCAAATAGATTCAGCAAGGCCACATAGGAAGGGTATGAACACCATGCCTAGTAATAATCTTAAAAGGTTGAAATGTCAAAAAGAATAACTGATGCAGTGAGGACTTTTGCCCTGGCACCTCCCACTCAGAAAGGCCCTTGCAGAGGAGACTGTAATTGAAATGCAACCCATGATAGAAATCACGGGAGGGTTGAACATCCTTCAAAAAGAGGAGGCATACAAGACATTCTGGTCAAACATCTAGACCAAGTCTACATAAATTTCACAGGACGGCACACCATGTGTCTAGGGATAGGATACTCAACTGTGACTGCTCTTGATATTGGACTATAGAGCCAGATGTTAGGTCAGCCATGATGTGTGTTAAAAGGAGATCTTAGAGGATTCAAGGATTCACAAAAATGCTAACTAGGAAAACAATGGACTTCATATAGGGATACTTAGTGGGCATGTGAGAAAACTCTTACAAGAGAGGGTAGATATTGTAACATAAAAATGCTAACTATTATAGAAGAAAGTAAAATGGGATCTACTGCAGCGTAGGAAGGGCTCCCATAGGCTGGAGATCTAATTCAATATAGATTTTGGTAAAACAGTGGTACCCTCTAGAATGCAGGCTACTGTACGGGGTGTTAGAAACATCTATTTGAGGCTGGGTGTCAATAAAGATGGTCTGTATGGGGCTGCAGATCGCAGATTCTCTTATGTTATTGATCTGGATAAATGTCACAAATCTGCGTGCTTAGTACCACAGAGCTTAACTCACAACACTGCCCTTTCTGTTAAGATTTGAGTAATTGCCCCTGAAAAAGATGCTTGACTTTGCTGGATTTTTTTCAGTATGTGATAGCTTTGTAAATACTTTATTGTCTCATTTATTTGCTCATTGCATTTTTTTTCTTAAAGCACAAAAGGGTGAAATATTCCAAAGGATTCTTCAAAATTGAGAGCCATGCTCTATTAAGTGCTGCTATTCCATAAGGCTGAGCAAATGTTCCCCTCCCAGAGCTGGTATAAATAAACAGAAAGCAGCAGGCTCTCAAGCGTTGCCTTTGCAGATATCTTGAGGGCTCCTAAGCCCTAAACCTGATCCTAAACATTTGCATCCTAAATTGAGATAAAATCACATCTGTAACCACGTTATCTGTTCTTCATACTCATCCTCAATGCCAAGGGGCAGTTCTTCCCAGAAACATCCATCTTTTGTGATAACCTACAATGTCTTTTTATAATTAATAAAGTTGCTTTCTGCTGGCAGAGTGGAAGTATCTTATCGTCACATACAAGGGGAATGTGTGCATGGTCCTGTCTATGCATGCTGAGCCCTGGAGCCAAAGAAAAGAATCTCCTGTCATTAACTGCTCTGCCTAACTAGCCTACTTATTAAGAAGCAAGCTGTCCGTCATGCGGGATAAGCATATCAGATGTAATGGACGCCAGAAGCTGATGAAATACTTTGGCGAGAGCAATGACCAGTTTTGTTATAATAAGTTGTGGTTTGTTTCCAGTGTGGAAGGAGAAAAAGTCATTTACGATTGCTCAACATTCTTGGGTAAAATATTCTTGTCATCTGAATCCAGAGGTAGAAAAGAGGATTTATTTATTTGTTTGTTTTGCTTCATTTTTTAAGTAGAAATATGGTTTTGTAGTTGAGGGGCAATGGGAGCAAAGCTGGCTTTGGAGATGAGCCTGGCTTCGCTGCAGAATGCACAGTTGTCACTTCTCTTTGCTTGTCATCTCCCTTCTCCTTGACTGTGTTCCCTCCTTTTGACGGAGGATTAATGCCCCACGTTGTGATGAGCACATGAAATAAAGTATGGAAAGCTGTGGGATGTGCAGATAAAGACATCATCCTTCTTACTTGAAATATTTTTTTTTATTTTGACAGACTTCTCTAATGAAATAGCTGAGGGGAAAAAAGCTACCATGATTGTTTGGTGAAGGAAAATTACCAAGTACTTCCTTTTCCCATGTCTGAATTTCGAGTTTTAGGTTTTAGTCTGATTCCTTGGGAATTCATTCCTGAAGGAAACCAAAATTAAATGTAGGCATGAAATGCAGCAAACTTTCTCATAGTGAGGTAAGGAAGGTAGGTGGAGTTTGGGAAAGCATTTCCTGGAAACATTTTTAACTGCAGGACCAATGAAAATGATCAGTTCAATGATAACTGCCCTGCAAAGAGGAGAAGCCCTGCAGATTCACACAGCCCTGTGTTACTAAGCAAAATCTTTCATTAACACAAAAGTTCTATTAACATTCCCTTCGAGGTTAATGCAATACAGGGCAACTAAACAAAGTAAACGTAGAGTAAAGAGCAGTAGCAGTCGCAGTCGGGGGAGGAGAAATTAAACTAATTGCTTTTAATCACAAAAAAATACAGCCCAGGTTGAGTCATCACTAAAACAGGGTAATTTTCATAAGCATTGAGTACTCTTCAAATGTTTGAAGGATTAGCCTGATAATGTTTGTAAATTATAAGCTAAGGGACTAAGAATGAAAATCCAAGCTACCCTTGGGGGGTGTACTTTGGGTACAAATAAAATGCTACAACAGAAGACAGATTTTTTAAAATGAGGATCTGTTCAAGTTGCAGTATCTACAGATCAAGTAACCTATGAAGACAGTTGAAACAAAGTAGATGAAAGAAAGTCAGAAGGATGCTAATGGGCCATCATATCTTGTTCTTTCATTTGCTTGGCGTAGCCAAGTAAGGGATGAATTCCATGTAGTGTGCACCATGTCTTCTAGGGGACTTGCTGGACTGCTTAGGTTCTGTGATGTCTTTCATGATATGAATTCTTTTCTCAAAATACTCCCCAGTCTCCCACACATCCTCTCTCCTTTCAATTAACGCCTTCCTGGCCTTTACCTTGCAATAACAAGCTTCTTGAGGGATGGATCAAAGATGTATTCATTTCTGTTACCCCCAGTATTTCTGGGCTAAATAGAACTTAGTATTATAGTATGAGCTTACTATTAATAGAACTTACTATTCAGCACAGACCAGACAAAATGAACTGAATCATTGAAGATGATTCTCTTGAGATGCTGTACTGGGTGTATCCTGCTGGGTGTAGAAAAGGAAGTGGTGACATTGGCCTTGAGACTACCCTCTTATCAAAATGTTACACTTTTGAGCCAGGTATGGTAGCATATGCCTTGATCCCAGAACTTTGGGGTCAAGAGGCAGCTAAGTACATTGCACTCTACTTGCAATATATGTTTGTCTACATTGCAAGTTCCAAGCAAGCTTGATGGCTAGTTCTAATGCCACAAAGCAAAACAAAGACTCTTCATAACAAGATGACACCTTCATCGGACATGAGAAATGTGCAAACTTTGATTGATCTCCTCCATCTCCATGAAGTAAGTTTTCAGTGGACAGGGGCATTTCTTTTTCATTCCTTGCTGTGACTCTGGCCTGGGAACAGCATTCCCAATTGACTTGCCCATACTGGCAGACCCATAGAAGCAGGTCTGGGATTAACTTGTAACTGACTTTCTTTCAGTGTATCAAAGGACAATTGGTATTTTGCCTGGATAATAAAAATTTTATGATTCAAATAGACAGGAAAAGTAATATAACCACATACATGGCATGGGTGTGTGGAAATGATGGACCAGCAAGTCCACATTCAAGAGGAATTCAGTAGACCCAATCACACAGCCATTTTTAATACTCTCTAACCTCCTGCTAAAGAGAAGGGAGGCTGGGATATGCAGGTTGTGTAGGATGAGCAACATTCTGTGAACTGGAGTGAGAAAGAACACAACAGGCAAATGTCAGGAATTATCAATTCATTCATAAGGTTCACTCTTGCTTACAGGTCGGATTAAACAGGATATATCCAGTAGAAGAATTCCTCTAGCTACTCTCCATTCATTCTCACATGCATTCATTAAGTTGATCTTCTTGAGTGCACACTGGAAGATGCTTCCCACACCAGAGAGGCTAAAAGAGGAATAGGTCCCCATCTTGGGACACACCCAAGCAACATCTAGCCAATGTTTAAATCTGGCCACACTGAGGCTGTGATGCTAATGATGATGTGGAAAGATCACACTGAGAGATACAGAGATGGGAATAAAGGAGAGAGAAGAGAAAGAGAGACAGAGACACAGACAGAGACACAGAGAGAGACAGAGAGACTTAGAGAGACAAAGAGAGGCAGAGAGATGGAGAGAGGCAGAATGAAACCTGGAAGCTCAGCCTCTCAGTCCAGACCCAGACATCAGACACTGTAGTGAAGAAACCTTAAATTCCACATCTAATACAAAGCCCCAAACCCTACATGAGTACTATCATCTAAGTCTATGTAACTCCAGATTCTAAAGGAAGCCATTAGCATCAGGCTTTGAGTTGCAGCATCTAGTCTCCATGGCACCTATTCTAGATAGCCAGAGTGGTTGGGAGAAATGGAATGCGTGTTACCAGAGATAGCAGCTGAGTGGAGAGGTGGCAGGTCTCTTTCAATAAAGATTTGAAGACAGGAAGATCATTCTGGAAACTAAAGACAATGGCACTGTTCTGTACAAGTCAGCAATATGGCCACAAAATGCAGAAAAGAACAAATGTCATGGCAACACAGGGTGAACTGAGACTAGTTAGAGTAGTAATTGGTGTATTTTAGCCAAGTGTATCATAAGATGAGCATAAGAGATGAGCAGAGTTCAGTGTTTATCCAGGTTACAGAGGGCTTGAAGAATCCACTGGATTCTCTTTCTCTCTCCTGCAACCAGAGAAGCTCCCACTCAGAGTTCAGTACATGCATAGAGTACAGAGATACTGAACAGAGAGAAAGAGAATTGTGATCCTGGCACAAGACTTAGGAGGTGTGTGGGATAGTCTTGTAAACAAAGACACAAAAGCTAAAGTCATCAGAGAGGAAGGAACATCAACTAAGATGCTACTGTAGGCAGGACTATGTAGCATTTCTTGATCAATGTGGAAGGGTCCAGCCCATTGTGTGTGATGCCACCCCGGGCTGGTGACCATGGGTTCTATAAGAAAGTAGTTTGAGCAAGCCATGAGGAGCAAACCTGTAAACTGTAACCCTCCATGGCCTCCAGGTTTTGGACCTGCTTGACTTCGTGTCCTGACTTCCTTCAATGATGAACTATGATGTGGAAGTGTAAGACTAATGAACCCCTTTGTCCCCAAGTGTCTTTGGTCATGGTATTTCATCCAGCAACAGGTACCCTAGCTAAGCCAGGAGGGTAGGTGACTTTGAGAAGGCCCTGACCCCAGCTGTTGTCTGATAGAGCCTTGGTAAGATAGGTACAGAATGAGGACAACCACATGAGCCACAATAGGCTCATATTTGTGAACAAAATCAGTGACTCATGTGCTGTGTAAAGGAAACCAAAGATAAAACAGTTGATATGACAACAGTTTGATTCAACAGTTCCCAGAGATTGTTCTAAAATATTTTGCAGAGATAGAGAAGATATAAATTTACTTACTTATTTATTTATTTATTTGTTTAGGATATAATGTTAAATGTCACCTGACCATGAAAAAAACCTTTAGTCTAAATTGAAATTGAAGTGACCTTAGACATGTTCACAATCATTAGGGAATGAAATGAATTGTACTAGAAGATATTCTGGAGAGAGATTTGAGTTTAAAGGCATAGCAGCCTGCATTTTGTGATTCCTTTAGGCAAAGATGCCAACAGTAACTCCTTTCTTACATACCTGAACCCTTTCTATGGTAATTTTTGTTTTATCTCAGTGCATCTTTACGGAATCTATGGGATATAGCCTTTGTTTTTCATGAAAGTCTGTAACAAATTTCCTAAAAGGAAAGCAAGGATATGCTCTAAATCATTGTATCATATACTTCATGGTCATTTTGAGGACTGACATTATCTGCAAAATTCTGTCAAGTACTATGATTGCAAATGTGCATGTAAAAAGAAAAAAAGAATTCAAATACCAAGCTTTGATGAATTTTAGGCAGTTAGGAAATGTTCAAAGACCAAAATAGAGAGCATGCAAATATTTGTTCTCTGCCTGAACACAAGTCATTAAAAGTCTCTTTGTGTTTGTTTCTCATCTCCTCATGTCTAGCTCTGTCTGTCATGCTCAGTGGCCTTCCATCCCTCTGTCTCTATGTGGGATGTGACTTATCTGCTCTGGAAATGTTTAATAAACTTGGTCCTTACAAATACACAGGGACCACTCCATTAACTGTAAGCTTTTGTAACTCACTGAGCTGTGTTTGCTTTGTAACCAGTGCTTAGTGTGCTGGATTCGGATGTGAGCTATGATTTTATACAGGGAGATTTGGAGGGCAGTGTTACCAGTGTCCGTGAAGCCATGAGTGGGGCAGCTTCAAAGAGAAGCGTCTGAGTTGCAAGCAACATTTCAGAGGGTCACATGACCAACTAGGAGCCTAAGGAGAGGGAAAAATGAAAATACATGCTTTAAATTTTTAATGTATTGTTTCAGAAAACAATGGAAATATATGTATGTATATATCATATTTTGATCAAACTCAATTCTCCTTCACCGAATTTTCCCAACCATCCACCTTTTCCCCTTTAACATTTGAACTTCATGGGTTCTCTCACAAGAACTGCAGAGTCCACTCAGTGCTGTGTGCATGGATTTATGGAGCTTGGGTAATGATTATGTGCTGGGTGCTTTTTGTCAGCTTGATGCAAATGTAGACACATCCAGGGAGAGGACATTTCTATGGAGAAATTGATTGGCGAGTAGACAACTCTATGGGGGCATTTTCTTGATTATGATTGATGTGAAAAGGCTCTCAGCCTGTTGTGGCACTACCCCTGGACTGGTGAAGGTTGGGTCATATAAGGAAACAATCTGGATAGGTCATGGGGAGCAAGTCAGTAAACAGCACTTCTCCATAGTCTCTGCTTCGGTTTCTGCCTCCAGGCTCCTGCCTGAGTTTCTAACCTTGCCTTGCCTTGATGATATAAGTATGTAGATAGATAGATAGATAGATAGATAGATAGATAGATAGATAGATAGATGATAGATGGATGGATGGATGGATGGATGGATGGATAGATAGATAGATAGATAGATAGATAGATAGATAGATGGATAGATGGATAGATAGATAGATAGATAGATAGATAGATAGATAGATAGATAGATAGATAGATGGATGGATGGATGGATGGATGGATGGATGGATGGATGGATGGATGGATGGATGGATAGATAGATAGATAGATAGATAGATAGATAGATAGATAGATAGATAGATAGATAGATGGATAGATATAGATCTCAAATATATATATATGTATGTATGTATGCATGCATGCATATATCATATACATGATATAGTCGAATACACCCTTTCCTCCCTGAGTTGAATTTGATCATGGTGTTTATAATAATCTAACGACAATGGCCTCTGGGGGGAAGCACCCCTGAAGAAGACAAATTTTCTCTTTCTCAGCAGCCATCAGTTACCAATAGCTACTCAGCATGAGGTAGAACTTCAGGAGAGCCTCTCCCATCCATGCTAGAATTTTGACTGCCTTGATCTCCAGATTTTGTACGTGTGGTCATGGCTTCTGTGATTGGCTTCCTGCTCACCAAGGCACTGAAAGTACGCCTCCTTAGAATTCATTTTATTTTAACTTTTTTTTGAAACGAGATCTCACTATGTAGTATAGACTAGCCTCAAACTTATGATCTTACCTCAGTTTTCTCCTAACACCCATGGTAGGATTAAGTCATGCACCAGCCTGCTCAATCTAAAAATGCATTTGTATTGTATTGTGGCTCCTTCTGTTAGTAGCCACACATCATCTTCACAGTTGACACTTTCCTGCAAAATTAACCATTAACATTTTAAACTCCTCCTGGTCCAGCACCCACACTGGACTGGTCCCTGTCCAAGTCGCTGAGACCTACTGACCAGCTTTCCTTCCTCCACACTGCCAGGATAACATATGGGCTTTGTAGACCACCTTCTTTTCTACCACTACACTCAGAGTTTCTACCATTGACAAAGAAGAAATTAAATACCTGCCAGTGTGCTGGGTAATAGCAACAATGTAGAAGCCTTTCTAGCTCATAAGCATGAAATGAATTACTTTTAGCCTGAATAATAATACAATGGATGGAAAATCATAATCACTTGCCTATTTCTAGCATGGTCAGGTTGGCATAAACAACTTGAGAGCTCTTAACCCATTTTATCTTAAGTTGAGTTTGCTGACTTCTTCAATGTAAAGAAATAAGTCACAAGGCCATGCCTTCTGTCTGTGGCCTTGGGTTTCAGAAGAGGAAAACTTCACAGAAAAACACTGCTTATCCCCCACCTCATCACTGCTCAACCAGAGGGAAGTCAGAGCTGTGATGCTTGTACCATTATCTGCATGCACAAGTTCAGCACATGTGGTTCTCTGTGTAAACAGGATCTCTTGTTGGCTTTGCCTCCCCACTGAGCCCTTACACCACTCTTAGACAGCAGCATGTTATTTCCACTTGACACTTGTCCTTCTTTCCCACAGTTGCTCTCTCAGAACTGGCTGCTCTAAGGGTCTACAGATGAGACCCCATTCCTACCAGTACCATACGGTACATGGACAGTATGAGTATGAGCAAATGCAGTCCCTGGGTACCAGTGCTGACCTGCAAAGTCTGAATGAAGGCACCCTTGGTAGTTTATATCTGCCAAAATACAAAGCCACGTGAGCAGGCATTTGGACATGATTTCTTGGCTTATGCTCAGCACCAAAGTGTGGCCTCAATGTGACATTTAACAAACTAATGTGAGGAACCTACATTCTCACTAGCTGACATTGCCCCTGGTCTCTAGGTGAGGTAAAGGACAACAGGTTATTCGTATGTGATCAAACTTTATTATGTCACCTGTCTAGACTCTTGGTTACAAATGTTATTATTTTCTTTAAGTCTTTGTTAATATTATTTACTGATATTTGCCAATATATTTCTCAAGGGAATAATCACTAAAAGTATTTAGAAAGAATAGGAAGTCAACTACTGAAGAGGTATTAGCAGTGGGTTAACCTTATATAAAGAAAAAAAAATAGATTTGAAAACATCCATAACTTGCCCAGGTAGGGATCTCTTGAGATGAAGATTAGAATCTACACAGTGGTCACCAATAGCTATAAGGTTCCACTTGGAACTTATTTTTAATTTCTCTCCACTCTGGTGCAGAATGTCAAGCAGTACTGTCTTCTAAAGGCTGCACTCTGGAAGGAAACTGTCTCCTTACAGAGGCACTATGTACCATTCTAGCCTTAGACAGACAACAGACAGAACACAATATATTTTTTCTGAGTTCCCCAGAATGGAGCAAATGGGTCAGATGTATTTGCTATGATAAATTAAGAGGACCAAAAGGAATAGGCAGCTCTCTTACAGATTTGGAGAAGTTTGGGATGGCTCTGCTATGTATTTAAAGCCACCTTTGTGCCACATCACCAATACCTCCACTTTGTAAGAGTTCATCAATCATTTATGAGCTGTGGTCCTGAGTGTGTGTATGTAAAGCTTATTTTAGTCTTCTTAGGTAAGAACACTGCATAAAATTCAGGCCTGCTTAAGCAACCCATTACCATGAGTTCATCTGAAGCATGGATGGGGCCTCAGAAGGATTTCTATGCTCTGCTCAGTCTCCCAGCTGCAGGTACAGACCTGGTACCTCACCAGGGCTGCTCCACTTTAGAGCAAGCGATGGAAGTCTGCTGATGCTAGCAGGCTCTCGGGAGGATGAGAATCCCTCCTCAGCCTTCATCAGGGTTTATGCTGCCAATGAACCTTTACCCTCCTCTACACCAAAGTTCACATCCAGTTCTTTTCTCAGTGTTTCTGAGAAGGAGCCAATTGGAAACTTCTGGGACAGCAAGAAGGCATCCAAACACTGATGTGGGCCAAGGATGGGTGCTGTCCAAGGCACGGGGGAAACTCCAGAGAGATAAAAGTAAGGCTAAAGAATTTTATCTAAATTTCTCATAATTACAGAGAAAAATCACATTGGAGGAACATTCAAATATGATAAGAAATAATAAGAGGCATAATAAAGGATGTTCACTTGAAATTTTAGGCAGCAAAGTGAGGCTCTGTATCTAGGTTAACTGGAGGTCAAGTTTGAATTTTCTTCTACTAACTAATAATTAATCTGGCACTTTCTGCCTTGGTCATGAGTACTTTTCTCACATAGCCATATGTAAAATACAGGAGATGAGCTTTCAAAGGCAGTACGAAATGTCTACCACTTTCTCTTTAGATATTGCTTCAACACATAATATTTCAGCTCTGTTATAGGCATTAGGGTAAAAGAGTAGTGACGTTTGAAGTTAGACATTGTGTGTGTGTGTGTGCGTGTGCGTGTGTGTGTGTGTGTAATAACTTAGTTTATTTGATTTCTTTTGTTTTTATTGGTAGTAACAAATAATAACATTACTAGAGTAGTCTCGCCTCCCCCAAAGCTAAATTCAACCATTATAATTTTCAATCTATGATAGCCTAAATTCAAGAAAACCTTAAATCTTCCTAAATATGCCTTAAGATATGAATTACCAGCACAAATCTCTAACCCTAAATATCATGGTGAACTTATAGAATGGAAATCCCTACAAAGTAAACCCCATGTTCTGGTAATCCTTGCATTTGTCTGGGGAAACATTCCTATTTTTAAAATGAAAAGAGAAATCAGCTAGCCTGCAGCCTGGGAAGAGCTACCAAATCGTAACGAGGAATTGCCTTGCTTGTCTTTGCAGCCTCACATTGCAAGAGGCAAGATGGGATTGTGAAAATTCTCTTCACTTCTGTGTTCACCTAGCAAATATTAATATGAAACCAAAGCACTTCTCATGGGCAAAGCGCAATGCTGAGCAGTCGGCTTTAACAGAGCATCTATTCTACTGTGAAAGACAGACATTAAATGTAAACTCGATTCCAACTTGATTAAGACATGATATAAGAGATCTGAGCTTGAGGTAAAAGAAAAACTCCTAAGGAACTCATCTTGGTGAAGCTCTAAGGATGGAAGGAGCTGTTTATATAAAAGGGAGAATATTGTATCAGTCTGCTTTTTGTTCCTAGGACAAAATATTGACAAAAACTAACTTAAGACGGAAAATGTTTACTTGGATTTCATGTCCCAGGTCTATCATTGAAGGAAGCCAAGGCAAAAACCCAAGCAGGGCAGGATCCTAGATCAAAGAACTGAAGCAGAGATGATGAAGAAAGGCTGCTGACTTCTTTGCTCTCCATGGCTCACACAGTTTGCTTCTTTTATGCAACCCTGGACCAGCTGCCCAGGAGGGACACTAACGACATCTATCATTAATCAAGAAAATGCCACAAAGACTGACCTACAGGGCAATCTGAGGAAGACATTTTCCCAGTTAAGGTTATCTCTTTCTAGCTTTGTTAATTTGACAAAAATGCTAAACAGCACATAAGTGGTACAAGCAGAGAGTGTGGCCATAAAGAAGGTCAGGACATATTTGAGAACTGGGATCTTAAAGAGCAGAACAGTTAGAACAAAGATCAATAGTGAATTTCTGATAAGATATAAAGTCAAAGCTAGTGGTTCCCTTGTAGGCATTTGCTAAAGGTTGGAACTTGGCCCTAAGCCCAATAAGTTTCTAAGAGTTTTAGAGCCAGAAATAAAAAATAAGTATCAAGTTTAAAAGAGCGAGAATCTAGACATCTCTTCAAAGAAGTTATACACATGAAAAATAAGCAAATGAAATAAGCATTCTATGTCATTTGAAACTGCAAATTAAATTGAAAGACAAAGTACAAGACCACAGGTTCAATCAATGGCACCTAAAATAAAATGAAAATAAACAATTGTGTATGAATTACAATGGCCAAAATCCAAAACACTGATGGCTGGCCAGGATATGGAAGTAACACTTCTATGGGGCAAGAAAAATGGTAGATGTTCTAGAAGGCTTGGCAGTTTTTCACTCCTACCATAGGATCCTGCAATTATGTGCCTTGCTACCTTGCATTTATCCAATACAAGATGAGGAGTCACTCCACACAGAGACCTCCACATGGCTGTTTGCACTCAGTATTGTACAAACTTGGAAGCAACAAAGATGCTTTAGTTGTGGTATCTCCAAACAAAGGATATTTTTCAGTGCCAAAATGAAATGAGCTATCAAGCCATGGGAAGGCATGGTGAGAACTTAAATGTTGAAGATGCTAATCTGAAAATGATGCCTTCTATTAGATTCTGACTGTGTAACATTCTGAGAAAGGAAAATTCTGACGACAACAAAAATGATCAGTAGTTTCTGAGGAGGAGAAAGGAGGAGGAGGCTAAGTAATCAATGTCAGAAGCTCTCTGGTTAGTCTTGACAGAAATCATGCTTGATATTAAGAAAAGCACTTTTGCAAAATGTGCTGTAGTCTCAGAGAATCCATGTGTAAATCAAGAAATACTTTTATGTTGAAGCTATTTAATATTTCCTAACATGGAATAGTGGAGACCTACTTTCCATTACTTTGAAAAGCATGTGCTCTCTTGATACAACTGAAAACATGACATAAGCATATAGCAGCATGCTATCCACAGATGATGCAGCATGGTAATGCCTCACACTTTATACAGATGAGTACCTATTATTCTATTATTGAAGTTACAACAGTTAAGACACCACTTAGTGTTGGGAGGAAACAGAACTGCTCAAAGGAGCCTTGTGTCATTTAGCAAGGCTGTGAGGAAGGCTGCAGACCATACGCATGATCACCAAGAACTAACATTTGACTGATAAATTTGTAATTCATCTTTTGCACATTGAGGAAGGAGCTTACCAATGTTTTCCACACAGAGATGTTTCCTGTAGAAGCTTGATTCGTTTCTTTGAACAGTTCATTCACCAGCTTCCTCATGCCTGCCAACACTGTTTGACGTCTTCAATATTCTCTGGGATTTCTGATGCCTGTGGTCCATGGAGTGGTTGTCCTCAGTCAGGCATGTGGCAAGTCTTCTTCTTCTTTGGACATTCAAGTTCCTGGTGATCTGATTTCTCCTTTGTGAAAGGGTAATACAAAACAAGATGCTTCAAAACAGCACTCTTAGGATCCAGATTTTGTGTAAAGAGATGAAAGTATGGAGGTTTGAATCTGGAGGTAAAACAGAAGCCATGCTTGTCAGAAATGCCTCGTCCATATTAATACTATTGGGTTCTCTGGGAGAATTTCCAATGTTCCAGACTCGGTTCCCTATGTGTCTGTGTGGGTTATGCTTGGTAAAGTCGTTGAGGTCATGGTGATATAAAAATATGTAGCATAAAAATCAGACTCCTTTTTACCACTGCTGACCTTTCTACTTAGCAAAGGTTCCTACATCTGGACATTTCTAGCCAGCTTTAGGTGTCATACAGAGCTGACTGGAATATAATGAACCCTTTACACTTCTTCTGCTGCCCTAAACTTCCCCACAGTCTCCTAAATCCAAGCTACATTCAAAAACTTCAACTATCAGAAATCTGTTTCTTCCAACTGTCTTCACATAAGAGCTGGACAAGATAAACCAAGAGAAGCAAAAGAGGCCAGGAAAAGACACAAGAATCAGAGACCCAGTCCTTTACACCCTTGGGAGTCCCCTAAAAATACAGAACTGAAAATTAAAATATATATACAAAGGTCCTGGTTCAGGCCCTGGGCTTACTGCTTCCGTCTCTGTGAGATCATGTGAGCCTTGCTAAGTTGACTCAGAAGATCTTGTGCTCCGGGTGTCCTCCATCCCCTCTGGGCTCTTACACTTTTCCTGCATCCTTCTGTACTGGGTTTCCTGAGCTCTGAGGGGAAAGACTGGTGGGAATATCCCATTTAGAGTTGTGTGTTCCCTCTCTACACCCTCTGATGTCTGCTGTGGGTATCTGATTTGTTTCCCTCTCTTGCAGGAGAAAGCCTCTTTGATCATGACTAAATAAGGCACTGATCTATGAGCGTATCATTGTCATTTGTCACTTGTTTTGTTTTGTTTTGTTTTGTTTTGAAGCAGTAGTATTTGAGCATTTTTAACCCTAGGTTCCTATGCTATTTAGTCTCTCTGGTCCTTGGTAACCCAAGCAGCGTCAGGCTTTCCTGGAATGGAATCTCACAGAATGAATCTTAAATCATTTTTGTCTAATAAGTTGGCACATCTTCAGCTATCTCAGGTCTTTCAGTGCTAAGTCTGACAAGGTTTGTGCCCAGCAGTGCTTCTCTTCATGGACAACATCCTCTGTACCCCATAGTACTCCCTCTCCACGGCAAACTTGGTGTTCATTCGATCACGTTTCTGCTCTCCACAGATAATCTGGGTAACTAAGGACAGGGGCATGTATCTCAGGAGCCTGATCACCTTCTGTATTAGTACACTCATCATGTTCTCTCCAGTAATCAAAGAGTCTATAGAAAGTTTTTGTAAGAAAATATAATCTTATCACCATTGCTGTTAGACATGATGCCATAAAGTGTCACAGGAATGAGGTTCCGTTTCTTAATAACTTTGTTCTGTCAGGCCACTTGCTTATATTCCATCTCTATATGGAAGCTACCCCAAGTCTGATTGTTTTGATTTATTTTGTTTATTAATTCTATGACATTTTCATGCCATGTATTTTATCTTATTCACATCCACTTTGTCCTTTAAAAAAAAATGAGTGCAATTTCTGCTGTCCATATAATCATGGGGGGTGTGAAGTCATGCACAGGAGCAAGTTGAAAATGTTGCCAGGGAACTTTAATTTTGCAGTAGATGACAACTGACACAGAGAACCACAGCTGGCCCATCTTCAGAGAATAAAAGACTGCAGAGTTATCAGCCCTAAACAGTACATCTTCACCACACACTTCCTTCTCAAGGCTCAGTGATCATAGTGTAAAAGGTGATAAAAATGTAAGGTAAGAGCCAGAGGCTGGCATGACCACAGTCTTCTGGAAGCAACAGGGCAATTGCAGGCATGCATCTCAGTAAGTATGAATGCATGCACAATACCTGTGAGATCAAGCCAGACAAAAATTCTAGCATGGAGGAGGGTGATCACAATACCCTACCTGAGCTGAGCAGCTACTGGCGACTGATATCTACTGAAAGGGGCAGAGTTGGTTGTTTTTTAAGAAGAAAACTAGAAAGAAAGAAAGAAAGAAAGAAAGAAAGAAAGAAAGAAAGAAAGAAAGAAAGAAAGAAAGAAAGAAAGAAAGAAAGAAAGAACTGGCCGGGCAGTGGTGGCGCACACTTTTAATCCTAGCACTTGGGAGGCAGAGACAGGCAGATTTCTGAGTTCAAGGCCAGTCTGGTCTACAAAGTGAGTTCCAGGTCAGCCAAGACTATACAGAGAAACCCTGCCTCGAAAAACAAAAAACAAAAGAAAAGAAAAGAAAAGAAAAGAAAAGAAAAGAAAACAAAACAAAACAAAACAAAACAAAACAAAACAAAACAAAACAAAAGAAAAGAAAGCTAAAGCATGGTTTTACTTGAGAGGATATAGGGGGCCTAATTTTTCTTTCCAATTCATACTTCTCCTCCATGTTACCGTTGACAAGGTATTCTAGGGTCATTTGTAATTCTTACTCTGTAATGGGACCAAAATATTACAAGGGAAGTGTGTGCAAACCAAGACTGTAAGGACAGCTTGGAGCTGGAACATAAGTTCTTTCCTCAAATGCCATGAGATTTTCCAATATCAGCTTTTCCTATGGCACATTTTCCAGTGGTCTGGTCTATTACAATGCTACGTGACAATTTTTCTGCCAATCAAATCTGCACCATAAATGCTAATAAGCAAAATAACACTTAATTTTTATTGTCTATTTACCTATTTCTATTCAGTAAAATGACATTCCTTGTGTCCACTTTTCTACTGGCTAAAAGACCTTTTCCTCATTTATGTTGATGTTGGTAGATGATGCAGATAGATGGATGATACATAGATCAAGGATACCCAGGTAGATGACATAGATCCATACATTGATGGCTAATAGAGATGTAGCTGGTTTATATTTCAGTGATGTGCATTGCAAATATCTTCCTGATTTTTCACTTTATGCTAATTTTCTAAGATTGGTTGGTAAGCAAATGTTTTTAATTTCCATTGAGAACTTGCAATGAATGCTTTTGGTGTCCTGATGAAGAAATCCTTCTCAACTTCAAGGGCAGGATGATTTCATTCACGATGTTTCTTCTCATTCTAAAGCTTTGCCTTTGACATTTAAGTTCTTGACCCATCTGGACTTAATTTCCCTGCAGCGAGAGATAGAAATCTATTTGATGAATTCCTTGCAGGAATGTATTTCCTTAGCTCTACATATTATGCAATCTTCCTTTGAACAGTAACCTGCAGTAACACTGCCACCATCCATCACAGTGCTATCTGTTCTTGGTCTCTCTCTGTGTTGCCTGGTTTCATTCATTTACCTGTCCTCCCTACTCCACAATCAATTCTGTACTGTCATTAACAGATAACCTTGGCAACATCTGCCTTGGTTCTCTGTACCCTGGAAATGCTTTGCAGATGGAGAGTGGATCCTTGTGGCGGCTAACTCTTGGAGAACTTATTGTGTAGCACCAAGCATGTTCTCAGCAGATACTTGCTCTGGATATATTTTCGTATGTGTTGGTTTTCCCATCAGATGTGGGGTCTTCTCTTTCTTAAACCTGACAGAGTAAATGGATATTGAACTACTGGAGACAGTGTTTAAACAGTTTGTTAAAGACTAAGCAACCACTGCCTCATTAAAAGTGGCTCCTGTTACTAAAGCCCTGACTCATTACAGAAGACTCTTCCTACTCCATAGTCACTTTGTAAAGCCAAAGCCACATAAAATAATTGTATACAAGGCAGCCGTCCATCCCGTTGCATGATGTCAGAGATTTAGAGAAAAATTCTCTCACATAATTCTAGTACCATGACTTTAACTACCTATACCTGTCAAATCTTCCCAGTGTCTAAGGACAGCCAGGCGTACTAGGATTCACTCAGACTCCTGGTCTGCAGGATCTGCCAGCCTAAGGAGACTCTGTGCTTCATGTTCCCCACCCTCACAGTTCTGACACTGCACTTGAGAACAGGACACTTGAGCAATGGCCTGAATTCGGATCCAGTGCAGACCAAATCCTGGGCCACAGTGAAACTGTCACTTGTGGGCCTGTGGGAAATGTAGCCCCATCCCCATGCAGTAACTCACTGACCTGACCTCAGTTTCCCTACCTTAAACCCTGTGTCATACCCAGTACTTTAAAATATTCTTTCCTGTCTCTATTGACTCACTGCAAGTGAACTCCATTTGATATTCTTGTTCTCTGAAGCCTATGACACTGATTAAAGTTCAATTCTCTCTTCTCTGCTCATAATAGCAACTGCTGTTCTCAAGATATTAGAATGATAATGGTTGGACGATAATGGTTATTATTAATAAATTTTATTACCAGGGATACAACAACTTAAATTTCATAACACCAATAAAAAATCATTCTTCCATCACAATCTACATTGCAACCATAATTAAAAGGTTCTGATACTCAGTATACCTTTATTAGATAGAGATTTAAAAGTAAACAGAAAATATAGGATAAAACTCACATTAGGACAGTTGTTGATAATGTCTGTAGCAATCATTAAATTCATTTCTGAGAAACTTAGACTCAAAAGCAAAGCAAAAAATCATGAGTTGCTAAACTCCACTGTCCGATACAATCTAGCACATATATGTCTGAGTATATGGAAAAGCTCTGCCATGAAACAAACCAGCAAGACTTGTGTGATATAAACACAAACCTTTCTATTGGGTCTCATAACACTCCATCAGTGTTGCATCTTACAGATGAAAAATAAACAAGAATAAGATGTTAATGTGGCATATAGGAAAGGGTACATGTTCTGAGACCAGAGCAAGGATCAGACACAGACTTCACCTTCTTTGTTCACAAAACATGAAAACTAAACTTACCTTATAGCAAGAAATTGGCCAGTCATGACCAATATATATGTTAATAATGCTGAAAATATATAAAAATGCATATTTTACCAACTTTCCAAAAAACTAAATTTCCAGATAAACACACACACACACACACACACACACACACATACACACACACCCCTAGCAGCTCTCACAATAAGACCAAGATAAGAAAGAAAACTACAAAATAAGATCATGGGTGTTTAACATAATTATAAGGCCAGAGTAATAAAGAAAACTACAAAATAAGAGTTATGGGAGTTTAATATGGTCAGAGAGATGGATCAGTGGCAAATAAAATAAAATAGAACAAGCTTAGCCTGGGGATCTGAAATCAGAGCCTCCGAACTCAGGTAATAATAAGAACTGTAATCACGCTTGTAATCCTAGGGTGGGATAGGAGGCAGAGGCAGGAGGATCTTCCAGAAGCTGATGGACCAGTTATTGAAGACATCATACTGCAGTGGCAAACAGAAAAAGATATAGTGATCCAAATTGGAAAAAAGATAAAGACTGGCATAAGTGTGTATACTGACCTCTATACCCAAGTTGCAGCATGTACATGTTCCCATACATGGAGAGAGGGACAGGAGGAGGAAGAGAGAGAGAGAGAGAGAGAGAGAGAGAGAGAGAGAGAGAGAGAGAGAGAGAGAGAGAGCACATTCACACGTACACACACTTCCACATGCACATTCTCACTCATATCATATACACACATTTTTGAGCATATTATTTGCTGGTAAGACATACAGTGCATTTAAAATCTATTGGAAAGGCCATAGCCATAAGCACTGATTATTTTTAAAAAGCCTTTTTAATATCTCTGCTTGAGCACATGGAAGACCAGAGACCAGACCCATTCCTGCCCTTAAGTTTTTCAAATCCTGAAATCCTCACTCAGGTCTCAGGTAAGAACTGGAAGGCCAATAGCACAATTCAAGACTGGTTTTTCATGGTGAGTTTTTGGAATAGAGACATAAAATAAATTTATCCTGAGCCCTTCCAGTGCACTGTGTCCTGCATGTCTGATTGCAGACACAGTGTGCTTCAGCAATTTGGGTTCCTGCTTTCACCACATTAGGTCAGGCATCCTCAAGTCTGATACCATAGAGGTTTAGGAATGTTTGTGAGTTTCAGCTTCAGCAAAAATTTAAGCTCTGGACCATGGGGAAAAAAAAAAACATGTTCTCTAAAAGTGATTTCAGATGGTTTTCTATCACTCCTGCATAAGGCCCATTCAATATACTCAGCAAATCTGGAGGGAACCAGGACTACCCTTGTCTCCTTGGTATCATTTCCCATCAGCAAGGCTCTGCCATGCTTTTCTGTGACAGACTGAATTCTCCACTGGAAGATTTTCTGGACACACAGAAGAATTATTACAGCCTCCAATAGTCCTAGGTAGCTCTTTGCCACCTGTCTTTCCCATTCATCTAAGTGTCTTGGTCTTCTTTGACTTGACTAAAGGCTCACTGGTGTCACAACCCTGTTATAAGCAGTGATACTGTCTTCCCTCTTAAAGATTAGAAATGAAAAAATTCTAAGTCTTTCAAATAATATCGAATGAAACTCAGGTTGACTACATTTCTTTTCCAAACATGTCTTGACTTCAGAATTTTATTTTCAGTGAATTGATAAGGAATTTATATGTAGGGTTTTGTTCTAGGCCTAAGAAGACCATGTGTCTATCCATAGCTCCTCCCCTTTCCTAGAATATTCTTCTCTCCCTTTCTCTAAGCACGGCCTTGGATAGTTTGATTTTTACCTCCTTTTGGATATTTCCCCCAATCTACAGACAGAAACAAGGGTGCTTATTGTTTTTAGAACAGCTTTTGTCATACAGTTTCCAATGAATAATTACCTAAAAGGAGTATATGACTTTTGTCTGTGTATTTCAGATACAGACACAAGAGTAACAGTTCAATCCAAAGGAGTCTGCATTGAATGGAGTTCAACAAACATACACAATCCAAGGACAGGCAAAAGCAGGACTCTAGTCTTACAGATCTGTGCTGTGGGACCTCATGAAGTGAGGCAGAAGCTGGTGAGAAAGGAGGCCTAGAGAGAAGAAAGAATAAATATTATGTTTCTTAGGTGACCCTCTCATGGAACAGCAAGAGAGCAGCAAAGCTGGAGTGATGGCAGAGTCAGGAAGAAGGACTTCAGAAATGGCATGGCACTAGTCACCAAGGTTCCTACAGAACATGGTGAGAATTGTCAGTGGGTTTTCTTGTATTCAGTCAGACATGGTGAGCAGAGAGCAATAGAAATTCATTTGTACTTTAAGATCTTCGTGAATGGAAAATCAGCCTGCCTTCCTTGCCCCACCCCTTTTTTCTGACTCAACAAGTCCTAAAGCAGTCTCTCTCTCTGGAAACCTGGTAGACAGAGAACCAGATAAGAGATTTTGACATTCCTCCCCATTCTCTAATTTCAGTTCCCCAGTCTTACCCAAGCTTTATAGCAATCCATCTGCTGCAGTCTTTCTACCCCCAACCTCAGGGAACTAAGGAGATTCTCTTTGACAACTTTCCTTTGCCATCCCCATACAGTTGTCCTAACTGCCAACAATCAAAACAGGCTGTGCGTGTGTGTAAGTGTGCATGTAGTGTGTGTGTGTGTGTGCATGTGTGTGTATATGTGTGTAAAACTGTTGGCCTCACTGACCAAGAAATCACATCCTTAAGGCAGACCCAGCTTCCCTCCCTTCTGTGGACCTCTCAAACCCCTTCCCTTCTCTTCCATCCCCATTACTTCATGCCAACTGCCAATACATAGAAACAAGTTCTATCCAGGATATCCAGTTGTCATACCTGTCAGGGACGCAGAATCATTCCTTACAACCATAATTATTCATAAGATCCATAAAGGACAACAGAAAACAAGGAGTAGAAAACCTATTCAACAAAGAAAAGACCAGAGAATATCAATACCTAAAATAAGAATCATCCCAAAACCACAATGAATAATAGTCAGGACAGTATTTCTCCACTACAGCATGGCCAACCTACAATACTACACTAGGCGCTGAGAAATGCAATACAGCTGAAACACAAGACAAGGACTTCAAAACAGCTATTATGAAATAATCAAGGGCTTAAAGGGGATATGAATAAAACCATTAATGAAATCTACGAAAACACAAACAAAAAGTGGAGTAAAATGAAAAAAAAAAGAAACTGTTCAAGAAATGAAAGCAGAAATCGAATCAATAAAAAAAGAAATGAAAGAAAATTGGAAATGAAAACTGTAGGAGCTTGGACAGGAACCTCAGAGTCAAGCCTCACTTACAGTATACAAGAGTTGGAAAAGAACATCCCAGTCCTTGAAGACAAGATAAAAGAAAGGAATACATTGAGGAAAGAAAATATTAAATCTAAAAAAATCCAGTCACAAAACATTCAGGAAATCTGGGAAACCATGAAAAGACCAAATCTAAGAATGATAATAAAGGAAGGAAAAGAAACCCGGGTGAACCGCACAAAAAAAAAAAAGAAAAAGAAAGAAAAAGAAAATGTCCTTAACCATGAAGAAGGGCATACTAGAAGCATGTGAAATACCAAATAGACTGAACCAGAAAAGAAAGACCCCTTAGCACATACTAATCAAAACACAAACTGTACAGAGCAAAGAAAATCAAAATCTGTGAACAGAAACAGACCAAGTAACATATAAAGGTAGGTCAATCACAATAACTCCTGACAGCTGGGCAGTGGTGGTGCACGCCTTTAATCCCAGCACTTGGGAGGCAGAGACAGGTGGATTTCTGAGTTCGAGGCCAGCCTGGTCTACAGAGTGAGTTCCAAGATAGCCAGGACGACACACAGAGAAACCCTGTCTCAAAAAACAAAATAAAAGCAAAAACAAACAAACAAACAAAACAAAACAGAAAACAGAAAACAAAAAATTAATAATTCGTGACCTTTCAATAGTCACTATGAAAGCAAGAAGCACATGGACAGATCTTCTACAAACTTGAAGAGACCACAGACACCAGCACAGACTACTATATCCAGAAAAAATCTCAGTCACAAAGAAAAAAAATGACATTCCACTATAATAAAAAGTTAAGCAGTATCTATCTATAAATACAGCTCCACAAAAGGTAATAGAAGCAGAACTTCAACTTGGACATGTTAACCACAACCAAGAAAACACAAAGAATAAATAATCTTACACCAGCAAACCCCAGGGTGGGGACACACACCACAACAACAAAATAACAGGAATAAACAAATCCTATTCATTGGTATCTCTCAACTTTAGAGGGTTCTATTTCCAAGGAAAAGAAACAGAAGTTAACAAATTACATTTGAAATTAGCATCCATCCTTCTGCTGCTTCTAAGAAACAACATGTATAGGTCAACAATAGGTAGATAGATCATTTCAGCATCAAAGAATGGAAAAAGATATGCCAAACAAATGGAGCCCCAAAAACAAGCTGAAATAGTCATTTAATATATCTGAAAAATAGACTTCAAACCAAAACTAATCTGAAAAGATATACAAATCAAAGAAAAATACATCAAAAGAATATTGCAATTCTAAATATTTATATTTTCTATTTACAAGAGTACGCATGTTCTTAAAGAAGTACTATAGATTAAATCACATATTGACCCTCACACAATCATAGTGGATGACTTCAATACCCCACTCAATAAATAGTCCATCCACACAAATCTAAACAGGGAAATGCTGAAATTGGCATCATAAAGCAAATCAACCTAACAGGTAACTACAGAGCATTTCACCCAAACACAAAAGAATAGACCCTCTTCTCTGTACCTCATGCAATTTCTTAAAAATTGATCACATACTTGAACAAAGAGCAAGTTTCATCAGATACAAGAATATTAGAAAACTATCCCACATCCTAGCTGACAACCATGGATTAAAGCTGGATATCAACAACAGAAACAATAGAATACTTACAAAGTCATGGAAACTGAACAACTCACTAAAGAATAAAGAATGAGTCAAAACAGAAATTTAATACTTTTTAGAGTTAAATGAAAATGAAAACATAATATACCCAAACATATTATCAAGTCAGCCTCATTCCAGAGATAAAGGGATGGTTCAACATATGTAAATTGATCAATGTAATCCACCATATAAACAGACTGAAAGTCAAAGCATAATATATGATTGTCTCATTAGATGCAGAAAAGGCCTTTGACCAAACCTAACAATATTTCAGGATAAAAGTACTTGAGATACTAGAGATACAAAAGATATATGTAAATATCCACTTAAATCAGGAACAAGACAAAAATGCCCACTCTCTCCATATTTATTCAATATAGTACCTGAAGTGTTAGAAAAGTAAGACAACTGAAGGAGATACAGATGTAGATGGTAATATGTAAGTATATATCCCTAAAATGTTTACTAAGAAACCCCCTATAACTGATAAATATTTTTAGCAAAGTTAAAAAAAAAATAACGAAACAATACTCAAAAAAAAACAGTAGCCTTCTTGTATACAAATGGCAACTGAGGAAAAAAAAACAGGATAACAGTATCTTTCACTATAAACTCATAAAACATAGAACAACATGGGGTAACTCAAATTAAGCAAGTGAAAAATGTATATGATAAAAACTTTAAGATATTGAATAAAGTAATAGAAGAAGATGTGAAGATCTCCTGTGCTCATGGGTTGGCAGGATTAATAATAGTAAAAATGGCCATGCTACCAAAAGCAACCTACAGATTCAATAAAACCTCCATCAAAATTTCAACACAACTCTTCACAGAACTTGAAAGTTTCATTTTCAGCTCAATATGGACAGGTAAAATAATTCTGAATAATAAAAGAACTGTTAGAGGTATCAGTATTCCTGACCTCAAACTATACTGCAGGACTATAGTAATAAAAACAGCATGGTGCTGGGATTAAAATAGGCACACTGATTAATAAACTCACATGGAAGACATTGTCATAAATCCACACACCTAAGGATATTGAGTTTTGATAGACACTGGAAAAAAAGACACCATCTTCAACAAATGATGTGGGTCAAACTTCATAGCTGCATGTAGATGAATTAAAATGAATCCATACTTATCACCCTGCATAAACCTCACCTTCAAATGGATTAAAGACAGCAACACAGGGCCAAATATGCTTAATATGAGAGAGGAGAAAGTTGGGAAATGTTTTCAACTCATTGGCATAGGAAAGAACTTTCAGCACAGGGAATAAGAACAAAGGTTAATAAATGAGACTCCATGAAACTGAGTAGTTTCTATGTGGGAATAGATAGCACCATTTGGGCAAAGTGACAGGTGGAAAGAATGGGGAAAGATTTTTATCAACTACAAATATGAGAGAGGTCTAACATAAAATATATTTTAAAAATACACAAAAAACTGGATGTTAAGAAAACAAATAACTCAAGCCGGGCGTGGTGGCGCACGCCTTTAGTCCCAGCACTCGGGAGGCAGAGGCACGCGGATTTCTGAGTTCGAGGCCAGCCTGGTCTACAAAGTGAGTGCCAGGACAGCCAGGGCTACACAGAGAAATCCTGTCTCGAAAAAACCAAAAAAAAAAAAAAAAAAAAAAGAAAACAAACAACTCACTTAATAAATGGGGTTTGGATCTAAGCAGAATTTTCAAAGGAAAAAATACAAATAGCTAAGAAGTACTTAAAGATTACCTTTGACATCCTTTGTCATCAGGGAAATTCAAATCAGAACTACTTTGAAATTTCATCTTAAAGTAGTCATAATGGCCAAGATCAATAAAATAAATAACAGATCATGGTGCAGATGATGTGAAGCAAGGTCCACAATTATCCATTGCTGGTAGGAGTGTAAATTTGTAAGTTACTATGGATATCAATGTGGCAGTTCCTCTGGAAGACTGGAATCAATATACTGCAAAATCCAGTTATACAACTCTTGGGCACACCCCTAAAATATTTTATCATACTATAGAGACATTTGTTCAACCATTGCTGCTTTACTTATAATATCTCCTCAAAAATAAAAGTCCTAGAAAGCATTCAACAATGTATAAGTGGTTATCAATTGATGAGTGAATAAAGAAAATATGTTACATTTTCACAACGAAATATTTCTCAGCTATTAAAAATGTAGGTAAATGTATGAAACAGACAAATTGTCCTGAGTGAGATAATCCAGACCGAGAAGACTAATATGGTATACAATCACTTATATGTAGATGTTGGCTGTTAACTCTTCAGTAAGAAGGCTAAAATCCATATAACCACAGAGGTTAGTTATAGATGGACTGTTAGAGAATATAGGGAGAACGTACTAGAACTGAAGGATCAAAGAGAGAGCAGGAGGAAGGATGGAGAAGGGAGGGAATATGGAAAGGGACAGACAAAACTAAAGACCATTTGGGGGATTATATGGAACCCTAATATATTAGAAGCTTCCTAAAATTTGTACATATATGAGAGTTATCTAAACAGAATTGCCAAATAACAGTGGAGACAAAGCCCCAGCTGGATAGTTCTCATTGACAAATAAAGACTCAGTTCTGAAAATGGATTACATCTCATTCAGTTGTTGGCCAAAGATACTTCATTGGAGCCCGCAAACAACCCAGACTATTGCCAAGGCTATGGGTTGCTCTCCACAAACTGATGTTAAGGCTCTATTGCTAAAGACAACTGCACAGATCATTGAGCAGGAAGAAATCAAGCTGGAGCCTACCTAGAGCCTTCACTTATATTGTCTAGTGCTCAGGGTACTGAAGGGTACTCTGCATGCTACCAAAGGAGAAAGGTAAACACCAGCCCAACTACAAACCCTTCACTCTACAATGGTGACCTTCATGCAAGATGCAATAGTGCACTAGTGACACACAGCTTGTGGAGCTAACCAACCAATATCAGATTAGATCGAAGGCCCACTCGTGGAACCTATCTCCAACATAACTTAGTGATCAAGAACCTGCATCTAGATAGCCCAGGGATTTAGGAAAAAAACAAATACTACTGCCTGCTCTGCTAAAGGAACCCAGAATAAAATGAGTCTTAATGGCATTCTGCTATACTCATAAATCAGTCTCTTATACAGTCATCATCACAGAAGAGTCTTCTGCTGTAGGTGAGATTAAATATAAAGGCCTACAGCTAGACAATGTTCAGAGAGTGGGAGACTTTGTAACACTTGGTCTTACATGGTATGTCTGCTGCAATTCCCTCTCCTCAAAACTTAGGCAACTCTGCAAAGAGTTGACTGTCTAACATTGTCTGCACAATTAACTCTTTCTGACTTGGAACAAAATATTTTGATTTCCAAAGGTGAATACTTAGCACAACCCTTCTAAAACAGTAGTTCTCAACCTATCTAATGCTGCAGCTCTTTAATACAGTTCCAAGAAAAAACATAGAAATACACAAAAGGAAATTAAACTTGGGAGATAAAGAAAAGTTAAGGACTAACATAAGAGACAGCCAATGAAAGGCACCCTGATACACACTGTTATGCAACCATGCCCCTTTGAATTGGCTTGACCTGGTTGCTAACAACTATTGAGAATACAGCAAAAGAATTGACAGTTTTGAAAATAAGTTGATTGAGACAGCAAAATCAACTTGGATCCCTAATATCATCAACATAGTCATGGGAGAACCATGTTTTAAATCAATTGATTAGAGTCTGCTTTTATAACATTATTTTGTTTTTTCTTAGGATTAGAAGCTTTCATGAACTTCATAGGATACCCCATTGTATTGGTTAATCTTCAGCTGGAAGTTTAGCACATACCAATATTAACCTTGGCATTACAGCTAATCATTGTACAGCTGTTACTATAACACAATACCTAAAGCTGAGAAAATTATAAAGAAAATAAGTTTCTTAATCTCACCATTCTGGGGACCAAAAAGTGCCAGAGCATAGCTCAGGTACTGGTGGAAAATAAAATTAGCAATAGGACTGTACAAAAAAAGGATGTCTATAAGAGGAGAAGCAAGAAGAGAGACTTGAAGGTTTAATAATAATCATATCTTGCATTAACTAGTGAGTTGGCACATTAACTACTGAAAGAACTAGTGATGTCTGAGATAGCCTTGAGAATGCTAACATAGTCTACTCAGTAGGCACAGTCTAAATATGTGCTTGTATGGGGCATATTTAGTTCCCACTGGGTCCCACCTCTGCAGTTGTTTATTAGGTGTTATCTAAACATATTTTACAGAGAAACTGAGCAGCCAATGCCCAGAACCTACTCTATGCTTTTGAGTTTCCAGTTTCCCAGTTGCTTTGCAATCTTCTAAGTATCTGTTGCTGTCATGAGCCATTCTACTACTTTTGATAAGGTTGAGAAATAACTGAGCAACTCATTCACTAAACCCCACTCTACATTAGGGACTGCTCCTTAATTGCATCTTTCTGAGGGTTTGACAGATACATTTAAACATGGAAGGAAGCATCATGTGAAATTCCCTTCTCCCTGCTCACTCTCCTGCCGTTGTTGCATCTGCTGTGGAAGTAAGAGCACAACAGAGATGGTGTGTTCCTAAGACAATGCGCTATCTCATTTAGCTATGTCCTCCAGTGCTGACATTCTTGCTCCCCATGCTTTCCATGATGTTCTCTGAGCCTTGGAAGGGGTAGTGCAGACATTCCAAACTGTCTTTGGCTGCTGCTACCTCCTACCAAATGGAGCTTCTTAGATCAAAGCCATGGAAGCAGCCACCTATGGGTGTAAACACAGTCTTTAAAAATTAATCATGAGATTGTGTGTATGTCTTTGTGTGTACGCCACACGTGTGAAAGTACATAAAGATCGTGCCAGATCCCCTGGAGCTGGAGTTAGAAGCAATTGAGAACTACCTGAATTCAGGTCCTCTACAAGAGCCAAAAGCATGTGTCACTACTGAGACATTTTTTATCCCCAAACACAACTACTTAGATGGTATGAGCTCTCTAGGGTCCCATCTCTATTACTATTGTTAATTGGAGACCAAGCCTCCAGCATATGTCACTTTGGGAACACAACCCACGCCCTAACCACAGCCATTCCCATAAGTCAGAAACATTGCAGCTTGTTTTTGGAGTTGAATCCAGTTACTAGCAACTTCAGTAAAACAGTCTGAAAAGCAAAGAACTGGAAACTGATTGTAGTCTAACATATTTATATTGATTTGCAAATCTCAGGAGAGTTTCTAGGTGATCAGTGAAATTGGCAGAAGAAGAAACCAAAATCTTGGCTTTCTTGTGACAGAAACACAAATACAGGTAAAACAGTCAGAATCAAGCTTTAGTGACCTGGAAATCAACCAAGAGTTTCAAAAACTAAAGCAGACTTAATTTTTAGAAATAATAAGTTTGTTTCAGCAAGAATAGGGAGCTTTGTGTAGGGTTAATTTTCCTCAGTGCTGTATTCAGACTGTCCCCACACTAAGTCCACACACACCATCTCACACACATCCCCCACACACATCATCCACACACACACACCATGTCCTACACACCATTCCAACACAACATCATGCACACACGTTGTCCCCCTTTACACCATTCCCAACACACCATCCCCAAATACCATCCCAACACACCATCCATATACATCATACCTCATATATTATCCTTATACAATATCTCACATATCCTTACATACATCTCTCTCTCAACACACACATACACATACACTATGCACCATACACCATCCCCACACAACATCCCACACACAACATCCTGTACCTTAGCAGCAACCTTGAAAATCACATTCTTTTCTACTGCTACAGAGAGCAGAGTAGATAGCATGAAGAATTGTATTGTCTATTCAAGCCTGTTCAGTAAAAAATGTAACATTCTCCTGTCTCACTCAGAATTCCTCCAGTTCAAAAGCTCCCACCTGGGGTCACCCTGAGATGTTTTTAAAACAAAAACAAATCAGACAAAAAACAAACAAACAAAACAAAAAACACTTACATATATTTTTATTGTTGCAGAAAGCAATGAATAAATATTGAAAAAATGTCACTGGGGTGTAAATTCCTGAGAACCTGGAAGGCCATGTGCACTCAGAGAGATGTGTCAAGTTCATGGACGAAAGAGATAATCCTAACCCTGCATCACTGTTGACTTTGGGACAGAAAAAGCAGACATTATATATACATATGTGTGTGTAATGTATATATGTTTGTGTGCATATATATGCATGTATATGTGCATATATGTATAAATAATGCATATTGTTTATGTGTATGTATTGTACAAGTATGTGTTTAATGCATATGGTGTGTGTGTGTGTGTGTGTGTGTGTGTGTAGCTACCCTGAGTTTCACAGGCCTCAATGCATATAGAGTTTCTCTGCAAAATGGAAAGACTGGCTAGTTAGTTAGTTAGTTAGTTAGTTGGTTGGCTGGTAGGTTGGCTTGTGTACTGATGAGTTCTTGTCAACTCGACACAAACTAGAGTCACTTGAGAAGAGGGAACCTCAACTATGAAATCGCCTCTATTTTGTTGGTTGCATTAAATGGAATTTAAAGTCCTAAATAAAATTTGAAGTATTCCAAGGAAATTAAAGTAAGAACTCCTCTTTTTAGCTATCCCAAAAGAAAGCCTTAGAAACCCACAAGGTGAAGTACCGCCAGGACTCAGGAATATACATCTGTGATTGTCTACGTTAAAAAGTGAAGTCTCAAGTTACCATCTCATGGCTCTTCCTGAGAATAGAGAAAAAGGCAGAGGGAGGAGTAAAGTAAGGAGCACTAGAGCAAAGAAGACTTGGGTTGAAGCACTTCACACACACACACACACACACACACACACACACACACATATTCACACACACACATTTACACACATATACACACATACACACACATATACACATACACACATACACATATATGCACACAGTCACATGTATACACACATAAACACAAACACATACTCACAAAGATAACACACTCACACAAATATACACACATTCACATACACACACACAGGGATTCTGACATTGCCTACATTAAAAAGTGAAGTCTGATTTCAAACTTCAACACCTGTGAAAATTCAGGCTCAGCAGAACACATCTGTAACCTCAGTGCTGGGGCAGGGTGCTGAGACAGGTAAATCCAGGGAGCTTGCTGTCCAATTCAAGTCAAATTAATGAGAACTCAGGTTCAGTGAGAATCTCTCTAAATACATGATAGATAGATAGATAGATAGATAGATAGATAGATAGATAGATAGATAGATAGATAGATAGATAGAGATAGAGAGATGATAGATAGATAGATAGATAGATAGATAGATAGATAGATAGATAGATAGATAGATAGATAGATAGATAGATAGATAGATAGATAGGTAGGTATGATAGATAGATAGATGGATGGTAGATAGATAGGTGGTAGAATGGAGAATAAAAATGGAAGATACTAAGTGCTGACTTCTGGCCTCCACACATGTGCACATTCACACACAAACCGCCTACCTTTCATGAGCATGGAAACATATACATAAAAAGACTCAAATAATCATTTACAAAATAGATAGCTTGAAATCATTGCCAAAGAAAGGTGACAACAAAAGCTAGTTTCCTGAAGAAAGTCCACCAAGTAGACAAGAGAGAGAGAAAGCTCATTTTACTAAAACAGGAATGAAATGTCAACATGATCAAAGACCTTATCTAAATAAAAGAAATTTAAAATTAAATATAAAAATCTATGTCAAATTTAGGAAATTGGAGGAGATAAAGACCTTCCAAAATTTGACATAAAATATTAGTTTCAGCAAAAAAAAAATCAGTAAATTTTAAAAATCTAATAAAATAAAATCCAGGGCTGGGGAGATGGCACAGTGGATAAACCTCTTGCTGTGAACCATAAGGGCAAGAGTTCAGATCCCAGAACTCATGAAAACGTCAAGTGTTGTGATGGCCTGCCTGTGATTCCAGCACATGGAAGGCAGAGACATGGGAATCCTACAGCAAGCAAGGTAGCCAGACTGACTGGACCCAAGAGCTCTAGATTTAGCTTGTCTCGATGAGTAAGCTGATACATGATCAAGGAAGACCACTGACACCAGCCTAGGGCTGCTAAATGCATACACATACACCCTTATGAACATGTTTACATACATGAATGCACATCAAACACATGTGAACATACATACACATATGAACATATACACATGCAAAAACAACTTAATTAAAATTGAGGACAATATGGTTTCACAGGTAAATTCTGACAAATATGTTAAGACCAAACCTGGATGCTTACCAAGCCCATTCTAAAGCAGTGAACAAAAGGACTTGCTCACTCTCTTTCCTTCATTTCTTGACACCAAAGGCAGAAAATGAGTGCAAGAAAACTAAAGGTCAAACCCCTTGTGAGTGTGGCACTGGATCCAAAGCTTAGAAACATTAGTGAGTATTGTTGGAGACTACGGTCATAAAATGTGAGTACACATTGAGAAAGAGTCAATATATTAGCTCATATTCTTGGGGGTATGTGTAGCCTGTTTCCTCTACAGATTTCACCTGATTAGATAAGACCTGCTCACACTGTGGAGAGTAAGCTGCTTTGCTCAAAGTTTTCTGGTTTAAATGTAAACGACATATCTGGGTTCTGCAACCTATCTAAATTGACAAAAAAAAAAAAATCACCTTGATGGCCAAGTGAGACTTACAAATTAATTAATACACTATAGTTTATTAATAGAAAAAAAGAAAAATGTAAAAATGTATAGCCACCTCAATGGAAAAAGAGGGGTCATTTAAATCATTACATTTTCATGAAAAGATAAAAACCACTCAAAAAGTAGGCATCAAAGGAACCTTTTTTAGCAGAATAGACAGTACCCATCTGTGTCAGATCTAATGGCAAAAAGCTAAAGGCCTTCCCTTGTGCAGTCAACACCAAAGCTAGACCACCCTGAACATCCTGCTGCTGTTAAACAGGAACCTAGAAGACACCATGAAGACTGGGACGCATGAAGCTAAACCACTTCACCTTTCTGTTATGAATTGTCTTAAAAGAAAAAAAAACAAAAACAAAAAGAGGGAATTCACACCATCAGCTTAGTTCTAGCACAAAAGCTAAATACAAAGCTTTCCTTCTGAGCAGCATCAGCGAATTACTCAAAAACAGTTATGGGAACACCTACCCCATCTAGGATGGACTTTTTGGCTGACTTGATCTGGTGTCAGTCATGTGCTGGAAACCACAGTGTCTATGGGGTCATGGGGGCAAAGGCCACATTGCATCCAGAAGACAGCATTACAGGGCACTCCTTTCTAACATTCTTCTGTGGTTTTCCTGTGCCTTGCTGTCTAACACCTGTGTCCCATAGAGGGCTGAACATCTCTCATTCTCAGAACTATGAGAAGTATGTGTCAGTCCATTGTGCTGTCCTCTGCAAAAATACACCTGTCTCACCAAAATAGTAGTGGTAGTGGTAGTGGTGGTGGTGGTGGTGGTGGTGGTGGTGGTGGTGGTGGTGGTGGTGGTGGAGGTGGAGGTGGAGGTGGTGGTAGTGGTAGTACTAGTAGTAGTAGTAGTAGTAGTAGTAGTAGTAATGTCATGAGGTTGACAGGGGGATGGTTAGAGGGGATGGAATAAGTTGGAGAAATGAAATGGAAGGTATATTCCATTATAGCTTGTTGTGTTCGCTATCTTCTGAGAGAATTAAAACTTTTATTCAAATCAAAATTATTTTTGCATGTTTACCATACCATTGTTCATCATAGCTAATGCATGAGACAACCAAAATGTTCATGAGCCAATAAACCCTGTATGATACAGCAGAGTGAAGAAATGTGATTATTATTATTCTAGGAGTTTGCTACAGCCCGTTTAACTATTTATTAGGGATTTCTAGCCCACTTCAGATCATCTAGTTCCCAAATTAAAGACACAGAAACCTTTAGATTTATAATAAGCTTAAAAGCACTAGAACTGGACAGGTATCAACCCTCTATGCTACTTTGTCTACTTTCCTGTGGTGATCCCCAAGATATCACTTGCCAAGTTCTGCCTGGGCCACTCCTACTCCATCAGGTCAGCCCACATGGCCATGAGCTCATGATCTACCTACCCCATAGCAGTGTTCTTCCTCTTATTTTTTACTCTTCATGGTCCTCCTGAGACCTCAAGCCAGGAAACCTTGCTCCACCTTCTATCCTAGCTCTTCCCCCTCTCTTCTGCCAAACACAGGATGCAGGCATCTTTATTAACCAATCAGGGATAACTTGGGGGGGGGGTGCAAAGTTTACGAAACAAAAGCTGGTGTGTGTGAGAATTCACTTGCCTTGGGATATAACATTTGAATATATAGTAGTATTAGACAAACCCCCAACAAAGACATGTAATTTTATGTATAGTACCTATGCACACTCTCACAAATGAACTTTGAAATATTTATAGTATATGAAAGATCTTAACCAAATGTGGTGACATATTCTAGAATTCCAAGTCCTGAAGAAGCTAAGGCAGGAGGATCACAGCATCACATGCTCCTGAACAGCCTGAACTACATATTTGCACAGAGAAAAGTCTCTCTGTCTCTCTCTGTCTCTTCTGTCTGTGTCTGTCTCTGTCTCTGTCTGTCTCTCTCTCTCTCTCTCTCTCTCTCTCTCTTCCTCTCTCCCTCTTTGTCTCTCTCTCATATATGTGTTATATATATATATGTATATGCAGGTCTGTGTACCAGACGCTATCTGCTCTGGCCCAGCTGGAGCTCCCAAGGAGTTATGCTATCCAAAGCAGAGAGGGGTGTCAGGTTGAGGCAATCGCTGCTGTTTTCTGTAGCTGCTGCGCTGCCCACACTGCATGGACCAGGCAGGAGAGGAGGAGTTGCTCTTCTGAGGCTGCTGAGATGGGCCAGCATGAGCATGGAAGGGAAGTTGGATCTAGGAGAACTGCTGGGTAAGCAGCAGCACTGCCCCACATGTATATATGTATATGTATATAGCCCCTAGCTAGGAGCCATGGCCAGGACTACCAAGCAGGAAGTAACTGTGGTAGGCTCAGGCAGCTTCCAATGGCAAAAGCTTCAAGAAAGAACTGTCTTCCCAATAGCTTCCCAACAGCTCTTATATGACAGCTGCTCCCAGATGACCTTTAGTGAACTAATTGTGGTGTACGTTTATTCCTTGGAGACAGGCAGATGCTTTCTATTGGCTTGGTCTGAGATATTAGTGATGCCTCATCTTCATGTGGACGGGCTTTGGGGCGCTGCCCCTATGTGACTGACTGTGTGGTCCTCTCCATGGGGTACATGGTCATGTGACAGGGACCTGATTGGGAACAGGTGGAATGCCTGTGGTCCCAGGCCTGAGGATACTGGGATTTCTGAACTCACTGAACTTTAACAAGTTTCCTGGCACCGCCCACTGCCCCACATGTATGTATGTATGAATGTATGTATGTATGTATATATGGATGGATGGATGAATATGGATGTATATGCATATTATATGTATAATTGGGGAAGGTAGCTCAATGGTAAAGGCCATTGTTTATCCTCACCATGAGTTCAGTCCCAATGATAAAAATTAAAAGTTCCAGACAAATGTGATGCCTATGTTGTGTTGACCTCAGAAGCAACGTGTCAAAGAAGCCGATCTAGCCAGAGAGGAAGCAAATACTGGTTCCACAGACTGGAAGAAGAGGGCACAGGCTTAAGGACCAAAGGTTACCTTTTCTTTCAACAAAATCGTTTTGAAATTGAGTTGTAATGAGAACTGTAAATGTTATGAACACAGCAAGGCACTGGATTGAGTCCTTCAAAGTGGCTGAGATAGTTGCACTAACACACAAGTTAGCTGAACGAAAGGTCCAGATCAATATGCATGGCTTGGAGAACTCGCCGAAATTTCCAGGTTTACAGATGAGATCACTTGACTCAGTAAGCCAATGAAGCTGAAGCAAATCATATAAGGGTTCTCTGGGGAGAGGAGAGGAGATCAGTGAAGTAAGAGGAGCGCGTTTGTGCACAGGAGTGAAGGCGTTTCCCGTAGAAAGAGAGAGGAAGCAATGGTTGGATGCTTCCCGCAATGAAATCGCAGCAGCGGCAGACACCCTGCCTCAGAATAAACTCCAGATGTGGACAGAGATTTCACTTCAAAAGAAAAATTTCTTAGACTCTTGGAAGAATACATGGAAGAAAATCTTCATCCATTAAAGTGTGATTTCTTAAATGAGACTCCAAAGCAACTTTCAAAACTGAAAATAATGATTCATCAAAATGGCAGATTGTAGTGTGATTCCTTTCCTAAGATGCAGGCCTTCAGACCTGGAAAAGAATTTATGGCTCACGCAAGGGGAGTGTGCACCCTGGAAACACACACACAAGTACATATGTACTCACACATGCAAATGTGAGAAAGTCAGAGTGACTCTAGGGTAGGATCCTTGCAAGTAGGAAGCCCGTCAGTCAGCAGAAAACAAGAGAGAAAATGGCATGTAAGGAAATTCCAGCCTGGCTAATGTCACCAAGAAAGTCTGGTTACATTACAATGCTTAATTTCATAAGAAAGTCTGTCTATTTGTGGAACTAGACATTTCAGTGTAGTTCAAGATCTGACTTGGTGACCTGGGGGTCGTGGGTCCTCCCTCCTGCATCTCTAACTCGAAGCTGCTTTCATCATAAACCTGTTTCTCTTCCTAACCTCACCAGAACTATGCTTCTTTATGTCATTCTTTCTATCTAGTGATCTACCTGATAGCCTATGAGATGATTCCATTCTTTATTGTCACTGATTTTGCAGATGAAGCCTGAGGTGCGATGAGGTTGATTCTCACCCAAGGTGGAGTGGCTGCACACTGCACAGGGAAGCTTTTAGTTTTGACAAAGGGATCTTAAGGCTCTCCTGAGCCTTTCCATCCATCTTGGGGTGACAGCTAGTCATTGGACATGCCTAGAAAAGCCATATCCCCACGTCTGTAAAACAGGGAACCAATGAGGGCTTTTAGCTGCTGTCAGAAGAGTCAGATATGGAGAGTTCCAGGGAAGCTGTGTTTTACAGCACAGCCTCATTGCCCCCATCCTGCCAAGAGCCCTCCTCCAACTGTCTGTCTCATCATCTGGCCAGATGCCTTAAAGCAGCTTTGCACCAAATGCATCTGTGAAGACACCGATGGCACAAGCCTTATGTCAGACTTCACTTGTTCTTTTCAAGGATCCAAGAAATGCATGTCAACTGTCTACAGGGACTTTGTAGGACCTACCTCTGCTCTCTTCCTGAGCATTCTCTCTATGCCTCCTACAATCATAGCTTCTGTGTTTTCCAGGATTCACTGAAGGAGTTCAGTTCTCATAAATCTTCAGACAGAAGCAAGCTGAGAAATCAGATATTCAACAAATGGGAAAGAGGAGATGTTACCTGCTTCTTGGAAACTACCAAAAACTTCTAGTGACTGCAGTCTAGTCAGAAGCCTGCAGACCCCTGAGAGGGAGAGCTAGCACCTCCATATCCCATGTCAGCTAGGGGCCAACAACAAAGTCAGTTTCCCATGCCATTCCAGATGGATTAGTCAGTTAATTAGATCATTTGTTATTTTAGCTGCCAATTTTAAATTGTGATATTTAGATAATATCATAAATCATGTGACATCCTGTAATCAACAGCATCAAGGATCTTGATGGAAGATGGCTATACCAGCAAGAGGTGGATGCAGTAAAAGAAAGCCAGGCTGAACTCCTTGCCAGTGTGCCCTATGGGTCTGCTCCTAACTGCCATGCTCCTAACTAACAGAAGGGAAGATTGGGCCACTGAGAAAGGAGAGTGGCAAGGGCACTTAGAGCTATACCAGTTAGGCTTTCCAAGGGCATTCTAGGTACAGTCTGAGCTGGAACCTAGGACTAAAAGCAATGCTAGTCCACAAAACTAATAGTAGAAAGCAAGGCAGGCACCAAGAGACAGATTCCAGTGCTAACAGCTTGCAAAACACCCTTTTATTTCCAGGTAAAACTTCGTAGTGTAAGCTGAGCATGTCATGAAGTCTTCCTAAAAAAAGAGAAGGCATATCAAGTGAGTTCTTTTGTGATTGCGTTACCTCACTCAGAATGATATCCTCCAGATGCACTCACTAGATATGCACTCACTGATAACTAGATATTAGCCCAGAAACCTAGTATACCCAAGATACAATTTGCAAAACACAAGAAAATCAAGAAGAAGGAAGACCAACGCATGGATACTTCATTCCTCCTTAGAAGAGGGAACAAAATACCCATGGAAGGAGTTACAGAGACAAAGTTTGGAGCTGAGATGAAAGGATGGACCATCCAGAGACTGCCCCACCTGGAGATCCCATCCCATCCCATAATCAGCCACCAAATGCAGACACTATGGCATATGCCAGCATGATTTTGCAGAAAGGACCCTGATATAGCTGTCCCTTGTGAGGCTAGGCCAATGCCTGGCAAATACAGAAGTGTATGCTCACAGTCAGCTATAAAATGGAACACAGGGCCTCCAATGGAGGAGCTAGAGAAAGTACCCAAGGAGCTGAAGGGGTTTGCAACCCTATAGGTGGAACAACAATATGAACTAACCAGTACCCCCCCCCCCCAGAGCTCGTATCTCTAGCTGCATATGTAACAGAAGATGGCCTAGTCGGCCATCATTGGGAAGAGAGGCCCCTTGGTCTTGCAAACTTTATATGCCCCAGTACAGGGGAACCCCAGGGACAAGAAGTGGGAGTGAGTGAGTAGGGGAGCAGGGCTGGGGGAGGGTATAAGGGACTTTCAGGATAGCATTTGAAATGTAAATGAAGAAGTGGGAGAGGGTGGGTAGGGGAGCAGGGTGGGGAGGGGGAGGGTATAGGGGACTTTCAGTATAGCATTTGAAATGTAAATGAAGAAAATATCTAATAAAAAAAATTGAAAAAAAGTGTAAAGAGAGAGAGAGAGAGAGAGAGAAGGCTTAGAAGTTGGGCTGCCCCTACATGGATGTGTTTCTGTCCCCTAAGCCAAACCTCATCTGTTCAAATAGAGCATCAGTGTGGAAATGATCCTGTGCTGTGCATCTCTGCTGCTCTAGTTCCCCTCTCCTGGGCCTTGGTTGTGTAAGACTTGAGTTCATGGACTTCACTTACAACTGGAGCCAAGAAACTTCTGCATAAATTTAAAGTGAATTAAGATGCTTCAAAGAGCAAATTCAAAGTTAGGCTGACCTGAAAAAGGCCACACCCTTTTTCTTGTCTCAGGCTGGGTCTGTTTTGAAATTAAGATTTGTCACAGCATTTGATAAATGCCCTGTTCTTCTGAGCTTCCTATCCACTGCTCTTTCTCCTACACTTCTATCATGTGCAAAGCAGGGTTAGTGAAAGCCATTCACATGTCGGAGATTGGACATTTCAGCTGTGTTGAGGTGAAAGGCATGTGTAGAATGTGACCATTGACTGTAGCCTGTGCTGTTCAGAACTCTTGTTGCAACTGTCAGTGTGTCTGGATTGCTTCCTATAAATATTTCTGCATAGTCTCACTTTCATCTCTGCAGCTGTGCAGTGTTTCTACTTCTAGTACAGATTTTTGATTTTGCTTGTGTGGTCCTGGGGATACAACCTGGTGCTCCCACAAGCTAGGCAAGTGTGCGCTCACTGAGACTCATCCTTAGCTCCTCTTTTCATTTTCTACTTTGAGACAGGGTTCAGAGCTTCCTACTTCAACCCCCAGTACCTGGGATGGCCATCAGGCATGAGCCACAATTTCTAGTTACGGCGTGGGCATCTGTAGACATTTGGCATAATGGAATTTTACTGGTTAGACTGCAGTAAAGGTCTTTTTCTATTTACAGACTTCATTTAAACACTGGGAAACACATATACTGAGGGTGGTCTGACCATGTAGCTTAATGTGAAGGTTAGTTATAGGTGTCAGCTTGACACAGTCTAGAGTCATCTGGGAAGGAGGTCTCAAAGAGGGAGTGTCTAGGTAAGGTTGGCCTGCAGGCATGTATGTAGGGAAAGATCTTAATTTTAATGACTGGAGTGGGAACGACTCTGTAGGGATCTTGAACTGTGTGGCAGTGGAGGGAGCAGGTTGGGCACAAGTGTACATGAATGTATTCTTTTTCCCCTCTTGACTAGGAATATAGCAAGCTGCTTCAATTCCTGCCCTATTGACCTTCCCACTACCTCGACTTTGAACTGAGGGATGCCCTCTCTCCACTTAGTTGCTTTTGTTAGGGTGTTTTATCACAGCAATGGAAATGTTACCAAGACATCTTTGGAATGTGAAGGAGCTAGAGAAAGTACCCAATGAGCTGAAGGGATTTGCAGCCCCATAGGAACAACATTAATATGAACTAATCAGTACCCCCAGAGCCCCTTGGGACTAAACCACCAATCAAAGAAAACACATGGTGGGATTCATGGCTCCAGCTGCCTATGTAGCAGAGGATAGCCTAGTCGGTCATCAATGGGAGGAGAGGCCCTTGGTCCTGTGAAGATTCTATGCCCCAGTATAGGGGAACGCCAGGGCCAAAAAGCAGAAGTGGGTGCTTTAGTGAGCAGGGGGAAGGGGAGGAGATGGGGGGGGGGGTTGGAAGGGGAAACCAGGAAAGGGGATTACATTTGAAATGTAAATAAAGAAAATGTCTAATAAAAAAAGCACACTTCTTTCTTCAAGGAGCACAAGAAATACTGAAACCCATTCTATTTCCTTTCCTCACTTTTGATATCTTTAATAAATAGTGTCCTGCCTTATGCTATTTCCCAAAATCCAAAAAAGTATTTGATAGAAATCTGTTTTTGAAAACCAAACTAGACTGTACATTATAGGGGAGGGACGGTGTTGGGCTTACTCTAAGTCTACCTTCATTTTATAATATCTGCCTTATAAATAAGACATTGCAATGATCTTCGGTTAGACCATGTATGTAAAACCATGAGGCTCCTCAACAACAGAATAGAATAGTATAGCTTTGGTGACATTTTCAGAAAAACACAAATAACATGGATTAAAAAAAAAAAGCAAGAAGAATGAATGGAGTAACCTACGCCCTTTGAGCAGATTTCAAGCATACATTCTGTGCAGACTGTAAGCAAGGCCACTGTGCTATCACTGAGAGTCCAGTGGTCCAAAGGACTTGGGACATTCCAAGCATGGGTCTGTTGATGTACATCTCTGAACCAGTGCTATGTGAAGGGAAGGCAGAATCACTGCAGTTTCGCAGCTACTCAGCTGAAACTTCCTGGAGCATCGAGAAGGGCCGGCACTTTGAAGACTAAACGTAAAACCATAACTAAGCCTTTGTAAAATGACTTAAAACAGAAATAAAAATAAAGCCGCAAGGGGTAGCCACCCCATAGGTCTGTTTCTGATGCTGAAGAAAATGTAAGAACTTAGAGCAATTTCATAATCTAATATTTTTTAAGCCTAAAACTTGCCACAAGGAGAAAGTGCGGCACAAATTCTCAGTAAAATAAATATAAAACATCATTTCATACATGTTTTTCTGCACATTACTACATCACTGGTCCACAAGACAAGTGCATAAAATTATTGTATCCAGTATTAAATAATCAAGTATGAAATAATCAAATATTAAAAAATCACACTGTTAGTAACTAGAATTTAAAAATGGGTTTCATTCAAAAGTACCTCAAATTTTACAATGAGGAAAATTTCATTAGTAGTTTAGTTTAAGGACATAGCAAAATCCTCAAAGAAGCAAGTTTTAACTGTAGGATATTTGTTTTCCTAGGGTGGAGTTTGCTGCGCTCAGCTGGGTAGCAGCTAGAAGGAGTCTTATGCCTCTGTCGCCATCAAGTGGAGGATCTATTCAGTAAGTGTCAGTGCTCCCACCCCCTAGAGCTCGAAGGCTTCCTGACCAGCTGGTCAGCCTTCTCTCCTGAGCCCAGGATGCCCTGCCCAGGGACTGCAGAACAAGAATCTACAAGGATATTGTAGACTTTCTGTGGGTGTAGGCATGTTTCTGGGTAGCATCTAGCAGAGCTTAAGTATGTAGCGACAAGTCTGGATCAGGAACCAACAACCTGGTTAAAAATGTAAATTCTGCAAATAGAAATGCACTGTAGTTTTGTTCAAATTGTTCTGGTTTTGACAAAATAGTAATGCCACATAACGATTCTATGAACATGTACTTTCATTTATGCTGTGTGCACCCACGTGGGGGTACGCTATGGCAGTCAAGTACAGCTTTGAGGAGTTATGTCTCTTTGCTCACACTGTGAGTACCAGAGATCAAACTCAAGTCCTTAATCTTGGAGATAAGTGCCTCTCCCCACTGTTCTATCTTGCTCTTCTATATATGCATTCATATATATTTTTAATAAAAGTAAACTCCTGGCTGCAGCCCAGCACTGACTCTGAGTCTGACACATAGCCCTTGCCATTGTAGCTGTCATCTATCTTTACCCAGAATTCTCCTCTCAATCACTTGTCTTCTCTTTTAAGAGCATGGTTTGGTTTCTTTGTTATTGTTGTTGTTTATTTTCTCTTTTGTTGTTGTTTTGTATTTCAACATGAGAAGGAGACCTATAAATTGTCTATGGTGAAGCAAATGCTCAGCTAACCAGGACCTACTCTCCAAAACAGTGATGTTCAAACACCAGAGGGAAAACAATTCCATGACGTGGAATGTTAATAAAACCAGAAAGGTGTCTCCTTGAGGTCATATACCAGCCAAGGTCACTGTGTCCCCTTGAACCATGACTGAAACCAAAAAATGATAAGCAGGAGGCTTCTCCTTCATATAAAATTCTAAAATGTTATGGCAAAATTATGTGCAAAGAATAGGGAATCGTGAAAATTTCTCAACAGCTGGCATAATTCTTCCCCCTATTGCCTTTGTGAGAAAATCTAACATTGGTTCCATCCCAGAAATGACCAGAGGAAGCCAGCTACCAGCTCCACTTGACAATACATGGGTGTGTAGCACCTGGCATGCCCTTTACAGTCGCAGAGAAGACAGACGTGAGGAAAGTTGGACAGATCCAGTCTCTGGTAGAACAGAGGGATCCTAAGCATCCAGTGAAGTTTTCAGCAGTGTCTTTGGTTTTGCTGCTGACTGCTTTTAGACACATTAAATTTTAACAAACTTTGAGTAAGTTCAGCCGAATGTACTTCTGAGAGAAGATGCAGAATCTTGCCCACATAAATCTCTGTGAGATTTCTGCCCTTCCCCCAACCCAGGCCACAAATGAAAGAGAGTAAGTTTTAAGTGAAAGTACAACATTACAGCAAGTTCACACATAAAATTTATTTGTAAATTGTCACCTACATATTCTTTAACCTAATGACTATCCCCAGCCCTCTCTGTCTCATCTCTAGAGTCTGTCTCGTTTCTCTCCCCTGCCCAGCTCTATCTAGGAAGAAGTCCCAGAATGATGATGAGGTTCCCTGCCTGCCTACCTGGCCCATGGGACTATAGAGCCCTTGAGATATCCATGTGTGGTAATACAGAAAGGAGTCAGTCATTGAAGTATTTCCTTCTCTGGCACCCTCTTGAGGTGCCTGGAGAAGGGTTGATTGAACCCATTCTCTGTACCCTTAAGAGTTAAGAACCTGGACTAAACTCTTTTCCACATTTAGCTATCCCTGCCTATGGAATCCATCTCACAGACACGTGGTAGAAAGCAGCTCACATGTTTGGAAGTCAGCCTCAGGCAGCCAGGATAGGTCAGTGGATAAAGTCACTTGTCTCTAAGCCTGATAACAAAGTTGATCCCTGGGTCCCATTTGGTGGAAAGAGAGGACCAAGTATCACAAGTTGTCTTCTAACCCACCACATGTGGGCTGTGGCATGTTACACACACACACACACACACACACACACACACACACACTAAAACACTTTAAAGAAAAATTAATTATAAAATCAAAGATTCCAGTCTCGAAAGTACCATTTTAGCCTGAAGATTCTAGGACAATGGGCCAAGGGGATGGGTGGCTGTCATATATAAGAACAAGCTCACCTGTGAGACCACCCACCAGAGCTCCTGACAACAGGAACCTGAAGGATGTCCAGGAAGCTCTCAGCCACTGTGTGGAATTACGGATGCAAATTTAGGAAACGGATACCAAATAAGCCTTGGTGTAGGCAGAGATTGTGAAGTGCAGAACTCCATGTTCCTCAGCCCAGCATTCTAATGCAGAAAAGAAAGAGAGATTCAGTGTTCACAGAAGGAACTGTTGTGGGGAGTAACTGCATCAAGGCTGAAACCGGGGTAGGGCAAAGGTTTCCACAACTTGGGTCTCAAGGATGAAAATTACTAAGTTTCTGCCCTACCTGCTCCCATCTTCTTCTTGCATTTAAAACCCTTCATTTCCTCTTCCGTCATCAGACCTGGACGGATGGCTCCTGTGTTCAAGCCTTCCAAGCCCACTTGATACAAAAGAACATGGCAGAAAAGGTCAGTGTTGGGCTTCTTCTTTCCTCAGAGACGTCTGCACCTGGAGAGAGTTATCTGCTGATCTAACTTACAAGTCTTTTGAGATTACTTCCACTACTTTTATGTTGAACAACTTACTAATGTTAAATATTTTATATGTGTTAACTAAAATTATGTGTCATATTCATATATATACATACACATACATACATATGAAAATATTATAGGCAGCCTCATGCCTAGGATAGGCTGCTGATTTCTGAATGTTTATCCTGCATGTCTCAAGGTTCTATTTGGGATTATTATTAACCAAGTTTTTGACATAGGGTCCTTTGGGGTATTGAAGATCTAAAGCACATTGAAAACCATATAAAAACGATACCCAATGTCTTCCTGAATTGTGTATTTATTTTCTTTAGATAAGGAAATGCTTAAAGACTAAAGGCTGTGCTTGCTGTTGACAGTTCTTGGTCAGAAGTCAGGTTAGTAAGGTTTACATCATGTTCCTGTTGATTTACAAGTCCATTGCTATACCTTTAAATCATAGGAAACTCTCAGTTACACAAAGTCAATCCATGTTCAATAGATGAGTATTTATTACACTATTGATAGACTTTTAAGGTCAAAATTGCTCTTTACACAAGACTCTTCAGATTTTAAGGTTGTAACTTGAACATTTGCTCCATGGTGCTTAGTAAGGTATACTACTGGCCATCTGAAAATACTTTGTATGATGGAAGGGAGGTCAGAAAAGTCAGGCACCAATCCCAGCATTGTCATTGACCATTTTGGACCACACAGTCAGTCTATCAGCTGCAATGTGAAAGAAATCCCCAAAGAGTAACTCCAAGACAAAGTAAAAAGTAAACAAGTTTAGTAGTTGAATTGCAAGCCTAGACCTTCCAACTAAGAACTGTTTTGTGATTATAAAATAGAAGGAAAACAGTTACAAGAATTGAAGCTTTTTTGTGTAGGATGACTTTCACGTCTAGATGATGCCCTTGAAGTAATAGTTAACATTCCCTCTGCTGTTCATTGTGATTCTCCCACTCTCATGGTTCAGCAGCAGGCACAGGGAGTAGAGACATCGAGTTGGGGACAAGGTTCAGAAGCCCTGTGAGCCTATACAGTGAATAACCACACTGGGACCAGCTATCAGGAGGCAGGTCAACTTTATCTAGGATGGTTCAAGGCTTATGAAGTTTTGGAGGACCAAGGGTAGGAACATCCAGGATCAGCAAAGGTCATTGGATGAGTGCTTACTGCACCTGAAATGCCTGATTAGCACGGAGACACATTTCAGGAACCTCAGGTGTTAGCTGAACAGGTTTTACCAGGACAAAGGGAACTGGTCCTGTAATCACACTGACACATGTGTACATGACATTCCTCACATAGAGGCTTAGAATTTCCAGGGCAAGGAGAAGCCCCATTAATGAAAGGAGTCCCCCCATTATGCACCAAACCCTAGAAGGCTATTCAGTCAGTGGTAGACTTTTAGCAGAGTTTTCCCACAATTCATTGTTAAACCAATAAAATCTGAAAGAAAAAAAAAAAAGAATTGAATTAAACAACCCTAACACATGCAAGTATCTCTGTTCAGAGCAAGAAGCTCATAGGAAGTAATCATCTACCTACGAGTCATCCTGGAATCCTTCCTGTCACTCTCGCAAACCGAAGCACATCTCAAACTGGAGGAGCCTGTAAACCACAAGACCCCTCGTCAGGAAGGAACTAAAGGAGGGCAGCTACAGACCAGGGCAGAGCTGTCTGCAGTCCCCAGCCTGTGATGTCACCTACAACCATTCCTCAGAGCTGGGATTTAGTTTCTGCTCTGAGGCCACATACACCCCCATGAATATTACCCCACTGCATCCCACTGTGCCTTCCTGGCAGCCTCTCCCAGAAAGTTCTTCTGAGGTCATAGTGTTGTGACTCTTGGTTCTAAGGCTGTTCTTTTTGTCCTTTTTATAATGGCTGCAACTTTTCCTTCTTCCTGGTCATTACTTTTTCTTACACAACTGAAGTTACTACACAGCTTTATTTCACTCCTATTTGATCTGAGATGTTTTCCAGCAACCTCTCCTCCACTGGCCTTGAGAGCCACATAAGCAAGCTCCTGCTGGATGACTGCACATCACACCTTTAAACTTCAGTGCCAAGCACATGAAGGAAATAAGAACTGAAGTGCCCTGATGAGAGGCAGGTCAACACGGGAAAAGTTCCTTAATGCTGCCAAGTGAAGCTGTGGTCAGGCAAGGCCTGTGACTTACCCTCACATACATGGAACAACTGATAAAGGAAGGCTGGTAGAGACAGAGGATTCTCTGAAGCCCAAGAGACTCCTTCAGTTGACCTGAAGGTCACCTGCATGATCTTACTCACCTAAGCATGAAACAATAACTGAGAAGACATTTTATTAACAATCCAAGGGATTTCTCTCCCCAGAGGTTAGGCACAAGTGGATATAAGATATTATTTAGACAACAGTATCGCTTCCTTCTTGACAGAAATTGTTGGCCAGATGTAAGACATACCTACAGCCAAGGAAAATAGATCCACTATGGTTGTAACCTAAATATTAACTGATGGCTAAATATCTCTCTTCTACCTGGAAGTCATTTGGAAGGGATACCACCCTGATTTTTAGCCACTCAAACAACTATCAAAAGGCATAAAAGTAGGTCATGGGTTCATCACACTGGAGAGAGAGAGAGAGAGAGAGAGAGAGAGACAGGGAGAGGGACAGAGGTAGGGGGAAGAGGTGGAGGGGAAGGGGGAGAGGGAGATGAGTAGCCCAATAAGAGAGGTTCTTATGAACCCATCAATAGATTTTAATGAACTTTGATTAGATGTTTTAAAATATCCTGTGTTCTAACTTCTCCTGATTCCCTGCCTGGGACTTGCCATTCTAATAGCTCTCTTTTTTGATTCTCCTTCACATCTCTTTACAGACTCCAGTCAAGGACTTACTTTTCATTCTACATCTGATAGTTGGAATCTTTTAGATAGGCATGCAGAAGGTGTACCCCCACACTGCTACACCTAACCATGAAAATTCAGCTTGAAGAAGCCAGATCAATTAGGCTTGCCTCTTCAAAAGAAAAGGGATGGTAAGGACAGAAGCTAGAAATGAGCAGTTTATGGTTTAATAAAAAGACACCCCCCAACCCCCACAAAATAATCTCTTTCTTTCTTCACTAGGAGCAAAAAACTGCCATGGGGACTCTTAGCAGTTTCCTCCTTGTCAGAAGCTAAAGATGGTGTTTGAGGAACTCTGATCTTTACCTGGCTCCTAAATGACTCTAGGCTTGCGGGAAGTAGTTTCTTCGGTGAGTTTGAAGAAAAGAATGTTTAAAAATAAGAATAAGAAAATTTAATATGAGCATTAAAGTAGCAATGAAGGCCTGTTAAGACAGGGCCTTCTTCTTGGGGAAGAGAAAAGTTTCACCCTGTGTGCAGACCCAACATTCCAATGGGGCCAGGTCAACTTCCTGGCCAAAGGACCCTTCTTCCTCCCAGGAAGACAGGTTCACCTTAAGTCATGCTAATGAAATAGATGAAATAATTAATTCCTTGTACTTGGGGCCTAACTCCAGCTTATTGAGTCAACTATTATTAAATAGACCCCTCCTCCCTATTACAGTGTTTTATTCCAAGATGGGACAAAAATCAAGAGCCAACATCTCAATGAGTTTGAAGAAAAGAAGGTTTAAAAACAAGAGTATATATTTGTAAGAAAATTAAATGTGAGTCTTTTCTATCAAATATAAAATTTTTATTATAAGGAATTCTATTTTCTCCCTCATATTGTATGACTTTTATGCAAATATTTTAATATCATTCACTCAGTAAAACTGCCTTTTATACAAGGGTCCTGCTCCATTCTTGGATTGAAATGGTTGACCCCTTCCCTCTTCATTTTCTTTGCAGTAATTCTTTTACAAACTAGTAGTGATAGCTAGTCATGGTTGTCTACTTGACTATGTCGGGAATTAACTAAAACTCAAGTAGCTAGGAACACCTGTGTGTGTGTGGGGGGGGGTTCTTTTCTTTGTTGGATCATTTGAAGTGAGAAGACCTGATCTTTTCATCCAGATCTTTTGAGGTGGGAAAATCCTTAATCGGGGCCACATCTTCTGCTGGCAGCCTGTATACAGGGAATGGAAGAAGGAAGTGTGGTCTCTACCTGATTTCTCTCACTCTGGCTGACAAATTCACTCCTTCACCCACCAGCATTAAGCTATTTCTCTGGGAATTCCCACATATACTAAAGAGCAGCTGAGACATCCAGCCTTGTGGACTAAACAATTACTGGGTTCTTGGACTTCCCATTGGTAGACAGTCATTGTTATACTAACTGTGCCACAGCCTGCAAGCCATTCTAATAAATCCCCTTTCTATACATATTGATAGATATAGATATAGATATAGATGTAGATGTAGATGTAGATGTAGATGTAGATATAGATATAGATATAGAGATTCATTCTATCAGTTCTAGTCCTCTAAAGAACCCTAACTAATACACTAATCAGTCTCTAAAGTCTGTGAGGTCAGACCCCAGCCCATGCTGAAGACACATACTAACCACCGTCCTTAGAGTAAAATCAAATGCCCTTGATTCTCCCATTGTGTGAGCAGCATCCCTTCTTAGTCAAGAGTACAGTTTAACCTTATGAAGACACTTCAATCAGGTGTCTCCTGCTTCACGATCCTGAGCTTCTCTCCAGTATCAAGAAGGTACTCATTTCTGAGGCAGTGATGCTCCAATCTCTGGTGTATGATGTTTGCTTTAACTATTGAGGGAAGATTCTTGATGGTTTTAGAACTATGTCAACTCCAAGGGCACGTACAATGGTCTCCTGGGCACATAATCAAGATATCTTGTACATGATCCTCAATATCTAAAGGAAAAGGCTTAAATGGCTAGGAGCAGCACAGGGTCAAACTAAGGAAACTCAGTTCACATAGAGCATAGATAGTGTGGTCCATTCTATTCACTGATAAATAAATGAAGTTTCTGGAGTCTCTCTGCATCCTTCATTTTCAGCTCTATGCCTCCTAACGTCCCATGTTTCTCTATTGCCCTCCCTCTTCGCAACCTTAGTGACCCCTATCTTTTGCCCTGAATAATAAAAGCAGCTTAGCTACCCTCCTTCCAGCACCATGGCTGATGCTGCTGGGTGTTTCACTATTTTACTCAGATAGACACTGTAGTATGAAAAAGATGAAGAAGCAGAAGGAGGAGAAATGATCTTCTTTTGGAAAAATGGGGTGTAGTTGTCAACACTGAAAATTCCAGCCCTTAGGAGATGGAGGTGGAAGAATCAGAACCTCAGAGCTATCCTTGGCTACATACGATAAAGAACAGCCTGAGCTATATGAAAGCCTGTCCAAAAAAAATAAAAAATAAAAAATGTCTCCAATATATCCAAGTCCAAGGTTGTGAATTCTACTAAATGGATTTTTGAGACTACCATTCTGTAGAACTTAGTTTTCTATCATTTAAGACCTAGAGCAAAGGTTCAAAGAAAGAAAATGTGTTTTTCCAGATATTACTGGATTCATTTATATTTATAAAAAGCTTTTGGTAATTCTGAACTCTGTCTCTTGAAAGCATGAAATGCTTCAGAGGCTCGAGAGGCCAGTTAATAACATCTGCACTGCATTCAATCACTGAACCTTATAACTGTTTATTCAGGATTAAAATATCACTTCAGGACCAGGCAAAAATTAGGTTGTTCATTTTGGAGACTTTTAGCAGTGAGCTGAGTTCTCCAGAAGGAAAAGCCAAGACTAAAAGAGGGAGACAGCCACTGGCTGGGCAGCCTGGGAAGCCATGGCCACAGACTGGAGCCTGCTCAGAAACTACAATGAGCCCTTCCTCAAGGAGACGGCAGAATCAACAGCTCTCTGCACCTCTACTTTATGTTTGCCTTTCTGAAGTGGTAACATGGAATGATTTCTAAAAAGAAAAGAAAATCATGCCTCCATCAAAAAAGAAAGGAAGCTATTGCCCATGTCCCACCAGCCTCAAGAAAAGGAAAACATGAATTGTCTTGAAAACAAATTTGGATTTGTTCAGGCCAGGAGCATGCCAGCGGGGAGGTCAGTGTCATCAAAGCGATGCTTAAAAGTCTTTGCTTAAAAGTGGGCCTGGTATTTTGGGTAAATGTGGGCCACATCCCAGGTGTGGGGCCATGAGTAGGGTCTGACCCAGACTAAGGAACTCTTTAAAAAGTTGTTTTTAAACTCTCTCACTAAGAGCAATCCTGGAGTGGAATGTACCAAGGAAGAGGAAATGAGAAGCCGAGCCTAATCAAACATTTTCCTAATCCAAAACTGAATATAATTTGGCTTTACAGGACCCAAGAGACACATCGAGTAGATAAATTACTTACCATATCCACAGTCAACCGAGCAGAGGGTTGTAAGTCAGAACACAAAAAATTAAGTTCTATCAAGGGTTGCTGAATTTCTTCTTTCATACAAAGCAGCTTGAGAAATTAGTTCACGTGGTCTGCCTCTAGCTCTCACTGCACCTTAGGAAAGTGCTCGAATATTCCATGTCCATTTTGTCTCCTGTCATCTGACTACAGCTGAGTCCTGCAAGTTTCTTCTTTCTCACACAGACAGCTGTGAGAAAATGGTCAGATTGTTCACAAATGTTTATGATAGCTGTTGCAATTGGAAGTACCTAGAACTCTATATTCAAAACATAGGTTTCCTTTCTAATTGTGCTGTGAACACTTTGTAAACTGTAGGTTTCCTTCGATATGGCTTTGGGGAACACGATACAGGATCATGTTTGGGAAGTGCTTTCCACAGTGTGGAGCCCACGGTGAACTTTTAATACATACTTGTCTTACAGTGATGATAATCAAAGAGGGAGAAGATGAACCCTCATCCCAGGAGTTTCACTGGATTTGAGTAAAATTTCATTTTGATTTAGGACATGTGAAACAACAGTTTTGACATTTATCTGAACTAATCTCAAGAGAGAGTTATAATATTTACCTAAGAAATTTTATTGCATAGTAAAATCATTTGGGTAAAATATTTTGTTTGGTATGTTATTATATAACTCATAATAATAGCTGAAATGAAAACAGAAAAGAGTAGCCCATAATAACCAGTAGTTAATATTAATGTCACCATGACTGTTAATAGTATTATAATAGTAATGCTTGAATGATAGAGATGGAGACAAGTTTTAAATAAAATGGCTAATAAGAATCCCTTGGAATAGCGTTGGGTGGAGAGACAGTTCAGCTGGAATGGGTGCTTGCAGAACAAGGCTGGAGACTTGAGTTCAATTCCCAGAACCTACATTAAGGAAGAAGGGAAGAGCTGACTCTACAGCACTGTCCTTTGAACTGGATGCATGCACTGTAGCACTCATGTGCTAACACATACATCTCACACACACACACACACACACACACACACACACACACACACAAATAATATCAGAGAAGAATCTCTCTGACCTAATCACAGCTGCTATGTTTTGTATATCTTCCAGACTTGTCAAAAAGGAAAGAAAATATGTCCACTGGCAACTCCACAGTACAGAAGTTGAGCTAATTAAACTACTGCAAGATTTTTAAAAGCTACCAACTCAGAGAGGGACTCACCTTCATTTCTCCCATCAGAGCAAACTAAGCAGATTTGCTAATATAACTGTCTCTCCCTATCCCCTTTGGAAACCTGTAGCATGCTGGCATCAGTTATACCAGGCTGAGGCAGAAACAATATTCTAAAAGTAGATAGTCCAGTCCAAAGTAACAGAAGATGTCTCTGTGGGTAAAGATGCCTGCCACCAAGTCTTATAAGCAGAGTTTGATCCTGGAGAGTCACGGTGTGGAAGGAGAGAGCAGCCTCTTGATCATCCTCTAACTTTCACACACATGTCATGGCACATGTGTGCTCCCCCCCCCACACACACACACACATACAATAAATAAGCATAATAAAAATTAAAACAAAGAAAAATCCAGTCCATAAAGAACTCTATAGAAAATACAATTTCACATAAGTAATCCAAAGCAGGTTCCCCGTAAAGCCCAACCACAAGGCAATGGAAAATTCATTTCTATCATGCCGAGTAAACTACCACAAACACACTGGCCTCATATAATAAGTATTCATTATCTGTAATATCTAAAGGTCAGGAGCCTACGCACGGATTAGCTAGGTTCCATCTCACAGTCCCCTGAATTAAAATCTTCCCATCTAGGCTGGGCCTCATCATCTCAGCTCAAGTTCAAAATTCTGGTCCTCCCTTGGATCTGGATGGGATTTCAGCTCCAGGCTGAAATCCAATGAGTTCTTTGTATGGAAATGGGAATGTTGCCGTGTCTTTAAGAACAGAGCTGTCTCCAGGAACTTGGGGTCAAATATGATGGCCACCAAAGCTTCCCCAAATCAGTGTCATTTTTTTTTGTCCTCCGAATTAAAATAATGAAATTCACAAGCCACAAAGGATGAGTTTCAGAGGAGGTTTATTATCAATTCATAGGTAGGAGTGTGGTACATGGATGGGGGTGGCTCCTGTGTAGGTGGAAATAAGGCATCATTGAGCTGTTTGTCCAGAGGCTTTTTAAGGACTCTGAGCAAAAACTGGGGTAAGGTTTATGGAGGAGGATTGACACCCAGCGCAGCTGCCCCCAGACCCTGCGGTTCAGGTGCAGTATCTCAGCTTCTGTCTCCCAGAAGAAGACACGGAAAGCATCTCTCTCCTCTCTCTCTCTCTCTCTCTCTCTCTCTCTCTCTCTCTCTCTCTCTCTCTCTCTCTCTCTCTCTCTCCCTCTCTCTCTCTCCCTCTCTCTCTCTCTGTCTCTCTCTCTCTCCTCTCTCTCTCTCTCTCTCTCTCTCTCTCTCTCTCTCTCTCTCTCTCTCTCTCTCTCGCTTTGCTGGCTTTCAGCAAAGGGATTCTCAGAGTTGTTGTGGGGTCCAGTGCCCACCCCAGTTCCGACTTCCTGTTCCCGAGTCTATGTGTGAATTACAAAATTAGAGGCCATATGTCTTTAATAATCCCAGAGCGCAGGGAGTACGATAAACGGAATGGAAAGGACACGGGTCCCTCGGAGAGGACAAAAGCCATCTGAGAGAGTGAGAGGTTTGGCTGATTTCAATTAGAAACTCCGAGATTTTTTCCCCTAAATTCTTGGTCCTGCTGCCTCCTCAGCCGCCCATCTAGGTCTCACGACAGGTAGACAGGAATGATACCCATGTTTTATCAGCCTCTTTTCCTTTTGTCCTCTCTCGGCCCCTAGTCGTCCAAACTTGCTGGTTTCTGATGAAATAATTTCTTAAAAACTTTGTGGGTTTTCCACGGATTAGACTCCATTAAACAAAAGCCATAGCCACAATTCTTTTTAAGATAATCATGAGTCAGCCTTTGGCGCCTGCGAGGTCATTGAGAGACTAGGAGCTTACACTTCCTGAGAGAATCCCACCCCTAATCTCTTGAAAGGGCTCTTTGTGTGCAGTGAATAGGCGAATCTTTGGTCATTCTGCAGTTTTAGCAAAAGGCTACATTCTCATGCATACTAAGCCTTTTCTAGATGAAAGCTTTCAGCATCTACTTCTTATTTTTAGCATCCTTTGTCATCTAGAGAGACTAAGGATCCACTGCCTCATCTGGTTCTGGTTCCCCCTTAGCAGCTGTTTCCTCCAGTTAACTCTCTGGCCCTGATCTTTCCATAAGCAACAGTAACAAACTAGACCACGCCTTCAGTGTGTTCTTTCCTAACATATAGAGCAAATTTGATGATTGTCCTGTACTTCTGCTTTCAGATCTTGCCTCCTTCAGTGTCCTGTAGCTTATCTCACTTCATGCAGAGCTGCTACTGGCAATGCCTTCAAGGACCAGATTGCCACTATCAAGACTATTTACAATGCTTCCCTTCAACTGGGCACATCACTCAAAATGCTTCCACCCCTTCCCTACTGTCCAGTTTGAAAACCACACATACATTTTCAGCAACTTGGCTTTTGATTTCTTGCAAGCCAGGAGGAAAGAGCTGACCAAACTTTCTGTCTTCTTAAGGCTTCCTTCCTTAGCTCAGGCCTACGGAGGTTGAAGTCAGTTGAATAATTTAATTACAACTGTAAAATATTTTTCTGAGCAATATTCCATCATTATGGGATTGGAAAATAACCAGTTTCACAGGTGTTGCCAAGCTCAGTAGGGGGACGTACTCTTTGGGGAACCTTCTTCACCGGATGTGAGCACAATTCTTTAAACATAATTTCACATCCTCAAACAACGTGCAAATGATGAAAATTGCCTTGAATCGGAAACTGAAAATAATTAAGTGGACAAAAACAGATGTAATTTTTTAAAATATATTTAGTTGGTCTCAGAAAGAAATTTAAGAAAAAGACAAGTTAATCTCAGAAATTAAAAAAGAAAGAAAAAGAGAGAGAGAGAGAAAGAAAGAAAGAGAGAGAGAGAAACATCATGCACCACACTAAGGGGTCATAGCCTGTACCCCAAGTCAGACCCATCCTCAGGGACCTGCTTAAAAGATCCAAACTAAAAGTGGAGGGAAAGGGTTTGGAGGTAGGGAAAGGAGAAATGCTGTCATTATAGTATAAGCTCAAAAAAAAAAAAAAAAAAGAGAAAGGTAAAAAGGAAGAAGGGGGAGGAAAAACTTTTTAATAATCAGCAGGTTGGTGCTGTAGGCTCTAGTCAGCAAGAGCACAAACCTGGACGATCAGTTAATAAAATGAGCAAAGAAAGTGGGGACAAGAGAATGCAGTGCCCAGGAGCAAGCTACACAGCAAACACAACCCTTCTCCATACCCCACATAAATAGAACGTGTCCTACACAAAACTCCCAAGGTGGTAGCAAAGTAGTCCTCATGATAAAGTATGCTAGAATGGAGAGCAAGCAAAGCAGGAGCTGTTGACTTTTTGTGGTTGGACTTTTTACAATCATCATTTAATGTGTTACATGCCATTAGGATGTAGTCGAACAAATGTATTATGTGCCTTTTTTTCCTTCCTCCTCCTCGCTCATATCACAGCTACTCTTGTTCCCCACTTCTGTCTTCCCCTCTAGACTATTTTCCTCTTACATGTCCTGTGTGTCCTTTTGTCAAAAATATATACAATTTGATCCATAAAATATAAATGTAACTATATACTTAAAAAAAAAAACCCTGAGTGATACAAAGTAATTGAGAAAGGTTAAAAATGTGAGGGTGCAGGGGTCATGACCTGGATGCCTCTAGAGGACTAAGACTTGACAGATGACACACACAGGTGGGTGCCTCAGATCACATGACCCACACAGCAATCCCGCTGGTATCCCTGCTTCCAGACTGTAGGGGAGGTAACCTGTAGATGCAACCTTGCATCTCCAAAGTTCCTCTTTTTCCATCCAATAAAATTCCAAGACCTCAGGTCATGTGTTCACAGCCCTGCTTCCACTGAGCCTGCAACCCTTCAGTTGATCTGAGTTCTGCCTCTGGAGATGCTTGTCTGCTTTCTTTTGTTTTCTTGTCACCTCTTTTGGTCCCCATCTTATGGAGAGTTGGGAGAGGGGTGAACAAAGCATATCAACTAGCCAAGAAATAAAAACCGGCAGAACAGAAATCCATCAGACCCATCTCAAGACCCGAATCTCTAACTGTGACATTGAAGGACAATGTTTAATGCTATCAACATTTATTTCTGTCACATAGATGAAAAAATTCACTTTTGCTAGGAAAATATTATAGGTAATGCAAGGAAACAGAGATCAAGAGGATCCAGGGCAAGGGTGTGGAGTGGTGGTAGACTGCCTACCATGCACGAAGCTGAGAGTTCAATCCTCAGCACTACATGAACCAAGTGTTGTGTCATACAATGACCCTGGCCTTGCAGAGGAGACGTGAATCAAGGTCATCACCATCCACATAGTGAATGCCAGGCCAGCTTGCATTCTCAAGAAAAGACAACGTTAACAAAATAGAAGATGTAATAAACTAATAAAGTTATCTTTAGGATATATAGAAATTCTATAACCTACTAACAGAGAATACATATTCTGTTCAAGCAGAGTTTCACAAAAAAAAAAAAAAAGCGTAGATATTAGCTGAGAACGAAACAGTAATAACTTCTACAGAGGAGAGATTTCTCAGACATGTGAACAGAGAGCCATAAAATCTGGAGATCCAAGAAGGAAAATGGCATCCACATATGGTCTACCAGAACCTCCTGGAACTAAACTGGGGAGAGCTGGATAATACCCAGGAGGCTGGACCTGCAGAGCCCAGGGGAAAATAGGCAGAACTACACCACATTTTACAAGATAGAGACAAAGGTCCCAAGTGGGCTGCCTGACAGGAAGAAACACCCACAGTCAGGGCCAGTGCTGGTGAGAGTACAGTCTAGAGGTGTTAGCAGCATGTGCAACCTGACCAGCAACTGTGGCCCAATCTGTAAAAGACGAGTCACTGACAGGACATGACCTGGTGAAGAAGCACCAGGGATGTAACAGGTATCTGGGAGGAGTCAGGATAGGAATGCCTAGAGAGTCCCGAGCCAACAGCCAGGTGAGACCACACAGAGACCACACACACTCCAACACTGCACCCCCCTCCCCCCGTCCAGCTTTTTCCTCTTCAGTTATCCTTCCTTTGTTTCATATCTCATGCCAATTTAGCTAACCAGCTCTGCTCTTTCCCCACACCCTATTTGCTTTAAAACTGCATTCCTTTATTTTGTGTGCATGTGTGTGTGGATACACATGCTACTACACATATGTGGAAGTCAAAGGACAACTTGTGGGATCATGGGAGGCAGTTCTCTCCTTTTATATACAGATTCTGAACTTAACCACAGGTCCTCAACCATGGCAGCAAACACCCACTGAGCCATTTTTCTACCCATCTCTTTACACCCTCTTTCCAATCTAATTTTTCCTCTTGGTAAGCTTTCCAAAGATAAAAGTCTAGACTGGTGTATAGAGTCTCCATGCCTTAGCCTCCTGAAACTTGGTACATTTTCAGGATATCTAGTGGAATTCCTTTAACTCTCTCTGTTGTTCCACCTCAGCAAAACTTGCCTCATGATCCCTCTTTTCCCTACTGCAGCCCTCCTTCTGGTTACATCCCCACAGTGCCACCCAAAATACTAACCACTTGTCTTTTTGGTTTTTTGTTTGTTTGTTTGTTTTTTTCAGATCTCAAAAATGCTGTTTCTTTATTTTTCACAAGTAGACTAATATAAACATCATGCCAAAAGCATAGGCTTTTGCAAGGTAAGGGCACAATTCAGTGTAAAACCCTATCTCAAATGTTAATTGTTTTAATTGCAGTCCAACCTCAACTTAGGACTCAATGGGCTCCATCAAGAGTTAAATAGACGTAGTCCCATTAAAAACATCATGTGACTTTCCCCCTAACATTATGTTTTTCTGTACTTTAATATAACTGGTTACATCAAAATTGTCCATTTGAAACCTGGTTTCATTGCAGCATCGTATGCTTTGATCCTAATCAATCAACTGGATCATAAGATCAACACGAGAGTTGCTATTCTTTTCTTTAAAAAATTGGATATTTTCTTTATTTACATTTCAAATGTTGTCTTCTTTCCCAGTTACCCCCTCCCCTGGGAAACCCCCTATCCCTTCCTCTCCCTGCTCCTATGAGGGTGTTCCAACACCCACCCACCCCCACTCTCTTCCATCCAATTCCTCTACACTAGGGTATCAAGCTTTCACAGGACCAAGGACCTCTCCTCCCACTGATGCCCAACAAGGCCATCCTCTGTTACATATGTGGCTGGAGCCATGGGTCCCTCCATGAGTACTCTTTGTTTTGTGGTTTACTCCCTGGGAGCTCTGGGAGGGGGGGGGGGTCTAGTTGGTTGATATTAGTGTTCTTTCTATTGCTGTTACAAACCACTTCAGCTCCTTTAGTCTGTTTTCTAACTCCTCCATTGTGGGGACCCCCTTCGGGATCCTGTTCTCAGCCCAAATGGTTGGCTATGAGCATCAGCCTTTGTATTTGCCAGGCTCTGGCAGACTAACCACTTGTCTTATTCTAGTTTTGTTCTCTCTACTCACACCTGTAGTAACTAATGTGTTAATGGACGATGCACTATCAGTGTTCCTGTTGGAGCATTGTTCCTGTTGGAGCTTAAGGACAAATATTTGTTTTATGACTCTCATTGCGTGTTCATAGCTGGCCTAAACTCTGATGGTGACTACTGTTATAGACAGTATTATACTTTAGAGGATTAATGGGAACCAAAGCTGGTTCTCAATATGGTAAGAGCATCAGGGGTTTGGAGGGTGGATAATATATTGTGTAGGCAGGGCAGGGATGAAAAGAAATCCTCACACTGTCTTGAAAATCGAAAAGACAGCTACTGAATTAATAACGGTGATTTAAGAAAAGGAAAGGAAAGGAAAGGAAAGGAAAGGAAAGGAAAGGAAAGGAAAGAAGGAAGGGGGAAGGAAAGGAAAGGAAAGGAAAAGAAAGGAAAGGAAAGGAAAGGAAAGGAAAGGAAAGGAAAGGAAAGGAAAGGAAAGGAAAGGAAAGGAAAGGAAAGGAAAGGAAAGGAAAGGAAAGGAAAGAAGGAAGGAAGAAAGGGGGAAGGAAAGGAAAGGAAAGGAAAGGAAAGGAAAGGAAAGGAAAGGAAAGGAAAGGAAAGGGAAGGGAAGGGAAGGGAAGGGAAGGGAAGGGAAGGGAAGGGAAGGGAAGGGAAGGGAAGGGAAGGGAAGGGAAGGGAAGGGAAGGGAAGGGAAGGGAAGGGAAGGGAAGGGAAGGGAAGGGAAGGGAAGGGAAGGGAAGGGAAGGGAAGGGAAGGGAAGGGAAGGGAAGGGAAGGGAAGGGAAGGGAAGGGAAGGGAAGGGAAGGGAAGGGAAGGGAAGGGAAGGGAAGGGAAGGAAAGGAGGAAGGAGACAGAGAGAGAGAAAGAAAGAAAGGAAGAAAGAAAGAAAGAAAGAAAGAAAGAAAGAAAGAAAGAAAGAGAGAAAGAGAGAAAGAGAGAAAGAGAGAAAGAGAGAAAGAGAGAAAGAAAGAAAGAGAGAAAGAGAGAAAGAAAGAAAAAAGAAAGGAAAAGAGAGAGAAAACTCAACCAACAGCCTAACCACCGATCTGCAAGTCTCAACAACAACAAAACCCTCAAGACAGTTGAAAATTCAAGGCATCTTGACTCCTTCAAAACCCACTAATCCTATTACAATCTCCTCCAGTGCAAGTAAATGAAATTAGGTCCCCCCCCCAAAAAAATCAACAGAATGGTTATATTGAAAGAAATGGAAGCAATGACTGAAAGATGGCTCAGTGGTTAAGAATGCTTGCTGCTCCTGTTCAGTTCCCAGTTCTCAACCATCTGTACCTCCAGTTCCAGGGGGTCCAGAAACGTAATCTGCTCTCTCAGGCATTCATACATGTGTGCACAAGTGTGTGCCCGGACACATCTGAGGGTCTGAGGGTTGACAATACACACACACACACACAGACACACACACACAAACCTGCTAATAAACAGAAAAGTCAGTACAGTAGATGAAACTAGTGCTTACTTAATGAAGAAAAATAGTGAAAATTCAAAAATGCTGAAAATAAAATGTCTATAAATCACATTAATAGCACTGTGGAAAGGCACACAAACACAATGGGTCACAGAGAACACAAAATTAATAACCAATAAAACAGCTCAATTAAAAGATACCTAAGGAGTCCTTTTAGGTGAATTGAAAGTTAAATACATCCATGAATCTACAGGAAAGAATAAAGCATGCTAGACCAGCAGTTAGTAAATGAGGACAGCTACCAAACACCACCATATCAACACAGTGATACAAAGTAGTATGTAATTTCAATCATAACGTTATAAATTGTCTCTGTTCTGTAATTAAAAGACACAGAGTGGCAGATCACATTAGAAACAGGACCTAAGAAAATAGGATATAGATAAAACATTTTAAAAGCACTACATAGTCAAAAGCAGATATAACTTGAAACTAAAATCATGGGAAAGAGTATTCTAAGCAAATGAAGCTAGGCAAAGAGTGGTATCGCTGTTCTTATCTCTAAAAAAGTGTTCTTCAAACCAAAATTAATCAGAAGAGATAAAGAACATCAAAACAAATTGATTAAAGTATAAATGAAGAGGACATGATAGTTTTAAATATCCATACACTGAACAGGGGACCACCCAATTTCACAAAACAAATACTATTAAGTTTAATGAAATAGATTAACACTAACAATAGTAGTGACATTAATACTAAAACCATGTCATTATAACAAAAAGAACAAGTATTTGACTTAAATTACATCATACATTGAATGGACCTAACAGACATCTACAGAGTCTGTGATCTAAAAACTGAAAGATATACATTCTTTTCAGAAGCCCATGGAACTTTCTTTAAATCAAATTATACAAAAACAGTGTACAAAATACATCTTTTCAATCAAAGCTGAAATAATTTCTAATCTCTTTATTCTCAGTAGAACAAAATCAGGAATCAACAGGAAGAGGAACTATAGAATATACACAGACCTTTGAGGGGTAAGCAGCATGGTGATGAACAATCAAGGGCTTTCTCAAAATAATCCAGGAAAAACTCAAAATACATTTAGAATCAAATGAAAATGAAAACATGGCATACCAAAATCTGTGAGGTCCAATAAAGGCAGTTCTTAATGGGGGGTGTTATAGGCAAGGGCACCAACATTGATATTAAAAAAAGATATCAAGCTAACAACTTAATGATGTGACTTTGAACCTTGGAAAAAAAATTTTAAAGGCCAAATCCAAATTAGTAGATGGGAAAAAAAAAAAAAAAACAATTGAACTCAGGGGAAAGATTAATGGAATGGGGTAAAAGACAGAGAGAGCGGCTTGGAGAGATGGCTCAGCGGGTAAGAGCACTGACTGATTTTCTGAAGGCACTGAGTTCAAATCCCAGCAGCCACATGGTGGCTCATAACCACCCGTAATCCCTTAATGAGATCTGATGCCCTGTACTGGCACATCTGAAGACAGCTACAGTGTACTCATGTATAATAATAAATAAATCTTAAAAAAAAAAAAAGGACAGAGAGAGAATCACTGGAAGTATTGCTTCTATGAAAGGTAACAACATTGGTGAAGCCTTAGTGAAATTAATAGCAACACAGGAGGAGACCCAAATGAACAAAACTGGAGATGAAAATAGAGATAACACTTAAATTCATATTAATGTGTTTCCCTTGAAATCAGTATAGCTCTTGAAGTCCTAACCACAACATCAGGAAAATATAAGAAAATCCATGGGCTGTAAGTATGAAAAGGAGTTGTCAAATTACTGTTATTTGCAGATAAATTGACCCTTCATATAGGAGCCTAAGAAATCTACCATAAAAATTTTACATCACACAGATGTCTTTAACGATGTGGCATGATACAAAATTAACACGCAATACTTAGTAGCTTTTCTACATGCCAATAACAAGTATGCTAAGAAGCAAGTCATGTAAAAAAAAATCCCATTCACAATTCCCTCCAAAATATACCTTGAAATAAAATACCAAGGAAATAAAAGATATGTACAATAAAAATTTTAAAATATTGAAGAAAGAAATTCAAGATACTATAATATGTGGCAGACCCCATGATGGTGTTTTGAAAGACTTAATATTGTAAGAATGGTTATGCTCCCAAGTGCAATATAGAAATTCAACAGAGTTCGTATCAAAAGTATAAATGTAATTTGTCTCTGAAATATTAAAAAAATCATATGGAAGCACAAAAGACTCAAGATAGTAAAGTCAATACCCAGCAAGAACAATATGGCTAGAGGTATCGCCATGCTTGACTTCAAGTTATATTATGGCTCCATTGTAAAACAGCAAAGTACTATAATCACAAGAGAGAAAGTCTTACATAAGATACACAGCTACACACTCCTGATTTTTATAAAGGAATAAACACAAAACATTAAAAAGGAGACAAATCCTCTAATGCTTTATGGAAAGACATGAACTTAGATCCATATCTCTCACCCTGTATAAAAACAACTCCAAATGTACCCAAAGCCTTACTGGAAGAACTAAAATTGGCAATGCCTCAAGACATAGGCACAAAACAAGGGGGTTCTAGAAAGGGCTTTGGTTGCTCAGGAAATAATGTTAAAAATTAACAATTTTGATTTCACAATGTTGACATTTTCTGCAGAGCAAAAGAAAAAAAATCAAGGGATGCTCTGCAAAATAGGCATCTGTCTTTACTAGCTCTATATACATCAGAGGATTAGTGTCCACAATATACAAAGAACACAAAACACTAAATATCAAGAAACTGAAACAGTCAGTGAGTGAACTAATCCAGTGAGCAAACAACTCTCAAAAGATGAACTACAAATCAACAGTAAACATGTTTAGAATGCCCAGCATCAATAGTCTTCTGAAAAATGTAAATTAAAACTTTGTTGAGACTCTATCTTACCTTTTGTGGAGTAGCAGTCACTAAGAAAACAGCTACAAACACAGGGAAGGGTGTGGAGAAAAGGGGAGTCCTTATACACTTCTAGTGGCAATGTGAACCATACTGAACCATACTGAAATTAGTGTTGCCACAGACCCTCTTGGGTCCCTTGTCTGCGTAGGACAGGTCTCTGGGTGCAGATGGGCAAGGAGTCAGCGAATGACAGACAGATGCACACAGGAGATTGTGTAGAATCTGAATGTATTGTCACAAAGTGTACACCAGTCTTATATAATACAGAAAATAAAGGCGTTAGGATGTCACAGCAGGCAAAGTACATTGAAGTTACCTGACAAAAACCAAAGGAATGACTTCAAAAGGACTTACAGAAACCAGGTAAATGTTTACAGTAAAGATAAACAGCCCTGCCTAGGGTCAGCTAATGACAGGTAAGGATTTCACACCCTAGTCACAATTTGTGCTACTCTTTTGAGCCTTGTGAAAGCTAGCACCAGGGGGTTCTGCTCTAGCAGACCTTCTCATGAATAATGCAATACCACAACCCCCTATTTCCTAGGCCTTGATAAATGCTTGTATGAGTGTAACTTAGCTGTTCTTTTAAGTATCTGTGGAGAATCTCCATTTGTCAGAAGAATTCACTAACTTGCTTCTGATAAGCAATGTACCCTGCTATACCTGGCTGTAGTGAAGATTCCTGTCTCAGTGGGATTCCCCAACTCCTACTGAATTCCAAGTTTGTCAGCTTCAAGGATTTTTCTGGGATGTTAGAACACTGGCAAAGGCTTAACTATGTCAGAATTCAATCTTTAAAGGCACTTATAATAAAATAATACTAAAACAGAGCACGTGGATCCATACACCAGACTAACGCAGGGATAGGGTATGAATATACGGGTTATGAGAACGCCAAAGTTCCAGGAGGTGAGTTTCTATGAAACTCTTTGTCCCGTGAGTGCTTCCAGGCCTCTCTGCCTGCCAAGCAAACTTCACTGGAGTGTGCATAGCATAGTGTGGCATTTCCTAGAACAGTAAAAATAGATTTAACCTATGATGTGCAGTGCCAAGCTTGAGTGTTCACCTGAAGGACTCCAAGTCAGTACATCACAAAGATACTTACACATAGGTGTGTCCATCAATGCTCTTCTTCATAGCTATGTTATGGAACCTACAAAGATGCCCATCAACCAGGGAACAAATAAAGGTGATGTGGTATATGTACAAATTGACAGTTTTTCAGCTATAATAAATTTATGAAATTTTCCTGAAAATCATGGCAACTGGAGTCAATCATATAAAATGATTTAAGACAATGACAGAAAGATAAATAGCACATGATTTCTCTCATGTCCCTTGACTGCATTTTATATTATAACATGAAATCAAGCATGTTTATATGGAATGAAAGTAAGGTGGAATTGTGATAACAAAGTGGAGGGGACATCTTGGAGATAGAGGGGAGAGAGGAATTGTGTACATAGGAGTAAATGAATGTTGTCTTAGGGGTAGGAACAGAGGAAAGAAGAACTGTCATGCCCTCTGTGTCCACAGCCCACATCTACAAACATTGTGAATTAAAACTGTTCAGAAAGAAGTAGTTGTCTCTGCACTGAATTGTTGTAGATATTTTCCTGCCACCATTCTCTGAGCAACCTATTGGTGTAGCATTACACCAAATTAGTATGACCAATAGTCTAGAGATGGTTTAGTGCATAATGGGAATATGTAGGTTCTATATAAACAGCTATTGTATACATAGGATTTGAGCAACCACAAATATTATTATCCTATGGCAATGAGCTGCCATATAATTGATTCCCAGAAAATACAACTCTATGAAAGATGCACAAATATAAATCTATGGATACACTAGCATAAAAAAAAATCAGAAATGCCATGAGCCATGGAATCTTTTTCCCTTTTATTGAAATTAGATTTATTTTCTTCTATAATGTATCCTAATTATGGTTTCCCCTTCTTCTACTCTGCCCAGCTTTCCCCAACTCCCCTCCCTAGATCCACCCTCCTTTCTGTCTCTTATTAGAAAACAAATAGGTTTATGAAGAATAATGATAAAATAAGATAGAACAAAAAATGACAAACAAAAGGAAAAGAGCCCAAGTAAAGGCACAAGAAACCAATTCTGATACAGAGACCATTTGAACACATACTCAGGATTTCTATAAAGAACAATAAACTGGAAACTATCATATAGGAGAGATATATGTCAAATATTTTAAACCTTTATTCTTCTCTCATATATTATATTCCAACCCCATTTCCCCTCCCTCCACTTCTCCCAGTCCCTGTTCCCACATCACTTCTGCCCCAGACCCACTCCTCTTCTGTTTCTTTCTAAAAGAAAATAGAGCAGGCCACCCAGGAATATCCACCAAACATGGCCTAACAAGGTACAGTACGACTGGGTACAAGCCCTCAGATCAAGGCTGGACAAGGCAACCCAAGGAGGGAAAGGGTCCCAAGCACAGGCAGAAGAGTCAGAAACCCTCACACTCCCATTGTTAGAAGTCCCATGAGAACACCAAGCTACACAACTATAAGTTATATGCAGAGGAGCTACCCCAGACCCAAACAGGGTCTGTGTTTGCTGCTTCCATTTCTATGAGTCCCCATGAGCCCAGCTTAGTTGGCTCTATGGGCTTTATTATCCTAGTCTCCTGAATCCTCTGGCTTCTACAATTCTTCCTCTCTGTCTTCTGTGGGGATCCCCTAGCACCACTTAGTATTTGGCTAGGTAGGTCTCTGCATCTGCTCCCATCAGTTCCTGGATGACACCCCTCCGATGACAATTGGACTAGGCACCAATCTATGAATAGAGCATTGACTCTTTCCCAGTTGTTTAGTTCTATCCTCAGTCTCTGGGTTGCTCTGACTCTTGTTTCTGGCCAATCAGGCAGTGTTAGGCTGGCTTCCTCTCACAGCATGGGCCTTAGGTTAGACCAGTCACTAGTAAAAAGAAAAAGTAAGATTTTTTAAAAGTCCTAACACAACATTATGAGAGAAGGAATCTCCAACGATGATGATTGTGTTTGTTTTGTATTGGCCATCCACTACTGGGCATGTATCCTACCCTTAAGAATAGTTGCTTTCCCAGTGACACTCCCTGTGACTTCATTTGCAGTGATTGTCAATTGAAGATAGCTAGGTTACGGTGTGTGTGCCCACTTCTCCTTTCAGCTGTAAGAGCCAATCTGGTGCAGACCCGTTCAGGCCCAGTGCACACTGCCTCAGGCTCTATGAGTTCATATGTGCTTTGATGATGTTGATTTTGAAGGACTTATTTCTTGGTGTCCTGCACCCCTTCTGGCCCTTAAACTCTCTGTCCTCTTCTGCAAGGTTCCCTGAGCCTTCAGGGAAGAGATTCAATGTATACATTCAGCTTAGGGCTCAGTGTTTTATGATCTCTCACTCTTTGCATATTGTCTAGCTTTGGGTCTCTGCATTTGTTCCTGTTTTCTGCGGGAGGAGAACTCTCTGGTGATGAGCTATGTGACTTTAACATATGATTTATCTTCTGCTAAAACTCAGCTTCCCCATTTAGATGGTGGGCAGGTGAGATAAGAATAGAGTCCATGTCATATTCTAAACATTTGGTTTTCACTAATTTCTGTCACTGTGACAGAATATCTGAAAATAACAATGAAGGTAGGAGAAATTTATTTTGGTACATGGTTTCAGATGTTTCATAATGTCCCCATCATGGCAGGGAAGCCATGGAAGTCTTCATTTATAGCAGTATCAGGAGGCTACTACTTCTTCCATCATAGCAAACCAGGAAAGTCTGATCTTAGGCTGAAACAATAAGTGAGTATAACACTCAAGGCCTGTTCCCCAGTGAAATACTTCAGCTATTCTGGTCCCACATTGCAGAGTTCTCATGACCTCCAAAAACACCACCACTGGCTGGAGGCCATGAAGTCACATACTGGATGATAATTCATATTTGAACCCCAGCATTCTGTGACTCACCTCCAGGAACTCACAGCTACCTCAGAACATAAATGGTTTAAATCTTATTTTAAGCATCCCCAGTTTTAACAGTTTCAAGACTGCAAGAATCCAGTGGCCATAGTCTTTTCTAAGGCTGAGGTAAATTCTGGAGGAAGTCATGCAGGAAAGGTTGTGGCAAACAAGTCAACTTCTTAGAGGTGATCCATCATTTTGTATGACTACAATTGGTATGCTCTGAAGAAGTACATACCCCAGCGGTTTCATTCCAGAATTGCTTCTTGCAATCCTTGCCATGCTTGCCATTTCTGTATTCCTTATTTTTTCTGACATGGTCCGATTGGGCAAAGAAAGACACTTTCTGCCTATAGTCAGTTATGATTGACTCCTGGGAATTAGCCCACTCTATTGGACAACTTTCCTGCAGATCAACATCATGACGAACATTCATGTATTAATGCTGTTTAGATTAAATAATGATTTTATAGAATTCATGATTTGATTCAAATAATTTTAGGACATTAAAATAATTGATAAAAAGTTCAAAGTGATGCTTTTAGTTGCTTTGCTAGAAAGATATAATAAAGTTAGAATCAAGAATAGAATGTGATCCCTCCTCATAGAATAGTAAATAAAAGCTGTGCAAAAATGAGTACAGTGATCTTTCTTGCACTACAAGCACATGAATTGCACTAGGAAGAGAAATAGGATTGGGACTGATTTATGATCAAGGAAAAACATTCATTTTTGATCAGGTCCAAAAATGGGACCACAGGTATACACCATGATAAAGTAAGTCTGTGAACATATAAAACTATTGCTTTGAACTTATAATGAGCTTATAAAAATGAAACAGATAAAATGACTGCTTTGAATTTATAATCAACATCCTGCTGTAACTCCCTCTTTTGTAACATTTTATCTATGAGGTAAATTTTTCTTACCTAGAACACATTTGTCTGAGAAGGTATAAAAATATTAGAGCAAAAATAAAGGTCATTGAACACACCCTCTTTGCTTCATCCAGTGTGTGTGTGTGTGTGTGTGTGTGTGTGTGTGTGTGTGTGTGTCTGTGTCTGTGTCTGTGTCTGTGTGATGTTCTCCCTTTTTTTCTTTCTTAATGTATCATTAAGAGCTAAGAGTTCAGATTTTCTTACCATATCGGCCCCAGCCCCAGATAATTAAGTTTGGCTCCCATCAGCACTACCTGTACTGACCCTATAAATTGCCTGCTGCTGTCAGCACCTCCTAGCCCCATCAGCTGCTATCAGCACCAACCCCAATTGTCAACTCCACACCTTGCTGCCTTCTTCAGTGTTCCTGTGGCCTACAACAGAACTCTAAGCTGTCAGCCCTATATATATATATATCCAATACAGGAAAGGAAGTCTGACAACAATCAGGTAAATGTTAGTGTCTCCCCAACTCAGAATTTATGAAGAAAACAACTTATATAGTGGCTGAGGGCATCTTGGACATGGGATCATTGTTTTCTGCTCTAAGAAGATATACTCTGTACATAGGATAAATCCAATGTACTGTGACCTAAACAAGACATCAGTCACAACTCATCTCACTGTTTTCTATAACTTTTGTAACCAAGAAACTCTGTAGCTTAAAGTGTGCAGGAAGAAGATTGGGATTCCAACAGCTCATTGCACACACCCATAGACAGATGGCAGAGGTGCTGCTGGGTTAAAGATTTGCTAGGGAGAGACCAGATGGGACTCTGTGTTTGGACTTCAGCCACTAGTACTTTGCACTAGACTTGATAATGAAGTCTGGAATTTGGTAGATTTTGGGTGTCAATTTCAAAGACAAACACAAGGTCAGGGAGCAGTGGCTTGTAGAACAGCAGAGTTTACAGAAGAACTGAGAGCTATGGATGCAAATTTGAGACACAATCAAACAGTGGTGCAGTGCTGGTATTTAAAACCTTTCTGTGGAAGGCCTGCTGAGGAAAAGAGGCTGATTTTAAGAGATTATACTCAAAAATAGAAGACTGTTACCAAGGAGCCAAGTGAAAAACAAAAGTGTCGAAAAAGAAGAGAGTGGGAATCTCTCTTGCTGAGTAATGGAACTGACCAAAGATTGAGATGTGAAGTCCAACAACTTTGGGCAAATTATGCTAATTGGCAGAAAAAATCAGGATTGTTTTTCATCTTTTCTATTGCTTTTCTTGACTTTCAAATATTTTGAGTTGGAACTGGTAAATTTTCCTGTTTTGACTTTATGGCCCCGTTTAATTTTCAGAACATTTTCTAAATTTCAAAATATGCTAACCATTGATGGATCTTAACATTGAGCAATGGGAAAATAAGATGAAAAATCATATACTCATTCTCATAAATACATTATTTCACTGAGACAATTGTTTTGTTTTTTCCCTACATGTGTAATGCATATCTGGATTAAAAGAACTTTGGTTAAGAATCTATTTGGGATTCAACAATTAGAATTCAGTTTTATACTGCATTCTGGAAACTCCTCATTGGCATTGCATGGATCATCATTCCCCAATGCCTTACTGGAGACTTACCCTAGGACTGTCTGTCTTTTCATCGGCTGACCTAACAGGATGCCTCAAGTCAGTTTTCCTTGGTGTTCCTGGATGTTGTCTCCTACATTGTGACCTCCCCCAAAGCCATAAGGTGAAGATCTGAACTTCAAAACAATTATACCTGGTGACAGGTTCAATAACAAAAGGCTATGATTGAAAAGGCTATGAGGTAGAGGTTGGACAAATTCCCATGTTAGAGTCACTGGGAATCCTACTCACACTTACTCCTCACATTTATGTGCTATAAATCTCTGGCTGTCCTATCAAATCAGCCAATAGACATATAAATATCTATTTATTGTGCACATGCTTACATTTTAGAACATAACCAATGGGTTAGAAATAGAGAAGACACACAGTGAGTTTCTCTAGAAACAGAATCCCAAACAAGGAGTGCAATTGCTAGTCCAGGCCACTTTCTCCCTCTCCCCCAATTCTGTGACTGGGGAATATATTTTTGCAAATATTTGCACTAAACTCCATCAGCAGAACCATATTTCATCATCTGTGACCCTCTGGTTACTTCTATTTTGCTTCTCAAATTTGGGCTACTCCCTTCCTACAGCCTGTGCCTTTTCATAAAGAAAGCTGACAAGCAATGTGAGCAGCTGTGGTCTTGCATCCTCCTTCCAGTCCCTTGTAGCCAAAAGCAAGTCTGGCTCCCTGAGTACCAGATCAACAGCATCCTTTATTCTCTTGTATCCTGTCTTCTGGACTTTGGGCTCCCTGAAAACAGGGGCATGGGACACATCCCTTGTCCAACTAAAACACAAAGAACTATAAAGGCAAGGGATCGCCATCTTGGCTATCTGTGGAAAGATGCTGTGACTTGCTACTTAAATTCAGCTGAAGGGGAATTTTTTCCAAGTCCTTTCTGCCAAGTACAAGATATCTTACTAATTATTGTTTTAAATACACACTTTTTACTCTCCTGTATTATCATCTGTAGCCTAATAAAAATCATTTCATGTTTTCTTTGAAACTAGTATATAGAAAACTAAGGGGCAAACTGTTGTCACTAATCTAGATGACTATAAATATAAATATATATGCACACATATACATATATATTTACATATATATAGATGGATACATATTCATCATATATACATACACATATCCATATGTTTGTGCATGTGTGTGTATCCATGTCTGAGAGTTTTTATTGTTGATGTTTTGTTTTTCTTTTAGATAATCAGAGAGATCAATGCTAAGTTTTAGAGTCATTTCTAGCAGGCTCCGTTTCATTATTCTCACTTTGCATTAACTCTCTGTTTGGGTTTTAGCTTTCTGTGGTTAAGGTCTCCATTTCAACATGCTGAAAGCAGCTGCATGTAAAAGTTTGGATCCAGTAGTGTGACATCCATCTCAAGCAATGACAGTTAAGGAATAATCAGAGTGTAGTGTTGATAGAGTTGAAATATTCAGGATATTTTCTACATTATATTGTCTACCAATACTGATCATAAGGTGGAGAGAGCCAGGCTACACTATTATCTTCAGGCAACAGATAACAGCAGTATCCCTCATACTTGCAGATAGGCAGCAGATGAGAAATCATGAATTTCCACAGAGGAAGACAAAGAAAACAATCTCTCAAATAATCCATCCAATCTTCCTGATGGTTGGAAAAGCAGACTAATTTTTATTTGTCTCACTTGAGTCTTACCAACAAACTCAGCTGAACTATAGAAATTGACAGGTATTAGGAAGTAGGGGGACCAAAGATAATGAAGAAATTTTAACTGGGAAGGGTCTTACTTTCTGGTTCAGAACTTTCAGAAGTTTTCTTCTTTGCTAAAGAGGCAGCAGCCAAGGCTCTAGTTTGACAGAAGTCAGCCAAGCATCACAGCAGCAGTAACGAAGGCTTCAACACTCACTGAAACAGTGCAACCCAAGTTTATTGAAGTTGCCCTAGGGCAATGGTAAAGAAGACTTAGCCATGATCATATGACTGAACCGGTTCTCTGTTGAATTACTAAGTCTGCCTATGCGTGGCTGGTATGTCAGGGTAATATTAAGGATATCTCAAAAGGGTGATGCTTGCTCCACTGGAATTTGTCTTTTCCTTTTTTAGAGACCCTTTATTTGCTTTCCCAAGAGCCTTTTCTCTTGCCCAGAAGAGATATCCCATCAGTTAAGAGCAGTCAATAAAAGCTAGCCTGCTAATAACTGTCTTTACAGAGGAAGGAACATATTTAGCTCCTTAAATTATAATAAAGGTAATGATGGACAGCAAATCAGGTCAGGTCAATGTCTACAAGAGAATCCCTGATTGATTGGAGGTTATGAACCATAACTGTGGATTATAAACTCAATAGTCTCTTCCTTTTACAATCCAAGTCTACTTGTAAGCTAGAGCTTGCAAACTAACTTCTGGGCTCAAGGCTTCAGGTAAACTAGAATTGTGGAAGAGCATCTGAGAAAAGCAGACATCCCCCTGCAAACCAGCTTCTCCTTTAGACTAAAACAATCCCTTTATTTCTCCAGACTGCACACACAGACATAGACACAGTAGGCTGAGCCTGTGGCACCAACACATCTCTAAACAGTGGCAGTTATTGTACTCCAATTTATAAAGAAAAATAGAGGTTTTGTTATTTTAGTTACTGAAGAGGGAAACAACTTTTTACCTCTTGAAAGTTCTCTGGGGCCCACTGGGGACTCTTGTGTGGGTGTGCTAGCTGCCTGCAGAAGATGTCTCCATTTCACAACCTATGCCTGAAGGGAAGCAGAAACTAGGAAAAATATTAAAAGCCTTTATGTGGTTTTTAGGCTCTACATTTTGTCCTTGGCTTTTCAGATCCACTTTAGGTATTGTAACCCATTATAAACATTTGGGAGAATGGCCAATACAATTAAAATTGGGAAAGAGTTTCCACTATACGCTTCAATTTGAGCACACTTGAATTTTATAAATAATTCTTTTTTTGGTTGAAATTTTCCATCTTTAGTTTTTACCCAAAGGTGATTTCTGGTTTTATTTGTTTTAGGAAAAAAATGAGGGTACTTAATTGTTTAAAGACCTGAACACACTTATTTTTGACTAATTTTGTGGCAAACTTTACTTAAATCACTCAAATTAAAAGATAGAGGTTCCTAAAATGAACCAATCATTAATGAGGAATGTTAAAATCTAAAGTAATGCCTGTGATGAACATTTTGTCTAAGAATTAGAAAAGAAAAATAAATGCAGGAAGAAATTAGCACAAATGAATTCCACTCCAGTCTCAGATTTGTAGCTTCAAAAAGGGAAAAACACGCCCCCTGGAGCTGCCTCAAACTTCTGAAGTAAAACACCCAATGATCAATCCTCCCCCACCAATTCTAAGACCTGTTTATATTCAAGGAAAGAGCAATTCTGCCTCTTGGGAATCTAGCCAACCTGAGCATGGCAAATATGGCTCTGGCCAGCCTTGCCATACTCCCCCTGTCTTGTTAAAAACCATTAGATTACATTCCTGAAGCTAGCCACCAAGGTCTATTCCCTTATTTGGCCACTTCCTCTTCCTGAGACTCACTACAAGGGTTCAACTATCAAAGAATTGAAGTCCAGCAGTCAAAAACCTCCTTGGTTCACCTAATTGACGTGCCCAGTTCAAATTCAACACCTCATCCTAACACAGGGTTTTCCCTTTTCCCTTTATAAACTGTCATTTGCCTATGGACCACATCTTTCTCATCTCTTTTCAGAGGCAGTCCTTTGTCTGGCTTCAAGGCAAATACTCCTCTTTCTCTTCCTTGTTCCCCCGTTCTCACTCCTGTCTTCCTTATCCTCTATCTCCTTCTGTCTTTACCTCTAATTCCCTTTCCTTTGTCCCTCTGGGGCAAATAAATCTCCTTAGTGTTGAAACCCGGCCTTGGAGTGTTCTGAGCTGACACCAGGCCCTACACTTGGTGCATTAAACACTTAGTTTTAAAAGAAGAAAGCATTGCAGTGCTGTACACCTGGACTCAGCACTCAGGAGGATGACAGAAGATCTTTGTCAGGCTCCAAAGCCTAACAAAGGTTTGTTAGGACCTGTAATCCTAACCCTGGTGTTCTTATGGCCAATATTCAAGAAAGATCCCCTCATGGTTCTGAAAAGAGATTATATATATATATATATATATATATATATATATATTTACATATATATATGTAAATAATCATATAGTGCCCTCCATAACAGCTTCCTCTCCAAGGTAAAAATAAAATAAAATGAACTTTGTGAGAGCCTCCTTGGAAGTACACAAGGAGTATCACCCCAAGCTAGAACTTGCGAGCATTCCTGCCTCATTTAAATGGGAAAAAGGTATAAAGGTCACAGTCCAAGCATGTGGACAGATTAGAACACTATGACTTAGTCATGAGATACAGATTTTTTCTACCTCACTGACAGTGTTCTATCATGCTGAGAGGAGGGGCTGCTTAAAAGATGATCTAGACTCTGAGTAGGAATGTGCTGGAAAGGAAACACACAAGAGTCAAAATAAGGATCAAGGAACTTACTGGCTTCTACAGCTGTTCTAGGGATCAAGCACATCCACAGCCAAGGCAAATCAATAGAAAGCTTCATCTGCTCTGCTAGGTACTAATTTCTCCTGTTATCATTCAAACAGAGGGGATGACATGAGGATATACAGAGAGGCACACACACATGAGGAGACAGGTCAGAGCCAGATCCAAATATGTCAACAGTAACAGCACCAGTGGAAAAAATCAGAGGATATGTGAGAGCATAGTACACTACAGACATAGAGATGAAAATGCTGCAAAAATAAAAACTACTTAAAATATTAATCAAAGTATCTTTGATGATTTTATTAATAAAGCAGATATGATCAAGAAGTGAATAAATAACTTTGAGTGTATAGTAGTTAATTTTCTGATCACTGTGGCAGAACCCATGACAGACCAACTTATGGGAGAAAGGATTTCTTTTGTCTCAGTGTGTGGAGGAGAAGGTATTATGGCTTGGGTGGCTCTGTCCATGTCAGATGTCTTGTCAGATCAGAAAGCCAAAAAGATCTAGGCTATCAAAACTAGCAAAGTGTATGACCTAAAAGGCCCATCCCCCATGGGAAGTTGACTTGTTAAGCCACACTCCCACAGCTTCCCAAATGTCCCAAAATATCACCAAGTGTTCAAACATACAAGCCTGTGGGGGACATTTCATATTCAAACCATAATAATACCTATTAATAGAAATTTCCCAAAACATAATTAAAAGAGGGAAGCTAATAAAAATAAAAAGAACACAAAGGGATAATTTGAAAATGTACAATCTGGGCATAATTAGAATACCAGAAGAAGGAAAAAGAGGAGAAACCATCAGGAAAAAATATTGAGACTACAACCTTCAAGAATATGCCAAGGTTACCAGTAGACACCAAACAGAGGCACACTTAACACACAAAGCTTCACCATGGTTAAGTACTGTCTGGGATACCTTTGTCCCACTGTGACAACACATGGTAGAAGCAAGGCAAGGGTTGAAAGCCCAGCCTGACCCATAGTTTCAAAGGGTTTCAGTACACAGTGGTAGAGAATGCATGGCAGAGGGAGCAACTATCACTGAGGGCAGGCATATGAAACGACCAGTTGTTTTGGGGCAGGAGGGAACAGAGAGAACCCTGCTCAGTCATTAGCCTATTTATTAATAGGATGAGTAGGGTCTATTTATTTTCACAACTCTGCATACACTTCTAGGTATTAAATGTGGAATTAATTAGGTATTAATTCTGGAAAATGTTGCTTATGCTCCTTTTACTAATGAAAGGGCAACATAAACCCCATTTGTCTCCACTTAAGGACCAGGCCTGACTTTCAAAAGAAGGCTGTAGGCACCAGCTCCAGGAACAAACCATAAGTCCCAGAAACTAGGCCATAAGACACCAGCTCTGGGAACAGACCATAAAATCCAGAACATGATCATAAAAACCCCTCCCAAAGAAGAGTCTGGGGATAATCATAAAAATGGGGAAATATCTCATCTCAGCAGGGGTCATCTGTACTAGACAGCCTTATTTCATCCTATGGTTAAACCTTCAGATATAGGAATGCAGACCACTGACCACCTGAGACCCCTAGCACCCACCAATGAAATTTTAGATGACCTAATCCTTCTAGAGAGTTCCCCTGGCTCCCTATAATAAGGTGTGGGTGCCTTTGTCTAGGATTGCAATTTCAAAAAAATGCTTGACCCCCTGCATGCTGGTTGTTTCTGCAGAATAAATGCTCTTTGTCTTCACATACTGAGTCTACGGTATTCCTTCAGTGATTTTTGGAACATTACACTCCAAAATAACTGCAAGGAGTTTCTGTGCCTACTCTAGCCAAGTTTAGCTCCCAAATAAAGACCTGAAGACCTGGTGTTTTTATAAAGAAGATACAAGCACTAAGCTGAGCAGTTCTGAGCATTCTAACCTGACTAGGCTGTTACTACCCACCGATATGCCCCATTACTTTCCACCTGGTCTATCTGTGTCCTCATGGCTGCTCTCTCATTTCAACCTCATGGTGACTTCTCCTGATTCATCTCCCTTTCTTTCTTCTCTCCTTCTCTGTCCACTTGACTCTCTTTTTGGGACCCCTCACTGGGATCTGATCTTAGAAGTCCTGCCCTATTCTCTTCAGCTCAGCTAATTGACTGATCAGCACTTTATTAACCAATCAGAGGTAGTGGGAAAATTTTTTTACATAACATTGAGACTGGAGGTGCTTGACCGTGCCAACATCCAGATTGCAACCAGATGTCTGGGCATAGAAATCAGCGTCTTAATGCACAGTACACAGAACCATCGCCCAACAATTAAGTTCTGTGTCTGAAGCATAGTTAGTAATATCTTCCTCATCTGCAGGCTATCTCTCCACCCTGCTGATTATTCCTTATGTTACGCTAAAGCTTTGAACTTTATGCATATGCTATTGGAGTAGTGTTCATAAAGTTCTTGCCTATGCTTCTGTCTTGAAGCCCCTTACTCATGTTTTCTTCTAGGTGTTTTATAGTCTCAGATGTCATATAGCAGTCCATGATCCAGGTTAAACTGATTTTTGTTCAGGGTTAGATGGATCTTTCTTCTCTCTACATGTGTGGATCCAGTTTGCATTTGTTGTCGTTCCCCCAATGTCAAAAGTTCAGTGCTAACGCTGTATGAGTTTATTTCTAGGTCTTTTATTCTATTCCATTGATTCATGTGTCTGTTTTTTAATGCCAATTCCTGTGCTGTCTGTGTCACTATGGTTCTATGATATAATTTGAGATCAGATATTATGGTACCTCCAGCATCGCTCCTTCTGCTAAAGACTGCTTTGACTATCTGGGGCCTTTTGTGTTTCTACAGAAATTTTGAGACTAAATTTTTGTTTGTGAAAAGGATCTCTGTAGACAACTTTTGATGAAATAACCATTTTCACAGTAATTTTTTTATAGCATGTATTTCCATTACCTAGTACTTCTTCCTTTTCTTTTAAGGATGTTTATTACTTTTCTCATAAAGCTGAGTGGGATTTTTTTTCTTATTTTGTTGTTGTTGTTGTTCTTCGTCTTCTTTTCTCTCAGTGAGTTTGTGATTAGTATAGAGAAATGCTACTGAATTTTGTATGTTTATTAGTATCATCCTATTTTGATGAAAGTGTTTATTCATTCTAAGACTTTTATGATAGAGCTTTTAGGGTCTTTTAAGTATAATATTTTGTTGTCTGCAAATTGGGATATTTTGACATCTTTCCTTCATATTTATATCCCTTCCATTGTTTTATTTTTCTAGCTAAAATTTTGAGTACTATACTGAATAAGTGAAGTGAGTGAGATAAAACATTGTATTAAAGGATTTGTAAGGAATCTTTCAGAGAGAAGGAAAATAACATGAATAAGAAACTCTGACTTACATGAAGAAATGAAGAGCATTGACATAAAGAAGTAGAAAAAAATTAAATTAATTAACCTGATAAATAATAATGAAGCATTTGATAAGGATAATTAAATGATATTTAAATATTCAAAGGCAGGACAGAATAGGAAAGCTTTGCTGCAAGCTTCTTACATCACCCATGAAGCAGGGCAGTACAATCTGAAGATGGGTTTGGTGTCTATGTACAAAATTATTGAACACACAAGGGGGGCACTAGAGGACTGTGGTGGATGAAGGACTATAGCCAATATAAAAAAAGAGGGGAAACTAGACTAGTATAAAGTGCATAATTAATACTGCAGAAGGGGCTGAGGGGTGTGACTCAGCCACAGAAAAAAAATGTTCAATATACCTGAAGCCCTAGTTTTGACTTGCAGCCAAACAAGCAAGGTAAATACATAAATAATATCAAAAAGTTAGAAAACAAATATAGAAACAAATAAAGAAGTAAAGAAGAATAATAGAAGGGGTAGCTTGTACTTGAAACAAATCAGTTGAGAACTAGTGATCAATGGTGTATATATAAGCCAATTAAAAGACATATCATTGGCCTTCTAGTTTCTGTCTGGCCCCAAACTGATCCTCTGCCACAGGGCTCAATATCCAAATAGCGCCAGGAGAGAGCTAGCCTTCTAGGAGTGCAGACAAGTCTGTGAGCACAGGCAAGACCACCACTTCTGCTCAGAGGGACCTGCCCAGAACCCTAAAGGCACCAGAACCTAGGAACAGTGTGGGACAGGAGACTCCTGGTTTCCATCTGTGCCTGGAGCTGATCCTGTGCCAGAGCACTACATATACAAATACCACCAGGGGAGAGCTAATTTCCCAGGAGAGCCGATTCACCTTCAAACACAGGTAAGACCACCACTTCTGTTCAAATTCCTGGCCCAAAAGGGACCCTCCAGACTCATCAGGACACAGGAACAAGGAACAGCTGGGGACAGGATCCTTCTGGTTTCTGTCTGCATCCCAGAGCTGGCCCTGTACCATAGCACTTCATACCCAAATTCCTCCTGGAGAGAACTGGTATCCCAGGAGTACTGACACAAAGGCTTGAAGCAGGAACAAGTCACAGTCAGAGACACCAAGAACAGATAACATCAGATATAACCAGATTGAGAAAGTCAAGGGCAAGAACATGAGCAATAAAAACCAAGGCTACTTGGCATCTTGAGAACCAGTTCTCCCAACACAGCAAGCCCTAGATACCTTAACACACCAGAAAAGCAAGACTCTGATTTAAAAATCATATCTCATGATGACTCTAGAGGACTTTAAGAAGAACATAACTTCTATAAAGAAATATAAGAGAACACAGAAAAACAGGTAGAAGCTCTTAAAGAGGAAACACAAAAATCCCTTTAAAAATTATATGAAACTACAAACAAATGGGTGAAGGAATTGAATAAAACCATTCAGGATCTAAAAATGGAAATAGAAACAATAAAGAAATCACAAAGAAAGACAACTCTGGGGATAGAAAACCTAGGAAAGAAGTCAGGAGTCATAGATGCACGCATAACCAACAGAATACAAGAGATAGAAGAGAGAGTCTCAGGTACAGAATATACCATAAAAAAAATAGACAAAAAAGTCAAAGAAAATGCAAAAAATGCAAAAATGCAAAAAAAAAAAAACCTCCTAACCCAAAACATCCAGGAAATGCAGGACACAGTGAGAAGACCAAACCTAAGGATAATAGCTATAGAAGAGAGTGAAGATACCCAAATTAAAGGGCCAGTAAATATCTTCAACAAAATTATAGAAGAAAACTTCCCTAGCCTAAAGAAAGAGATGACCATAAACATACAAGAAGCCTATAGAACTCCAAATAAATTGAACCAGAAATGAAATTCATCCTGTCAAATAATAGTCAAAACACCAAATGCACAAAAGAAAGAAAGAATATTAAAAACACTAGTGGAAAATGATCAAGTAACATATAAAGGCAGACCTGTTAGAATTACACCAGACTTCTCACCAGAGACTATGAAAGCTAGAAGATCTCATACAGACCCTAAGAGAACACAATGGTGACCCAGACTACTATACCCAGAAAAACTCTCAATTACCATAGATGGAGAAATCAAGATATTCCATGACAAAAGCAAATTTACACAATATCTTTCCACAAATCCAGCCCTATAAAAAATAAGAGATAGAAAATGTCAACATAAGGAGGGAAACCACATCTTAGAAAAGGAAAGAAAGTAATCTTCTTTCAACAAACCCAAAAGAAGATAGTCACACAAATATAAAAATAACATCAAAAATAACTGGAAGCAAAAATCACTATTACTTAATATCTCTTAATATCAATGAACTCAGACCCCCCCCCAAAAAAAAAGAGATAGACTAACAGATTGGATACATAAACAGGACCCAGCCCTGGAAATGAACTTCAGTGTCAAAGACAAACACTACCTCAGAGTAAAAGGCTGGAAAACAATTTTCCAAGCAAATAGTCCCAAGAAACAAGCTGGATGAGCCACTCTAATATTGGATAAAATTGACTTTCAACCAAAAGTCATCAAAAAAGATACTCCATATACATCAAAGGAAAAATCTATCAAGAAGAACTCTCAATTCTGAACATCTACACTCCAAATGCAAAGGCACCCACATTCATAAAAGAAACTTTACAAAAGCTCAAAGCACACATTGCACCTCACACAATAACAGTGGGAGACTTCAACACCCCACTCTCATCCATGGGCAGATAATGGAAACACAAACTAAACAGAGACACATTGAAACTAACAAGTTATGGACCAAATGGATTTAACAGATATCTATAGAACATTTTATCCTAAGTCAAAAGAATATACCTTCTTCTCAGCACCTCATAGTACCTTCTCCAAAACTGACCATATAATTGGTCACAAATCATACCTCAACAGATATAAGAAGAATGACATAATCCCATATCTCCTAACAGATCACTATTGATTAAGGCTGGTCTTCAATAGCAATGAAAACAGCAGAAAACCGACATATACATGGAAGCTGAACAATGCTCTGATCAATGATAATTTGGTCAAGGAAGAAATAAAAAAATTAAAGACTTTTTAGAATTTAATGAAAATGAAGGTACAACATACCCAAACTTATGGGACACAATGAAAGCAGTACTAAGAAGAAAACACATAGCTCTGAGTGACTCCATAAAGAAACTGGAGAGAGCATACACTAGCAGCTTAAGAGCACACCTGAAAGCTCTAGAACAAAAGGAAGCAAATTCACCCAAGAAGAGTAGACAGCAGGAAATCAAACTCAGGACTGAAATCAACCAAGTGGAAACAAAAAGAACTATTCAAAGAATCATCAAAATCAGGAGCTGGTTCTTTGAGAAAATCAACAAGATAGATAAACGCTTAGCCAGACTAACTAGAGGGTACAGAGACAGTATCCAAATTAACAAAATCAGAAATGAAAAGGGAGGTATAACAACTGAAACTGAGAAAATTCAAAAACTTATCAGATCCTACTAAGAAAGCCTATACTCAACACAACTGGAAAATCTGGATGAAATGGTCTAGACAGATACCAAATACCAAAGTTAAATCAGGATCAGATAAACCATCTAAACACTCCCATAAGCCCTAAAGAAATAGAAGCAGTCATTAAAAATCTCCCATCCAAAAAAAGTCCAGAACCAGATGGGTTTAGTACAGAATTCTATCAGACCATTAAAGAAGACCTAATTCCAATACTCTTCAAACTATTCCACAAAATAGAAACAAAAGGAACAATACCCAATTTATTCAATGAAGTCGTAGATCCGCTGATAACAAAGCCTCGCAAAGACCCAACAATGAAAGATGATGTCTTAGTCAGGGTTTCTATTCCTGCACAAACATCATGACCAAGAAGCAAGTTGGGGAGGAAAGGGTTTATTCGGCTTACTCTTCCACACTGCTGTTCATCACCAAAGGAAGTCAGGACTGGAACTCAAGCAGGTCAGAAGGCAGGAGCCAATGCAGAGGCCATGGAGGGATGTTCTTTACTGGCTTGCCTCCTCTGGCTTGCTCAGCCTACTCTCTTATAGAACCCAAGACTACCAGCCCAGGGATGATCCCACCCACAAGGGGCCTTTCCCCCTTGATCACTAATTGAGAAAATGCCTTACAGTTGGATCTCATGGAGGCATTTCCTCAACTGAAGCTCCTTTCTCTGTGATAACTCCAGCTGTGTCAAGTTGACACAAAAATAGCCAGTACAATTGACCCCTTGTCAACTTGACACACAAACACATCACTAGTAAGCCTCAACTCTTACATTCTTATTCATCCCCAAGATCTAAATAACTTTAAAAGTCCCACAGTCTTTACATATTCTTAAAATTTCAATCTCTTTAAAATATCCATCTCTTTTAAAATCCAAAGTCTTTTTACAATTAAAAGTCTCTTAACTGTGGGCTCCACTAAAACAGTTTCTTCCTTCAAGAGGGAAAATATCAGGGCACAGTCACAATCAAAGCAAAAATCAATCTCCAACCGTCCAACGTCTGGGATCCAACTCACGATCTTCTGGACTCCTCCAAGGGCTTGGGTCACTTCTCCAGCCATGCCCTTTGTAGCACACACGTCGTCCTCTGGGCTCCAGATGCCTGTACTCCACTGCTGCTGCTGCTCTTGGTGGTCACCTCGTGGTACTGGCATCTCCAAAACACTGCGTGACCCCTTCAATCCTGGGCCTTCAATTACAACTGGGGCTGCACCTTCACCAATGGCCTTCCATGGCCTCTCACAGTGCCAAGCCTGAGCTGCTGTGTGACCCCTTCATGCCTTCAAAACCAGTACCACCTGGGTGACCCTTACACATTACCAAGTCCCACTGCAGAAGGAGTACAACCTTGCCTATCTCTGGAACACAGCCTCTTTGTGCTTTCAGAAAACACTTCCCAGAAGATGTCACCTCAACGATGCTGGTCTCTTCTTAATCACCGCTAATTTCTTAGCTCCAGCTAACCAGCATCAATAGTCCCAGTAATGCAAAGTTTTTGCTTTAGTAGTTCTGGTATCTTGTTAATCACAGCTGATTCTTCAGCCCCAGCTAACCAGAACTACAAAATCTTCACAATAAAAACAGCAATGGGAAAAAGCACCAGGGCAGCTGGGGCGCAGGGTCGGCTGACACTCGCCAGCTACCCACAACACCCGCCACAGGATCTTAAGACTTCTGGTGAGTGGAGCACAGCTTCTGCTCCAATCCACTTGCGCGCGGGACCTGAGACTGCATTACTTAGGGAAGCAGAAACCGGCCTGAGTAGGGCCACAGGCCTCATCCGGCCGGATCAGCGCCAGGGTAGCGGGAGAGCAGGGTTGCCTGACACCCGCCAGCTACCCACGACCCCCGCCGCAGGATTTTGGGACTGCTGGTGAGTGGAACACAGCTTCTGCTCCAATCTTTAAACAGTGACAACGATAACAACTAACCCCAGAGATTACCAGATGGCGAAAGGTAAACGTAATAATCTTACTAACAGAAACCAAGACCACTCACCATCATCAGAACCCAGCACCCCCACTTCGCCCAGTCCAGGGCACCCCAACACACCGGAAAAGCTAGACACGGATATAAAAGCATATCTCCTGATGATGATAGAGGACTTCAAGAAGGACTTTAATAACACACTTAAAGAAATGCAGGAGAACACTGCTAAACAGGCAGAAGACAATAAAGAGGAAGCACAAAAATCCCTTAAAGAATTGCAGGAGAACACTGCTAAAGAGTTACAAATCCTTAAAGAAAAACACGATAACATAATCAAACAGGTAGAAGTCCTTACAGAAAAACAGGAAAACACATCCAAACAGATGATGGAAATGAACAAAACCATACTAGACCTAAAAAGGGAAGTAGACACAATAAAGAAAACCCAAAATGAGGCAACACTGGAGATAGAAACCCTAGGAAAGAAATCTGGAACCATAGATACGAGCATCAGCAACAGAATACAAGAGATGGAAGAGAGAATCTCAGGTGCAGAAGATTCCATAGAGAACATCGGCACAACAATCAAGGAAAATGTAAAATGCAAAAAGATCCTAACTCAAAACATCCAAGAAATACAGGACACAATGAGAAGACCAAACCTACGGATAATAGGAGTGGATGAGAATGAAGATTTTCAACTCAAAGGACCAGCAAACATCTTCAACAAAATTATAGAAGAAAACTTCCCAAATCTAAAGAAAGAGATGCCCATGAACATACAAGAAGCCTACAGAACTCCAAATAGACTGGACCAGAAAAGAAATACCTCCCGACACATTATAATCAGAACAACAAATGCTCTAAATAAAGATAGAATACTAAAAGCAGTAAGACAAAAAGGCCAAGTAACATATAAAGGCAAGCCTATCAGAATTACACCAGATTTTTCACCAGAGACTATGAAAGCCAGAAGATCCTGGACGGATGTTATACAGACACTAAAAGAACACAAATTCCAGCCCAGGCTACTATACCCAGCCAAACTCTCAATTAACATAGATGGAGAAACCAAAGTATTCCACGACAAAACCAAATTCACACATTATCTCTCCACGAATCCAGCCCTTCAAAGGATAATAACAGAAAAAAACCAATACAAGGACAGGAACCACGCCCTAGAAACAACAAGAAGGTAATCCCTCAACAAACCTAAAAGAAGACAGCCACAAGAACAAAATGCCAACTTTAACAACAAAAATAACAGGAAACAACAATTACTTTTCCTTAATATCTCTTAATATCAATGGACTCAACTCCCCGATAAAAAGACATAGACTAACAAACTGGCTACACAAACAAGACCCAACATTTTGCTGCTTACAGGAAACTCATCTCAGAGAAAAGGATAGACACTACCTCAGAATGAAAGGCTGGAAAACAATTTTCCAAGCAAATGGCATGAAGAAATAAGCTGGAGTAGCCATTCTAATATCTGATAAGATTGACTTCCAACCCAAAGTCATTAAAAAAGACAGGGAGGGACACTTCATACTCATCAAAGGTAAAATCCTCCAAGAGGAACTATCAATCCTGAATATCTATGCTCCAAATACAAAGACAGCCACATTCATTAAAGAAACTTTAGTAAATCTCAAAGCACACATTGCACCTCATACAATAATAGTGGGAGACTTCAACACACCACTTTCACCAATGGACAGATCATGGAAACAGAAACTAAACAGGGACACAGAGAAACTAAGAGAAATTATGAATCAAATGGATCTGGCAGATATCTACAGAACATTCTATCCTAAAACAAAAGGATATACCTTCTTCTCAGCACCTCATGGTACCTTCTCCAAAATTGACCACATAATTGGTCACAAAACAGGCCTCAACAGATACAAAAATATTGAAATTGTCCCATGCATCCTATCAGATCACCATGGACTAAGGCTGATCTTCAATAACAAAATAAATAATAGAAAGCCAACCTTCACATGGAAACTGAACAACACTCTTCTCAATGATACCTTGGTCAAGGAAGGAATAAAGAAAGAAATTAAGGACTTTTTAGAGTTCAATGAAAATGAAGCCACAACATACCCAAACTTATGGGACGCAATGAAAGCATTTCTAAGAGGAAAACTCATAGCTCTGAGTGCCTCCAAAAGGAAACTAGAGAGAGCACACATTAGCAGCTTGACAACACACCTAAAAGCACTAGAACAAAAGGAAGCAAATTCACCCAAGAGGAGTAGACGGCAGGAAATAATCAAACTCAGGGGTGAAATCAACCAAGTGGAAACAAGAAAAACTATTCAAAGAATCAACCAATCAAGGAGCTGGTTCTTTGAGAAAATCAACAAGATAGATAAACCCTTAGCCAGACTCACTAGAGGGCACAGGGAAAGCATCCTAATTAACAAAATCAGAAATGAAAAAGGAGACATAACAACAGATCCTGAAGACATCCAAAACACCATCAGATCCTTCTACCAAAGGCTATACTCAACAAAACTGGAGAACCTGGATGAAATAGAGAAGTTCCTAGACAGATACCAGGTACCAAAGTTGAATCAAGATCAGGTTAATGATCTAAACAGCCCTATATCCCCCAAAGAAATAGAAGCAGTCATTAATAGTCTCCCAACTAAAAAAAGCCCAGGACCAGATGGGTTTAGTGCAGAGTTCTATCAGACCTTCAAAGAAGATCTAATCCCAGTTCTTCACAAACTATTCCACAAAATAGAAACAGAAGGTACTCTACCCAACTCATTCTATGAAGCCACAATTACTCTGATACCTAAACCACAAAAAGACCCAACAAAGATAGAAAACTTCAGACCAATATCCCTTATGAATATTGATGCAAAAATCCTCAATAAAGTTCTTGCTAACCGAATCCAAGAACACATCAAAACAATCATCCATCCTGACCAAGTAGGTTTCATCCCAGGGATGCAGGGATGGTTCAATATACGGAAATCCATCAACGTAATCCAGGATATAAACAAACTCAAAGACAAAAACCACATGGTCATCTCGTTAGATGCGGAAAAAGCATTTGACAAGATCCAACACCCATTCATGATAAAAGTCTTGGAAAGATCAGGAATTCAAGGCCCATACCTAAACATGATAAAAGCAATCTACAGCAAACCAGTAGCCAACATCAAAGTAAATGGTCAGAAGCTTGAAGCAATCCCTCTAAAATCAGGGACTAGACAAGGCTGTCCACTTTCTCCATACCTATTCAACATTGTACTTGAAGTCCTAGCCAGAGCAATTCGACAACAAAAGGAGATCAAAGGGATACAAATTGGAAAAGATGAAGTCAACATATCACTTTTTGCAGATGATATGATAGTATATCTAAGTGACCCTAAAAATTCCACCAGAGAACTCCTAAGCCTGATAAACAGCTTCGGTGAAGTAGCTGGATATAAAATTAACTCAAACAAATCAATGGCCTTTCTCTACACAAAGAATAAACAGGCTGAGAAAGAAATTAGGGAAACAACACCCTTCTCAATAGTCACAAATAATATAAAATATCTTGGCGTGACTCTAACTAAGGAAGTGAAAGATCTGTATAATAAAAACTTCAAGTCTCTGAAGAAAGAAATTATAGAAGATCTCAGAAGATGGAAAGATCTCCCATGCTCATGGATTGGCAGGATCAACATTGTAAAAATGGCTATCTTGCCAAAAGCAATCTACAGATTCAATGCAATCCCCATCAAAATTCCAAATCAATTCTTCAACGAATTAGAAAGTGCAATCTGCAAATTCATCTGGAATAACAAAAAACCTAGGATAGCAAAAACTCTTCTCAAGGATAAAAGAACCTCTGGTGGAATCACCATGCCGGACCTAAAGCTCTACTACAGAGCAATTGTGATAAAAACTGCATGGTACTGGTATAGTGACAGACAAATAGACCAATGGAATAGAATTGAAGACCCAGAAATGAACCCACACACCTATGGTCACTTGATCTTCGACAAGGGAGCTAAAAACATCCAGTGGAAGAAAGACAGCATTTTCAACAAATGGTGCTGGCACAACTGGTTGTTAACATGTAGAAGAATTCGAATCGATCCATTCCTATCTCCTTGTACTAAGGTCAAGTCTAAGTGGATCAAGGAACTTCACATAAAACCAGAGACACTGAAACTTATAGAGGAGAAAGTGGGGAAAAGCCTTGAAGATATGGGCACAGGGGGAAAATTCCTGAATAGAACAGTAATGGCTTGTGCTGTAAGATCGAGAATTGACAAGTGGGACCTCATGAAACTACAAAGCTTCTGCAAGGCTAAAGACACCATCAATAAGACAAAAAAACCACCAACAGACTGGGAAAGGATCTTCACCTATCTTAAATCAGATAAGGGACTAATATCCAATATATATAAAGAACTCAAGAAGGTGGACTCCAGAAAGTCAAATAACCCCATTAAAAAATGGGGCTCAGAACTGAACAAAGAATTCTCACCTGAGGAATACCGAATGGCAGAGAAACACCTGAAAAAATGTTCAACATCCTTAATCATCAGGGAAATGCAAATCAAAACAACCCTGAGATTCCACCTCACACCAGTCAGAATGGCTAAGATCAAAAATTCAGGTGACAGCAGATGCTGGCGAGGATGTGGAGAAAGAGGAACACTCCTCCATTGTTGGTGGGATTGCAAGCTTGTACAACCACTCTGGAAATCAGTCTGGCGGTTCCTCAGAAAATTGGACATAGTACTACCGGAGGATCCAGCAATACCTCTCCTGGGCATATATCCAGAAGATGTCCCAACCGGTAAAAAGGACACATGCTCCACTATGTTCATAGCAGCCCTATTTATAATAGCCAGAAGCTGGAAAGAACCCAGATGTCCCTCAACAGAGGAATGGATACAGAAATTATGGTACATTTACACAATGGAGTACTACTCAGCTATAAAAAAGAATGAATTTATGAAATTCCTAGCCAAATGGATGGACCTGGAGGGCATCATCTTGAGTGAAGTAACACAATCACAAAAGAACTCACACAATATGTATTCACTGATAAGTGGATATTAGCCCAAAACTTAGGATACCCAAGATATAAGATACAATTTGATAAACGCATGAAACTCAAGAAGAATGAAGACCAAAGTGTGGACACTGTGCACCTTCTTAGAATTGGGAACAAAACACCCAGGGAAGGAGTTACAGAGACAAAGTTCGTAGCTGTGATGAAAGGATGGACCATTTAGAGACTGCCGTATCCAGGGATCCATTCCATAATCAGCTTCTAAACGCTGACACCATTGCATACACTAGCAAGATTTTGCTGAAAGGACCCAAATATAGCTGTCTCTTGTGAGACGATGCCGGGGCCTAGCAAACACAGGAGTGGATGTTCACAGTCAGCTATTGGATGTATCACAGGGCTCCCAATGGAGAAGCTAGAGAAAGTACCCAAGGAGCTAAAGGGATCTGCAACCCTATTGTTGGAACAACATGATGTACTAACCAGAACCCCGGAGCTCTTGTCTCTAGCTGCATATGTATCGAAAGATGGCCTAGTCGGCCATCAATGGAAAGAGAGGCCCATTGGACTTGCAAACTTTATATGCCCCAATATGGGGGAATGCCAGGGCCAAAAGAATGGGAATGGGTGGGTAGGGAAGTGGGGGGCGCTATGGGGGACTTTTGGGATAGCATTGGAAATGTAATTGAGGAAAATATGTAATAAAAATATTAAAAATCAAAAAAAAAAAACAGCAATGGCCCTGAAGAGAGTCTTTAATTTTCCCCCTGAAATTTCACAAACCAGGCCTCCATCTTCTGCACTGTTCTCAGCATTATCTTCCAAGCTCCTACACAACATCTGTCAGAGCTCTTAACAACGAATGGATCTTCAAGCCCAAAGTTCCAAAGTCCTTCCACAGTCCTCCCCAAAACATGGTCAGGTTGTCACAGGAATACCCCACTCTGCTGGTACCAATTTGTCTTAGTCAGGGTTTCTATTCCTGCACAAACATCATGACCAAGAAGCAAGTTGGGGAGGAAAGGGTTTATTCGGCTTACACTTCCATACTGCTGTTCATCACCAAAGGAAGTCAGGACTGGAACTCAAGCAGGTCAGAAGGCAGGAGCCAATGCAGAGGCCATGGAGGGATGTTCTTTACTGGCTTGCCTCCTCTGGCTTGCTCAGCCTACTCTCTTATAGAACCCAAGACTACCAGCCCAGGGATGATCCCACCCACAAGGGGCCTTTCCCCCTTGATCACTAATTGAGAAAATGCCTTACAGTTGGATCTCATGGAGGCATTTCCTCAACTGAAGCTCCTTTCTCTGTGATAACTCCAGCTGTGTCAAGTTGACACAAAAATAGCCAGTACAGATGACTTCAAACCAATTTCTCTTATTAGTATCGATGCAAAAATACTGAATAAAATTCTCCAAAACTGAATCCAAGAACACATCAAAATGATCATTCACCATGATCAAGTAGGCTTCATCCCAGGGATGCAGGGATGGTTCAATATATGGAAATCCATCAATGTAATCTGCTACATGACCAAACTCAAAAAATAAAAAATAAATAAACCTTATGATCATTTCATTATATGCTGAAAAAGCATTTGACAAAATTCAACATCGCTTCATGTTGGAAAGATCAGGAATTCAAGAACCATACTTAAGCATAGTAGAAGCAGTATAGAGCAAACCAGTATCCAACATCAAATTGAATGGAGAGAAACTTGAAGCAATCCCACTAAAATCAGGGACTAGACAAGGCTGCCCTCAATCTCACTATATATTCAATATAGTATTTAAAGTTTAGCTAGAGCAATTAGACAGCAAAAGGATGTCAAAGAGATACACATTGAAAAGGAAGAAGTCAAAATATCACTATTTGCAGATGATACAATAGTATACTTAAAGGACCACAAAAAATCTATCAGAGAACTCCAACAGCTGATAAACGACTTCAACAAAGTGGCTGGATATAAAATTAACTCAAACAAATCAGTTGCCTTCCTATACTAAAAGGATAAACAGGCTGAGAAAGAAATTAAGGAAATGACACCCTTCACAGTAGCCACAAAGAATATAAAGTATCTTGGTGTTACTTTAACCAAAAAAGTGAATGATCTGTATGACAAGAACTTCAAGTCTCTGAAGAAGGAAATCAAAGAAGACCTCAGAAGATGGAAAGATCTCCCATGCTCCTGGATTGGCAGGATTAAAATAGTAATAATAGCCATCTTTCCAAAAGCAATCTACAGGGGCTGGTGAGATGGCTCAGTAGGTAAGAGCACCGACTGCTCTTCCGAAGGTCCAAAGTTCAAATCCCAGCAACCACATGGTGGCTCACAACCACCCATAATGAGATCTGATGCCCTCTTCTGGTGCGTCTGAAGACAGCTACAGTGTATTTAAATATAATAAATAAATAAATAAATAAATAAATAAATAAATAAATAAATAAATACAAACCAAAAGCAATCTACAGATTCAATATAATCCCCATCAAAATTCCAACTCAATTCTTCATAGAGTTAGAAAGAGTAACTCTCAAATTCATTTGGAATAACAAAATCCCAGTATATCAAAAACTATTCTCAATAATAGAAGAACTTCTGGAAGAATCACTATCCCTGACCTCAACCTGTACCACAGAGCAATTGTGTTAAAAACTGCATGGTATTGGTAAGGTGACAGGTAGGTAGATCAATGGAATAGAGTTGAAGACCCAGAAATGAACCCACACACCTACGGTCACTTGATATTTGTCAAAGGAGCTAAAACCATCAAGTGGAAAAAGGACAGCATTTTCAACAAATGGTGCTGGTTCAACTGATGGTCAACATGTAGAAGAGTGCACATTGATCCATTCTTATCTTCCTGTACAAAGCTCTACTCCAAGTAGATCAAGGACCTCTACATAAAATCAGATACACTGAAACTAATAGAGAAGAATGTGGGGGAAAGCCTCAAACACATGAGCACAGGGGAAAAGTTCCTGAAAAGAACACCAGTGGCTTATGCTTAAGACCAAGAATCAACAAATGTTTCCTCATAAAATCGCAAAGTTTCTGTAAGGCAAAGGACATTGTTAATAGGACAAAACAGCAACCAATAGATTGGGAAAGATCTTTACCAATCCTATGTCCAATAGAGGTCTAATATCCGATATATATGAACTCAAGAAGTTAGACTCCAGAAAGTCAAATAGCCCTATTTAAAAATGGGGAACAAGGCTAACCAGAATTCTCAACTCAGGAAATTTGAACGGCTGAGAAGCACCTAAAGAAATGTTGAACATTCTTAGTCATCAGAGAAATGCAAATCAAAACAACTCTGAGATTCCACCTCACAGCAGTCAGAATGCCTAAGATCAAACACTCAGGTGACAGCAGATGCTGGCAAGGATGTGGAGAAAGAAGAACACTCTTCCATTGTTGGTGGGATTGCAAGCTGGTACAACCACTCTGGAAATCAGCTTGGTGGTTCCTCACAAAATTGGATATAGTATTACCTGAGGACCCAGCTATACCACTCCTGGGCATCTACCCAAAAGATTCTCCAAAAAATAAGAAGGACACATGCTCCACTATGTTCATAGCAGCCTTATTTATAATAGCCAGAAGCTGGAAAGAACCCCGTTGTCCTTAAACAGAGGAACGGATACAGAAAATGTGGTACATTTACACAATTGAGTAATTAAAAACAATGAATTTATGAAATTCTTAGGCAAATGGATGGACCTATAAAATATCATCCTTAGTGAGATAATTCAATCACAAAAGAATACACTTACTGATAAGTGGACATTAGCCCAAAAGCTCTGAATACCCAAGATACAATTCACAGACTACATGAAGCTCAAGAAGGAAGACCAAAGTGTGGGTCCTTTCATCCTTCTTTGAAAGAGGAACAAAATACTCATGGGAGCAAATATGGAGACAAAGTACAGAGCAGAGACTGAAAGAAAGACCATCCAGAGGTGGCCATCCCATCTGAGGATTCATCCCAGATACAGTCACCAAACTCTGACACTATTGTGGATGCTAAAAAGTGCTTGCTGAAAGGAGCCTGATATAGCTGTCTCCTAAGCTGCCCTACCAGAGCCCTATAAATACAGTGTCAGATGCTCACAGCCAACCATTGCACTGAGTGTGAGGTCCCCAATGGACGAGTTAAATAAAGGGTTGAAGGAGCTGAAGGGCTTTGCAACCCTATAGGAAGAACAACAATATCAACAAACCAGAGCTCCCAGAGCTCTCAAGGACTAAACCACCAATCAAGGAGTACACATGGCTCCAGCTGCATGTGTAGCAGAGGATAAGTCTTGTCAGACATCAATAGAAGAAGAGGTCCTTGGTCCTATGAAGGCTGGATAGATACCCTAATGTAGGGGAATTGAGGGCAGGGAGGCAGGAGTAGGTGGGTGGGTGGAGGAACACCCTCATAGAAGCAGGGGGGGGGAGAGAATAGGGGGTTTCTGGGAAGGGGGGCCAGAGTAAGGGAATAATAACACTTGAGATGTAAATAAATTTTAAAAAATAAAGAATTAATTAATTAACTTTTAAAAAGACAAATCATTAAAGTTCAGTAGAAAGACCCCACTGAATGCTGTCTAAAAGAAACTCACTTCAAATATAAAGAAATATACCAAATAAAATCAAAGGAATAGGTAAGGCTATACCATACCAATGTTAAGCAATTGTGTTTCAATTAACACCAGGAAGAATGCCACCTTGTTCTCCAGCCCATAGGGAATTCTAACAGACATAAAAAATATTCTTGATCGTGAAGCACACTATAGCACATTTTAAAGTTGAAAGCACAGTGAAGTTAAGCTGGAAATCAGCATTAGGAGGAGAGATGGAAACCCCCAAATACTTGAAAGTTAAACAGTACAGTTCTAAATGTCACATGGGACCAAGAACTCCCAAGAGTAAGTGAAAGATACTGTGAAATAAACAATCACTTAGTTATAGGCTGTGGATGCTGGTGGGAAGCAGCATGGAAATAAGAGGTGGGGGTGGGGTGGGAGGAATTGGGCTGGAGGAAGGAGCTTCATGAACTGAATTCATCAACTGAAGAAGAGAGATCCAAAGTTGAGAACTTCTCAAGTTTCTGACTTGGGAAACCAGAAAATTAAAAAAAAAAAAAAGTCAAAAAGGAAACAGTAAACATGAAAACAAATGTCAATGGAAATAAGCAAGGTAGGCTAAAGATAAATTCCACATATGTAAAAGATGATACAATAAGAATGACAAGATTCTAGGCAAGGTAAGAAAAAGATGGAGAGGTCACAGGTTAATGCTATCAGGCGTGAAAACAAAGCCATCTTGATTTTTATGGCTGTTAAAATGACAATAAAGTCAATGTAAGCAATTCTACACCAAGAATTTTGCATCTCTATATGAAAAAAAAAAAGAACTCTTGACAGAAACAAACTACCAGCTGTCTTCTACACAAAGAAAAGATCATTCAAATAGGCCTAAACATTGAAACTGAATCCATTTCAGCAAAGAATTAACAATATTGCTAAACTCCAGGCACAGATAATTTGTATTGACATTCACAAAATAAAGTTGAAAATAAATCCAATGAAGCATTTATAAGATCTAAATGAAGAATAGTAAAGAATTGATGAAAAATCAAAGGGAAAAAAACCCAGATAGACAAATAAAAGGAAATGTTCCAAATCCTGGATGGGAAGACTCAGTATTACCATGATGCCAGCCAGATATTCTGATTTTCACTTACAGATGTAGGACAATCCCAGGGAACTCCCAATATGTGGTCTTGAGGATATTAGCACATAGCTAGCACCACAACGAAGGAGAAAATGTCTTACGTGTAAAGTGTGTAGTCAGTGAGAAAACATAGCAATAGACCAGCAGGGCAAGACTGGAAAGCTGGAAATAGAGGCTGACATAAATATAGTCTTACAAGAACAGACAACACAATCACTGTGGGTCACAAACAGGAGAAGCACTTGCAGGAGAGCCACTCACGCCTGTGTACACACAAGAGCCTGGACAGGTTCCTCAGCCCACTTCAGAGGAAGCACTGAGTTCAATTTAAATGCAAATTTTAAAGAAGCTGGAAGATCACACAGGAGAAAATATGAAGGCCATTGGGTTTGGATGATTTTTTTATTTTTTAAGGGAGAACATAACTGGCATAATTTGGGAAGGAATAATTGTTAAGCTAGACTTGATTGATATATAAAAGTTCTCACTTGTATTTGTTCTCCAATGAGGTGTCTACTATTCAAATCTACTTCTATTTGTTTTCAATTGTTCATTTTTATTGGAAAGCTGAATTTTAAAATTTTCTCCCCACAAGAAAGAGCAGACCAATTGGTTATCCACAACCCAAGGATCAGTCCTGAAAATATACATACAAGAAACTTTATACTTAACTGACCAGTTATATCTATGTACTTAGGAATATATATGGTACATTCACTTTGAAGACAATATTTTACAAAACTGAATCTATGTTTTGCATTTGGTCCAGTGATCCTATACCATAATGAGCACCCAAAAGACTTAAACATTTGTGTTCATACAAAAATCTGCATGCAGACATTTATTACAGCACCTTTTTCAAAATTGCTCAAAATTGGAAGTAGTTCTATCAGTTACTTTTCTCATTTCCATGACCAAATACTTAACAAGAAGACAGCTTACAGTAGGAAAGGTTTATTTGGTTTCATGGTTTGAAGGTTCAGCCCTTCGTGGCAGGGCGAGTAGATGTGGCTGAACCTCCTTATAGGTTGGAGACCAGGAGGAGAATAAACTACTCTGGTTGCTTTTTTCTTTTTCCCTTTTTGTTCAATCTGAGATCTCTGCCTACTGGAATGGTGCCATCCACACTCAGGGCATGTCCCTCCCTTGTCAGTTAATCCTGTCTGGAAATGTTCTTACAGACACACTCAAAGGTGCACTTCACTAATGCTGAGGCATCCCCTAATCCAGTCGGCTTAATCATCAGAACTAACTATCACAGCAACCTGGAAATCTTTTAATGGCAGAATGGATAAACTGTGGTAGGATAGAGCCAGTCGGTGGAATATTACACAGTGCTAAAAAGAAGTAAGCTGTTAAGGCACAAAACGATCTGAAATAACCTTAACTGTGGGTTACTGTGAGAAACAAGTCTGATTTCACACAGAATAATTCGATCAACTGAGTCTATAAAGACCACTCATGGAGACAGTAACGATTCCCATTCTTATAAGGACCTTCATAACGGGGGAGGGAGTAGTAAGTAGAGATGAGTGGGGCCATAAGAATGTTCTGTGTAATCCTACAGTAGTGGACACTTCTCTGAATGCATTATTTGTCAAACTTCAAGGGACTTGGCTTTGCAATGCAGTGATAGCAGGCAAGCTGGACTCAAGGCTAAGCACTTGTGATGCTGAACTGGGATTCTGGCATCTCCATTGCCATGAAAAACACGGGACCTGGCAGATTCCAGGAGAGGATGAGTGTGCACAACAAGGGAAGAACTCAGGTTCATCCTCACCGCTGAGTTCAGCCATTTGCACCCTACCTGCAGATCCATGTTTCCCACTGTCTGCAGAGCTAGGTCTGTGAAGTCAGTCTAGGCCACCCAGGACCCTGCTGCCTCTCTAACATCTTACTGTCTCCCACTGTGATGTCTGCTGATGTATCATACAAGTAGTAACCAAGAAGAGGTGGTGGGGGTGACTATAACAAAACTTAAACCGAGTTTGGTGGAAGACCCAGAAGTCATGGTGTGGAATCTATGGCCAGGAGTCTGGAAATGATGGCTCTTTAGCAGAGTTAGTGTCTTCTGACATTGGATTGGGTTGCTCCTTTGTATTTCCATACAAATCTCCTAAGCAGTGTCTAAGGTTCCATACACCCACACACTATAGTAGAATATTAGATTTTACCAATTGCATTGTACCTGTGACCATTTCAAGATGCCTCTACTCTTATTTCTATATTCTTTCAGTATCACTACTTTCATTGTGAATATTTCACATCTTTTTAATTGAATTATTCTAAGACATTTGAGGTTTTAGTGGCAAGCTAACTACAGCTTCTTCTTGTTGTTGTTGTTGCTGTTGTTGTTTTGATTTCACATCCTTTAACCCTTTGGGGTCTCTTGTCATGCTTTTTTACCTGTTGCTGACATAAACACATTTAATGTGATGTGGATGTGTTGGGGTACATGCAGTTATCTAATGGCTTATATGGATTTGTAGTAATGTGTGTTATAACTCTGATAACTAGGGATAATTCAATTGTATACTGTCTTCCTTAATGCTCTTACTTGTTCGTCCTTTTTTTAATCTACTAAAGCAGGCTTCCAGTACATATTGGCTATATTGCTAAGAACACCAAGGGAGCGATTTAGAAGCCAAAGTTAAGTATTCACCATCATACAATTCGATATCTGAGTTAACGTTCACTAACTTAGTATTTTGTCTCTCTTAAAGGTCCTTTTACTTCACAGCACATCTTTCTTCGATAAGCTCCTCTGTCATCCACATGGTTCTGTGGCTCCATCAAAGGGGTTGCCACATGAACATCAAGCACAAACTGTTCTATTGAGAATTGCTGATTGCAGCATTCAATAAGATATGGCCTCAAGAGGACTGACGGAGCTAAAAATGAACAAACAAATAAAACAAAGACAAAAACAAAAATACATATTCAAAGCCAAATTCTGAGCACCTGATACCAGGCTAGCATAAATGGCATGCATTAAATGTCTAAGAATTACTTTTGCAATACTTTTATCAATAAACATATTGATAAAATATACTACATACATCAGCAAAGAAAAAGTTTTTTAAACCAGCACCCAAATTGATTGAGAAATTGAGAACATTTTATATGGAAGAATTTTGCAGCTATTTATTATTTAGTCTGAGTTCTCATCTGAAGCCTGTCTTCAGGACAAAGCCATATAGATTTGATTTTCCCTGAGCTTTCCAGCTAAGCGCATCATACTCCCTAGGTACGAAGGTGGCAAGCTGGTTCCGGGCTCTAGAAATGAAGCCACAAGATAAACACTAAAGAAACTGACCCAGAACCTGCATTCTGCAAACCCCAGCTTAGCAACAGAAGGAAACCAACATGGATTCATTCCTGCTCCAAGTGGAATGGGAGCCCAGAGTGATGGTGCCTGCAGGCAATCTCCACTAGGGTGGGATACACTGATGACTGGCAGGAAAAGGTAGACGGGGGAGAAAGTATCGTTTTCTACTGTTTAAAAAACCAGACATACAAATAACAGCAATGGTGGTAGAGCAGACAAGAAAAGACCATCAACAATTGGCAGCCATAGCTCTCCTTTCCTGCCTGGAGAGTCCAGGGAGCATGTTTGCACACCTCTTTAACTCTATAGACTAAGATTTTCCGTGTCCTTCCAGAGATGGGCAGGCAGGACTAGAAGAAGGTAGTATACAACAGAAATGGCTGGACATGCAGCCTCTTTGCAACATAGGATTCTCTTTTGCACAAAGACTCTGCGATACAGAACAGATGGTCCTGCCACACTCCTTCTTGACAAAGATTTCCAGGGCTCTAGCCCTCTCAGCTGAAGCCCCCTCAACCTACTCAGGTTGAATAGTACCTGGACAAACCAAGACCATGTAAGTCTCTGGGAGGATTCCAAAACAAAATTGCAATAGAAACTTAAAAAAATAGAACACGACTGAAGTAGTAGACAAAGCAAGATAGCTTTCAAGAGAAAAATTTTTTTACATACTTCTAACATAATAGATGAAGTTTCCAAGTTTTAACAGAAAATCACAGGATCAAGACCATGCAAATCAAAACAGATTAAGGAAAACTAATTCAAGAATATGTTGCCTAAATAAAGAAAATTTAAACTGGATGCTTAGGATTCTGCCTGCAATTCCAATTAGTCAGAAGGCTGAGGCGGGATGACCTGCGCAAGATGGGGAAGCCTTGTGTTAAGCAAAAGAAAAAGCACATTTTAAATTCTACAATTTAAGTAAATTGAACATTTATGGAAACCTCTACCTAGGAAGTGAACTTACCTATAGCATGAGTCCCCAGGTTCTGCTGCAGACAAACCTCAATTGGGTCTCCGATCTGCAGGGAACAGGGTTCTGGTTACAGGTGAGCAAGGCCTCAGCGAGAAATGAATGACAAACAAATACAAACACAAGGGAGTGCTGTATCTGGATGTAATTTGTCAAATTGAGCACCAGTCTTATATTACAGATGAAAAGCAAGAAGGCTAGGCGAATACATTTGCCAAGGTACACTGGTTCTTACACAAAACAAAGAAAATGCATACATAAAAAGATGGCAGGAGCCAGGCCATGTTTACAACTGTGAATAGGAACGACCCTTAATTAAGATCAGATAACACAGGAGTCAGCTGAATGCTCTGATGCAATGCTAGTCTATTGTTAAACCCACCACTAGGGGTTCTTTAGTAAATACCTGATTATGCTATTCCTCTGGGCCCAGTGAAAAACCTGCACCAGGGAAATTCAGTTCTACTAGTCTTTTCCTGAATAATACTACAACCCTCCTATTTCCTAGGCCATTGTGTATTCCTGAGTTTGAGTGTGACTAGGCTATTGTCCTAAGTAATTACTATGTAGACTAGCCCTGAGCTTTTCTAGCTCTATTCAAGTACATTGGAATGCCTAATTAGTTTCACTGTCTCTACTAGAAGTGAATTTGAATGATACTGACTAGGTAACATTCTTACTGAACTCCAAGCTCAGGGTCAGCTTCAAGGACTTTCTAGGACATTGGAACACTGGCAAAGGCTTAGCTATGTCAAAATCAATCCTTAAAGGCACTTATAATAAAATACTGAAAGAGAGCACACGGATCCATACACCAGACTAACTCGGGGACAGGTTTTGAGTGTATGTGCTATGGGAATGCCAAGGTTCCAGGAGGCTGTTTCTGTGAAACTCTTTGCCTCCGGACTGCTTCCAGGTTTCTAAACCTCTCACGCAGACCTCACTGGAGTGGATGCAGCAAGGTTCCATAGTATCTCACAGCAAACAAACAAGCAAGCAACAACAACATTAAAAAGCTAAAATCTCCCCCTCAATTAGAAAACCAGTTGAGGCTGGTGATCCATATCTGTAATTCTGCATTTGGGAGGCAGAACAGTTGCTCAGAGTTTGAGGCCAGACTGTGAGAAACCTAAAAAACAAAGACAAAAACAAAACTAGGCAAAAACCTGTTTTACATGCACAAGGCCCTAACAAATTCAAGGCAGACAACTTAGCATAGAGGAAGGAAAGTGGGCACAAGTCTGACCCATAGCTGAGACACAACTCACAAATGTTAGTGGCTTGAAAGGGAAAATAATTTTTCTTTAATGGGATATGACTGGGTGTATAACCAGACTCCAGCATAAGTTCACTCCCACTGAGCCACATTTAGATGGATTTTTAATACATGTTTTATATATGCCTTATATTTAAAATACGTATAATGTCTTATAAATTAATATATGATATTATATATAATATTAATGTATATAATATGTTGAACAGGTATAATCTATAGTATATGTTGTATATAATAATAAATTAAAATATGTATTATATAGATGCATACATATTATTTTGAAACTAAGGTGATACTTAAGAGTAGTGTTAAAGCAAAAATAAATACATACATACATACATACATACATACATACATACTCTAAAGTATTAAAGGAAAAAACATTGTTTTATTGGTGTTTCCAAATAATAGAATCACATCTTACAAACAATTCATAGGCAATCACTGCTGAAAGTAGATCTCCAGAGGTGTCAGCCATCATTTCTTAATATTATTGTCACCCTCAAGCCTCTCTTAAGATAAGCTCATTAAAAAGAGGACCAGGAAGTATTTTCAACACTAACCATTCTGAAACAGCAAAACTGAGCACAACTGGTGGAAAACAGAGGTATTCACAACAGGGAACCAAGGAAATGAGCAAACCTGGTCTTGAGGCACGGCAGCAGCATTAGAAGCAACAAGAGAGAACAGCCCACACTGCCACTGGCTTCCTGCAGACCCTGTGGCAGGGGGTCAGAGAGCTCAGCTCTTGCTGCTGTGGCAAACCTTTCAGAGATTGCTGACATTGCATCTGAGAACCACAAAGCCTTCATAGAAAGAGCAGTCCAGGTGGCTGTTAGAGTCACCCATTCCAAAGCCAGGATGAACTGTGCAGGCAGAGGAATAATTAGGCATCTCATGCACATGTTCTATTTGTACTTAAAGAAAACTACAAAAATTTAGTAAAAAAAAAAAGTCGATTTTCAACTCATTATTTCAAATGACCAACCAGTCTGTTCTAGCCCTTCTCTCATTCCACTACCCACATCACTTGGTGCAATGTAATGTAAATATAAGAGCAATGCTTCGAGGCATCCCATAGCAAATTACCGGTACACAGAGTATCAATGGTTCGGTCTGGATTGAGTCACATGGTAAAACTTGGTATCTCAGTATGGATACACATAACTCAGTGTTGGGGGTTCCAAAGCCTCTAGAAGAGGTCAGGCCTCCAGCAAGGTTTTCAGGTAAGTGGAATTATACCCTGGAAAAGAACTATGAGTCCTCACCCCTCCATCTTTTCTCATTTTCTGACCACGAGGAAAGAATTTCTCTCCATTAAGTGGGTCCTTCATCTGTAGCTGTATCTAACTAATGTTACTCAAATGATCCCAGAGGCACTGGCACACTCCTGCTACCCACACCAATGTTTGACATTTTTGAATGAGGGACATATATATACATAGCCTTTATATTTTGGTATATCTAAAACAGCTCAATGGCTCGGCCACTTCCTAACCTCCACATGGCTAATCTACACCTGCTGATAGTCCCAAATTATTATTTACTAAAATCTATATTTTATCTTTTCTGCTGTAGACCCAAACATTTAGCCCTCTTGGGCCATGGTCCCCAACTCTTATATGACGACTATGCTCTCTGTCCTGCACCTCTCAGGTGTGGTGTCTCCTCTCCTTCCCTGGCCTGGCATCTCTCTCTTCCTTTCTTCTTACTCTGTCCCTTGCCCAGGAATCCTAAAAGTCCCACCTCTGTCTCTCTGCCTAGCCATAGGCCACTAACTACTTCCCAATCAAAAACAACTGGGGACAGGGTTCCCTCAGTGTCTTAATCATGCAATTTTGGGGATTCAGATTAACATAGTACAAGCATCATTGGACCAAACCTACAATATTCCACCTTTTATCCATTTTAAAAGACTCTTTTCTCCCAGATATATGTTGAACATAATTATAACAATATATAAATTGTAAGGAATGAGATGGATTTATAACATCTAGTCTATCATATTTGACAATTTAGATAAATTACTTCATCATCTATCCTAACTTTAAATGTTTATAATTTTGTGTTTGAATTTTGTTGATTTTAACTTGTATTACCACTTGAAAAGAATCTTTAAATCTAGATCATCTTTCTTAATGTTAAACAATTTAAGTTTGATTATGAGATTATAACTAGTCTTTGTCAGAGATCCAAAACAAATTAAATATTACCTTAATATAAAGAAAGCACAAAAACATAGTTTCCAAAACTTAAACAATTTGCAGAGACAGAGGACTGTTTGGACAGTCTCCTATATTCCTCATAATGTTGGAGCATCTTTCTTCAGCCTTCTAGCCCAGAACCATTTGACAGACCTTAAGTGAAGCAGGACATATGAAGGACTAGTTTACCCTGTCCTGGCATTGCTAAGCTGTTGACTGTCTCATATTGTGTGTCTTTTTCTGAATAGTAATTTTTGTCTGTAGATGAATTTGGGTAATTTTTGTCTAGTGGTACCTTGTCGTAGTTGGGGGAGCTCCATATGGAGGTAGTGGAGTTTAATATCTTCTTTGAAGTATGATGGGGGTACTGTTAGGAACAGACATGTCTCCTAACCAAAAGATCTATTAATAATGACATGATTTTAAATGTTATATTTTGAGGGTCTCTGATGCTTTAAAAACTATCTATCTATATATGGTATATCTGAACTGTTAAAGCTTGACTACTCTTAGTTAATTTTATTTGAATAATATTGAAAATATTTTAATACAATTAAATCCGAATCTAATATAACCATGAGTTTACTCTCTGGCCCTTATCTTGCATTACTTAATCATCCTAAACAGTCTGTAATAGCAGCTATTAGAAGGATTGGGTCTAAGCCTTGTATTTTTAAATGATTTGTGTAGAGTTATATGAGTTGCCTATCTAAGAGTAACAAAATTAATTTTAAATTTTGTATCAATATACAAAAATGCATACTAATTTTGGAGACTCAGATTAATATAATACAAAAAACATTAGACCAAACCCACAACACTCCATGGTTTTGCTACCTGGGCTCAGGCTCAAAGCAATGGACTATGGACTAAAGTCTACAAAACTAGGAATCAAAAATATACCTTTCCTTTTTATAAGTTTATTGTTTCTGGGACTTTAGTAGAAAGCTAGTTAACAACCATTTAGCTGGATATGTGGCTTCCAGTTGAAGGTCTTGGACATGATTTTGTCCTGTTGTTCCTTTTCCTTTGAAGTATGTAGTATCCTTTGAGTAGTTTGTCATTCTAAAACATGTTAACTTTAAGTACTACAATTGAAAGAATAGCTCTTGAGTCAGTCATCCACAGATCACATGCATGCTAAGCACTGTGGGTCCCTGTCTATAGTGTTGTCAGTCATGATTCTTCTCTGACCCTGCAACAAGGGTTATCCACATGTGGGCCTGCCCTTACTGTGAAGGAACTAAAACTTCCCTTCATAGGGAGTAACACAGCATGATGGCTATTCTCAGTTGTCAAGTTGTATATCTGGAATAAACCACAATCCATAAATGGAGGGCACACATGTGACCTGGATCTTGAGGCTGGAAGACACAAGCTTTTGATTTAGATCTTGAGGTGGGCACACATGAGCATGGCACACACTCTTAATCCTGATCAACACACACTTTTAATCCAGATCTTGAAGTACACCTTTAATCTGGACCATACCTTTTGCTGGAAGCCTACATAAGAACCATGAAAGAAGGAAGGCTCACTCTTCTTTGCCTGCTTGCAGTTACTTGCCAGCACATCTATTGGAGCCTATTTCTTCAGGATTCCAGCTTATAAAAAAGACCATCTGCATCCTGTAAGTCATTCCAATAAATTCCCATTAGGCATATAGATTCGTTCCATAAGTTCTGTGACTTAGAGAACCCTGGATAATACATGTGGCAAAACAATGGGGAGTGAGCTCTTAACACAGGACCTCACAGTAGAGAGAGACTAGTGAACATCTTAGAGGAACATAGAATACTTTTGAAGTGTGATGGAAAATGGAGCTGCTCTATGCATTAAGTTGGCTCTGTGTCTTCTGAGCCACTAAGTGTATTGCAGTTAGATTGAAGGTTCGTTTCAATCAAAATATTTGACTAACATAGAAAACATGGTGAAACTTTGCCTCAATGGGTGGTTTTGCATTGCAGGCCTGGCTTCTACATCCTGTAACTCTCTGCCCATGCCAACGACACTCCAGGCTTAAAGTACATAGAGAGCACTCATTCACTAGGGCAGGCTCTAATTGTCCAGGCAAGAAAGTAAAACTGTGAAGGAAGCAGAATACAGCGAGAAAAATAAACATTTCTATGAATATTCTAAGAAATGGACAACACAGAAGGCTAAAAGGCAGAACAATAGCCCCTGCACATAACATCAGTGAAATTGTCCCCCATAACCTTGCAGAAGTGGAAACATTTTAAACAGGGCAAAAAGAGCAGTGCATGGGAAAAAAGGCAATAAATTGGACGACATAAAATTAAGAACTTCTGCTCATTTAGACAATGAAAGGGGGATGAAAAAGCAAGCCAGAGTGAGAGGATATCCCTTTTGCCATAAAAGCAGTGAAGAGAAGATATCTAGAATGCATAACAAACTATGCATCCATAGTAAAGTATACATGAGAAAAGATATATATGAAGCAAGGACATGTCAATTACATAAAATAAATAGAAAATGAATTCAACATGTGCACAAACTTACTAGAAATTAGCAAAAACAAAATCAAATATTCCCGAGTTACAGCTTCATTCACAAAAATGACTAATTTAAAAGACTGACAAATCCAAATGTTCAAGGAATCAGTACAATAGAAACTTTTGTATAATGTTTAAGAGGATGCACTGTAGTGCACCTAACTTGAGAAGCCACTGACATCTGGTTTCATGAAAGACGTGCTTTGCTGTCTTATTAGACTTCCAACTCCATGCTGGATACTGAAATTTTATGAGTTGTTTTGCTTCCTTATCTTGAACATAAGTGTAATAAATTTCAGTATGATGCTTACTATAGACATTTTGTGAGCCATTATTTAAAAGTGTTGTTTGTATTTTATTTTAAAGTCTTAGTTACACTTTTTAAAATATGAACTAGATGTTTATTTCTATTAGCAATGATTCTCCCTGGCTGGTAACTTATTATATAGAGCAGACTGGACTCTAAATCACAAAGATCCATCTGCCTTTGCTCTCTGCCCTCTGCCTTCTGCCTTCTGCCCTCTGCCTCTGCCTCTGCCTCTGCCTCTGCCTCTGCCTCTGCCTCTGCCTCTGCCTCTGCCTCTGCCTCTGCCTCTGCCTCTGCCTCTGCCTCTGCCTCTGCCTCTGCCTCTGCCTCTGCCTCTGCCTCTGCCTCTGCCTCTGCCTCTGCCTCTGCCTCTGCCTCTGCCTCTGCCTCTGCCTCAAGTGCTGGAATATATGCCATTACACCTGGCCCTCTCTTCTTTATGTTGTGTACATTGTATTGTTATTAGTTTCTAAATGACAACCTCCATTCTTAGAATGACTTCACTATACATTTCAGTGAGTTTTATGTATGTTTTATTAATAATGTCATCCCTATCTATGGCATTTGCCTTGTCTTGTCTGTGATTGTTTTAGTAATATTTTATGGTTCTTAAACAATAAGCTGAACAAGTTTGAAATGGTACCAAAATTTGGACTTTTATAGAGAAGCTCAAATGACTAAGTTATACATTGCCCTACCTCTTGGGATGGCTTTTCATTTCCTTTTAGAAATGACCTGCACTAAAGATTGATGATGCCTGAACAGAAGTCAGAGCCTGGTTGTGAGTGCACATGGGCAAAAGCAGGGGGCTTGCGAGTTGTGTTGAGCATGTGGGTGAGCTAGTGAGGTTTGCAGAGCAACACAACTAATTTGCATCAGCACCAACTCAGAATGTTTGAAACTTATGCATATGCCTCATACTCTTCTAATATCTGGGAGTGGCTTCTTCAGGGGTTTCAATTACAGGTCCACTAATCAGGTTTTTGTGGGGAAGAAGCTACTGTGAATCCTCATTACTCAATGTTGGTGCTTCAATCCCAATCTCTACTGTACAAGGCTACTGCTCTTGGAACATTACTGCTTCACATATTGGAACCAGAACAAGCCCATAACTCATAACGTCTAGTAGAGTACTATCTTAGTCAGTGTTTGATAGCTGTGAAGAGACACCATAGTCGTGACAACTCTTTAAAATAAAGCAGTTAACTGGGGCTGCCTTACAGGTTCATAGGTTATGTTTATTATCATCATAGCAGGGAGTACAGCAGCTGGCACACAGACATGGTGTTGAAGAAGTATCTGAGAGTTCTACACTCAGATCCACAAAAGCAAGAAGAGTGCGACACTAAGTCTGTCTTGGACTTTGAAACCTCAAAGCCCGCCCTCCAATGACACATTTCCTCCAATAAGGTCACACTTCTGAATCCTTCTCAAGTAGAGCCATTCCCTGATGACTAAGCATTCAGATATATGAGTCTATGTGGACCATTCTCAGTCAAACCACCAGATCTCCCCATGGCAAAAATATTACAAAATAGTTCTGAAATAACAGAAGAACTATTGTTTCATGTTTGATGATTTCACATCCAAGAAAAGTAAGTTCAATCCTAGCCATACTGGGGAGAACTCTGTTACCTGAGAGGGTCATGACTGTGTCAGGGAGGAAGAAGAATTAGCATGGACAACAGTTGCCAGCATGAAATAAGCACTATAGTGGTTCCTCTGATGTGACACTATTCTCTGTGTGAGCTTCCTTTGTATCTGGAAGTGAGACAAGTGCTCATGCCATCTTACTACAGTAACAATCCCCACTAAGCTGTGTGAACTTGAACAGTGCCTGGCATCCATCACCCTTCCCTTTTTTCCCATGAGGGAAGCTGACTAGGGGAGGAGACAACCCAGTCAGTATTCCTCTTTCTACATCAGTGAGAAATAAAGACCATGTGAGTCTCCATCTGCTTGTGGAAACCCTCACCCCACCCCCAATCACAACAAAGCCCAGAACAGCCTCCTTTCTTAGCTCTTTGGAGCCAGGTGACTCCAGGAGGCACCATTCTCCCCAGGGATCCCAATTATGCCAGTAATGGAACTTTCCATACCCTCAGTATAACATCTGTGGAGTCAAACAGGTCTCAGATGAATTTTGGGTAGAGTCTACCTGCCTTTGAAGGTAAAATATGCCATGTAAATTCATAGTTATAATTAGAAATGTTTCAGACGCTGACTTCAAAGAAGGGTATTAGAACTCAGAAGTGTGACTGCACATTTCCATGCATGTTTAAACTCAGCCCAATGTGCCTGTCATGATCACATGCTCCAGGATGCTGGGCTAGTAGCAGCATCACCAGCCAAGAGCATCTGTCAGTCAGACTGGTAAGGCTTCCACAATCAGACCATGGACTGAGATGTTCAGAAATACAATTCAGTGGGAACAAGTTTAAGAAGCAAATGTGTTTATACGTGGAGTTAAAATTTCAGATGAATCTAGTACTATTAAATATTTACTATCAAAGATGAAAACTTTAAGGGTAACAAAATTTACACCATTTAGATGCAAAGTAAGATTTATTCTAAAAGATTTTTTTAAAGAATTGCATTTTTAAATGTTTGAGCTAAGATATAAGTAGGATACTATTTTAAATCAAATATACACACCTCCCTACCCCAAGAAAAACTCAACTCAATGGAAAAGAAAGTCTTAAAAGATAAGAGGGGAGGAAAGAGAAGCTAAAGAGAGAAGCTAGAGAGATGAGAAAGGAGCTAGCTGGACAGTGGGAAGCAAGGCATATGTGTAACTAGAGGATGCAGGCATGGTCCTTTGGGAGTGGAGGAGGCTCCAAATATGATGAAGTAACCTTGCAGCTTCATGCCCGGCAATGGGGTAGAAGCAGTGTTGACAATGAATATATGGGGAGAGAGGACACTGGACCATCATTAGGGTTGCTAGTAACCTTGGAGGCAGACTACACAAACACCTGGAAATGTTCAAGTCCTGGGCATAGAGAGGCAGGAGTTGCTGATAAAAGACTCCAGAAGTGAAGTCCATAGAAACTGGTAGTCACATCAAAGTCCCTATGGATCCCTGATGACAAAATGTATACAGGGAACTCAGCAAAGCAGATGGCCAACCTATGCCAGAACGATGGTACGTGTGAGCACCTAGCAATAAGAAGCATAGCCAGCTCACACAGATGTGTCCCATACCCAGCACCCTATCAATACCCTGCTGACATCTTTCAGAGAAAGAAGCAGCAATTCAAATGTCACTGGTGTGTCTAAGATTAGACTGAATTGGTAAAATTATCTTTGGGACTCTAGACACAAACGCAGGTTATCCATATATCTTCTCTTCTCAACAGTCTGTCTATCTGTATGTCTATCTATCTATCTATCTATCTATCTATCATATTAGCTTCAGCTATCTACTTGATGAAGAACACAGTGTGCATCCATACATGTAAGCAAAATACTCATACACATAAAATAAAATTATATTTTAAAAAACCACAGCTAATAATCATTATAAAATATAATCTCATGTTATTAAGCTTGAAGATGCATATCTTGCAACCGTATAAAACCTTTTAGTTTATAGTCAATGAAATTAAGTGGTATTAATCATACTTCAGAGAAATCATAGTCACTAAATAAAAGTATCTCATATGCACTCCACTGCTGAGAATAAAACATAAACACAAATACCTGGCAGAGCTTTTGAGCTGAAGCAATATACCAGAAGAATGAGGGACAGTGTTGGTTTTATTAAAAATAAAAACGTATAATAATATCCTGGTAGAAGCACGGAAAGGAAAAAGAAGATATTTTGTGTTGTCTTTCTGTCTTTCCTTGGAGAACTGGTCCTGAGGAAAAGGAAAACTGCCAGGCAGATGGAGCAGTCCAGAAGCCTCCTCTCTGAAACCCTGCCCCACCCCACCCCCCAGCCACTGCCTCCAAAGGCGCAGAAACTCCTGCCCAGGGTGTCTTCACACAGTGAGTTAACACTCAGCTGGCATCAGCAGGACCTTGATGCAGATGCTCACACTCCGAGAGAGCCACACAGACGGAGAAGAAACTGTTGAACCTCAGTTGTCTCATCTTCATGGTTGGGAACTTGCTCCAAAACTTTTTGCCCTGAAAGCCCTCTAACCCTGAGAGGTTCGCTCCTCCTCTTTGCTCTTTGCTGGTGCTCTATCCAGCAGTGGGTGGCCTATGGATGATCCCCTCACCTTATGCAGCACATCTGTACCATAAACACTGATCCCAATGTATCTATCTGTTCTGATCCCAATGTATATATTCGTTCTTATTACATGTTCTTTCTTGAACTGGAACATGAGCCCAAACCCAGTCTTCTCTACATACTACATTGTAGATTAGTGTATTCAGATTTATTTATTCAATGAAAGATAAGGAAGAACGGCAACTGGAGAAAGGACTTAGCTGTTAGCCTTGCCACCTGGCAAGACGTCTGGATTTAATTCCCGCCACAACATGATGGCTCACAACCACCCCACAGTTTTAGTTCCAGGGACTCTGATACCCCCTTTTTCTCTCTGAAAATGCCAAATATGTATGTGGTGCATATATATGCATGCAGGCAAAACACTCAGACACATAAATGGAAGGCTACAGAAAAGTCCCAAAAGAAGCTCTTGTAAGTGCTGGGGAAGAGGTCGTTAGACACCCTTCCTTTTTAACTATGTTCCTACGTGTCTATATATTGGTTCCATTTACAATTTTAGTCTGCTTCTGTGAAGGAAGAATATTTATGTTCTATTTATGGAGGGAGAAGATCTGATTCAGCTGACCAGCAATCTCCAGGGTTTGCCCATAACATCTCCTGTGCAGAGAGTCATGAACTGTCTTTCCTATTTAGAAACAGCTCAGATCTAGTTGGTCTTTGTTGCCTAGTGGCCTCCAGGATAAATAAAAAACCTGTGATTACCCCAGGGAGTGCTCTTTCCAATTTCATCCCTTAGTGTTTGACTAAATAATGCGTGCAAATGAGGAACCCGCACCAGTTTTCCCAGCCAAGGCTGTATCTCATTACGAAGCGCTTCAAACATAGAAATGGATGACACATGGTGCTCTTTTGACCTAGAATCGAGGCAATACTTCTGGGAGTCAGTCCCTCATAGAGTAGAGCCCCTCCGAGGCTGGGGTGAAGGACAACCAAGTACAGAATGGGAGAATATTCGCTCTCCAGTGAGAGCGGCTCACCACATTCAGCACTAAAACGCTTTACTGTCCATCTCACCGGGACTTCCTAAGTAACAATGACAGGAAGTCTGACAGCAAATCAAAGAACCAGAGCACACCGAGTCTGCGCAGAGGCCGGGCGTGGCCTCTTAGGCTTGCTTCTTTCCCTTTTGTTTTATTTATTAAAACGGAGGAAAACTGTCTCCAGCCTGAAACTTTATTAATAGTTACAGCTACATGACAAATCATGTCCCAGTTTTGAGGACAGAAACAAAATCTGAAGAAACAGGAATGGCAGAGTGGGGGGTCAACCCTCAGGGCATCATCTGAAAGGGTGGGGAGCTCCCTGGAGAGGCAGAGTATTAGGGAAGTAACTGCATGGTTTGCTGTTGATGCAGCTAAAGAAGATAATTTGGATCATTTTACCTTTAAGGGTAGCTTAAGCAGAAAGCGAAATTACTTCAACTACAGCAAGGATCAATGGACCCTTCCTTAATCTTCTCACTGGTCCAGGCTGGACTGATCTGTGCAGTTCTCTCAGTGCCATGAAAACACCACATCCATAACAAGTTTGTGTGGTCAAAGCCAGACCAACCTCCATGGGCTCTCGGTCATGATGAGCAGAGGCAAGACTGTGCTGCACAGTGAGGAGCATGTAGTCTTCAGCGTCACCACGATGGGTTTCAGGGCAGCTTATCAGCAACACTGGTTTTAGAACATAAAAAAAAAAAATATTTCACTCTATAACATGTTTGTAAACACAGACAAAAGAGGCACATGCTATCATTTCTCTTTGATGTCCAAGAGCCTCCGTTTCTCTGGCAACCGAGGACTCGGTTTCTTCACCCTGAAGATGGATGCTGTAAAAGAGACAATCAGTGCTTGGCAACTTTGAACTCTTTGCCCAGCTGCTGTGGTGGCCATTGCTCCTGAGGTTTGGGCTTCTCTTTCGATCTGTATTTTAGAGCCTGGTCACAAGCTTCTTCATTGTAGTGTGTAATGTTAGCACCCATATGTCCTGTCGTCCAATATCAAGCATGCTCTATTTTGTCACCTAGAAGAGAAGGGTGAATAGATTTACAATAAATACAATATAAATTTCCCTTATAATGTATCCATTTTTCTTTTGATTGACACTTCCCTTCACCCCTGCTGTAATCTCCTTGACTTGGAAATAAATGTTTCAAAGTAGTCTATATTTTCTCACTCATTTGACTGCTGCCGTTGTTGTGATGCATACATACCAGATGCTTATGAGGACTATGAAAGTGATGTTTTAAGTAGAAATGGCTTCTTAAAATCTACTTCTAGGGATTTTTGACTTTGGGATGTTATACTACACAATCCCACATATATAAAAATGGGCAAAACTATGTATTGATAAAATTTTTGTAATGTGAAAAGGCTGTATAAAAGTAGATAGCACCTTACAAAGAGTGCCAAATGAAACCCAGAGCCTTGGTCCTTCCCTCCCATAGTTACAGACATCAGTAAGTTCAAACAAACAAACAAACAAACAGAATACCCTTATCCCTAATCAAGAAGCTATCTACAGTTGGTACCTGCTTGAAGAGAAAGAATTAGTTTTCTCCAATGGAATCTCTCTGGTCACATTAACCACACCTTGATGTAGGCTCCATACCCAGGAGTAGTCAGCCTATACAATTTGAACTCAAAGGTAATGTTTTCAAAATTTTTGTCTATTGCTTTGTTTGGACATTTTTTATCTTATTGGTCTTTTGCTTGTATATTTTGGCTTCCGTGTGTGTGTGTGTGTGTGTGTGTGTGTGTGTGTGTGTATGTGTAGCTTTTGGTTTTTTTGTTTGTTTGTTTTCAATGTGTGTTTTTTATTTCTTGTTTTGTTTTGTTTTGTTAGAGAAAAAAAATGGTATGGAGTTAGTTGAGTGGGTAGGTAGGAAGGACCTGGAAGAAATGGGAGAGGGGAAACTATAATATATTTTATGAAGAAAAATATTAAATAAATAAAGCAGAACACAATAAACAAAAGCAAACAGAAAATGAAATGAAATCACAACTCATGGTTAATTTTCTAAGTAATGGTCTATTTGAACTTGGTCTGCCATCCAGAAAGGGAGTAGAGACAAGACAAATTCCTTGGCCATTGGAACACCCAGATTTCCCAACATGCTTTGATCCTTTCATCCCATGACAGCCAGGTGGCATTCCTGCTGTAGCACATTAGGAAGTAACCTTTGTAAATCAGGGCCAGTAAGCTTTGTAAGAGTCTAGAATGAGTGATTTCATCCACTGTTCCTTAGCGATCCCCCAGTGGGAGTGGGCACCAGGTGATAGTCTACGCTTCTGTGCACCGGTTCTAAATCTTCACAAAACTCTGGAAACTACTCATTAACATCCCTCCGCCTTTTATGCATGTGGGAAACAGAGACATGGAGGGATCCAACGATGTGTGCAAAGTCACAATGCAGGCTACCATGCAGGAGTGTGCGATGCTGTGGGGAGGGTTGTGCCACAGGCAGGCTTTTACATCTCCTACCCCTGCCTGGACAGGCTCTGGAGAGCCCTGGGGCTTGTTTATTGTGCCCTTAGCTCTGGCAGTGTGATGGGGACAAATACAAGGGCTTCCTGGTCGTCTTCCATGATGAGAATAGACATTGAAGCTGGACTTTGCTGTGAGGACAATTAACCTTTGTGGGAAAGCCGGCCAGGTACGTGACCACTTCTGTCAGGTTCAAGAGCATGAGTTTAATAAAGAACACCCACCAGCAGGACATATCTCTGCACAGAAAGTTTCTAAAGGTCCTGTTGTGCCACCACCAGTTGAAGCCCTGACTCCCAAGGTGGGGACCACAAAGCAACCACCAGCTCCATGAGAATCTGATGGCCCATCTAGCTTCTCTTGGCTGAGCCAATGGAAAATACATTTATATTTGGCAAATGCCAATATAATTGGGCTTTTTAAAATTCCAGAAGACTTTAATTGCAGAAAATCACTTAAATTTAAATCCTTTATTGTCTTTTTCTCCCTGTATCTTGAGGCTGAGCAATGAAATGAGACCAATCTAGAGTTTAATGAAAACTAATTCCCACCAGAATTCAGAGCGCATCTTTAAAGTGCTCTAAATATTCTGTTCATGAAACTTTGCCCAGCTGACTGCAGGGACCACTGTCTGTTTCCAATTTACACGTCTTACTCTATTCAGGAGACACAAGGAAAAAGAACCAGAAAATAATGCCTCTAGAATGGTCACAGTTCCTAATCTGTCCTGTACAATGGTTTGTCATCCTCTGTCATTCCTGGGAGAAGAGCAATTTCTCTCCCACAGAGGAACATTAACATCCCCAAAGACCTCTATAAGGATGCAACATAGGCAGGCTCTGCCTTAGACCCCAGGACAGCACTGATAAACACAAGCCAGCACCTCCTGTTACCAGGGAGCTGCTCCTCAGCTGAAGATGTCAAATGCAGTACAATATGCAGGTCAAGAAGTCAGGGGATGCAATATATATATAGTAGGTTAGTGTAAGTATGTTCCCAATATTGCATGGCCACTGGAAGATCTCACTGACAGTTAATTATCCCACCATGCTCACTGATAATGGCTACCCGACACTTTCACATGTGTTGGCTTTCTTGTTCTTTTTCTCAAATAGTTCCCAATTAGTGTCTTAATTAGGTTATATTTGTCACATGTATGGGAAATTGTGTTTCTGTTTAAGGGAAGGAGGAAGACGAGTGGATGGTAAGGAAGAAGAAAAGAAATCAAAACCCTTCAGACGTTTTCTGTTTTCAACTTGGAATCTCCTACTATGTCCGAGTCATATGATTGCAAAGGCATTTATCTGAGAACTGAAATGATGGAGAATTTCTAGGAAAGACATCTAAGTAGATAGCAGGAACTCCTTCAGCGTGACATTTCATTTTCAATATGCATATCTTTTATCAACCACATTAGAACAGTTGATGCCATGCCATGTTTCTCCACTATTACCAGCACCAAGGAGACCTACAATAATTAGGTTCTGGTTATTTAGCTAAATGATAAGCTGGTGTATCTCCCTCCCCCAGAATCTCATCGTCCAGCTCTCGTGCCATCTGGACATCTGCAGGCAACCAAAATTCAGGCATTATTATGTGCAAAAATAATTCACTGATTCCATTTTTTTAAAATATTTACTTAAAGGTTTATCTCTTAAGTTCCTCATAAACCTAAAAGTCTTCTGGCTTCTTCAGGACCTGACCAATGTCTTCACATAATGATGTGAGCCACAGCAGCCCTCAGATAGACCTTCCTCCTGGATGGGTTAATGATTCTCAGAGCCAGACTCAATGTAGGTGACAACAAGCGGGAGATTGAAACACTGCTTTTTGGTTGGAAGGTGGTTAGAGAAGAAAACATACGCTTGCTTTTATTCTTGAAGCTTCCAAGAGCATGAGATATGGTATTCCATAGCATGCTCATGAGATTACTTCCACTGAGAAAACATAGGTGAGATAGCCAATCTAACATAGGAGTGGGGCCCACTATGATCACACTGTAATCTTTACTACTTACTTAAGGCTTGTGGGGTTTATTTGAAAATATCAAGCTACATTCTGATGGGAACAGAGAACTAGGAAAATAAAAATGTACCCAGGGCTCACCTCTCAATGATTTACCTATGAAACCCCTTGTGACCTCCTGGGATTCTCAGGCTATGTGGCTTTCTGGGAGGAAGACTCTAGGACATTTCTACCTCTGGAGAGGCTTATCAGGACCTCATTCTCACATTAATTAAGCTGAGAAAACACTGATGTAGTAAACACAAAATAACCTACCAACTTTTGTGATAACCTGGAAGCTGAATGATTCTAAAGGAGAGAAGAAGTCCAAAGGTCCTTTTAAGGAATCCTTGAGGGTCCTCAGAGAGAGACCACAGGGGTGGGAGAGTCCCTGAGGACAGGCAGCAGACATGACCAAGCTCTGGCACTTTATGGACACATGCCTTTAGTATTGTCCTGCAATTTCTAGTATGCTGAGGTTGTAAACTATAGCATATTACTAGAAAATGTACAATGGGATCAACAGATCAGGAAACAACTGCCTTGAAGATAGACGATGTGTGTCCATTATTAAAAGAAGGGCCAATGCTGGCCACTCAAGGCCACTGGGGGATTCTAGCATCTAGTCAGGCAGCAGAGAGAGGGTAGCAGGTCTGAATAGTGTTCTTTCCTGCGGTTTCTACTGGAGGAAGAAGCTGAGGAATGCAGAGCATGATTTACATTTCTAGGGCCAGCCTGGTTACAGAGCTAGTTGTGACTGTGATCATCTCAGGAAGAAGGACTCATTGTTATGTATTGGCCATTTACCCCGAAAAACTGTCCTCAAGGGTGACTTGTCCTTCTAGGTAATAGCTGTGCCTTTTAGGGTTAATCCCAGATGTCACAGTGTATGAATACAGAAAATAAAACAAAAAGATCACAAGAGGATATTGGCCTAAACTGTACATGTTTGATTTACATCACCTTTTACTAGGTGGTGTGTGGTGACATGAAGTACAGACCCTAAGACTCTCTCTCTCCTCAGGTCCAAGTTTCCCCCTCCGAAAATCCCTGGTTCTGTCAAGTGAGAAGGAGAAAATAGGATACTTCAACACCATGCCCACAATAGGGACAGGTGGCAGCCTTCCAGTTTACAGAGGACGCAGGTTGTTTTTTTCCCTGGGAGACTTCACCCTGCACCCAGGTCCTTTGATAAGGTGAAATAAGTTAGACACTGCACTCCAGGAGGAAGGCTGGAAGCAAGGCTGTCTCTGAGTGAGGCAAGCTTCCCCCCATCCAGCAGTCCGTCAAAGAGAAGATTAGCTTTTGATCTGTCTGCTTACTTCTCTGTAATTCACTAGAATATCTAACAAGTCATTGTGGGGCCCCACATCAACAGAAACATGTGGCTTATTTTCTTGGGCTCCCCTGCCTTCAATTCACTAGTGAACATGCTCCATCAACTCAAGAAGAGAGCAGGTTTTAGCATTCCTTTCTACCTTTACTGTCTGCATCTCCAAGAGGAGGAAACAACTAGTAAACCTAAAAAAGGGAATAGAAGATGGCAGAAACGACAAGAGCAAAAACTCTAGTCAGAAAGCAAAGGACGGAGGGCATACCAGCCTCAATCTTGAATTCACTGCCAGGTAAAAACTATCTTGTCATGTTTACTGATTCTCAAGCTTGATGGATTGCTTGCATTTCTGACACAGCAGAACAAATATTTCTTGCTTGGTTATCAATATCAGTATAACTGTCAATTTATTCTTCCTATCTTTGAAAGATATATAATCAGAGTTACATGTTGGAGACCATTTTAAGTATCCACACAAGTATAATTATTAAGAAAGTAAACCTCATTATTGGTAAAATGGAGAGCCTGCTGTGGGATGAACTTTTATGGTGAGGTCCAACTTCTTTGGACTTATAGAGTCTTGTCAGCAGTAATCAAACTAAAATATAGATTGGTTCTAATTCAATACAAAGGGGATTCTGACACAGAAGTGTGGGTAGTTGAAAGAGGATGTGAGGAAACACTGGGGAAGATGGCTGTCCACAAACCTGGGAGCAAGGCCTTGGAAAGAACCCACCTGCCCCTACTTTGGTCTGCCACTCCCAGCCTTCTGAAACAAGAGACAACCAAGTACAGTTGTTTAAGTCACATGGTTCTGGTCCTATTACCTAGTCTATTAAAATCTTCAGTGCATTCACTGGAGAGGAAGAAGGGCACAGAGAAGAAACTGGAGACTGAAATAGCTAAGTTTCTTATAGTGTCTCAAAGTTTACAGATTGGCATAATGGGCATCTAAATGAAAGCCCAGCAAGGCCCCTGTTACAGACTAGATCCCAAGGGCTTTGAAAGGCCCATGAATTAAAGACTTGTCCCCAGACTGGTGCTAATGAGGAGTGGCCAGGCGTTTCAGAGATATGGACTAGTGAGGTTTTTTGAAGTCAATGGCATGTGTCTTTAAAGGGGGTAACAAGACCTCAGGGTTCCTCCTCAATGTCTGTTCTCTCAAGCTTGAGACATGGGTACTTTTGTTCCTCCTCCTTCTCCCATCTGCCCATAGCAACTCGATCAACTGATCATAGATTAGATCCTCCAAAACTGTAGATCAAATAACCTTTTTTCTCTTTACAAATCGAAGTGGAAGATCTTGTTTATGTCATATGATGCAGATTCATGTGGTGTTTTGCTGAGGCAAGATGCCTGAGAGGACATGTAATGTTTGGAGAGAATGTAAATAGGATGCAATGGACAGTGACAGGGTGCTTGCATAGCTAGCCTTGCAATGCTTTATTGGTCTTGCATCTTCACTTTATTTCGAGAGGCCTGGCTGAGAATTCCTGGCATCTTGGCTGGCTCTGGTCAAGTGGATGCCTGGCTGTTTCTGCTGCATTATTCTGCCACTGCGGATTCGTGTTTGGTATTCTAACACTAATGAACTGGACTGCTGGTATCCTGACAATGGAGATTGGAATCATTCCATAGAACTACTTCTAAATGGGTCCATATCTCTCTCCTACCTTTGGACCGTGGGCTAGAAGGTGGAAGGGGTAGGGCAGCAAAGCATTTGAGATCCCTTATTAAAGTAGGTTTTGAAAAATCTAAGCCTGCAACAAGTTGATGATCTCAGTTACTTTTTATGATATGGAAAACTAACAGACAATGTTGGAATTACAGTCACACTTTTTCACAATTATGAAGCTATTTTGATCCCTTCTTCCACTAGAAAGGCAAAAATAATAAAATAATAAAAGCTTAAATGATATTCAAACACTAGAATATGAAGTCTATACTTACAGATTTGTACTCCAAGGATTTTAGCTTGTATTAAGAAGAATAACGTTTATAAAATATTCTAGGGCAGACATTCTCCTGAAAATATTCTCAAATAAAATGCCATATAAGGTGCTGCCAATCAAGCAGCTATGAAGTGTTTACAATAAAGTACTATGGATATTTCTGGAAGGAATACATGGGAACCACCTTCAAAGCAATAAAAAATAAAATATTCACCAGAAAAATATTTTAGAAGGTACAACCTACAGGTTTGAGGGTCTCTAGATAGGCAATACATTTAAAATCGAACAGGTATATGCTGAGGTTTCACAATACTTTTTGAAATCTAGGAAGAGGGCCAGATATGGGGACAGAACACTGTGGCAGGTGGTCGAGGTATGGGTGTTAGCATTAATCAGATGACAATATTCAGAGGATGTCTTGATCACAGGTTCATCCAAATCTTTAAGTTCTTTTACAACAATTTTGACATTTGGAATAACAAGTAAACAAAATTGGTCAAGTTACATCAAAGTTCACAAAGATGATGATTAGAGCTGCCATTAGCATCCCAAGTAGGCAAGTTAAAAACGAACAACTGTGTGTGTGTGTATGTGTGTGTGTGTGTGTGTGTGTGTATGTGTGTGTGTGTGTTTTATCCATGTATTCAAAAAAAGCTGGTTGGGGGCTGGTAGCACAGCCCAATGATTGAGCTTCAGCAGGGTAGTGCAAAAATACATGTTACACCTTCCCAAAAGAGAAAAATCGGGTTTTCAAAGCAACTTGATATGTATCTTTGTGTGTATGTGTGTGTTTACTCATTTCTTTTATTAATGTATGTACACTGAATAGAGCAATGAGGTTTAAAATGTCACCTCCTTTTCAAAATATTCCTTGCTTATCACATAAGCCTTTTTTCTTTTTTTATTAGATATTTTCTTCCTTTACATTTCATGCTATCCCCTTTCCTAGCTTCCTCTCTGAAAATCCCCTAACCCACCTCCCTCCCCCTGCTCCTCAACCCACCCACTCCAACTTCCTGGCCCTGGCATTCCGCTGTACTTGGTCATAAAATCTTCGCAAGACCAAGAGCCTCTCCTCCCATTGAAGGCCAACTAGGCCATCCTCTGCTGCATATGCAGCTAGAGACATGAGCTCTGGGGGTACTGGTTAGTTGATATTGTTGTTCCTCCAAAAAGGTTATAGATTCATTTAGTTCCTTGGGTACTTTCTCTAGCTCCTTCATAGGAGACCCTGTGTTCCATCCGATAGCTGACTGTGAGCATCCACTTCTGTATTTGCCAGGCACTGGCATAGCCTCACAGAAAACAGCTATATCAGGGTCCTGTCAACACAATATTGTTGGCATATGCAATAGTGTCTAGGTTTGGTGGTTGTTTATGGGATGGATCCCCAGGTGGGGCAGTCTTTGTATGGTCCTCCCTTCAGTCTCTGCTCTGAACTTTGTCTCTGTAATTCCTTCCATGGGTATTTTGTTCCCCATTCTAAGAAGGAACGCTTCCTTGATATGCATCTTAATCCTAACAAAGACACTCTGCAAATTCTTCTCTTCTGTTGTCTGTTGGAAGATTAGGCTATGCCCAACATCTTCCTGGTTAGTGATACAGCACCCCATGAAAGAATCCCTTAGGACTTCCACCCATCTTTGGGCAGCTTGCAAATCATTTAACCTGGTGAATTAGCCCTTCAAAACCTTCTGAGCAAAGAGAAGAAATTTGAAAGGGTTACAATGGATGAAGCTGACACCTAAACTTGGGGATAGTAAAATTTCTGACCAAAAACTCAGAAAGCAGGGCCAGAAGTCTTTGTGATAGATAAAGAGGACCCACCACTCTCTGGGATGCTGGACAGGTGTTAAGATACTTTTAATCTTAAAAACATTATTGACCAAAATGCCATGTTATTATAAGCACTCTTGGTTGTTTGCCTATAAATAAGCAAAGATGCTGTGCAATTGGGCAATCTGACTTCCCATTTCCCATTAGTAGTTCTTGGACTTCCCCTTCTAAAAGACTGTCAGTCAAACAGTCAGCCAGGCTACCCTGGTGCCAGAACCAGTCATCCTGAACACACTCCACAGAGCCCTTGAGAATAGCACAACAGTTGCAGCTGCTGAAGGCGCAGCCTGAGCCAGGCCTGTTTGAAACAGTTTGTACCAGACCTTTGGCTATTACAAGCCATGGTGAACTCTAGATGACTCTGTGCCATTTCCACCTAGGTCATAACCTAGCAGAGGGATGGTTTATCTGGTGTAAGGAGACAAGACTTTGATGGATCTGAACAACCCAGTCTCCAGCTATACAGGCAGGATGGCTAACTCTCTTGGTGAAGTGGCTGAAAGATTCTCCCTGGTGCTGTGCCTCCTGGTAATGTGACATTAGGGCCCAAAAAGACAGTGTGTGCTGAGCTGCTCATATAAAGAAAAAAGCAACACAAGTAGGAAGCACTGATTAGAGTAGATGCTAGAGAAGTCATAATAGCAAAAGCAATCAGCAAGAATGGCTGTGAATAGACTGCTTGACAGCAAACAGATGCTTTAAAAGTAGCCAAGGCTGAAAGAAAGTGGACGGTAGAAGTAGAGAGATAGCAACTGAGGGTAAACATCTCAGGCACCAGGCAAAGAACTGTAGTGCTGGCCAGAGTTAAGGGATAAGGAGTCCTAATTTCCAGGCTAATACAAAAGCTGTACCATGGTAGGGCTATGGATTCTGATGCCCAAGGCCTTCACAGAACCTAGACATTGCAGGGTGTCACCTGCTGCTTCTTTTCCCTGCCTACTGCTGCTGCTCCCGGATGCCAGACAGTGGAAGAAGCAAAGGCTGACAAAGGAAGGTACAGAAGAGCACTCCCACCCACTGTTTTCCACCCTGGGAAACAGACTGAGGACCCCCATTGCATACTGCGTTCTGCCTCCTGTGAGTGCCATGCCAGCACCCCTGGTACCCCAGTGGCAAGGCAATCATGCAGCCTGGCAACAAGTAGGTTTCCCACAAGACCATGCTTCCACTCACACACATAAGACCATCTTTTAGCTCCCAAACAGATTTTACTCTCTGAGAAAACTTGAAGCAAAATGATGGATAGATCAAATCTACATTTTAAGAAACCGTTCGTTTTCACCTATGCCTTAGTTAGGGTTTCTATTGTGGTGAGGGTTTCTATTGCTGTGATAAAACACCTTGACTAAAAGCAATTTGAGAAAGAAAGGATTTATTTCATTTTACAGGTCCACATTCATCACTGAGGGAAGTAAGAGCCGGAACTCAAACAGGGCAGGAATCTGGAGACAGGAAGTGATGCAGATGCCATGGAGGAGTACTGCTTCCTGGCTTGCCAGGAGGTGGCATTGCCTTTGTGGGTTGGGCCCTCTCACATCAATTATTAATCAAAAATGCCCGCCCCGACCCCCACACTGCTAAGGCATTTTCCCAAATGCCTTCCTTTCCCAAAGAGCCTGTAGTCTGTGTCAACCTGGTGGAAAACTCACTCGTACACCTGTGTTCCCTTGCTCACCATTGTGAGAGCTGGATTCACCAGACCAAAAGGGTTGTCAGTTTAACTGTAAGAAAACGGTTTCCACGAAACAAAGGACTGCTTAGCTTGAAGATGGAGTTCCTATTCTAAAGTATTCTAATCTTGCAGCTCTTTCTGCCACATCATGGGGGTCTGAGAAAGGAACCCTAAAACTCTGCTCCTCAGCTCCACTACTCTGGAGAATTTAAAGCTTTTTTTCTTTAATTCAAAACTTTGCTTACCAAAAATGCAGAAGTCCTTAGTGAGAGGAAGAACTCTCATACACATGTGTATGTATTCACTAAAGGGGGTTGGCAAAGTCCAGTGCCTTGTTTGGGTCTATGGGAAAAATGGCTTTATCTGTCTGTACCCACAGCCCTCTCTCTGAACAAGACTGAACCATCTAGGTCTTCCCCTTTAGAAAGCTAGGACTCCTAGAGTCTTCCTCCACACAATGAGACCTTGACATATCAGCATTCAAAGACACATTTTCCATTCTAATGCACAGCCAAGTCATGGCAACATGCCCATCTTCTTGATAATCCAGAGGGGATGCTTCCTGCTCATGTATTTTCCACATCCTTGACCTTGTTCTGGAACAAAGCATGCAGAGGCTTGAGTGTTCCCCTCATGTAACACAGACCAATGTCTGTTTCTGTCTCATGCCTCTGGCTTTGACCATTGCAAGTGGTATCTTTGCATCAGCTCCTATGCTGAGACAGGCTTCTTCCTGCAACCAGGAAGGTCTTTCTTGGCTAACAAGCAGACTTCATTCAATTCTAACCATAAGCTAATTCAAAGCAATTCTGAATAAGACAAAACAGTATCCCTACACTTTCCTGTGTGGCATAGACATTTGGGGATCACAGCTAGTCCTAATCTCACCTCTCTGTACTTCTGTTCCTCTTCCCTATTTAGGATGAAATGAGGCATCCCTTGGGAGTCTCCACCATCAAACACTGTGTCTTCTTGCATTCACCTCAGTCTTCATATGATTCTTTTACTTTCTTTTTCTACCTGCATTTCTCTTCCCCTTTTATGGAACCAAATAAACATGGAAAGGCATGAGAGAATATTGCAAGGGGCCAGGTCTTGAAAATTATACCAGGAGGGTTCTCTCCTTCAGGCTTACCCTGTGTGCTAGGAAGGAGCAAAGCATGAACTATTTAATAGTGCATACACACTGCATACTACTTTCTATTGGCTGCCTGTGACATTGGTACCCTCTGGCCTCTGAGGCACAGAAGCACACTGATCATGAGTTAAGCACATGCATGCAGTTTATGATCTTCTTTCTCCATGGGAAAGTTTGCAGTTTGAGAGTGAGGTAGTAATATTGGGCTGGATGAGATTCTCGTTTTCCTCTATAAACTAGGAATAATGGCACATTTTTCTGAGATGTAGTGACATTTGATGTTTGCTAACCACAATCACTGCCTGGAGCAAAATTAAACTCACTTGCACTGTTAGTGAGTGGTCATGGTCAGGGGCTCTGTGTCAGAGCACAATTGTAGAAACAGAGGTCTTCTGATATAGCTGTCTCTTGTGAGGCTATGCCAGTGTCTGGCAAACACAGAAGTGGATGCTCACAGTCAGCTATTTGATGGAACACAGGGCCCCCAATGGAGGAGCTAGAGAAAGTACCCAAGGAGCTGAAGGGGTTTGCAACCCTATAGGTGGAACAACAATATGAACTAACCAGTACCCCGGAGCTCTTGTCTCTAGCTGCATATGTAGCAGAAGATGGCCTAGTCGGCCATCATTGAGAAGAGAGGCCCCTTGGTCTTGCAAACTTTATATGCCCCAGTACACCAGGGCCAAGAAGTGGGAGTGGGTGGGTAGGGGAGCAGGACAGGGGGAGGGTTTAGGGGACTTTCAGGATAGAATTTGAAATATAAGTGAAGAAAATATCTAATAAAAAATTGAAAAATAAAAGAAACAGGGGTCTTTGACATTTACTAGGTATATGACCCTAGAAAATTCAACCTCTAAGATTCAATTTCCTGATCCATTAAAGGAGATGGTTACATTTCCCTTATGGGATACTCCATTTTAAATATGCTACACTTATAAAATGCTTTGGACCAGAAAGTAGTGCACAAGAAGGGTCACAGCTATGGAGGGAACAGTGGTATAGGTGCTACTATGCATTAAGCAGCAGAAAGAGCAGCAGTGGCTCCTTCTCATTACCCTGCCACCTCGGCTTCTGTCTGGCTACTTTTGCCTTCTCATGTTTATTCCTCGCCTCATTACTGAGCCTTTGCTAATGTATTCACAGGCGCATGGGATATGGCCCTTTGTCCTGCAGGCTTGATAAGAACAAATGGAAGTGTTCTTGTCTCTACAGCACAGTTAATGAGAGCTCTTTATTGAATCAAGACAGCAGTTTGAACATATCTTCAGACCCTTGAAAATGCCAAATGTTAAAGAGAATTGATGCTATGGTCAAAGAAGTAGAGTTTACTCTCCAGATTAATCCTTTCCCATTAGATAAAATGAATCATTATATTATATTAAAGCATTGAGAGACACCACAATAAAGAAACATATCTGTCTAGTTAATCCAGTTAATTAATGTGAATGTATCCAATTATGTAATCTACTGATGTGTACAAGTGTGTTATGAAAACCAAGGGCGGTGATGCTCGCCTTATTCTTTCTATGTAGTATGTGTGTGTGTGTGTGTGTGTGTGTGTGTGTGTGTGTGTGTTCTAAGACACATGAAGAGAATTACAAGTCTTCCCCTCTTTTCTGTATATGCTTTGTGGATAGGGAAGGTGTACTGTACTACATGAATTCTCTCTATACTTTCTGCCAGTCTCACCTTCTTCCTGGCTGAGCTTGGAGCCTCTGTCCTTTCCTAACTATTTACTACTCTGTAAGGAGTTTGGTTTCTCCTTGATCTTTGCATCTTTTACTTCCACCTCATATGAGAAATCCCTGTGGCATTATATCCAATTATTTTTCTTCTCCCCATGTCTATTCTGTTGACTGCTCTCATTATAAACTCCCTTGCTTTGCTCAAAACTCTAATCATCCCATCACATTTTGCACCTTTATCCTATTAACACTTCTTCTGGGGGGCTGATACCCTTTGCCATAGTGTTTTGGGCTTACAAAAGTCATGACTCCAAATGTCTCCCTTTCATACTTAGTTCTTAAGATGTGTGATACATCTTTTATTCCATGAAATCCTCACATCTTCACACCACACACATACATACACACACCACCATACCACTCCACACACATGCACATGTTCTTGAATATGTGAACCACAGAGCACACATTGAAAAGATGTATCTAAGGGACAGGAGAGTCCCTAAATCCTCAACACCAGCATAAGTCCTGGGACACAGTTAGGTGTCCTGTAAACGTTTATGGGATAAACAAATAAACTGGATCTCAGCAGAGGTCTAGTTCTTTTCCAACTATCTAATGTTTTGTTTTATTTTGTTTTATTAGAAACTTGTTTAACAGGCAGAACAAATTTGCCTCATGGGCATGGGTATATTTAGGTTTATTTTCTATTTGCTTCTTTAAGATGTATTTATTTTTCTTGTTACTGTAGAAATGCAACCCCTGCCATTTAGCTCAATTAATCCAGTCATAAAGATTGTACAGCAATTTAGTGCAGGATATTTAGACAAGGTGAGGAAGGATAGCTAAAATGCAATCTTCCACCATGAGGCAATGTCCATCTGCCTTGAATAAGAAGCTTATCCTGAAGGTAGCCTTGCTGTAAAGTACAAAGAGAAGCAGTATGAATCAGCTATGAGCCTGAGTTTAGCATGCTTAAATCCCTGGGCTGCAATCTCCAAAATCTAGGTCAAGAGTTGAGTAAGATGGACAAGTGCCATATTTTCCTTAGGACTTACTGTTTAGCTCACAATGGGAAAATAGTCTAGAAAGAACACAAATAGAAAAACACCATTCCACTATATTGAGAGAATCTCGTGAAATTCTTTCCTGTACTGAGAACAAAGTGATTCAAATTTGGGTTTCTGTGAGAAGAGAAAACCTGAGAGAAATGCAGAAGAAATTTGGAGATGGAATTGAAGCTGTAAGTGGCACTGCCAACATCAAAGTGGACAGGAAGTAGCCTGGAAGTAGCCTAGATGTTGTCCCCAATGAAGATTTGTATGTGTGTGTGTGTGTGTGTGTGTGTGTTTTCATGCATACAGCATTTACAGTTTCAACCCAGGGACTTGTGGGATTTTATCTTTTATTTTCTTTACTGACATTCTCCCCTTCCCTTCCCTTCCCTTCCCTTCCCTTCCCTTCCCTTCCCTTCCCTTCCCTTCCCTTCCCTTCCCTTCCCTTCCCTTCCCTTCTCTTCCCTCCTCCCATCTTTCTTGAAGCATCATAGCAAATAGATATAAGCCCTCTCCCATCCAAGTGATACCTCTTCCCATAAAGACAATTTATGTCCATGAAGATTTAGGCTATAGAGAACTTGATGACCACACATCTCACACTGCTGTGGGAGGTTTCTGCCATATTTGGCTTTGGTTGTTAACTTGATGAGAATTAGAAGTACGTGGGCAATTCAGGGCTCACTCTGGGTGCCCAGCTAACACTAAACATCTATGTACTCTATGCATTGAAGTGGGAACTTGATTGCTACTATCAGTGGCAGTGGGACATCTGAAAGTTCCAGTTGCTTTTAATAAAAGGAAGAAAGAAAAGAAGGAAGGGAGAAAGGACAAAGCCCTTGGGCAATGAGATTTTAAGGATAGTAATATATCATTAAAATGCTCAGCAAGCATCTTAGTGTCCTGCACTTTTCTCTAGCTATGGGTGCCCCTGCTCTATTCCAGCGGCTCTCACAAGGGGCCCTAGACAACAATGCAAACATCAGGACCATGTTCAAACAACAGCAAAAGTGTTGTCCAACATTAGAAGCATTGGGTTTTAATGATTTTTAGTATTCGATTCCTGTAGCCAAATCATACTTGCTAGGTTAGCTTTCAGAACTTAGAACAAATTGTCATCTAGTAACTTATAATGATCTCAGCTTGAATGCGCTTCCTGCTCTTAGTGCACTTGGAATGTTCTGGGCTGCGTGTCAAGTGCATTCTCATTGTGTGACTGCCAGAGGGGAAAATGCCCATTGTCGTGGCGATTGCTATTTTTATTTAAATCGTGTTCCAACTTTTAGAAAGTCTTAAGGGTCATAAATGTGCAATGGTGGATAAAGTAGTTTTTTTAGAGTACATTGTTTTCCTTTTTTAAAAAGCAATACATGATCATAAAAGCAAATTTTGAAGACAAAATTTAGAAATGAAGAAAATTAATTCCACACAGACATTTTGTTTAGTAAATACAATTCCCATACTCATTTTTGTGACTTTGAAACTCAGTCATGTTGACAAATATGTAACTTGTCAACAGATAAATTCATTGAGTATATATGAGGAGTCACCTTGTACATATCACAGTGATATATATATATTCATAAAGTCTATCTGCACATGAATTGCTTTGTAGAACTACAGATATGGACATATGTACTGCCAGTGTAACACATGAACATAAATACCAAAGATGATATCAGGAGATATAAATGTATAGCTTTATGCAATGAAATTTTAGGAATCTGCTTTTCCAAGTCTAAAATTCTAGAAAACATGCATTTCATTTTTCATAATGCTTTTTATCATTATAAATTGAATGAAACTTCAAAAATAACCAAAGCAATGAGTAATATTTCATCCTTTGGAAAACAGATGTAAAGATATTCTCACTATAATTGACTGCCATGATGAAGTTGTTTCCTGATGAAGACTTATATTTGGATAATATGAAAACAATCTTCTGTTACAGGAATTATGTGTTTCCCTTGTTAGGATATATATTTTAGAACATGAATTGTTCATTCAAAGAGCATGATCACTTGTTGAGAAATTCTAAATGCATAAAAAGAAAATTATTGTTTATAAGATTGTTTGGTTGACATTCTACACTCTGTATTCTCTATGAAGAAAACACTACAGTTCTTAGAAAAGAATGTGTTAACATATATGTGTATATCTCTCTTAATAATAGGTGCTCACTAGGGTTTGGAATTTACCAGAGAGTTGGACAGACCCTGCTGGGCTCTTCAGCTAAACAATTTCACACAAGCCATATTTGTAGATCAAGAATGAGCCCTAACCCAAGTCCCAACCTTCTGCCTGTCCCCAGAAGATGACAACAACCTTACCAGAGAAGAGAGCCACATGTGGATACCCCCTTTCCCACAAAAGAATGCTGGAAGTACTTGTCAGAGTCAAGTGATTTCAAGTCCCTACAAAGGACTGGACTACAAAGGTAGTTTTACAAAGGCCAGATACTTTGACAGGGATAGTAGCAGCCTCCCCACAAACCAAGGATCAGGAGACACATCTAAAAGCTTTATAAAGTTCAGGATGGGTGCCTGGGTGACTGTCATGCCCACAGGAGGATGGGGAATAATATTCTGGTCTATATGAAACACAAAAGGGTGTGTTGTGTCAATGTCCCAAGGTGCTACCTGGGAACCATGAGACATGGGTCTCAGGTCACAGTGTCAGGTCACATGAGAACAGTGGCCTGACTGGGGTTTATGTGAAGAGTTCCAAGAGGAGCCTGAGAGCATATGGCCAGGTAGAATGTGTGATGGAGAGTCTGTGAGTTTGGCAGTCACATACCCAGGACAGGGAAAAGAATTCCCTAAGGCACTTGCCTTCCTCCTCTTCCTTAATCCCTCCAGCTATCCCTTCAATGTGGGCTGAAACTCATGAAGAATCCCAGAAGTGACAGTTTAACCTCTCCCACTAACCTCATTGCCACCTGACCCAAGACAGAAAATCTCTGCTGTAGACGCTGGAAACTGGCCTGTCACGAGTACTAGTTTCCAGAGTCAAGCAACTTGCTGTGGCCTCAGATTCCTCATCCTGGGAAAGAGGATTTGGGAGCGCATTGTACAAAGTCATAGTAAACATTAGCAAAGAAAGAAAGCTAGAGATACCCCAGGGCTACATAATTAAAAGTGTGACATGAAGGCCATTTTTATGTTTCACAGACATCTGTGTCATCATAGCAGCAGGAAATCCACAGCCTTGCACCACCACACTCTGGGATGAGTATTTAAACGTGGCCCGAGAAAAGAAGCCAGGCAGTTGCTTCTCTCCTGACCTACTCTCCCATGCTGCTATGTGATGCTCAGTGTCTCCCAGCCTCCTCAGAAGTGGCTCAGTGCTCACCTCCTGTGCCTGTGAAGCGAGCCCTTGCCAGAAAACATGTTGACAACCCAAGGGATGCCATGATTACTCGGAGAGCCCTCTAGGCAGAAGCAGATGAGGGTGCCGTATGGTACAATACACCTTACAGTGTAAGGAAGACTCCAACACTCCCACCTATGGCCTTCTAGGAGCCCCAACAGTGGATAGCCACTAATTAGCAATAGGTACATGCCCAGGTATGGAGATTAACCGCAAATGTAATGAAATTTATGAAGAACAGGCAGAATCATGAATGTCTATTTCTACCAACACCAATAAATTCTTCATTGCCATCATGATGCTACCTATGTGAACCAAAAGTACCCTGCATACACAGCCCTGGTATGATTTCCTGCACACTGGCTCCCCATAGTGTGACTGTGTTCAACTACTAATGAGCACTCTCAATCCTTCTAAATAGGTACATGGATGGGCCATCAACCCTGCCAGCCTTCCCTGAGAAAAACTTGAGGACAGAGTGCATGAGTCACTCTCTGGGCTTTGCAAGAGAGGATACATGAGTATGTAGGGAACAGTGAGATACAACCTCTAGCCATTCAAAAGTAGCAAAAGAAATAGTCTGTGCTTACAAAACGTATCCGCCCTGTGGGACCATGTTGCCTTTGAATAGAATCAAGGCTAGCAAGAAACCAAAATGGTGACATGGGAAATAAAAAGGAATCAGCAAATTCAACCATTTCTTAAATATACATATGTGTTTGTGCACTCAAATAGACATGTGTACATCACACATGTTCATGCCTACAAATATGGGTAAAATTATCATCATGATTACAAATATACACAGGAAAATAGGCATACACACACAAGTCCACACGCCTGCACACATACACACACACACACACACACACACACACACACACACACGGTTTAGTCTATGGTTTTCCTCAATCCAGTCAGCTTATTCTTTATTTTGTCTGCAAATGCAACCAAAAAAGTCAAGAAAGACAGAAATTCACATTAACACTTACAAATGTTACAAAGGAAAATGACCCAACAACCAGTGGGACAATCAGCTACTTCCAGAGCAGGGAGCCAGGTAAGTGGTCGGCTAATGTCCTTTTCTCCCAAGAGTCAGGATGGTCAGGGCTACTTAGAGGAAAGCCAGGGTCTGATCATAGTTGTGCACTTTGATGTACTGACATAGTGATCCTCCCACAACCTGATTTTGCTGCAGGTCCTACATTCAGCTGTGACACCATCACATGAGCTGCAAAGCCCACGCTATTGGTTTTCTTCAGACCCTTGATTGCCTTCTGAGCTGCTTCTATGCTGTAAATTTTGCATGAAAAATAGAGGCGCTATCATTGCCCGACTCCTGCAAGCCCACCCACTGGAGAGAGCACAAAGCCGTTAGTTAGATCACCAAATAAGACATAGTGGTTTTGAACAAGTATTATTTTGTGGTTATTGAATGTATCAATGTGTACTGGACATGTGTGCACCAAGATGGTATTTGTGACTTTTATTTAAAAGAAACTACAAAAAGAAATAATACAATAATATGTGACATATATAAAACAAAACAAGGGCAGAATGTGTGTGTGTGTGTGTGTGTTATGTATGTAAGTATGTATGTATGTATGTATGTATTTGGTTTTGCTTTATCAACAAGGTCTCATTTTCTTGGTTATATAGCAGACAGAAATTCTGCAACTAGAAAAGGAAGCTTGGTGCACAATTAGGATGAAACTGAGTTCTACCGCCTTGTGCCTTTTGACACAAGGGCCAGGATCTTTTGAGTAGGCTCCCAGCTTTCTGCTTCTCAGAAACCACACTGGGAGGGAAGATAGGGAAGGTCATAGAAAAACATATGAGAAAATAAACACAGCAAGTTTCCCTGCCAGGCCCTGGCAACTGGTCTTGCAGCCGTCTCAGCTCTGAGACATTCATTTAAAGAAAAAAAAGGAACAGTTTCCACCAAATCCTGATCTTTCTGTTCCCTTTCCTCCCATTTCAGGAGAAACAAACCCAAACTGGATGTTCAAATGAGGCATCCTATGAGGAGCCACTGTACACACGCAGCATCCTAGGACTTCCATCCATGTGTCTCAGGACACAGGGCTCTGCTACACTGAAGCTTTCTATGTGCTTGTTAGTGGTTAGTGGAATTGAAGACAGAATTCAGGCATGTCCAGCTCCCGGAGCACAGATCTAAGTCCACCTTTGAAGTTTGGATCCTGGATACCCTTTCTCACTTGTCCCCTGCAGTTATTTGACCATCCATGCTTGTTTCCTCACTTGCAAAATGAGGGTAGTAACTACAGTATCATAAAAGTACCTGGGCCTCGACAGTGTTTATGTGCTAGATGTCCCTTTCTGAGCTCCACACTGACCGCCTAGGGAAGATGCAATTAATAGGCAAGCTTGGATAGCAGAGAAATCCAAGCAACTCCTACATGGGACAAGGGTGAGCGCCTGAGCTCATAGCAGAGGCTTTGATGGAGGGAGATGTAGACACCCAGTGAGAATTTCACTGGCACCAGGAACATGGTTGTTCAGTAAACCCACAGAATATCAGACACTGATTCAGATTTAAAGGCAGTGTGGGACCGTATCTTCTCCTTTAACCTGCTTCCACCTGTACTTGATCCATGGCAATTAACTTTCTGGCTAGAAAATGTTGGTAAAAGGTTCATAATGAGAAAGGAGACAGTATGCCAAAGCCCGTGCTCCGGTAACAGCTCAGATCATCTGGCACCGGGAAGAGGGAGTGGGATCCTCAAGGAAGACAAACTGGCTTTGCTAATAAGAAAACAGCAGCTGTTGAGTACACGACACTAAATAAGTCAGATGATCTCTTCAGGATACTGCCCAGATTGGATGGCTCTACTGATTGCTTTCAGAGCCTATATTTGACAAATTCTTGCACACTTGGGTGACAAAAGGGAAGAACAGTCAGAGCCAAGATTGTTGGGCAAGAAGAGGCACAGTGGTCAAGTCCCACTCAGAAGCAGGGAAAGTATCAAACCAATTTTAAACACATTCAAACAAGTAAGTCCTAAGGACAAAGTGGAAATTTGTGCTTCTGGAGGTAGAGAACAGCAGACTAAGGTTAGAGACCCAGACATTAGAATGTCAAGTGTGGGGAAATCAGCCACATAGTCAAAAATATGCAGCCACTCTGGTGTGTGTGTGTGTGTGTGTGTGTGTGTGCTGGGGTCTTGTGTGAATATGTGTGTTTAGGTGTGTATGTGTGTGTGTGCACATGCATGGGTGCACATGAGTGTGCACTGTGGACTTGTGAGTGTGTGTGATATTGTGATTTTAACTCAGTAAATGTTCAGTTCTTGCAGATTTCAAGGGAGATGCTTCCTGTACTGTGAAGTAGAGAATCAATGCTCAAGGAAGTTATGGCGCCTTTCTATAATCTCAGTAAGATCTAGACCCCCTCAGAACAAGGACTCAGCATCCAGTATCCTCTAGCAGCACACAAAAAATTATGTTGGCTTAAGAGACTGACAAGCTACAGATGCTGAGCAACTCCAGGTGTGGGCTCAAAACAGACAGCAGACCACAAACACCTGTGTTTCATGTACATGATGACGTGTCCCAGAGTGCCAAGCCCAAGAACAAACACTCAAGTACCTCTATCAAGTCTTTAAGAAGAGCTCAATCTTCCTTAGAGGTAGGCTGCACTGGAAACAAGGGTTTCAGAGTGTGCTCTGAGAATGGAGAAGAGTGTCCCTTCTGCAGAGCTAAGGACAGCAGAACATTTCTGCCACTTCAGCCTGTGCTCATCCAAAAAAACAGCTGCAGAGGCTTGGCTGCACCCACACTGAGCTGATCAGAGATTGCTGCCACAGGGGAACCTAAACAAGGAGGTTAGGCAAATGATTTATTTAGCTTTCTGGACTTAACCCCAAGAAAGCACATTGCCCGTGATAATGAGAACCTAAAAGATCACAAATTCTTGCAAAATTGAAAGGTTGTTGAACCACTTTGTCAAGATTTCGCTCTGAAGATGGTTGCCTCTAGTGAAAGGCAACCCCAACTTTACTCTTCAAAAGAGGTCCCAAGAAAGTGAACATGGGGTGCCCCCTTAAGGCACAAGTAGCTTCCCGTTAGAGAAAACTCCTTAAAGACAGTGAGTTTCACAGGCCTCTGATCAGCCTTGATCAGGGCTCTGCTTGGCAGAGCTATGGAATAGCTGGTTTCATTCTTTGTGAGACACATTTTAAGTCCTCACTTAAAGAAATGTCTGACTGGTTTTTTTTAGACTAAACTAGCCCAAATTTTCAAGGATACTGTTGTTTGTCCCCCCATAAAAGAGCAGCTTCTGTTCCCAGTCCAGACCAAAGCTCCTGAAAGATAAAGGATAAAGGGTAGGGATGAAGTATCTTAGGATACTCAGGCTCAGCTAAGGCAACTGGGCAGCAGCTCAGGAGGCCACAGAAAGCCAGGAGAGTATGTTGTCTGAAGTCCTTTGGGAGCAAGATAGGGAAATAGACATTGACAGTAGAAGAAATCTGAGGTGCTCTTCAGCCCAGGGCATGCACGAAGTGGGGTGCTGGAGGCTGATGGATCCTCAATTCCCACTGATGCGCTTGTTAGAGACAAGGCAGTTGCATAGTGGCAGTCTATGCAGCCTCCTGTTATCTGCCTGTCACCATATCTGTCTTATTCCTGTCTGGGACACACAATGACTGATTTGTCGCCCTAGTGACTGCATCCTTCCCCCTTTGCAGGGTCCTCACCATGCCTCCTCACTCATGCCCAACTCTCCTTCATTTCTACCTTGGATTCATGGTCATACCAGAGCTCAGAAACTCACACTGACAATCCTGTTGCCCACAGTGTGCTAACAAGAAGCTTTAGCAAGCAGGGTACTAAAAGCTTCCCAGGCTTGAACCATGGCTCTCAGCAACCAACTACCTTTTCATGGAGCTGTGTAATTTGCTGTGACATCACAGATTTGAATTAAACATATTAAAAGGCAATATAGGGAGAGAATCTGGCATACAGTACAGAAGCATAGAGCCCTGAAGAGCTGTCCCAGCTTCCTCTACTCTTCATCTTTAAGAAGAAAGCCTGTTCAAGTAGGCATGAGCCACTCCAAACTCCCCATCTACTGACTGGCTCTGGATGTGTTCAGGGACCCAGAGAGTCCCTGGGCCATAGGCACAGCAGCAGTGCCTTGAGTTGTATAAGGGAACATCTGAAATCTGCACCAGGTTGTGGTCTTACTAAAATGATGAGTCATGTTGTGAGGAAGTCATCTTCAAATCTGTGCCTACTCTAACTAATAGAAATTCCCAGACCCCACACCCTAACAGTGAAGCTGGGACACACATGCAAAGGACCTAAAGCATCATTCCTCACATCAAGGAGCAGATCGTTGCCACATCTGCGTCTAATGATCAGGGGAGCTACACCTGGGGATTTTACAAGGCTGTCACCCACAGGATTATGTGTCTTACCTGCCACAATAGTATAGAAGAGGCAAGGGGGGGGGGGTCAATTAAGCAGTTTGCCCAAGGAGGCAAAGGTAGTAAGTCCTAGAGCCTAAAATGGGCCCTAAGCATATTGTCTCTATGTCATGGATGATAGCCTGTTCTTATAGAATATTCGTAGATTAAAATCTGTAACTAATATTTGGGGATGTTGAGTAAATGTACAAAAAAAAAATCTGCTAGTAAATCCAGAAGAAGAAAAAAGCCTGGTTTCTATCCTTGCCCCTGACATTCAATAGCTGTACAAGTTCAAAGAAATCATTTCTCCAATTATAGTTTTTATGTAAAATAAGTGTAGTCATGGAACATGGTACATTTCATGAGTTCTAAGGGTGAAATGTAGGCTAAAGTTGTCTGCAGTAGAACCAGTAAAGACTGCACTGACAGTTGGCAGAAAACATTTAACTTAGCACTTCAAATCCTGTCATGTTTCAGACATTACTCCCAAAAGTCACCCTGGGCCTAGCTATTGTCACTAGAAAAGCCAAGAGTTAGACTTAAACATGCCCATGTGTGCACACACGTACATACACATGCACACATCAAAAACTTTCAAATATACTTTCAAAAATACTTTCAAAGATAACAAAATCTATATTATTTTAAACCTCTGTTAAGTAAATGAAGGCCTTTTATATATACTTAAAAAATGTCAGACAGGCTTTCCCAGATCTTACATGAAAAACAGGTGTGGTGTGTGTGTGAGAGGGACATGTGCTGATCTCAGAAGGAAAATTAAGAGGGAAACCAAGGCCTGTCCTCAGCTAAGGGGTGGGGGAGGGCCTGGCTTGAGGAACTGCACAGACAGGGAGCGGTGAGAGTGACAGAGATTGTCATGCCACAGGTTTCGTTGTCACAGCTTCACTCCTGGCACAAATGTCTCCCCTGAGAGCACACATGGGAAACAGAGAGCGAGTTCTCATGCATGTCTTCCATGAGCCAAAAGCTATAGGGGAAAAAATGGAAAAAAAAAAAAAGCAAACTCAAAACTGTCAGGCTGGGCTTAGTGACACTGAGACCCACATCCTCTGAACATGTCATCCTGGAAAACCACACAAGTCAGGAAATCACCTCCTCCATTTTTGTATCCCCAGGAAATACCTCACTGGAACTGAACACCCTACCCTGACAAGTTACAGCTCTGGGGGCTGCAAAGAAGCTGCCCTCAGCTTTTCAACATGGCTCAGAGAAAATCTCAAAACTAAACTAAAACTCATTTTCAGATTATCCTGTGTTCTTAATTTACACATACTCTTTTCAGAGAATGATACTTCAGTTTGGAGACTCTCATGACTTTTGCACATTAGCATGTACTGTATCTAAAGAATACAGTTTCATTTATATTTTAAGTGATTTTAATTACACTTGTGTGTGTGTGTGTGTATGTGTGTGTGTGCAGTGTGTACACATCTGTGCACATGTGGAGGTCAGAGGTCAACTTGCGGTAATTGCATCTCCCCTCCCTTCATGTTGATGAGAATGAATTCAGGCCACCAGTCTTTAAAGCAAGCACCTTTACCTACTGAGCCATCTTGCTGGCCTGAGAATAAGGTTTATAGTTTAAAAAGTATTCCTCAGTGCAGATAAATATGAACCACCATGAACAAGAGTCAATGGAAACTTCCACTGAGAATCAGAACAGTGGCAATAAACAAGGCAGGTTTACAATTTTCAGACCCACAATATAAAATAATTATGCTGATTTACTAAACTAAATAATGAGTATTTAAAGTATAATGATGACCTGAGACAAACAAGATGAGGCAATTATCTTTAGAAAGACAAACTATATTCTCTATTGTTGCATTGATATAAAATACAACAGTTACGATGTATGCTACTACAATTTAGGATTTTGCTTACTATTGAAAGTTGATGGAATAGATAGTGACAAGAAATGTATGCTTTGGAGCTTAGACTCTTAGTTTGGATTTGGGTGGTGGTTACGTTAATGGACTCACATTGCAAATTCTGTAAATCTGTACACTCTAGTGAACTTTTCTGAATAAATTTTTTTTAAAGATTTATTTATTTATATATGTAAGTACACTGTAGCTGTCTTCAGACACTCCAGAAGAGGGCACCAGATCTTGTTACGGATGGTTGTGAGCCACCATGTGGTTGCTGGGATTTGAACTCTGGACCTTCGGAAGAGCAGTTGGGTGCTCTTACCCACTGAGCCATCTCACCAGCCCCCTGAATAAATTTTATAATCCCTCTGAAAAATAAAATACTGAGGCACTGTGCTGCAAGGACTGAAGACGTCAGTAACGAGCTAGAAGGGCTCACACTGCCTAAATTCTAAAGTGAATTTGCAAACTAATTGAGAAGAAACCAAGGGCTTTTGTGAGGAGTAAGTAATGTCAAAAAACATGGAACATGACAAGCTCGTGAGCATTAATTTTGACACCAATGTGATGGATTTCAGATTTGTTTGCCAGAATCACCAGTGGAGAAAATGAGTCCTGCATTATCCCTTTCCAGTGACCTTCTGTATTCCTTATCGAGAGGATAATTATCAAGTATAGTATGAATAAGCACCACATGCCAGGACTACCAAGTGAATATAAAGCAAACTTAAGATAGAAAAAATTTGCATCCACATGGTGACAAAGAAGAGGCATTTTTTTTAAATAACACTAGATTTTAAAACTAAATATACTTCAAGCCACTGATGTCCTTTCTTTCATGTTTTGTTAAGTTCATTTCATTATATTATTTAATTCATCCTACCACTACTCACTTTATGAACAAAGGAAGTGTGCTATCTGGGAGCACACTCTGACTGGGAGTTGACTGCATTGCCTGAGTTCTGAGAGTGCTTTCCTGGGCCCAATCTGCCACACTGTCACTTGTCCTTCCTAATAAACTCTGACCAGGCTTTTGTGCCTCTGGTTCTACAAGATATGCTCTAGCCAAGGCCAACAAGGACCTCCATGCTTCTAACCCCGGAGGAATAATTTCTCATCCCTCTTGGCAGAATCGATTAGTCATTCAAGCCCTTGGTTAGTGGTGGTCATTTCACTACATACGCATCTTTCTAAGCCTTATTCTGTGTTCCTTAGAAATATGCATTAAAGTATTCTTTTCCAAATAAATGTTTCCACCACTCAACTGTTTGACCAAATGAAATAAACAGTCATCAACCTTGATCGCTCTTAGTGCCAGTCAATTACCCTTCAATTCCTGGTTTTTCCATTCCCACCATTATGGTTCAAGCCCTTTAATGGCGTCTCACTCAGCCTGTCCGAGCCCTAACATCGTCTTGCTTCCATATTCATATTGCTACAGCATAGTCTCTGCTCAGCAGCTCATGTAATCTTAGCAAACATTTCAGGAACCTCGTAATTGTCTTCTGAGGGCAGAGCAGTGAGTGCCGACTGAATCTGAATCCAGAGTCCCCAGATAACTCTACTTCTGCACCTTCTCACCTTATTTCCTTGCCTCAGTTCTCATCTCTTCTCTCTCCACTTTTGAAAGGCACACTTTTATGAAGCTCAGTTTCCTCACGAAGCATGGTCTTCATCAGCATGGACCAGGGGATGGGGACTCATCCTCAGAAGTGACTCCTCTCTGACCCATTCTCACCCAGGAATTTGAGTTCTAGAGGACATTGCAGTCCAACATATGAAGTACACTGGGTATCTCACTAGGAACACACATGTAAGTTAATTAATTCCTTTTAGAATATTAGCATGCTTAACTAGAAACAAAACTACCATGACTTTTTTTTTTTAATTGTGGCATAGAATAATTTAATCTAGAAAATAATTAATAGAGAAAAAGCTAAGACTAGCATAAACCTTTGAAGATATGTCTAGGGTCTGGTGGGATGACTCAGGTGACAGACTTGCTGCCCAAGCGTGTGGCCCTGAGTTTGGATTTGTGTTAAAGGTAGCGGTGCTGTGTAGGCTTGTAACCCCAGCACTTCAGAGATCAGGCCCAGGCAGATTCCAGAGGCTTACTGGCAAGCCAGGGTCACAGAATCACTCGATGAAAGTGTTTGTCTCAAATAATAATTGCAATAAATACGTGAACCATACATTAGACATTGGCCTCTGTTATCCACCTGTACACGTACACGTACACACACACACACACACACACACACGTGAGCACACACATTCACGTATACACACACACATACAACACACATACTTTCTCCTAGATTCTCTATGATACAAGAAACCATTTCACTCATACATAATCCACACATTAATACAAATCTGTCAGTCTCCTCTGAATGAGTCAAATGGGAGAAAAAAAAATCCTTGCACAGCCTAGGACCTCCCAGCATATGTGTCTTGCTGTGTAAATAAACCCCAAGCAACCCGCATACCAGCACTAGAGCCTTTGTTCATCCCACAATAAGCTGAGTGTACAACTTAGTTTATACTCCACATAGAAACCGTATCCAGGACACAGCTAACAGACGGCAAGAACCAAACCATAAAGTCTCCAAGCATTTAAGAATTACAGGAACTCCCCAAGAGAGAAACAAAATCGCTGGAGTTGTTTTACTGAGTGAGTCAACACGGTGAGCTTTTAATCCCGCAGGCACTGCTCAAATCCTGAGGGCAGCAGAGTGGTCAATGTTGAGGGAAGACATCCTGCAGAGTGCAGCCCACCTTCCGCTGTCTGAATCCTCATAAGCATGGGAAAGAGACAAAGGAGAAGTGCATTGTGCTGGGGGTTTGCTGCAGAAAGGTCACAAAGGGGGCCTGGGGTTAGCAAGCCAGGAGAACCTTGTCAGTCCTGTTGCAGCATCTGAGTCCCTAAGAAGAGAAGAGCAGGGGTATGGGGTCTAAGGAGCAGGCACAGGCCGGGAGCACTGTGCTGTGGTTTTATTCCTCACTAGGGGAACAACTGCACCCTGCCTCCTGTACACTTGTTTTGGGGAGTGATCTTGAAAAGCACTTCATGAGACAGTGTCATCATTCACTCAGTGAAGTCCTACTGGGTACACAGTAAGGCTACTGGGTACAAGTTCACACAGCTGGGGTAGCAGATGAGAAAATGATTTCAGGAAGCTATGGACTGCATGTCTGTGCATCCCTAAGTTCCATATTGAAATCCTCATCCCAATATATATTGTTGTGGATGAAATTTACCCAGAAGAGATGCGTAAGTCCTAATGGTAAAGCAATAGTTAATGGGATTAGATGCCCTAGCCAAGAGACTCCCAAAGCTCCTTGGACTTTTTCTGCTGCACAAGGACACAATAAGAAAGTCGTCTTCTGAAATCATGAAAAAGTCCTCACATAGCCCAACCATGTTTTCATCTTTGTCTTGGACACTCCTCCTACACCAAGAAGCATAAAGATAAATTACTTTTCTTTCAAAACCACCAGCCTGTGTTACTTAGTTGTAGTAGCTCAAAAGTACTCAGATGGTCAGATTTCAAGTTCTGTGTGCATTACCATGTCATATTAACAAGTCATGGATGATAATATTTGGACAAGTGGCAGGAGACATTGTGAAAGACTTCAGAATCCCCAGTATTGTGAAATGCTGTCCTGTGGGTATAGTATGGTCATTCCCTCTTGAGCACTCTGTAGCTGTAACTATCTACATGAGACCTGTAATAGAATGGACCCATGCCTCATGGATGGAATTGGATGGTGGTTCTAAGCTCCCCACCCCAACCCTGAAAGTTATAGTCACCTATCAGAGTCCATGCTGCTCCTTTATGTAACTCCTTTTTGACACAGTAGACTGGACTTGGATGGTGGTGTTTCCTTGTTCTATCACTGGTACTATATTGAGGTGAGTAGATATTTACTCGCATCTCATGGAAAGTTAGGACAACTCCCAGGAATGCCTCTTGCTTTAATGGACCAGCAGTCCTGAGGTCAGAATTAAGCAGCACAGGTGGTCTGATGAGCAGACAGCCCCCTCTGCATCACAGACAAGCACTGGATCCTATGTCATTCTGAAGTAGCTCCTGCCTTCCTCTAGACCTGGCTCTGGAGGCCCATAATCAGACAAAAATGGACTTTGAGAAAACAATGAGTTTCTCCACAGAAGCTATGAGCAGTTGGAAGAGCTACAAGCAGTCGAGAAGAGTGATCTTAATGCTTTTCTCTGGCTATTAAAAACTAGAATACAGTGGAGAAAGTCAGTCGGAAGAAATGTAGAAAAAGATACAGAGAGAACTTCTGGTTTGGGGGGTAGATTGGGAATTTTGGGAATGGAACTGCAGCCACATATCTGGGAAATAGGCCACCTGGTTCTGAAGCCTCAGACACAACAAACACTTGGGAGGATGCAGGCAATCAAAAGAAACTGGAGCAGGCTATTCACAGGGAAGGAGTCAGGAGCTGCGCTCTGGGTGGCAACGTCAGGAAAGCATTCTGCATGGCTGGAGCTAGCTTGGAAGGGAAACTCACCATGGCTGAGAATGTACTGTTCTCTGAGCCGTTTCCTTTAACAACTTGGAAGGGATAATAATTAATATAAACAGTAGTCACCAGACTTGGCAGCAGGAGAAGAATCTTTGAAGAGCACAGGCTTTGCCGCCAGGCTCATGTGCCGCCTCTCCTCGGCTGTTTGGTGTGACCCAGGAGACATTAGAGAGACACTCAGAGCCTTGCTCTTCTCATCTGTAACATTAGCAGATACGTACTCGCAAGGCTATTAACCTGCTGGCTTGCCTTGTGAGTGCAGAGAGTGCCTGTGATTCCTATTCATCTTTGGAATAATTTTATGACCTATGGTGTGGTGGTTTGAGAAGACCTAGAGGAAGTAACAACCAAAACTGATGCAAGATTCCAGGGAAAACTCTACCTTTCAAGGAACTTAAAGCTACAAGGAGTTCCTTCTGAAATAAAAAACAAAAACAAAAACAAACAAAACAAAACAAAACAAAACAAAAACCCTTCCAGAAGATATTAAAGGATGAACAAATAGCTCATTTATTTTACTAAGCAAGCTTCATTCTGATTTCAAAATAAAATCACTATAAGCCACAAAAGTAAATAACAGAACCCGTCCTACAGAACAACAATTGAAATTCATAAAATCTAGTTCAAAAGGGGATGGAAAGAAGGCTCAGTAGTTAAGAACAACTGCTGCTCTCCTAGAGGACCAGGGGCTGATTCCCAGCACTCATGTGACAGCTCACAAGTGTCTTGACTCGAGTTCCAGAGGCTCCAATGCCATCTTTTGGACTCCTAGGGCATCAGGCATGCATGCATGCGATACACATATATACATGCAGGCAAAGCACCCAAACACATAAAAACTCTTTAAAATTGTTCCTAAGTAGAATTCTAACACCAAGACTGAAGGGGTTGGCATGTCCTTAACACAAGGAACAGTTCTCATTTCCCTGATCTCTGACACATCAGATGGTTATTGGGAAGACCACATAGGAGAGGGAGGAAGGGGGAAGAAGGGGAACAAAGGAGAAAACATCTCAGCATCACAATGGTTCAATATTCTAAGGAGACCATTGTCAGAACTTCACAAAATATGAATACTGTGCTGGAAAAGGCAGAAATTGGTTTATTTGCATATTTGATTATATAGGATAAAAGCTGAGAGCAATGACCTGAGGTGACACTCTTTTCCTACTCAGACAAAATTGTACAGCGCCTTAGGGAGGTGGGTGGCTTCTGCCTGCCTATCCTACAGAAGTACTTTTATAAGGATGGGCTAACTAAAGCCTTAAGAGAGAGAGTCCTCATTCCACACTCTGCAACTCTTGCATGTAGGCCCAGATTTGTGTACAAAGTGTGTCTTTAGCATTCTACAACACGCCTGATGGACTGCTTCCCCAGCTAGGCCGGAGCTTCACCAAAATGCTTGAGCCCTGGGTAGATGCTTTCCCAGCAGGCCAGAGACTCTGCTGATGCAGGAGCCCTAAGGCCACCACTAATGTCCAAACCAGTGAATCCATCAAGTCTTTAGTGTCTCCCTTCGATTTTGAAGCATCCCCATTATTCCAACCCCCGTGACTGCACCCATAGTTACTACAGGTTGTATATATTCTATACAGGGATATTCTAGCCCTAATTATTATAATGCTTTGGAGAACCTCTCTTTGATTATTTAGATTAAAAACAAATAAGAGTCCAAAGAGAGGAAGTAAGAAAGATATCGGAGCAGCTGAGAAGATAGCAGCACCAGCAAGAGTTCCTTTTTCTTAAAAGATATTTTCTTTATTTACATTTCAAATATTATCCCCTTTCCTAGTTTCCCCTCCGAAAATCCCCTATCCCCTCCACCTCTCCCTGCTCCACAACCCACTCACTCCTATTTCCTGGCCCTGGCATTCCCCTATACTGGGGCATAGAACCTTCCTTCACAGGACCAAGGGCCTCCTCTCCCATTGGTGACCAACTAGGCCATCCTCTGCTACATATGCAGCTAGGGACATAAGTCCCACCATACGTTTTCTTTGATAGGTGGTTTAGTCCCAGGGAATTCTGGGGTGCTGGTTAGTTCATATTGCTGTTCCTCCTATGGGGCAAGGAGTTCTTAATTTCTAAAATTATATCTAGAAAAATGTGCCACAGCACCACAGTTGCAGGCGGGACTAGTTAAACCTCATACAGAGGTGGAAGGTTTATGACATCACTCAAAATTCAGGCATCGGGACCCATCCTTCCTACTGTAATCAGCAGAGCTGTGCTCCAGCAGATTCTGTGGTTCAGACCCTTCGCTCCTCAGGAGGTCTCTGCTGCTATGGGCACAGTCTTTCCCGTGCCTCAAAATTTGGGATTTACCTAGCCCTGCCCATAAATGATCCAAATCCAATAAATGTCTTCTTGAAGAATAATGGGAGCATGGATTTGCTAGCTCAGAGAAGGACCCAAAAGTAGCACAGAAGGGAAAATAAGAAACAAGAGACTTTAGATTAAGGAGAGAATGCCTCACATACTGTGAGGGAAAAAAAAACAAATATTTTGACCATGAAAAGACCCTCTAAATAGCAAATGTCATAGCCTGAGTTTTGTTAGACAACTTCAGTTATCTGAGGGCTCACGGGCTACTTTTCTCATTCTCCAGTTCATTTGCCAGTGACTGTATCCAAGGAACCATGGATAACAAGGTAGTGGTCTCAAGAAAGAAAGTACACATACAACAGCCCCTTTAAGTGACGTTAGTTCTAAGTTAAGCTTGGATTGCACTGTTTTGAGTCATTTTCTTCCTTGCAGGCTACATGCAGAAGAGTTTGTTTGCGGGATGAAACACTTCAGTGCAGGAGTGGCCCATTCCTAAGGACATTTTCAAGCAACTTGAGGTCTTCCTAAGCATTCTTTCCTTTTCAGCCCCTCAGGTCTGTTTTTCTGGGGTTTTGGTTGAGTTACTGAGGTTGACTTCAGATCTCTAACATATGTTTATAGTATCGAGTTTAACTGCCTACTTAGAACTACTTAATCCTCTAGCAAAGATGGGAAGGATTTAATGTGTGCAGGAATTGCTCACGCTAGTTCATTCCATCTGTCTCTGCACACCTCCTGCTACCATCTGTGTCCTAGCACTCCTCTATGAACCGGAAGACACTCAGCAGAATAGCCCATATCCCTGGTAATTAAGCTTGATTTTAACGTGAGCTGTAATCAAAGGGATTATGAGATTCGCCACACTGTTTTATTTCTCAACACACTCCAGTGAAGTAATGTTATGTTGTTTCATATCAGAAGTGAATTAACTACCACACTGGCCACCATGCCCCAGCTCAGGCCTGGGATACATTCTCAGACTGCCTTGAGCATCACTATGATAGGGAAGACCAAGATGTATACTTCCTCCCTCTGCTCTCATGCAGATCTCAGAAAACACAAATGCTGATATATCACAGAGCCTGCCCTGGAAGAAATATGCTAAGCCAGTGTGAATCCCCTGAACTTGTAGTTCTATAGAATAGATTCTGCATGAGATATTTCTGTAGGCTAGATCCCTACATTTGATATTTCTATAGGCTAGACCTTTGATAAATAGTTTATAGTATCAACAGATACTATATTGATGGTATCTGTATTGACTTTTGTCACTTCCTGGCTGCTTATACTATTTAGCTTCAACTTGCTATTTTTATCAGGAATTTTACAGGATTTTTATCAACACAAGATGATTCTTCTTGCCCACACAGCAGACATGGGTCTAGCCTTGGATTATTGATTCTTTCCTTCTTCCACTTACTAATATTCTACTACCTACCTATCTACGGCATTTGGGTATCTGCAATGTTTTTCATTGTTGTTCTGTTTTTGACTTTTGGAACACTAAGGAATAAAAAAATTATTTTGGCTTATAGTTCCAAAAGTTTAGAGTCTGTAATAAGTCAGTATGACTACAACAGCAGGCAGAGTTATGAGATCAGGGAGCTGGGAGTTGAGAGAATACAAAGCATCATGAAGCTTTTAGTCTCAAAGCCCACTCCTAGTGACGTGACGTTCTTCCTTCAACAATGCCATACCACCTAAATGCCTCCAAACAGTGCCACCAACTAAGAACCAAGAATCCAAATGCCCAAGACTGTGGGGACTTTTCTCATTCAAACCACCACAGTAAGTTAATACAGACATTTACCGAACATGATCTGCCACCTCATCAGTATTTGGAGGATTGTAAATCACAACTAGACACCACTTCACATCCATAAAAACAAACAAACAACAAACAGATAATAAATGTTGGTTGGGATGGAAAGAGTAGAGTTCTCAAACATTGGTGCTAGGATTTTAAAATGAAACGGCTTCCTTGGAAATGGGAGTTTAGGAGTTTCTTGAGACATTAATTATAAAGTCATCATATACCTAGCAATTCTACTCTGCCTTCAATAGAAATGACAAATGTGTGGGTACATATGATTTATGTGTAAATGTTCAATGTACATTAGTTATTTTAATTAAGGTTTATAAGCAATGTCTGTTCGTTGTTAAATGGGTAAACAAAGTGTGGTGTGTTCAGATACTGAAACATAATGGAGTGGACTGATTATGCATATTAGAGCACAGGTGAACCTCAAAGACATTTTGCTAGATGTCATACACAAGGCTGCATACTCTATGAACCCTTTTCAAAGAAATGACAAAGCAGACAGGGATTACAGCAAGCAGAAATGTGGAAAATTTTCAGGTCTCAGAGCATCCAGAAGCACTGAGGGCACAGCTCAGAATTCACAGAAATCAAGTAAAATACACTAAAATTTCATGCCTAAAATGGTTAAAATTTTAGAATAGAAAAATCTACCTCAATAAAACTGTTTCTTTAAAAACCACAGATGATGTGTTTTCTGCTCCAGAGGTAATGAAGAAGGGAATCTCTCTAATGCTCCGAAGGGCTAGCAAGAACCCCAGCCTGGGAGCTGAAGAACTAACTGAGTACCCAACATATTGCAAAGGCCCTGCTGTCCCTGTGCCACCCTGTGAGAATACTTAAGGCAAGGGCAGACAAACCAGGATATTTAGGCTAGTAATGGCCTGGAAAGGTTTACACAGTTTATTTTGGCATGGACAAAACTGATAGGCACAAAGAGCAATATAAATCGGCAAATCCTGGTAACCTGATGTTCCTAAATGATTGCCAGGACATCTGATATGCAAATGTGAGCACCCACCAGACTTCCCTTAAATTTTCTTTATGATAGTTCTCTAGACATTCAGGCCTAGGACACACAAATGAACTTCCTTCTGTCATCACTAGCTGGGTGACCTTTGGGGTATTTTTAATCCGATTGTAAGATGAGGATGAATTGGGTATTTGTGAATAGGCTATCTGAAAAATAGCTAGTCTGATTCAAATTTTATAATTTACACAGTTAGAAATTCCTCTTCTATCTCCATCACCAGCAGGGTGATCCTGAGCAATGTTGACGTAGAAGTTAGTGAGTCCTCTAGACATCAAAGTCATTTTCAAGAGCATCAAGTCCTGGACCCTCCCACACTGTGCCTGCTTTTGCTTTTCCTATCTAACTCCCTCCTTGCTCTGTGTGCAGGTCTTTTCCTTTGCACTGCTCAAGATCACCTCCCTTCTTCCTCCATCATTGCTTAAAACTCTGTGAGCTTCCCAAATGCTGGACCACTGGAGTGATGTATTTGTGTTGCAGACATGGGCAAGTTTCTTAACTGTAACATTGTTGGTCACATATCTCTGGGCTCTGTGATGAGACTGAGTTGAAGAAAGAGTCTTTGAGTCTCTAATTCATAGCCTTTAGGGCCCAACACTCAAGAGATAATCAGAAAAAAAAAGCATGTTCCGTAGGTCATTCATCCATAGAGACATTTTTATAATCAACACTGGCTCGATGAGTTTATGGGGAAATGGCATTCGTGAGTTGCTGATGTACCAATTTTTAAAATGTATTCAATCTTCATGAAAATATGAGTTTTCTTTCTGTCTATTCTATACCAGCATCCAAATTTTGTAGTTGTTTGGGGTCTTGACGCCAGAAGATATGCTTCACTTATGATGAATTCTATTTGGAGTGGGAGGGCATTCTAAGTAGAGTGGGAGGGTATGGAAAGGACAGGAAAAGCCCTATCTATCCATTTGCTGCTCTCGGACCCTTGCTGAGTGTTGCCAATGCTGTAAAAGTAAATAAACACTGGAGAAGTCAGACATTTGTCTGGGGAGCTTTTGACCTTTCTTGACCTCTGTGCTGGACCCTGCCATCTTGCTTATGTTTGTCCTAATCTATTTGGTCTGGCACTCAGGCTGGACAGCTCCTGACTCCAGGGGATTGTGAGACACATGAGCCTAGGCTCTTCCAGAGTGGACTGAATGGCTCCCATGTGGCTCAGCCTGGAGGTCTTTGTTATGATCCTACTTGACCCCAGCGGTCCAGCTCAAAATACTTAACGATAATGTGCCTGAGCAGAGCATTCTTATACAAAATGAAGCACTGATTATGTGCTCTGTGGTGCAGTGGGACCCCACGGTGTTCCTCAGATGTCTTCAGCCTTGTAAAGCATTGGGATACATTATTCTTTTTTAAAAACTTTTTCTTTATTTTTGAAAACTTTGTATATGTATGTATTCAATAAAATATGTTTATATCTTCCATTTGTCCCCTCAACAAGTTCTCCTCCCCCCAACTTTATGTCTTTTTTCTTTTCTGGCAGAGTCGGGGTGAAGATAACCTATTAAGTCCAGTTTGTGCTACCCATATGTGTATGGATGTAGAATCGTTTACTAGAACATGGGAAACTTACCAGTGGTTGTATCCTGAGAGAGAGAGGGAGGGAGGGAGGGAGGGAGGGAGGGAGGGAGGGAGGGAGGGAGGGAGGGAGGGAGGGAGAGAGAATGAGTCTCTCTGCCCCAGAAACTATTGACTTCTTGTGCAGGTAGCCACAGCTGCTATAAGAGCATGACTGCAATGTCCATTTCATATACAGGGAAGATAGCATTTTGCAGAGCTCCTCACCATCTTGTGACCCTTATGCTCTTTCCATCTTCTCTTCTATGATGTCCACAAATCCCTGCTGGTGATTCAGACCTTAACACTGAGTCTTTTGTTCTCAGCACTTTGGGCATTTATGAATTTCTCCATTGACTACTGTCCACTGCAAAAAATAAAAATAAAAATAAAGAGCTTATCTAACCAAGGTTGAGAGCAGCCCAAGTCTATAGATATAATGATCAATATTTGAAAGGCAATTTGACAGCTTGACAATTGAGCAAAATAACAATTGAGCAATATCAGGCTAACTTGGGGCTTATGAACTCCCAGCCGTGGGTTGATGACCAGGATTAAAGTACCACACATGAAATCCCCACCCCACCCCCATGAAGCAGGCCTTAAATCCAATCTGAAAGTGGTTATTAGCCCTTTAACATTCATGCCATTACTGCACTGTCAAGCACATCTTACCTGTCAGATCATTATTACCCAACACAAGGTCCTGTACTCAGTGCAACCATTGATGTCCTTGTTCCTGTAATGTCTTTCATAACAACTTCCTGTATGTGAAAGCCAGCCAGTAAAGGGATGTTTCCCAGTCCTTTGGATGGATGGAATGGTTTCTCAGCTGGATGTTTTCACTGTCTGTTTCACTGGATGTTTGCTGTATGTTTTGATACCACTAACTATAATCCATATTCGATTCAGGAAGAACTGTCAAAAGCTCAATGTGTGAGATTTGGGAGAGATGGGTAATTCTATTCCTATGCTTTTGGATCCTGAAATTCCATCTCTTCATTAAAACATGTGAGTGTGTGTGTGTGTGTGTGTGTGTTTGTGTTAAATACGAAAACTTCAGGCTGCTCTCAAATTTACTGACATATAGAGAGAAAGCCTCTCACTGAATACAAGCTTGGGTCCTGAGAAGGATAGTAAATAGGCAACCCATTTGAAGAAGTAGGAAGTATGGAAGCTATAAAAATGAAGAGCAGAGGAGGCAACAGGCAATGGTTTCCCAGGACCATCAGGCTGTCATCTGTCTTAAAATGGCCAATGCCTCTCCCTTAAGGAGAAGCTATAATTGTTCCACATTGCAGTCTCCTTCCTGCAGAACCAGGGCAACACCAAGTTGAAATTCAAGTTAAGTTGTAACTAGCATCTGGAATCTTGCATTACAATGAAAAACAAACAAAGAAACAAACAACAACAACCACATGACCAGTTATGAGGAAACAGAATTGGAGAAAGTATATGGGAGCGTGGGTAAATGAGCTGACTCACTTAGCAAATGACTCTGACTCACTTAGCAAAGATGGAGTCTCCTCTGGGTGCTTTCATCCAACTATTTCACAAAACAAATCCAGTGCATTTTATGGCTTCAAAAGGTTTAGTGTTACCAGGCATGTATCTTTAGTCCCAGAACTCTACAAGCAAAGGCAGGCCTATCTCTGAGTTCAAGGACAGCCTGCTTAACACAAAGAGATCTATATTGGAAAATAATAATAATAATAACACCACCAACAAAAACAACCAAGCAAAGAAAGACTTAGTGTTGAATGTTTAGTACAAACAAGAAGCTGAATTCTCTGGCTCTACAGTGCAGCATGTCTCTTCTCTTTAAAAAGGATGTCAGATCCAAGAGGACTGATCTGACTATACACTGAAAATGCAAACACAGCTATAGTCTATTGTTTATGTCCCAAACTGAAACTTAACCTCTGTGCAAATGCTGAGAGGTGTGGCCTGATGAGAGGTGCTCAGACAAAAAAATAGTGAATAGATGATTGCTGTGTAAAGAAAGTTCTACAAGTTTAGCTCTAATTCCAGGTAAGGAAGAATCCTTACTGATGACACAATCAGACACAAACAGGGACATCAACTGTAAAAGAAACTTTTATTTGCCAAGTGTAATTGTCATCTGGGAGGTTTACTGTTGAATAAGCACACCCTTCCTAGTTCTTTCTGAACTCTGGCTGACTGATTCAACTTTGTTCTAGCTCAAAACTCCTTTCCAAGCTCACTGATTCAATCCAGCTTCTCTTGTCTTCTGACTGAATTGTTCTGCTTGCCCTAATACGAGCTTTGACAATCTGTTCTAATCTTCTGACTCCTCCTCACTGTCTGGCTTACGCTGTCTTCACCTGTGTCTAGCTTTTTCTCTCTGCAACCAGTCCCAGTAAATCACACACACACACGCACACGCACACGCACACGCGCACACGCACACGCACACGCACATGCGCACACACACACACAACTTTCTCTCCCTGAGCTGCTCTTAAGTAGTCGCTCTTTCCTGTCTGTTCCTGTGAGAGTTGAGCATATCTTATCTCTGACTCATTATGATAAATCTTTCTCTGATTCATCTCTTTATTTGGCCCTTAAATAAACATCACTTTCAAACATGGCTGCTTCCTTCTACAAACTAACTTTACCTTCATTGTTTGAAATTGAATTGTGTGTGCTATGGGTGTGTCTGTATTCTAGCCAGATCATACTGTATACTCCAGGGTTAGGATGGCTGCACTCTGGCCAGAGTTTCATATCTTTGGATGTGATACCTTTGCAGAGCAGCCATGTTATTAGATTAAAATTCCTTTACACTCAACAGACACTGGGCATACTTCCACCTTGTTCTTGGATGTCTAGCCCTCAAAACTGTAAGTGTTTTCTAAATAAGTGATTCAGGCTGAGGTGTTCTGTTATAACCTCAAAAAACTGACTACATCACCTTATGGTCCTAATTCTAATAGAAAATATCTTCTATTTTGCACTAAGGCTGGGCTCAGTAACTCCAATCTCATTACTCAGGAGATTGAGGCAGGACAACGAGTTCAAGAACTACTTTTGTTTTACAGTGAGTTCAGGGCCATCCTGGACAGCTTAGTAAAACTTCTCAAAACTGAAAGAGAAAAGAGGATTAGGCTGTAGTTCAGAAGTTGGGTGCTTTTCTATAAAGACCTTGGTTCCAGTCTCCAACACCACAAGAAAAAAAAAAGGAAGGAAAGAAAGAGAGAGGAAGAAAGGAAGAAGGAAAGAAGGAAAGAAAGAAAGAGAGAGAGAAGGAGGGAAGGAAGGAAGGAAGGAAGGAAGGAAGGAAGGAAGGAAGGAAGGAAGGAAGGAAGGAAGGAAGGAAGGAAGGGAGAAAAGAGAGAGCAACAGAGAGGGGAAAAATACATCTTAACATTAATACTGAGAAATAAAAGTTAAAGACTTTGTTCATGCAATTTACAGCCTTATAGTCCAGCATCAAATCAATTTGTGGAAGTCAAGCAACTGACCCCAGAGCTGGGGAGAGGTGGGGTAGTTGAACTAATGGATGCACTGGCCATGGATTTGGAGCTGCCTTCCCCCTTGACACTTCAGCCCAACCACATTTATTTCCATACAACCTCAGTGGGGCAAACAGAGATGTTAGCTAAACACACAAAGGCTGTAACTTGCAGAACCAGAAAAGGATCGGCGTCATTAGAGAATAAGTTGTAATGGAAAATAATGACAGACTTGCAAACAGAAAAGTTAAAGTATCTTTACAGTGAAAACATTTGCTGCAAATATAACAAAAGGAACATTCTGAGGAAGTCAGATTCATCATAATGTTAATGAGGCATAAGTTCAAGACAATCTGCATGCAAGGGTTCATTTCAGGGCCATGACAAGAGCCTGGCCATGAAAAGGTACATTCCTACTTCTGCTTTATTTTTGCTACAGAGGACTCCCTCAAGTTTATAAACCTCAGAAACCACAAAAGTTAAGTCTAGCCTAGATTTTCAGAGTAAAAAGGACCTACCAATTAGAAGGGAAAAACATAAACAAGATAATATAATAGTGGGCAGAGAATATTAATAATTTATAAAAAAGAAATAGTAATAGAATGTATACAAAAACATAGGGCTTGCCACCTTTAGGGATTAAGAACATACAGATTGAAATAAAAATGGGAATTTCACTTCCTCACATATGCAAACATTCAGAGAGTTCATTATAATCATCTATGATGTGACACTAATCATCTATGATTTGACACAGGACAGTTACATATTATCTATAATGTCTTTAATGCACAAATCAGTTTCCTGAAATTTTGCCCAGACCATTCAGATATTCTTTACAGAGATGAAGATGTGTGCTTTATCAAGAAAAAAATCTTGTGTCCATCAGTAAGGGGAATCTGTCCACACACTCTAGCTTTAGAAGGACCAGATTTGCATGCCCCATTAAAAAAATACTAGAGATTAATAACACATTCTATTTGTAAAATTCAAAAGTTAAAATCAAAACAGGACAAAAAACTAGTTACTATCCTCTCTATTGGTACTCTCTATGGTGAATCTTGAGCAGGACGAAAATTACTACACTTATTAGTAAACATTTTTCTAGACCATTGGTTTAAAACTATCCTCTTCTTCAGGCATACTGAAGTACAATTCATTTTCCTATGGACATTTATTCAAAGTTAGTTTTCTAAAGCTGGTTTTTAAGATCATCTCATGGCAGTCCCTACATTCCTGAACATTGTATCTTCGTAAAGTATATGAGTTAAAATGATAACCAAAAAGGAAATGTGGCCATAGAAGGTGAGGAGATCAGGAGAACTTCATTCAAAGACTGAGAGCAGTGCCTTGTGGAAGGGATCCTAGGGAACTCCCTGGGCCCTGCCATGATAGGGAAGACACAAGGCAATAAGTCGAGAAGTGGATCTCACCAGCCACCAAACCTGCAGGTGCCTTGATGTTAGGCTTGCAACCTTCTGGTCTTTAAGAAATCAACTCCTGTCATTGCTAAGCTACCATTCGTTGTTTTCTTGGTTTGTTTTAATGGCAGCCCAGCAAGATAAAGACAATACAAGGAACACAAGAACAAAGTGAGACAAGCCTGAACTGTGGTCTCCTCCCGTGAGAACCTACTCCATCAACACTATTCACAGGAATGTACAATGTGGTCAAGTCAGAATGTCAACTGCACAGAAACCCTCAGCAGCCTCCAGCTGCCTGGATCTGACAGCATACCTCCATCAACTCCTAACAGTTGAGACTAGGCATAGTGACACATACCTGTAATCTCAGCAATAGAGAAGCTGAGGGAGTTGGTGCCAGCCAGGGATACAAGGAGAGGGCCTGTTGAAATTGGGAGGTGGGGAGAGGAATGCGTCCACTGAGAAGAAGCCAGGCAAAGGAGCATTCTTTGTTTGAGACTGGCTTCCCAGCTCCAGTACAAACATGATGACTTCCACAGCCAGAAAAGAACCCTATCGTCTGGCTTCAAGAGGACTTAGAACTCACATGGCAATGAGCACACTTGCCTGTTCCTTGTACATCCTCAGCTAGAGCCTGGATAATGGGATCTCTATCTATCTGTGCTCTTTTTATAAGACAAAGGGTAGATGCAGAAGTACCCTAAAAAGTGAATGCTATATACCTCTAAGACATGACCAGATGAGGTGCCCCATCTCAGACCAAAGAGAAGGACAGCCACACTGCATCTCCTCCCAAGGGAAAGTGGCTCAGGCCCCAGATAAATTCAAGGGGCAAATGCAGGAGATAAATGCAGGAAGTGTTGGGCATTAGCTGAAGAGCAAAACTCCAAGATATCAACCCACTCAGGAAAAGCACCCCCCCCCAACACCAAAACAAAGAAGGAGTTGGGTACTATGATAGAAAAAAAAAGAAAAACACAGAAAAGGAAAAAGTGTAAGGGAGTCATCTTTCAGGTCTGGAGGGCGTGTAGAACTGAGAAAGAGATGGAAAGAATAACAAAGGAGAGGGGCTTAAGTAGAGCCCGATTTCAGAACACATAAAATGGAGAGAAGTTTTACCCTGATTGCTATATTTTAGGGTCAGGACACACACTGGCAACCATGCTAAGACCTTCAATCATCTCAAAGCCCCCAGTGAACCTTATGCTCAAGTTGCAGAATGAGACTCCACACTCAGACAGCACCATCTAGTGGTGATAGAATGTCATGTGCTAACCCTTTCTCCTGTATTTAAAAGTTTGGAATTTTAAAATTTTAAGAAATACTTTTCTAGTAAATAATAATAATTAAATATATATTTATATATATATTTTAAATAAGACATTTTACATCTAACTTCATGTCTGGCTATGTTAGCCACGAAGGTACATAAATAACAAGAAAACAAATGAGGACTTAACCCCCGCCCTAAGTCACAAATTTGCCCCTGTACCTTACTTGGGACAGTTGCTTCTCACACACTAACTCTCAGGTTACCACTGAGATACCCAGTGCTTTCCAGCACCTCTGCTTCCCTCTGATCCTGAGTTCTCCATATGGCTTCCCGGTAACATCATTTTCTTAAAGAATGTGGGGCTAACTTGGGGCTGCATTTGGAATCTCAGCTCTGAGCTCTTTCTCATTTGAAGAGTGGAGGCACCATTGATGGACTGTATGGGATGATGAGAGACAGTGTTTGATCCAGGAGAAGTGAATATACAGTCTGGATTTTATAAGAGACTTCCCTAGAACTTAGAGTGAGACATGTGTTCAGTAGCGTGTCTTCTATGCATCATTCAGAACCTTAAACTCCCATGTGTGGCTTCATCTTCAAAAAGGCACAGCAACATCTGGTTCATAGACTAGAGTGAAGATTAAAGCACAGCTCGGATAAAGAGATATCTGGGACAAAGCACACAGGACATGCTCCTTACCATACTCAATTCTTTATACAGAAGCCTCTTCTCCAACATCCAAGGTCTACCGAACTCTAAGGCCATCTGCACTTTCTGATACCATCAGCACAGAATGTATTTCCAATGCATTCTTCTTGCTCTTCTTGGATGGCATGGGTCTCGGGGGCACAGAGAATCATGAGTAATGACTTCTGCTGAGGACTAGGCGATGGGAAGAGGGAAATATCCTAAATGGACACTAGCAGCCTTCTATAGAGGTCTCCTTCCTTTGACAGCTGAAATGCAGTTACAATCCCACTCTCTGCATTGGATACTCCCACCCAAGAGGCATCTCCAACACTCTCCACTTGCTGGACACTTGGTATGGTTTGCAGGAAAAGAGAGTCAGAAAAATGTGAAGAGCTCTTCACCTCCACTGCAAGCTTGTACTGTTGTTCATGTCTTCTCAAGATTCTTTGAAGGTTTCAGGCTGTGATCATGACAGGACATTTTGAAGAGTTCTGTATTCCTCTACTTCTCTGAGAGACACCAAGATATTAAGGGCATAATAGCATGTTTCTTGTGAGCCACGTGTTTAAATGAACAACTTACTGGTGCCCTAAGCATCTGTACCCTACCAGGCCAGGAACACCCTGAGCTCTATCCTCAAAGCAGTTAAGCATTTGTAAGTCTCATCTGTGACTGTGGTACAGTCCTCATTACTTCAGGGTGCTTCTGGCAAGCCACCCTGCTTAGTGCTTCTGTGACTTCTCAACATACATTCATATGTATGCAGACATAATAGGTTGCTTATGCCTATATAATGAGACTAGTTCCAGACTCCCGTGGTTTGTGGCATTATACTAACAAGGCAGTGTACATATTTAAGTTAGAAACTCTCCCCATGGTGTTAAAACTGCACACAAAGCCAGGTGTAGTGGCTCACACCCTTAAACCCAGCATTTAGGAGGCAAAGGCAGGCAGATCTCATATTTCTCAGCCAGCCTAGTCTACAAAGTGAGTTCCAGAAGAGCCAGGGCTACACAGAGAAACTGGTCTCAAAAAAACAAAGCTCTCGAGACAGTTCTGTGAGTTCAATGGTGTCTGCTTTAGGAGTTGGTTCTCATGTTCCTCCATCGGGCGAGCAGGGCTGCCTGCTGGGCCGTGAGTCATTTTTTGCTGGCAGACACACTTCCAGGTTACTATGCTTTCTCAGAGCACTGCTTGATTCAAACAACATGTCTCTAGAAAAATAAACCCTGTGTCCTCACTTCACCTAGAGAGTGCAGGCCACTGGCTGGCTGTCAGCAGAAAGCACATCCTTCATCAAGGTCTCATTGGTTTCTAGTGCGTTGTGGAAGGAAACAGTGAAGGCAGGCCAACGTGTCCTATGCCTGAGCTGACTCTCACAGGGGAATTCTGCAGTCAAATAAATGGATCACACATGGGAAGGGACAGTGGCTGGGAACACGACAGTCAGGCAAGGACAGCGGGTCATCCAAATGAGCAAACTCCTGTTGGGGCATTCTGGGAGATCTAAGCTTTCCAGTGAAAACACTGGAGGTTTCAGTCAGGAGATTAACAAGTTCTTCTTACTTAGAATTTCCTAGAAGTATAAATTCATTATCTAAACTGGTAAACTGAATCAGGGGAAATGACCCGTTGTCCCTGAACGGTGAGTGAGGCCTGCCTAGGATCCTCTAGCCCTGCAGTAACCTCTCACTAGCCACAGGTCCACACCTCTGTCCTGGGCTCCTGCTGTGCAGCTAAAGCTGGTGATGGAGGTATTTGAAAATCTTGACCATAAGCAAACCAATGAAGATTCAGGTGAGGGAAGGGACTTTCTCATGGTCACTCAGCTACTATTGGTTTGATAGATTTTGCCTTAGTGTTCCAAGAAAGGATTTTAGCCACCTTTCCCTGTGTGGCCTGTCTGTCTGACACATTTGCCCTTTCCTAGCCTGGGGTTGGGGTGTTTTAACTCTGCTTCATTTGGACTTTCATACTCACTGTAAAAGCCCTTTTCTGTTTTCACAAATTCACATGGCAGGGTTTCACTTGGAATGTTCTATACTTTAAAATGGAAACATCTGATAAAAACTGTCCTTTGATGGTTACTTCTGAAAGTGCTGAGCTGCCAGAACTCACAAAGCACATGTAGCCAGAAAACTCTTAACAGAAAGCCGAGTCATATCCTGACATTTGAGTGACTGTGTCCCTTGTGTATGCACGTGTCTAAAAGCATTTTTTTATAACTGTACTATCTGAATCTGTGGGAATGAATGTGATGTGTCATGCAAGTATCTGATGTATGAGAGTATATGATATCTGTGAGTGTACAGGAGTGTGCATGTGTGTATACATGAGTACATTGCACATATGTGTGGGTAAATGTGTATGTCACACACTGTCACAAACTCAGAAATATACCCTTACTCCCACGTATGCCCAGATGTGAGCAGAGGTCTGAGAAAAAAAAAATGAGTTAGCTTCATAAAGCATATTCCTTAATAAGGGCATCAAGTCATTCTCCAGCCAACTAAGTAACCAGTCCCCACCATCCCAGGTAATGGGACTTGAGAAACCAACCAAACACAGAAGAGAAAGAAATCAGTGGGCAGTGATGACTCTCCCATGGAGCAGAACACTGGCAAGTATGTATGAGGTCTCAGTTCCTTACCCTCAGGCTGAATGCAAAGCTCCCTGGGGCTATAGAAAAGGCAAGTTTGGGTTAGAAGTTCTGGCCATCTGAGCTATCCTCAGTAACTCTCTGCCCAAATCTTCATTGTCAAGATACCTGGATGAACAGCATCAGGAGAGGTCCTTTAGGGTGCTCATGTCTCACATCACAGGGGTATGTACAGATATCAGTGGCAGATATTTATAACAGAATGTAGTGTTATAAAGGCGAGACAATGCGAAATGATGGCCCTAAAAACAAAAGTTGCCAATTCCTCAACACTCGTGTGTTCACATCATTCTCAGAGAAAATCAAGGCAAGGAAGAAAAGGACAGAAGAAGGGAGACAAAAGCAAGAGTTTTGGGGATTCTCTCTTAAAGCACTGCTCTGTTTCAACCAAGGCCCAGAGCCCATAAAACACGGTGTGGCATGCCAGGGGCTGTGATGGCTCCAGGAAGGGCCATGCGGGAAGCAACTAGGAAGCTTTACTCTCAAGAGAGCTCGTTCCTACTGCAGATCCCAGGAATGCAGGAAGCAGTTCTGCCGCGCTAATGAGAAGCCGACTTACACTAGAGGCTACATACCTACCAGGGCCTCAAACAGAAGAGAAGATAGTGGATGGGTTGGTGTACTATAAATCCTAGCAGACATGGAATTTAACAGCTGAATGGAGGTGCCATTTGTTTAAAATGGTCCATTAATAGATCTCTTATATTGTCATATGTGTACAGACAGATGACTGACAGACACACACACACACACACACACACACACACACACACACACACACCTGCAGGAATCTAAGGGGGATATTTCAAAGTATGTACAGATAACACTTCTCCAGAAAAGCCTAGCTTTTTGGTTTAAATCATCGGTGGTTTGTGCCTCTCTCCTCTGTCAGAAGAGAACCCAAAGAACTGTTCTGAATGTGAATTTCACACCTGTGTGTGTGCTTAAAGGTGTTGGCTATTTTAATGCAAGTCCTAGGCAGGAGAAAGGACTCAGCAGTTAAGAGCACTGACTGCTCTTCCAGAGGTTCTGTGTTCAATTCCCAGCAACCACATGGTGGCTCACAACCATCTGTAATGGGACCCGATGTTCTCTTCTGATGTGTCTGAAGACAGCAACAGTATACTCACATATATAAAATAAATAAATCTTTTTAAAAGGGGGAGAAGTAACCATTTTAAAAATACAAGTCCTTAGCATTTACATTTTGCTACTTGCCCAAATTGTCTAAACCACTTTCAACAGTCTTGGGGAAATAGTCTCAAAGTCACTGGATATGTTTAAAAGATAGAACAATAATATCTTTTCTTTATTCTACCCAAGGGAGGAATGTGAACAGAACACATTATAAAGTGTCAGAAATACCCAGTTCTATCTTCAGTTTTGCACTACAGAAGGAGAAATTTGGATCATTTCTTAATGTGGGTTCTCCATCAACCTCCCATCAAAATGGCCATTTTGAAATGGCTATCTGCTGTTAAAATCATGTCCTTTGTGGGGGAGCGGGGGGGGGGGGGGCAGAGGGATAGTTATGAAGGCGAAAGGAAAAAAGAAAGAAGGAAGGAAAGAAAGAAAGAAAGAAAGAAAGAAAGAAAGAAAGAAAGAAAGAAAGAAAGAAAGAAAGAGAAAAAAGAAAGAAAGAGAAAAAAGAAAGAAAGAGAAAAAAGAAAGAAAGAGAAAAAAGAAAGAAAGAGAAAAAAGAAAGAGAGAGAGAGAGAGAAAGAAAAGGAGGACATGAGAAAGTCCAAAGCAAGCAGGATGACACACCCCAACCTGACCACCCCACATGTCAAGAGTCCTGTAGTCTACTGAATTTCAAAAAGACAGCTGAACCCTGGGTGTTTCTGTACAAGAGCCTGAGACCCTAGTGGTTGAGAGGACCCTTGGCCCAGTACCTGCAGCTTCCTTCAACAAGCCAGAGCTGGTGAAGAGGTGAGCCTTTCAGCTCTCTCTTCCATTTAAAGCTGAATCATTTTTCTTTTACCCTCTAGTTTCAAGGTCCCTGGAGTGGATGTGGAGATAGGTCAGTTTGTGGAAAGCCATTAAGCGGTTTGTACAATCTGATGTGAAGTGTGTGACTATTGAAATCACAAGGCTCTGCCAGCTGTCTGTAGGAGTTTCCAAGCTCACTGGTCCAAGAGGGGCAGGCTCAGAGGCTCATGCCTCCCTAGTGACACTTCTGTGTGAGGCTCATTGGTCTCTGTAGCTGAACACTCCTTGTAGCCTACGGCAGACACACATCTCTCTAATCCAAACGCCACACGATCTTTCCTCTCTACCCTCAGATCAGTATCCAGTTCTTCTTGCTGGTCACTTGAGAATCATTCTGTCTCACTTGATGACCCTGCCCTTTTCCCAAGGACCTAGCTATGATGTTAGAGTTCACCCTCTGCCTCACTGCTTCCTTCTCAATTCACAGGATTCCTTAGCTAACCTGCCAATGGCACGTCTTAGCTGCTATCACTTGGATCCTTCGTGGTCAGTCTTCCTCATGGATTCCTGTAGATTCCTTTTCTGCTTCTGGATCCACCCTCACTGCCTCAACAAACGCCAGATGCTCCACCCATGTTCTCTGATTGCTCATGGCATGGGGGTCCCAGTTCTCCAGCTTGTTTGTGAGTTGGATTCACATGGGGGAAAGTTTTAAAATCCTAATCTCTTTGTTCCAACTCAGAGAATCCCATTACTTTAAGATGAGTATGTCTAGGGACCTGGGAGTGGGTTATTTTAGCCACAGGAAAAAGTAAAGACTGTGTAATCTGGAATTCCCAGAAACATAAGATGTGCTTACCACTTGGCCTCATGCTCCAGACCTCCACCCCTACTCAGGTCTCTGTTTTTGCCAGACCACTCCCTGATTATGGATTTGATGTTGGCTGACATAGACATGTGTGTTTAAATGGGTGTGGGTGTATTTGAGGCATTGTTTATAATAGCAAAACTCCTCACATCACCCCAGGTCCTAAAGGAGGACAAACCAGCATGCTGTCACAGCCCGGATGAGCACCTCCATCTATCTACTGCAGTCCCTCGCAGATGTGAGTGCCTCACTGAGGACATTCTGATGTGCTTGTCATAGAATCACATACCGCCCTCAAGCAATCCCAGGAAACACTTATACAGTTCTCACAGAGTCTACCATGCTTTACTGACACAGTGATTGGGCTCTTCCTGTCATGAGATGTGTAGCGTTCTGAAACAGAAACCAAATACTAGCAAACTATATCCAGCAGATGTGAATGGAGTGCTTGCTGAAAAACAGAAACCCAGCAATGGTTTAGTGGTTAAATAAACTAATTTATATGTTCTATTTTTACATGATTCTTTAAAAATGTATAAAAAATTAAGAACCAAAGAATAACTAAATAAAAGTAATAAGTAACTATGGAAAAGCAGGCTCAGCAAGGGCATTTGCATGCGTGTGCACACGCACACACACACACACACACACCAAACTCCTCCTATCATATGGGAAAAGTTAGAAGAGAACCCTGGCTTATCCACGTTCAGCACTGCTGAATGGCGATTCTGTAGTTGATGGGGTGAGGGTTGAGTGTCAACAGGTAAAAGCCACACATGCTGTGAGTTGGAGAGCTGTCTCTGTGGTTAAGAGCACTTCTTATTCCTGAAAAACAAAAAAGGGATTAAATTTCCAGCACCCACATGAAGGCTTACCACTTCTTCTAGCAACAGATCTACATGTGGTATACCGAATTGTGCATAAAATAAATCTACAAAGATCATTTTGGGGCTGGAGAGATGCCTCAGCAATTGAGAGCACTAGGTGCTCTTGTAGAGGACCCAAGTTCGATTCTCAGCACCCATGTGGCAGCTCACAACTGTCTGAAACTCCAGTTTTGAGGTATCTGACACCCTCACATAGACATACCTGCATAAAGAACAAAAATAAAATACATACACATAAAATAAAAATTAACAAATATTTTTTAAAAGTTCCACATGCTGTCAATTATCCAGATCCTTCTGTCCAAGAGGTGCGACCATGTAAACAGAATGGTTCTCTTGCTTTGAGCACCATTAAGGACTGTCCATTGCAGTTGAATCTAAGTACCCCAGATCTCTTAAAAGTAGTTATTTGAGCAAAAGTATATCTTGAGGCAAACGTGAAAATGTTTGAGTTGGAAGAATTCTCCAGGACACTGTTCTTGCACCTCAGGTCTTTGGTCCAGTAAAGTGTTTCTGACGTGGATATTCATATATGTGCTGAAATGTAAAGACTCAACATTTCAAAGAACTGTTAAATCAATTCCAGAAAGCTTGGGCACTTGTACTTAAAATGAGGTCAATATTATTTCAAGCTGTTTATGGCAAAGTCATCGTTCATCACACTTCAGTGTGCCGTGTTCCCATTTACTTAAGCTAAAGTTGGCCCCTCCCAGGCCACATAAGCAAATCACCAAAATTTAAAATATGTTTTGTGTAAAATATGCTGACAACCACAATATAACTTGATGCAATAATTAAAGGGAACAAAACAAAAATAACATCTCAAAATTATTTATAGAAAATGTAAGTACATAACAGATCCTTTTGATAAGTAGCCAGTAACTGGACTTTAAAAAAAAAAAAAAAAACACTTTCATGAGTATTTTCCTAACATAATTTAATAATCAGAGATTTATACTTAGTTCACTGACTAAATTAACAAAACCTTCCAAAAACGAATCAACCACATCTGCAGGGGAGGAAAAGAAGCTGTGCTTTTTATATTCTCCACCATGGCAGAGAAATTGGCACAGGCACCCATGGAAGCAGTTTGGTTGGAGGCCCAGAGAACACCATCAGTTAACCAGGGGGAGCAACTGCCAGAGGTCTGTGCCAAGATGTGCAGAATGGGAGAAAGCAGGTATTCAGGACATTTCATTCACAGCATTATCTCATGGGGAAATCTGGCCACCAGCTGAAGAACTTACCGGGCAGGCAAACTTAAAAATAAGGTTGGAGACTCAAGCACTTCATATAAAACCTAGGCCAGGCATCTCCCTGGAGCACACACAGATCTTTTTTGCTTTAAATCATCTCTTGATTACTCATGATCCCTACCATAATAGGAACCTTTTGTAAGTGGTTGTTACGCCATAGTGTTTAAAAATAACTGCAGGTAAGCAAAACACATACAGGTGCACAACAGACACAATTACACAGTTTTTATTCATATTTTTGATTTGTGGTTGAATAAATCATTAGATTCCAAAACCAGAGATATGTAGGCATAACTACATAGAAGAAAACTGTGTAAAGTTAGATCCATAAGTAGTTATATAAGAACTTCCGTAGCAGAAATATCACAAGATAATCAACAGCAAATGGTCTTCATAAGTTATGAAGGTTATTGCTGCTTTTTTCCCCCAGTTCTGGGCTCTTCAGAAGGAAGAAGAAAAAAATCACCACTGGTTTGTCATTCCTCTTTTCTCAAACAAAACAAGAATCAAAATCACTAAAAACACACAAAAAATAAGTAAATAAAAACAAAACAAACAAAACAAAAACCTGCCTGATTTCACCCAAGAATTTGAATCTCACTCTGACATTGTCTTCTGTGACTGGGGAGGCCAAGCTGCCCCTGAGCAACCTGGACCAGGCCTAGGCCTTCACAGCAGGGTTTGACATGCTGGTCCCCTGCCCCCCAACTGGGCCCATTCAAGGCTTCCTTGCTCATCACCCCCTGCAGCCTTGATGGCAATCCATGCCACTTGCCTGGCCCCTTTTGAGCACAGCTCTCCCAGTTTCTCACGTACTGCCAGGCTACTCTCCTGCTTCTGGAAACTCAGACACAGGGCACCCCAGGGCACAACAAAGTCTATCTCTTAGAAGCAAATCTCTACTTTTGACTATATGGAAATGTGGTTATTTAATTTCAATCTCAGTAAGATAGGTTGTTTTGAACACATGTCTCCATTAAACGTGCTGAAAAAAATTACAGAATAACAATGGGTACCCAACCAATGTACACTGGATACTTTTACAAGCTAAAGTCATCTGAGAAGAAGGAACCTCAATTAAGATAATGCCTTCATAAGATTGAGCTGCAAGCAAGCCTGTAGAACATTTTCTTACCTAGGGGTTGATGTGGGAAAGCCTAGCCCATTGTAGGTGATGCAATCCTAAACTGGTAGTCCTGGGCTCTGTAAGGAAGAAGACTGAGCAAGCCATGGGAAGAAGACACTAAGCAGCCATGGTCTCTGCATCACTTCCTGCTTCTGGGTTCTAGTCCTGTTTGAGTTCCTGGACTGACTTCCTTTAGTGATGAACTATGCTGTGGAAGTATAAGTCAAATAAGCCCTTTCCACCTCAACTTGCTTTTTGGTCATGGTGTTTCATTGCAGCAAACTTTAAACAAGATACAGTTAAAATTTATCTGCATATTTTAAAATTAAAATATAATCACATTGTTTCACCCTTCCCTTTGATCCCTCCAATCCTTCCCATGTACTCTTTTGCATTCTCTCAAATTCATGACATATGTATGTGTACATATATGTACACATAAGTGTGTATATTTCTAAATATATAAACACACCTTACTCAGTTCTTCTAATATTATTTGTATGTACATGATTTCAGGTCTGAGAAACAATCTGACTCTTCCCTGAGGTAAGACAATTTCTCCCACCCTCAGCATCCCTTTGCTGCCTGTCATTCTTTGACTAGAGCTGAAGTCCCATGGTACGTCCCTCTTCCATGTTAGCATATCTAATAATGTCATCCTTCTTCAGTGTTATCATCTAGGCTGCCATTTTGATAAGACTTTGTCCACATTTTATATAACTAAAATATATGTATACTATTGTTAATAATCACCACTAACATGCCCTAAAGGCCCCAGTACGTCAACACTGCTGTCTGGTCAGTGTTTCTCTGCAAGAGCCATAAATGCTCTTAACCACTAAGCATTCTCTACCCTTGAAAAACAGTCTTTAGGGAGAAAGTCTATACTTTCTTTGCTAGGCTGTACTCATACTTCCCATATCTCATATGCACTTGTGTAAATGACACACAGCTTCATGTGCACTTACATGCCCCAGCTGAGAGACGGCATGTATCATATTTGTGTCATCATGCAGATATCATCACTGCAGTCTGTTTATGCGGAAAGTTCCCAAGTATACAGTTTCTTTCAGCATTAAATGAAGCCTCAGAATTCATTCTCACCTAAATGTTTTGTTTTTCAGTGTTACAATTTTGCCTGGATTCCCAAAGCCTTACAATCATAAAACTCCAATGTGCATCCTGTCAAGATTAAGTAAATGGTCCATACCTGTGATGATTAGTTTTAAATGTCCGAAGCCTGAAGTCATCTGGGAAGAGTCTGAAGTGAAGCAGTATCTAGAAGTTGGCCTATGCTCATGTCTGATGCAGAATGGTCCAGCACACTATGAGAGGCACCATTTTCTAGGCTGGGATCTGAACTGTATCAGAGTGAATAAGGCTGGCAAGCAAGAGTGAATTCTTTCCTCGTCACTATGCTTGTGGATATGGTATGACTAGCTTCTGGTTTCTTGCTTTGACCCATTAAAAACTTCAGACTGTGATGGAGAATCATAAAGCAAATAAGCCCTGCTCTCCCTGAAGTTTGGTCAGGGTGTTTTGTCACAACAAAAAGAAAAGTAGAACAATAATATTTCAGACTGTTCTAAGCACTCAATTGTTTGCAAATGTTAAAATGAACTGAAAATGACCTTTTATATTTATATAACTCTAAGAAATTATTATGTGTCTCTTATGAAGAGTTGTGTACAGTGTTAATTGTGTTAGAAAACAGTTTTTTATTAAAATAACTAATGATCTGCCCAACAATTCAAGAATTACAAACTAAGTAATATTATTCATTCATACGTAATATTGACAGTCTATGGCAACAAACGTACAAATCTAATAAATAAATCTAGTTTCCAAAATTTCTTTACTGTGCTTTTTCCTGCAAATTCTTTCATCTGTTCATGGGAGGGGCTTAGCATCCTATAGGTTCGTGAGAAATAGGTTCATCCTTCTCTGGGATAATGCAGGAGTCTCAGTTTTGCCAGGAATGAGAGGGCTGCAAAGGGCAGGACATCTGCTGCATCTCACAGAGGCAGTGGAGAAGTATTCCAAGTGAGTGTTCAAGAAGACAAAAGCTTTTCCGACTTCTGGGTTAAAACCAGACCTTGTTGATGGCCTTTTTGTCTTATTGACTGGGTCTTTTGCCTTACAGAAGCTTTGTAATTTTATGAGGTCCCATTTGTATTAAGGAAAAGTAATTGTTGCTTCCTGTTATTTTTGTTGTTAAAGTTGGGATTCTGTTCTTGCAGTGATCTTCTTTTAGGTTTGTTGAAGGATTATTTTCTTGCTTTTTCTAGAGTGTAGTTTCCCTCCTTGTGTTGGAGTTTTCTCTTTATTATCCTTTAAAGGGCTGGATTCGAGGAAAGATATTGTGTGAATTTGGTTTTGTCATGGAATACTTTGGTTTCTCCATCTATGGTAATTGAGAGTCTTGTTGGGTATAGTAGCCGGGGCTGGCATTTGTGTCCTCTTAAGGTCTGTATAACATCTGTCCAGGATCTTCTGGCTTTCATAGTCTCTGGTGAGAAGTCTGGTGTAATTCTAATAGGTCTGCCTTTGTATGTTACTTGACCTTTTTCCCTACTGCTTTTAATATTCTATCTTTATTTAGTGCATTTATTGTTCTGATTATTATGTGTCGGGAGGAATTTCTTTTCTGGTCCAGTCTATTTGGAGTTCTGTAGGCTTCTTGTATGTTCATGGGCATCTCTTTCTTTAGTTTAGGGAAGTTTTCTTCTATAATGTTGTTGAAGATATTTACTGGTTATTTAAGTTGAAAATCTTCATTCTCATCTATTCCTATTATCCATAGGCTTGGTCTTCTCATTGTGTCCTGGATTTCCTGGATGTTTTGAGTTAAGATCTTTTTGTATTCTGCATTTTCTTTGTTGTGTCTATGTTGTCTATGGAATCTTCTGCACCTGAGATTCTCTCTTCCATCTCTTGTATTCTGTTGCAGATGCTCGCATCTATGGTTCCTTATTTCTTTCCTAGTATTTCTATCTCCAGAGTTATCTCCCTTTGGGTTTTCTTTATTGTTTCTGGGTCCACAGGGGAAGGGCTGGGAGTTTGCTGTGGCCACACTCTGGCCTACCCATACCTGAAGTCATTGCAGTAGACAGACCCCAAAGGGGAAGTCATCCTTAACTGTGGCTTACATTTCTGGCCTCTTTCCTTACTTGAGTGTTGGCTTTCTATTATCTATTTTTGCAAGCCCTTACTGCCTTCAGTGAAATGTTCCTTTATTTAGCCCAAGAGCACTCAACTGAACTACTTCACCTGCCATTTGGGCTTCATTTGTGTTTTGAATTCAACACATACCAAAGAATGCCATGGAGCAACACAAGACTTAAAATCAGCCTTCTGAATCCTGGGTTATGCCAGGCTCAGGGCCAACTACTTGATTTCCAAACCTCTGCTTGCAGGTGGCACCTACATCTGTTGGGGACTCTATAATGTAAACATGATGGGTTGGCACCACTGACATTGTGTTCAAAAGCCTGAGGTGGCCAGCCAACCCTAGGAAGCCAAAGTGATCAAGAAGAAGGATTCTGTCTGCTGAGTGGTGAAGACATTATAATCTGAACAAGAGGAATGGTGTGTGGCTAAAGATATGGGTATGTGTCCTGAGGACTCAACTGCATGGAGCCCTGAGCTAGGAATTTCCAGGAAACAATATATAAGGCTCAAATGAGGGCCATCTGCAAAAGAGCAGGGTTGAAAATGTGAGGTTTGCACACACAGAAATTGAGAGATTGGCTCTGAGACCAACACAGGGTGAGGATGCATTTGGAGAAAGCAAAGAGGAGCCTGCATGCTCTTAGAGGAGGATGGAGCTTATATTTTTCACCTAGCCCTAATGTGAGTCATAATCCTGGAGAAAGGATGTGGTGTTAGGAAGCAGACCTTTACATGCTGTGGCCTGGATCCCTGCACAGTCCAGACCCATCCTGCCACATCTTCCTGTCCTCGGTTTTCAAAGAATTCTTTGTTTATTAGATGACTGTGTTGTGAGTTCAAGAGAAACCATGTGTCTCACTGCAGCTCAGTTTCATGGGCTTCCTGAGACAAAGGCTTCCTTCTTTCTCAGTGTCATCTGCTTCAAACTAAGGGGATCTACAAGTCTGTCACTTAGGGCTGGCAGAGACACAGGTGTGGGGCAGAGAAGTGCTTGTCACTCAGTTAAGTACACAAAAACAAGTGAATACTATAACCATTCCTTGAAAGTCATCTATTCTTGGTTTAGAAAAATATGGACTTAATTTAAAGGAACCAAAGAACTCCATAAATTTCAATTAAGTTCTTCTTAAGAGTGATAGAGAGAAAACAGATTGTCAATTGTCTTTATGCAGAAATGGCCTTGGAAAATCCCTAAAAGTCCCTGGAAGATGTGGCCTGCATTTAAACTTAAATCCAAAGGAACAAACAACTATAGTGTTTATACACACAGGGCAACCCCATTAACTACTGATCAATAGCAGAGCAGGATTTTTTTCCCACGTCTTCCATCAAAATTTGAGTGGAATATTAAGAAATGTCTGGTTTTCCGTGAACATGGGAAAGAAACGCCCTTTTTGAGCCTCTTTTATCCATCCTCACCAACATCAGTGCTCTGTGTTCAGTGACATGACATCACCTCCCTAACCCCCATTCACATCCCAAAGGACTTCAGCATCTATTCACAGGTCACCTCCTGTCCCTGAGTTTCCTTCTCCACAATCTTCATTTTGACACTATTAGCACCATCACCCAACCTCAAGTCAGAAATCACATTTCCAAAGGTCATTCTGGTACTTCCAGGTGAGTATGGGATTTGGGTTGAGCATGCTCCGGGAGGAGATTGGACTTTAGTGGAACTAGAAATGACCTTCAAACAACTGCCATCCCGTGGGAGTAAGCTAGAGTGGGGTGGGAAGGCAAGGTGACAATCAGCAGGATGTTGGTGAAGCATTTTGTGTCTAGGCTCACATTACCTGAATTGTTTACCTTTTCTCCAACTTTATTTTATTGACATGTGATGGGGAATAAGAATAACACATACTGAAAGCAATCTAGTGGAAATAGGGGTGGCAGCACTGCAAGCTTCTGACAAATGGTAGCAAGATACTGCTGCTTAAACCAAGCTCTACATAACTAACACCAGCTCCTATGAGAGAAGCTGCACTCAGGTGAAGAATTACAGTAGTTTACCCTTATTCACAGGGAGCGCATACCAAGCCATCCCACTGATTGTACTGAACTACATTTAAGCTCTGTATTTCTTATGTATAAGCATCAACCATGTAATTTAATTTATAAATTAAATCAGTCACAGAAAGGCATTAATAACCACAACTACTGACAGAGTGATTATAACATGCCAAATAAGAGTTACTTCAAACTCCTGAGTTTCTTATTTGAGGCAATTTCCATTTAGTACCTTTAGACCATCATTGTTATGCATAACTGGAACCACAGAGAAGGAAAGTGAAGGGACAGGGTCATGGCTGCAACCCCAGTAGAAAGGTCTTAGCCAGAGGGCTCCCCTGAATGTTATAGGATGGAAGGGAGGCACTGAGGGAGGGATGAAAGCAAGAATCTGTCAATGTCATTGGACCAGATAGAGTGGTACGTCTTTAATCTGAGTATTTAGGAGGCAGGAGCAAGTGGATCTGTGAGTTCAAGGCTAGCCTAGTCTACAAAGAAAGTTCTAACTCATTCTGAATTTCTTAGTGAGTCTTTGTCTCAAAAAATAAAATGATTTGCCAGTAGGAAATAGCTCCTATGAGAACCTCCAGTAAGGGCCCCTTAAGTATAAATAGCTGCTTTCTTCCCCTCTCCCCAGTGAGCCCAGGTACTTGGGAGGTTGGCAGTGAATGGCTGTCAAACTAGGACATGAATGAAACTCACTGAAAGGGGCTCACATTGTTGGTTTGCATAGATGTGCTATTTAGAAATAGCTGCATTCACACAGTGTGATGTGCAGTGGAGCCACCTCAGTTTCTACAAGCTTAGCTACTGTCTGTTTACTGCCTTGAGGCCTTGTTCTCACCCAGTCCTGCAGTAGAAGACTCAGCTCCCTCCACTCAGAAGCCTTCACAGGAACCTACAGTCAGTCAAGCTCAGAGGACAGTGAGACCCACATCCTCTCTCATATCATTACACATGGGCTCTGCATTCAGGCCCTACTGCTCAGTTGGGCCATGCAGGCTTCTGAGCACAGTGAACAGTGGCCAACGTGCTGAGCAAACACAGGACCTTCTAATGACTTTGTTTGTGTTGCACTCAATCTCTGAGTATTATTTTTGTCTTCTTGTCATTATGACTCCACAGCCCACGTTTACTCCGGTTATCAGTTTCATGTCTGATTAAGGGTGTTTTTCCTTTCACAGAAGTCTTTCAGTAGCTTGCTAGAAAGGGCAGTGTTACCAGGTGCATGGGCAGTGTGCCCTCCACACCTCCTCAAGCACCTTCTACGGAAGCCACGGGGCTCAGGCATGGGGCTATGGACACAGAAGAGGTTAAGACTTCTGCTCACTGATGAGGCTGCAGGATCTAAACATGGGCTATCCCCACCCCAGAATGAGAAGTGACAGAACTGGGAGGTCAGGGAGACCTTTGGTCATGTCTTCTGTGTTTTTAATCCCCCTCCCTTGCAGAAGGCTTTCATCAAGGATACAACCATTACTGCCAATTAGCCAAGCCAGACAAATGGAGATTTCCTGGATCTGCTCCTCTCAAAGATACCCTTTGTTGATCACCCATTACCTTTCCTTGGTCACCCAGGCAGGAAGGACCAACCCTCAAAATAATCTTGCACCTAAGATCTACCTGTCCTTGGATGTGAACCTGAAAGAAAACTTATGTCTATGGTGTCAGTTCTCTCAGGACTTCTGCATTGTAAGAGTTCTATAAAATATACATAGAAATATGCATGCAGGATCCTGTGTAAAGGTCATCCAACTACTATATTAATTAAAGAGTGATATCTTTCTCTCTATTCTATCTCTATCTCTCTGTGTGTTTATGAGGATGTGAGTGTGTGTGTGTGTGTGTGTGTGTAAGGGAGTGTGTTTGTGTATGTGTGTAAGTGTGTGTATGTGTGTGTGTGTGTAAGGGAGTGTGTTTGTGTATGTGTGTGAGTGTGTGTATGTGTGTGTGTAAGGGAGTGTGTTTGTGTATGTGTGTGAGTGTGTGTATGTGTGTGTGTAAGGGAGTGTGTTTGTGTATGTGTGTGAGTGTGTGTGTGTGTGTGTGTATGTGTGTGTGTGTGTGTGTAAGGGAGTGTGTTTGTGTATGTGTGTGAGTGTGTGTGTGTGTGTGTGTAAGGGAGTGTGTGTGTGTATGTGTGTGAGTGTGTGTGTAGTCTAGCAACTATAACCAAATTCTAAAGACTGGTTGCTTAAAATGGAGACTTTATCTTCATTATTCTGAAGTTTGGAAACCCAACAAAAGCAGTGACTGGGGACCACTCTCCTTCTGGTTTACAGCCAGCCAGCCATTTTCTTAACCACACCATGGCATGGTGGAGAGATCATCTCTTCTAGATCTCTTATAAAGGCACTAACAAGAGGGCTCAGCCTCCGGATATCAATCTATGTGTTTACGGAACTGTGGGCATTCATTGCATACTCTGAAAGGAAAAAGAAACCCAGAGAATCTCAACTCTTATTGGTCTGCTCTTGACAGTGTTTTCTTCTCTCTTCACTTATTACTCAATTTCTTAACTTTGCAGTTGTTTGGCAGACCACATTGCTCCCAGAAGTCAGGAAACACTGATGGCCATAACTCAAAAGTCAGTGTAGAGTGAAGCAAAATGTATGAGACATCCATAAGGCTAGCATGATTGTAACCAGCCCTCTTTCCTTGGGCAGTGAAGCAGGCCAGGGCTTCTATGCATATGAGCTGTTCAAGGGACAGTTAGAACCTGCTTCGTGTTCACCCTGCACAGAAAATCTGGGACCTGTCAGGTGCTTAATAAGCTCTGACCAGCTAAAGAACTGTTTAAAGTCACCCTGCACTAATATAACATCTCCAAACTTGCCATTTTCCTGAACAGCCAGACTCATTGCCAGTTTCTCCAAAGCCACCAATGCCTGAAGAGTCTGCTTACTCACACAGACACCATGGCCCTCAGTGAAATAGCACAGGAACTGTTTCCTGTTGGGATGGGGCACGTTTTTCCATTGTGGGATGATAAGCCTTATGGGATCTTATATAGAGATATTATCTAGAGGGGATTGTGTAGGAAATATTTGCTGAGACATGCTTTAGAGGGGTCTGGGATAAGGAAGAGTTTTTCAAACATAATAGAGAGGATGGGACCATTCCAGTGGATGTAACAGAATACAGACATGGCCTTAAGTTTCCTATCTCCAGTTTGGGAGCCAGCAAATGGTTGTAGTACAAGGTTCCCCCTTCCTATAGGAGGCCACAGAAACTGACTCTGCTCAGGGTAGATCTCACTAGGGGAAGCTCTGCCTTCAGAGAACATCCAGCAGTGACTTGAGACATCAGTGGCTGTCATAGCATGGGAGATACTGCTGCCATCTAACAGACAGGGACCAGGACAGTGGTCATATCCTGCAATGCGTATGTCAGACTTCCCTCCACCCCCACCCCACCCCCAGAACTGCTCTGCCACAAATGTCCATAGTGTTAAGGCTGAGAAATAATGTGTTCCTGATAGTGATGATTAACAGCTTTGACCTCACCCCCCAATGAACACACCACGTCTCTGACCCTAGTTGTCCAAATCAAGAAAGAAAGTATAGACCAGCGTGTCTGATATAAGGCCTGGACTTTCTAGACTCTGGCCATTGCTAAGCTAAAGGTAGCTGTTCCAAGAGCTGGGAGTCTGCCCCAGCCTCTGCTCAGGTATGGAGTCCTTTGCTCTTGTGATTATAACTTGACTCAGTGCCACTGGCCTCTCTGTATCCTTAATGACATGGAAACCAAATGTTTCCATTCTGTTGGTGTACTGGCTAGTTTTGTGTCAACTTGACACAGCTGGAGTTACCACAGAGAAAGGAGCTTCAGTTGAGGAAATGCCTCCATGAGATCCAGCTGTAAGGCATCTTCTCAATTAGTGATCAAGGGGGAAAAGCCCCTTGTGGGTGGGACCATCCCTGGGCTGGTAGTCTTGGGTTTTATAAGAGAGCAGACTAAGCAAAACAGGGGAGGGAAGCTAATAAAGAACATCCCTCCATGGTCTTCTGCATCAGCTCCTGCTTTCTGACCTGCTTGAGTTCCAGTCCTGACATCCTTTGGTGATGAACAGCAGTGTGGAAGTGTAAGCCAAATAAACCCTTTCCTCCCCAACTTGCTTCTTGGTCATGATATTTGTGCAGGAATAGAAACCCTGACTAAGACAGTTGGGGTCATAGTGGCCTGAAGTCTCTGAGGGGACTACTAATGAGGACCTGGGGGGGCACACATTAAAAAATTAAAAAGAGGCCAGCTTCCGGATGGTGCCAGCAGGTAGCAGACTTTCCTATATCTGAGATGAAGACATCCACATAAAAGCAGGATGCTGAATCCTTTCTACCAAGATGGCTGCTCAAGGTTCCCACTGGGGAAGAGGTGGGGAAAGCTAAGCATCAAACTCAGAAGTGGGAGGGACAAGCCCTGAAATGTCGCACTGGGGGAGGCATGGCAAGGAGTCCCTACACCTGTCCCAAATCTAACTGCTGATGGAAGCCTGCAGCAGTATTTGATGGTAGTCAAGCGCTTTGTTCAACATGAAAATCAATTACACATATACAGAATTATTTCCTGCTTTTATTATTAGTTCTCTCCTTCTTGGCAGTGTAGAAAGTCACTCCTGGGAGCAGTGGCATTTGGGGATAGGTAGGAACTCAGATTTTCCTATCACCTCAGGAGTCAATGAGGCACACCCTGCCCCTCCCCCCATTCACCGGGAGGTATTAATTGTTATTTTGCCTCCAGAAGGCCCAGAGACTTCCTGGACATTCCCAGCTGCACACCATGCAGCCTCTCAAAACATCGCCAGTGACTCAGAGGGACCCATTCACCTGTGCCAGATCACTCAAGAGAAGCAGATTAAGGGGAAGTAAAGCACATTCCAGGGAGTTAGCACTTGTTTTGCACCAGCTAAGCTACAAAGCTGAGTTTTCTTCATTCACAGAACTATAGTCACCTGGATAACCCCAAGAATCTGAGGCTGCCGGTGGAGGGCTGTGTGTATGCGGGAGGGTCTTTCCTGAAAGAGAATCCTGAGTTGTGGCTCTTTCTGGTTCCTTCATTTTGATCATGGTATGGTCAGTGTCAAGACTTACCTTGGGCATAATGTCTGCCCAACACACATCCATGAAGAAGTAAATGATGCAAAGGGCATGTGTGTAATTGTAACTCATGGGTTTGGAGTCTGGGGTTTGAAGCACAGCTATGTACCACGAACCTCAGATACACTTTGCTCACCACCAGGTTAACCTAGGGTCTCTTATGCATCCAACTTCTGCCTTGTTTCACTCTCTTGCTTCTTCTAATAAGGTGCCATAGTACCACTCATTTTTCTATGGCTGTGAAAAGAGACCTCGACAAAGATAACCCATAAAAGAAAAACTTTTATGCTTATGGTTCCAGAAGTATAGATTTTGTGATGGCGGAGCAAAAGCACGGGGACAGGTGACTGGAGTGGCACTGAGAGCTCACATCTTGATCCACAAGCAGGAGGCAAAGAGCACACTGGGAATAAAGTGAGTCTTTAGATGCTTCAAGTATACCTTAGTGACCTGCCTTCTCAACAAGGCCATGCCTCATTCTTTCCAAACTATCCCTCTAGATGGGGACTAAGTAGGCCCCTAAGCCTACACAAGATATTCTGATTCAAACCACAGGTGGGATGTCTTCTAGGGAAAGGGGTCAAGGAGAGAAGGTCACTGTATTCAGATGAGACATCTGCCTTGCAGACTTCTTCTACACATGCCGCCACCTAACCTGGAACAGATGTGCTTTAACTAAAAGACAGACAAGCTGAGACCATCATAAATTGCTGTACCCTGTACACACACACACACACACACACACACACACACACATATATACAGGGGGAGTTTGTACCATACTCTTCCCATTGCTGCTCAAAGAACAAATATAGAACAAACATTTGGTATTTTGGGTTCTATATCAACATGTTATCTATTCTAAAGGTATCAGCTATGCATAATACTATTTATCTGATGATGTATTAATTAACAACAAAACTTGGCTCAATACCACCCTCCAGTGGTACCAACCTACACCAGAAATGACAAGTGGATCTAACTTTCACTCTACTTGGAGTCGTAATAGCTCTGAACCTGTGGTTTCTCCTTTAATAACCCTGACTTGTCCATAGTAGACACTTGTTTATGGAAAAATACACTGAAGAGAGTCAAGCAGCAAAGAGCACTGCCATGAACAGAACTGTAACAATACTCTTGGACTCAAACCACACTAGCAGAAGGTTTCTTCTGTCCAGAGTTTTCTGGTCCATTTTCTCAAGAAAACAGGATTTTGTGGTTGTACTCTCATTCAATGTAACCCATTGTCTTGTGGTGACCAAGTTCAGTGGTAACATCATCTGAGGGGTTGGGTGTCTCAAGGTATATAGACATTATCCACCTACTACAGGAGGGAACCAAGTACAACAGAAAACCTCCCCCCCCCCCAGATCTAGAGTAAGGGAGAGATATGTCTAGCAGCCAAAAATCATGGAGAAGCAACCTTACCCCATATGCAGCAATAAGACTCCCCATGATCCTGAGCACAGCACAGTCCATATCTGAGGCTTAGAATGAGAGCTAAGCCACAGAAGAGGCCACTGTGATTAGCAAGCCAAGATTAGAGTCTTAGGTACAAACAAGGAACCAGGGCATGGTGTGGGAAGCAGAAACCAAAGGTGCCACCAAAGCAATTGTGGGTGGAGCTAAAGAACAGAGGTAAGGCTTTGGAAAGAGCTTCCATCTTAGTTTAGCTTTCTGTTGCGGGGATAAAATACATGGCAAAAGCAACTTACAGAACAAAGGGTTCACTTCAGCTCACCATTCAAGATCCAGTCTATGCAGACAGGTTTATTTCCCAGGTGATTCTAGAATTGTCCAGTTGACAACACCAACCATCACACTTTCCCTATTTCTCTGGAGGAGACAAGGTCATTTTCCTGAAGGAAAAAATAAAAGCAACCCAAGTAGAGTTCTTGCCTTTGGTTTTCACGTCATCTTGCTATCCTCATGTACATACCTCCTGTATAAACGTTAGAATAATCATACTGGCTTAAGGGGAGAATATTGCTATTCAAGGGATTGATATATAATCTGCTATAACTTATTGTTACTATGGAGAGTAGGGTGTGTGTGCCATAGCATGCATGGAGGTCACCTCTGTGGATTTGCTTCTCTCTGCCTTTCCATGGGTGTCTTCAATGGAACTCTGGCCTCAGATTTGCAAGGCAAACACTTCTACCTAATTTGGAATCATGATTTGGAGAAGTCAATATATTGATAAATAGCTTACATATTTCTCATTAGATCTTTTTCCTGGATATTTGATTTGCTATAAAACTGCCATCAAGGTGACACTGTCACCTTATTTAAGCATTTGCTACAAGTACAAAAGCAAGCTGATTTTATATTCACTTAGACACCCCTGTTTCGGCCTCCCTCCCTCCTCTTTGCATCTTCACCCTCAGACCACTAGAGTGCATTGAGCTCTTCTTCTCTAATTTATTGAACTTTCTCTCTCTCCAAATTTTTTATTCAAAAACAACTGTCTTGGTGGTCATGGTGACAGAGGCCTAGAATCTAAGCCCTTGAAGGGCAGAGACAAGAGGATCACAACCAATTAGCAGCCAGTGTGGTTGACACAGCAAGCGGAGGGGTGGGGGGGTGGCTGCAAAGGCTACAGAGTAGGATCCTGTCTCCAAAACAACAAAAGTGAGCAAATAAGCCAGATACACACCACTTTTCTCTCTGACTCCTCATGAGATGCCACTCTGCTTCTGGAGGGGAGCTCTGCTCACCAGCCTGTGCTGCCTCCTGCCCTGGGACTCAAGTCTAGAATGTACATCTTATTGAATTATTTGGGAAGATTATTATGGATATTATGGATATTATTAATTATTATGGTCCAGATTGCCATAAATGGTATTGCTATAATAAGATGGTGACATTCAACCAAGCATATGTTATAGAGTGCAAAACACTGAATTTCAAAATGAAGTTTCGAAAAGAATTTGCTTTTGTACTAAATGGCCACACCTGGTTACAGATATCCAATTATTTTGGGGTGTGTTTTGGTGGAGAATTTTGACAACCACTCTGAAGAATCAAACCCATATCTCTCAAAGAGTAACAAGACCCACAGTAAGTCTGGTTTCTGCACTGCAACAGTATCTCTCTGCTGCACCCATATTCTATAGAACAAACTCTAAGAAGCCCAGTTTGACTGGGACTGTAGATGCAGTCTTGGCAGCCTACCCGAGGTACCTGACATATTGCTTGTGCATAATTTGCATGTGTAAATACATTGACTTGGTTGGCTGTTCACCAGTTTTTTTAAGCCCTTGCTTGTCAAGCAGCAAGATCCTACTGTGGTTCTCTTCAGGCCGCATAAGAGTAAGTGTCGCGCTCATTTTTAAGTCATCCCATTTGCTTCTTTTCCTTGTAAATAACTTATGGAAACTCAGAATGTTCATGATGACAACTGCTTCCTAATTAATAACTCATATTGAAATAATATTCACCCTTGGAATTAAAATCATCTCTCCTGGACAATTACCAAACACAAGGAATTTCAATCCAAGAGATAATTTGTACATAATGGTTTCCTTGCAAAGAAATAAATTAATGCTCAATTTGTCTCTTCCAGATGTAATGTGTCAGCACCAGGTCACTATGTCACGCTGATGCAGTCACATGGCCACTCAGCCAAGGTACAAAACCTGGATGGAGCCAGGTTGATGATTTGGTTGACATAACAAGTTTACTAAGTTTGTGTGCATATAATATACTCTCTTCCAGATCTTTAAGGGGAGTGATGTGTTAAAGCTGAAATGGAGAAAAGACACCATCATTGGCTTTGTGCTGCTTCTGTTGGCACATTTTGTTTAACTGGTTGTTATTATCAGTGGGCTCCCAGCCTCATGGGAAGTGTCTGCCAGGAGTTTCAAGCCCAATCTTGAGAAACAAGGAAGTATCTAGGAGCCCTTTACCTGAGCTGCTCAGCACAACTGGGCAGTGATGCTGTCATCACCTTAACCTCTTCTTCACACAACAGGAGTCTAGGGTGTGGTTTTATTCTCTATGATATTTTTCGTATTTTGGCTAAGATGAGGTCACAAAAGTCGACTGGCTTGAATTTTGTTTTCAGCTATGAACTTAATGACATTTTAAAAACTCTAGTTTAGTGGTCCTATTTAGTTACTACACTAATCTTTCCTCTCTCCATCAGTGACATTTTCGCTTCTTACTCTCTCTCTCTCTCTTCTCTCTCTCTCTCTCTCTCTCTCTCTCTCTCTCTCTCTCTCTCTCTCTATCTCTATCTCTCCTCTCTCTCTCTCTCTCTCTCTCTCTCTCTCTCTCTCTCTCTCTCTCTCTCTCCACATACTTCTTTCCCTCCATCTGTTTTTGTGTCTTTCCCTTCTTCTTTCCTTTGGTCTCTGTCTCTTTCCCTGTCTTCCTCTCCACATGTCTCTTTCTCTCCTTCTTCCCCACTGACTCTCCCTGGCTCCTCATCATCAGTTCCCTTCTCCTGCCTACATTATAGCCACCCCTCCAAGCCACAAATTCATCATTCTATCCTTTCTATACTGATCTATTTCCTATGTATCTTCTCCTTACAAGCTTGTGTTCTTAGAACATGTATCAATCAACAAATTGGGAAAAGATCTTTACCAATCCTAAATCCAATAGGGGGCTAATATCCAATACATATAAAGAACTCAAGAAGTTGGACTCCAGAAAACTAAATAGCCCTAAAAGGGGTGGGGGCAAAGAGCTAATCAAAACATTCTCAACTGAGGAATACCAAGTGGCTGAGAAGCACCTAAAAAAAAAAAAATTGTTCAACATCCTTAATCATCAGGGAAATGCAAATCAAAACAACCTTGAGATTCCACCTCACACAAGTCAGAATGGCTAAGATCAAAAGCCCAGGTGACAGCAGATGCTGGTGAGGATGTGGATGTGGTAGGATTGCAAGCTGGTACAACCACTCTGGAAATCAGTCTGGCAGTTCCTCAGAAAATTGGACATATTTCTACTGAAAGATCCAGCAATACCTGTCCTGGGCATATACCCTGAAGATGCTCCAACTTGTAATAAGGACACATGCTCCACTATGTTCATAGCAGCCTTATTTATAATAGCAAGAAGCTAGAAAGAACCCAGATGTCCCTCAACAAAGGAATGGATACAGAAAATGTGGTATATTTACACAATGGAATACTACTCAGCTATTAAAAACAATGAATTTATGAAATTCTTAGACAAATGGATGGATATGGAGGATATCATCCTAAGTGAGGTAACCCAATCACAAAAGAACACACATGATATGCACTCTCTGATAAGTGGATATTAGCCCAGAAGCTCAGAATACCCAAGATACAATTTACAAAACACATGAAACTCAAGAAAAAGGAAGACCAAAGTGTGGACACTTCAATCCTTCTTAGAAGGGGGAACAAAATACCCATGGAAGAAGTTACAGAGACAAAGTTCAGAGCAGAAACTGAAGGCATGCCCATTCAGAGACTGTCCCACTTGGGGATCCATCCCATATACAACTACCAAGCCCAGACACTATTGCAGATGCCAACAAGAGCTTGCTGACAGGAACCTGATATAGCTGTCTCCTGAGAGGCTCTGCCAGTGCCTGACTAATACAGAAGTGGATACTCACAGTCATCCATTAGACAGAGCACAGGGTCCCCAATGAAGGAGATAGAGAAAGTAACCAAGGAGCTGAAGGGGTTTGCAGCCCCCTAGGAGGAGGAACAATATGAACTGACCTGTAACCCCAGAGCTCCCTGGGACTAAACCACCAATCAAAGAAAACATATGGTGGGACTCATGACTCTAGCTGCATATGTAGCAGAGGATGGCCTAAGTTGGTCATCAATGGGAGGGGAGGCCCTTGGTCCTGTGAAGGTTCTATGCCCCAGTATAGGGGAATGCCTGGGCCAGGAATGGGAATGGGTAGGTTGGGAAGCAGGGGTAGGGGGGTGAGGGTAGGGGATTTTCAGGGGGGAAACTAGGAAAGGGAATAACATTTGAAATGTAAATAAAGAAAATATCTAGTAAAAAAAGAACATGTGTCAGCTTAAGTTTTAAACTGTTTTTCATGAATGAGATATCTGACTTATTAAAGATGAAAACACACAAGGGTTTATTTTTTGAGCACATTATGAACAAGGGGTAAAAATTGATGTTTTTGAAATGGCTTAGTGACTTCATGGGCATAATTAACATATGCCATGGCAAAGGCACCTGCTTCCAGGACTGATGGCCATGAGTTCAAGCCCCAGCACCCGCATGGTGGAGAGTGAGAAGCAACTCCTGCAGGCTGTCCTCAGATCATTTCATCCACACTGTGTAAGATGCATCTGCACATAGTCACATACACACATAAATGAAACAAAATGAGAAGGACAGAGTAGGTGTTTTGCATTACTATTCGGTCACTGTTCCTGGTTTGCTTTTATGGGCTCAGCAGAGATTATAGCACTACAGATTATGATGAATACAATGAAGTAAATTGTGAAAATTACTTAGTATTTATTTTTTATATGATCAAGTATTGATATTTATAACTTTCAGTTCATTTGATTTGCTATACTTCATTCCACTGAGTATAACTTATTTCACTCATCTCTCTCCTAAAGTGTCTTAGGGTTTCATCGCTCTAAAGAGACACCATGACCAAGGCAACTCTTAAAAGGCAAACATTCAGTTGGAGCAGGCTTACATTTTCAGAAGTTTAGTCCATTATCATCATGGTTTGAAAAGCATAGCACGATGCAGGCAGACATGGTACTGGAGGAGCTGAGAGATCTACATCTTGATCTGAATGCAGCCAGGAGAAGACCCACTGTTCTGCAATGAGTGGAGATTGAGCACTAGGAGCCCTCAAAGCCTACCTACACAGTGACGCACTTCCAACAAGGCCACACCTCCTAATAGTAGCACTCCCATAAGCCAAGCATCTTCAAACCACCACATACAGAATAGTCATTGTGTGAACACACCAGCTTGCTCACCCCTTCTCTTTCCAGAACATTCATTTTCAGCATTTTTCTATGGGCATGTGGGCTGGTAAGACCCTTCTCGTGCACAGTCTTCCATACAGTGCTTTCTCTTATCTATGAGTAGGATTCTTCTATGCCAGAATATCAGCACACACAGTGTCTAAAGAAGGAATGACAACCTGTCTTCCAGAACATTCTCACAATGGTTATAGCAACTATCTTTGAAGCAAAATGAAGTCTCATTACACCTCAGTGCTGAGTTTTTCTGATGACTAAAACTGTTAAACAGTTTTCATGCATTTATTGGCTGTTTGAATATCTACTTTTGAGAAATACATACTCCGCATACTTGTTCATGCTTTAGTGTTTATCCTTTGGGTTATCATATTCTGGACATTAATTTCCCATCGATGGATAGCTGAAAAGGATTCCCTTTCATGCTGTGGGCTGCCTCTTCACACTTAGGATGGCCTCTTTGCTGTGCAACAGAAGTTTTTAATGTATTCCATCTCCTTTGTCCATTGTTGCTATTACTTACTGAGCTGCTGGAATCCTTTTTAGGAAGTCCTTGCCTGTGTTCATCTTGAAGCGCGACTTCTGTGTTGTCCTCTGGCAGTTTCAAAGTTTCCATGTTTCAATAAAAACATGGAAGTGTTTTATTCCTTTTGAATTTACTTTATGAACATCGGTGACACTGTCTGGTTTCATTCTTCTACAGAGGGGAATTCAGTTTTGCCACAGCATTAGTTAGAGAGGTTGTTTTTAAATCTTTTTAATTATTTTATGTCTAGTCACATTTTGCCTGCATGTAGGTCTGTGTACCATGATTGTGCTCAGTGCCTTCAGAGGCCAGTAGATGGCATCAGGTCCCCAGGAACTTGGGTTACACGCTGAGAATTGAACTCCAGTCTTCTGCAAGATCGATAAGTGCTCTTAACTACTGAGCTGTCTCTTCAGACCAAGGCTATTTTCCTTCTTGTCCTTAAATGTTTTGGGCATCTTTGAAATCAATGGCATGTGAATTTATTTCTGAGTCTTCCACTCTCTTCCTTTGGTCCACATGGCTGATACAGTGCAGTGTGCTATTTTACAATAGCTCTGTAGTTAAATGGTATTATAATGACAAGAGCATTGCTTTTCTCACTCAAAACATCTTCAGCCATTCAGTCTTTTGTTCTTTATGTGCATTTAGATATTTTTTTCTAGTTCCAGAAGAAAGTCATTGGAATTTGATGGAGCTGTACTGAATCCACACAATGCTTTGGTGATAGCTGTTTTAACAATATTCCTTCAGTTTGTGAACATCAACTTTTTGCATTCTAGTGTTTTCAATTTCTCTTTGGTGTTTTTTTTGGGGGGGGTATGTTTCTAATGGTCCCTCTGCTTCTTGGTCAGGTTTATTTCTGGATGTTTACTGAGATTCTGTGAATAGGCTTGCTTCTCCATGGCTCTTTCTTGTATTGTCAATTATTGAGAGATGGAAGAGCTGCTGAGTTTTCTGAGTTACAATGTTCTAGACAGTCAGGGCTAGTGGTTGAGGTCCATCCCCAGGTCAGCAACAGAGGCACCAAGAGTCAGCAATCAGAAGGATCTGTGAGGCTTCACCAAGTAGAAATAATTCCTCTTGAACTCTATGTGGGGGTGAGTGTGTGAGACACATTTGTCATGTGTGATGAGCTAGTATGTTGTGTGATCTAGTAGGTTGAGGAGATGAATGGAAACTAACTTAAATGTTCTCTATCATTTTTGACCATTTAATAGAAACAGTTGATAAAGCAAATGACAGTATAATGCCTCTAAAAGTAATTGTGTCACAGACCAGTTATTGTGTGTGCCAGACTATAATAAAATCTTCCCATAAATTTCTGCATGCTGAAATTTAGAAGACAGATTGTTTTAATAAGTACAAGAAGTGATATCTTATGTTAGTGAAAGTAATAACATCTGAAATATTGTCACCACTATTCATAAAGCATCTTTCAAAAATGAAACACTATTAGATTGATGAAACACAAACATCACCATAGAAACACAGCCATGTCTGTCCTGAGGAATTTGCTTAAGAGAATTGGCTCACTCCGTTATGGACATTTACCCCCATCCTGGAGACCCCAGGAATGGCCCTCACAGACTTAGGTCAGGTTCAGAACTAGAAAAACTGGTGTCATGGTTCTAAATCCAAAGCCAGAAGTCTGAGAACCTAGTGTGTGGATGAGGGAGACCTGATGTATGTTCTTGTGTCCAAAAGACAGAGAACCTGTGGTTCTGCTGTGGGAAGACAGGGAAAGGATGTCCAAGTGAAAAAGTTTGGCAGAAGCTCCATCTTATTATAAGACATCCCCTTTCAGGACACAGAATTGAAGGAGCCTTTACCATCTGAAGTCATACACACTGGCACAACATAACAGAGGATGACGTGAGATCCCTTCACCTTGACCTGTGAAAACTTCCACTCAGAACTAGCACATACCAAATTCTGCCCATATGGCATTGGATAAAGCATATCCTAGCTGTGCACTCATTCTAGAGGAGAGAGAATAAGACTGGGCCAACAATACTATAGCATATCACTATGGACCATTGGGATCATGCTTAAGTCAGAGTCCAGCAAAGAGGAACAGGCTGCTGTTAGCACGCATAATTACCCCAAACTGACCCTCACTCATTGCCTGGAGTTTGGCCACATGTCTAGGTCTCATAAAATCAAGGTTCTTTGGCAGGAAAAAGCAGGCATCAGTTGTAGTTTGAGTGCAAAGTAGCCCCACAGTATTGTGTGCTTGAACATTTGATCCACATCTGCTGGCACTGTTTGAGAGGTTGTGAAATCTGAAACATCATGACTGGCAGAGGTAGGACACTGGAGGCAGACATGGAGGGCTATCCCCTGGCCCAGTGTCCACCCTCAGCTCTCTGCTTCCTGTCTGCCATCATCATGTGGCCAATCACTAATCAGCTCACATAGCCAGAGACAGAGCAAAGCACACCAGTTGTTTAGCATTCCCTGCCCATGATGGATGGATGGATATTTCTGTGAATGTGAGCCACAGTAAGCAGCTCCCACCTCAGCCTGCTACTGAGCCATATTGTAACAGGAGAAAAACAGCTAACACGAATGTCCCCCAGAGCACAATGAAAGTAACAGAGGGTCATGCCCCCATCTTATTGAAACACTAACTTATCACAAATTTCACAAACACGAGCTTCTTACTACAAATGCCCTAGGTGGTTTTTAAATTGCCCTCTAGTTGTTTCCATCATTCTGTGTCTCCCCCGAGTTGCTCTTCTACAAGACTTTAACTTGGCAAGTAATGGCAGTGATGGATATTCCTTGGGAAATAACTCTACTTGTTTCAATTTGTGCTTAAAAATGCATTGTGTGACTATTCCACAAAATAGAAGTAGAAGGTACTCTACCCAACTCATTCTATGAAGCCACAATTACTCTGATACCTAAACCACAGAAAGATCCAACAAAGATAGAGAACTTCAGACCAATTTCCCTTATGAATATCAATGCAAAAATACTCAATAAAATTCTCGCCAAACGAATACAAGAACACATCAAAACAATCATCCATCCTGACCAAGTAGGTTTTATTCCAGGGATGCAGGGGATGGTTTAATATATGAAAATCCATCAACGTAATCCAGTATATAAACAAACTCAAAGACAAAAACCACATGATCATCTCATTAGATGCTGAGAAAGCATTTGACAAAATCCAACACCCATTCATGATAAAAGTCTTGGAAAGATAAGGAATTCAAGGCCCATACCAAAACATGATAAAAGCAATCTACAGCAAACCAGTAGCCAACATCAAAGTAAATGGTGAGAAGCTGGAAGCAATCCCACTAAAATCAGGGACTAGACAAGGCTGCCCACTTTCTCCCTACCTATTCAACATTGTACTTGAAGTCCTAGCCAGAGCAATTCGACAACAAAAGGAGATCAAGGGGATACAAATTGGAAAAGAAAGAAGTCAAAATATCACTTTCTGCAGATGATGTGATAGTATATTTAAGTGACCCTAAAAATTCCACCAGAGAATTCCTAAACCTGATAAACAGCTTCAGTGAAGTAGCTGGATATAAAATTAACTCAAACAAATCTATGGCCTTTCTCTACACAAAGGATGAACAGGCTGAGAAAGAAATTAGGGAAACAACACCCTTCACAATAGTCACAAATAATATAAAATACCTTGGCGTGACTCTAACTATGGCAGTAAAAGATCTGTATGATAAGAACTTCAAGTCTCTGAAGAAAGAAATTAAAGATCTCAGAAGATGGAAAGATCTCCCATGCTCATGGATTGGCAGGATCAATATAGTAAAAATGGCTATCTTGCCAAAAGCAATCTACAGATTCAATGCAATCCCCATCAAAATTCCAACTCAATTCTTCAACGAATTGGAAAGAGCAATCTGCAAGTTCATCTTGAATAACAAAAAACCTAGGATAGCAAAAACTCTTCTCAAGGATAAAAGAACCTCTGGTGGAATCACCATGCCTGACCTAAAGCTTTACTACAGAGCAACTGTGATAAAACCATGGTACTGGTTTAGTGACAGACAAGTAGACCAATGGAATAGAACTGAAGACCCAGAAATGAACCACACACCTATGGTCACTTGACAAGGGAGCTAAAACCATCCAGTGGAAAAAAGACAGCATGTTCAACAAATGGTGCTGGCACAACTGGTTGTTATCATGTAGAAGAATTCGAATTGATCCATTCCTATCTCCTTGTACTAAGGTCAAATCTAAGTGGATCAAGGAGCTCCACATAAAACCAGATACACTGAAACTTATAGAGGAGAAAGTGGGGAAAACTCTTGAACATATTAGCACAGAGGAAAAAATCCTGAATAGAACAGCAATGGCTTGTGATCGAGAATCAACAAATGGGACCTCATGAAACTGCAAAGCTTCTGTAAGGCAAAAGATACTGTCAATAAGACAAAAAGGCCACCAACAGATTGGGAAAGGATCTTTACCTATCCTAAATCAGATAGAGGACTAATATCCAATATATATATAAAGAACTCAAGAAGGTGGACTCCAGAAAATCAAATAACCCCATTAAAAAATGGAGCTCAGAGCTAAACAAAGATTTCTCACCTGAGGAATACTGAATGGGTGAGAAACACCTGAAAAAAATGTTCAGCATCCTTAATCATCAGGGAAATGCCAATCAAAACAACCCTGAGACTCCATCTCACACCAGTCAGAATGGCTAAGATCAAAAATTCAGGTGACAGCAGATGCTGGTAAGGATGTGGAGAAAGAGGAACACTCCTCCACTCTTGGTGGGATTGCAAGCTTGTACAACCACTCTGGAAATCAGTCTGGCGGTTTCTCAGAAAATTGGACATGGTACTACCAGAGGATCCTGAAATACCTCTCCTGGGCATGTATCCAGAAGATGTTCCAACTAGTAAGAAAGAAACATGCTCCACTATGTTCATAGCAGCCTTATTTATAATAGCCAGAAGCTGGAAAGAACCCAGATGCCCCTCAACAGAGGAATGGATACAAAAAATGTGGTACATTTACACAATGGAGTACTACTCAGCTATTAAAAAGAATGAATTTATGAAATTCCTAGGCAAATGGTTGGACCTGGAAGGCATTATTCTGAGTGAGGTAACCCAATCACAAAAGAACTCAAATGATATGCACTCACTGATTAGTGGATATTAGCCCAGAAACCCAGAATACCCAAGATATAAGTTACAATTTGCAAAACACATGAAACTCAAGAAGAACAAAGACCAAAGTGTGGACACTTTGCCCCTTCTTAGAATTGGGAACAAAACACCCATGGAAGGAGTTACAGAGACAAAGTTTGGAGCTGAGACAAAAGTATGGACCATCTAGTGACTGCCATATCCAGAGATCCATCCCATAATCAGCCTCCAAACGCTGACACCATTGCATACACTAGCAAGATTTTGCTGAAAGGACCCAGATATAGCTGTCTCTTGTGAGACTATGCCGGGGCCTACCAAACACATAAGTGGATGCTCACAGTCAGTTATTGGATGGATCACAGGGCCCCCAGTGGAGGAGCTAGAGAAAATACCCAAGGAGCTAAAGTGAACTGCAACCCTATAGGTGGAACAACATTATGAACTAACCAGTACCCTGGCGCTCTTGACTCTAGCTGCATATGTATCAAAAGATGGCCTAGTCGGCCATCACTGGAAAGAGAGGCCCATTGGACTTGCAAACTTTATATGCCCCATTACAGGGGAATGCCAGGGCCAAAATATGGGAATGGGTAGGTAGGGGAGTAGGGGGGAGGGTATGGGGGACTTTTGGGATAGCACGGGAAATGTAAATGAGGAAAATACCTAATAAAAGAAGAAAAAAGGGAAAAAAATGCATTGTGTGACAAAGGACAGTCTTCCCTGTAGCAGTGCACAGAAACACTCCTTTCTCTGACTGCTCACTGTTTATTCATGGATGGTCCCTGCACTCTCCCACAAGTGCAGCTGAAAGATATCATAAGGTAGTTTTATTTAAGAAAGTAGGTTTGCAAATACACAACTCATATACATTTGCATATCATATATACAATTATATTATAGTATATTAATTATATTAATACAGCCCACAGTGGACTGGGGCCTCCCTCACCCATCACTACTCAAGAAAATGCTCTATAGCCAGATTTTATGGAGGCATTTTCTCAATTGAGGTCCCCCTTTCTGATAACTCTAGCCTGTCTATCCAGGACAGACACTTTCGTAGGTAATGAGTCTCATTGGAACTGCCATGGTACATGCTAGTGACTCATTGATGTATAGATGAAAGCTTTGACTTTGTGTGCCCAGGACAATTTAGGTGACAGATCCAGATTCATATGCTGTAAGAAAGAGACAGGCACTGAAGTCAAGAAAGGCTGAACTAATGTGGAGAGAAGTGTCCTGTGAGAAGGAGTCCTTAGCCACTGGTTTGGGGATCGTGTCAGCCAAGGGACATATGAAAGAAAGGGGATAAAGGAGTGAGAGTAGCAAAATCACAGCCATGATAACAAAGCAAAGGAGGTCTGCGAAGGAAAGACTCCATGGTGAGAGTCATAGAACAAAACACAGAAGGTGGACATGAAAAGGGAGAGATGGATAATCAGAAAATTAGTGTCCGTCAGAAAACGTTCTCAGCCGCACGGTTGTCTTAAACAAACAAACAAACAATCGGAAAGAACATAGAGTTTGGTGCTGGTTTTGTGAGAATGAAGGGGGAGTCAGGAGAGACACATGTGGGAAACTCTTTACAGTTTAGATAGGTCTCTTTATAACTTGATTTATAGCCTGAGCAGCTACTGGGAGGAAGAAGTTGGGCCACAGAGTGCCTGCATCTAAAGGTGATATTAGGAACCCTTCCTGCCTCTGTTTCCAGTCCACTATGAGACAAGCAAGCCTTTTGTGCCATATGCCCCTGCTGTGAGGTACTGTACTAGCACCAGTCCAAGGCACCGGAACCAGGAACCATGGTCTGGATCGTCTCAAATGTGCGTGCGCTAAAGCAACCTTGCTCTCGTACTTGGGTGTATCAGGCATATTGTCATCATCATTATAATAGGCAGTGAGCAGTGTGCCCTTCCAGAAGCTGACTAAAATAAGGAGGAAAGTGCACTGTGAAGAAGTTTATTCGACCTAAGAAGCCCAAATCCAATAGAGAAGGCACAAACGAAGAGGGGAGGGACAGACTGTGTGATATACCCCAAGCAAATATGGGAGAACTGTGTAAGGATTCCTTAAAACAAATACATCTCAAAAGTTTATTCTGAAGTTCTGGGAGTTCTTCGGACAACAATGACTTTTCCTTTTCATTTTCCTTTTTTCTCTTTCACTCAGGAGTATTTCTCAAAGGGGCACAGCGTGTGACCTTTCAATGTGCCGTTTTGTCCTACTTTGCTCTACTTTGCTCTCGTTGCTCTGAGAAACACCACAACCAAAAGCAACTTGGTGAGGAAAGGGTTTATTCAGCTCACACTCTCAGGCCACATTCCATCATGAAGGAAGGTGAGAGCAGGAATGGCAGGCAGGAGCCAGGAGGTGGGCACTGAAGCAAAGGTCATGCGATAATTCTGCTTACTGGTTTATCCACCCAGCTTCCGTTCTGCTGCCTTCCTTCCAGGATCATCTTCTAGGGACTACCCACAGCCGGCTGTGCCCCTCCACATCACTTGTTAATCAAGAACGAGCTACACATAGATGTTCTCATATACCAATCTGATGGAGGCATTTTCTCAATTAAGGTTTCTTCTTCCCAGATATATCTAGGTCTGTGTCAAGTTAACAAAGATAACCAGAACCTGCTTCTGTTTACTATTGGCTAGGAAATGATTTATTGTGTCAACCAGACTTCTGCAAGTGATCCTCTGCCCTCCATATGTGTCCTGTGGCATATCACACACACACATGCACACACACACAAATAAAATGGAACAAAATGACTTATTTTATGTTTAAGAGTAATTATGTATACTTATGAGTACAATGTGGTTTTTAAAATATGTTCAGTCAATTTATCAGTAGCATTTAGATTTATGAGTTTTTCAACAAGTAATATTCTTCATGTAAAATTAGTTTGCAATGATTTCCCTGTTGGTCCCTTTGCCGGCCTGCAGGACTGCGCTCTGTAGAGCTTCATTCACCTACTACTGCTGGCACATTCAGGGTACTTCTCTCCATAAAGTGGTTCTCAGTCTTGAGAATCAAGCCAAGTGTGACCAACTCCAAACAGGAACTCAAAGTGTTTATAAAAGAGCTTTGTGGAAGAGAAGGAGAAAAAGGCTCACAACAGCCCAGGCTGGTATGGCCAGCTATGGCTTTAGTTCCAAGGACAAGTTCCCCATATAAATGATGAGGTGTTTTAGAGCTGTGGTCAATTTATTATATAAACTACAGCTAAGACTGCAAACTACCAAGTGCAACATGTCAGTTCTTAATTGCTTAACATCTAATGCCAAGAAAGTATTCCTCACAGAGTCCTTGAAAAGGGAAGCATGTTACAATGCCAGAAGGACTTTTCTAACTCAGCCAAGTACATATGTGTATGTGTGTGCACTTTAGCTTAGCCAAGGTCATCTAGGCTGCAAACCAAACCTACACCTTTCTTCACATTGCCTTCACAGAGCTATTTAATTTAGCAAGGAATAGCCGAAGAAAAATTATGTCGTGTTTGTGGTTTTTCTTAGCAAACAGTTACTACTAATCCTTCTTTAAATTTAACAGCATTTTCATTTTATATACTTTTGAGTTTAATTTTGAAATATAAGAAACACGTTAAAATTATTTGACATTCCACCATAATGACACTTTGCACATTCTTTTGTAATACTGATAAATAGGAAAAGTACATGTAGAGACATAAAAAAAGAAAGTCTTATGGATATTATTTAATGGGTAAAGATCATGGCATTTTTACATGTACCACTACTATTATTTTGATAGTTATCTATTGATAAATATTTATACAAATCCCAATTCTTACCACTTAACAATTTTATGCACACAAATATGTGTATTCAAATATTTGTCAAGTTTCCTTCACATACCTCTTAAAATCAGGGTGCTCAAAGAGACTGGAAATATTTCAAATAGGATAATAGAATGGTATTTGTGAGCTCATTACTAATAAAACACAATTTCTAAATAATATTCTTGGTTTCAGAGTGGAAACATTTTTTCCACTACCTATTACCTGCAGAACAAATCATAAAGAACAGACTGAACAATTGTGGCACAATTATATGTGGTTTTTTTGTTTGTTGGTTGCTTGGTTGGTTGGTTGGTTGGTGGGTTGGTTGTTTTATTGCCCTGACACATTTGGTCCCTCCCCTTCAAGCTTCCTTCCATGGTATAGAATCTGTCAGGGAGGTTCTTGACTGATGTTTCTGGAGCTGTGGTCTCCTTCCTTAGATTGCTAAGTATTTTGCATAGCTTACTGACAGAACAAGGGACTTAGTAGAGGATGTCCCTGATTCCCAGTGTTGCTTATCCTGGTTTTGTTTGAAAGTATGAGGGCAAGGCATCAAACAGAACCTACTGTCACTGGGTGGAAAGATAAAGAAAAAAATGTCTATTTGTTCCTTTGTTGCAAGGGCAGAGAGCATGGCTAAGGTGTGTTGGTATCCTACAGCCATTCTGCTGCCCAGTACTAATTGAACCTGACTTTAGTGTTTTCATTAGAGTCAAATACAAGAATCCCAGCCCTTTCCCCAAGAATGAAAGACAGGGTAAGAATGCAGTGTGGCTAGTTAACTAAGAAGAACAGGTATTTTTTCCAATTAAAAAGGAACGCTCTCCAGCTGAAGAGAAAACCTACACAGAAAACAACTGCTCACCACCTAAGGGTTCTCTTGGAAATCAGTCAATAAGAAACAACGAAAGGTGCTAAGATGGGAAAGGATGCTTAGGTGTTACCTGGTGCATGTGGAATTGTCAGGGCAGACTGATCAATAAGTATGGATGTCATTGGAGTGGCATGCAAATTTATTTTACTTCTGTCACCTAAAATACTAAAAATAAAAGAGACATTAGACACTGTCTTAGTCAGGGTTTCTATTCCTGCACAAACATCATGACCAAGAAGCACTTGGGGAGAAAAGGGTTTATTCAGCTTACTCTTCCACATTGCTGTTCATCACCAAAGGAAGTCAGGACTGGAACTCAAGCAGGTCAGGAAGCAGGAGCTGATTCAGAGACCATGGAGGGATGTCCTTTACTGGTTTGCTTCCCCTGGCTTGCTCAGCCTGCTCTCTTATAGCACCAAGACTACCAGCCCAGAGATGGCACCCCCCACAAGGGGCCCTCCCCCCTTGATCACTAATTGAGAAAATGCCTTACAGCTGGATCTCATGGAGGCATTCCCCCAACTGAAGCTCCTTTCTTTGTGATAATTTCAGCCTGTGTCAAGTTGACACAGAAAACTAGCCAGTACAGATACCCAACAATCTGACACCCCATCAATGAGGCACATAGACACAGCATATGTGCACACCTCCTCACACTTTCTGAGCACTGGGTAGCACTTTCAGGTATGACCCCTGTACTGGCTAGTTTTGTGTCAACTTGACACAGCTGGAGTTATCACAGAAAAAGGAGCTTCAGTTGAGGAAATGCCTCCATGAGATCCAACTGTGGGGCATTTTCTCAATTAGTGATCAAGGGGGAAAGGCCCCTTGTGAGTAGGACCATCTCTGGGCTGGTTGTCTTGGTTCTATAAGAGAGCAGGCTGAGCAAGCCAGGGGAGGCAAGCCAGTAAAGAACATCCCTCCATGGCCTCTGCATCAGCTCCTGCTTCCTGACCTGCTTGAGTTCCAGTCCTGACTTCCTTGGTGATAAACAGCAGTATGGAATTGTAAGCTGAATAAACCCTTTCCTGCCCAACTTGTTTCTTGGTCATGATGTTTGTGCAGGAATAGAAACCCTGACTAAGACAACCCCCATCATCTACTGTCTGGAGCAAGAACCACAATGAATGAATAGGCTGATGGGCCTAAAATTGCATGGATATGGACTGCTTACAAAGAAGACTAATTCCTATACAAAATTGATTTGTAAAGAGCTGCCTTGGAGCCCAGCAGCACACAAGAAGAATCTCAATTCATGGACTTGTGGGTCAGCTGATAACTCTGAAGTTCTGAGAGTGGGGTTCAGGAGTCACTCATGAGTCAGTGGTGGGTTGATTTAGATGCTAGGTATATGTCTTTGCTGATCTGTTCAGGGATGTACTGCATCTCTTGAGACTCAGTTGAGATGGTTGCTAAAAGCAGAGCTCCAAGAGAGAATAGAAAAGCCACCCTGTATTACTTCTCCACATCCATTGTCTGTACTGGAGATGGGAGGAAACTCACTCTGTCTCTTGATGAGAGGCATTCCATAAGTACATCGCTGGCAATGTGAAAACACAAAGGTGTGCAGAAGCCAAGTTTACAGCTAACCCACCACTCACTCGGCCTCCCTATAGGAGGTAAAGCAGGGGTGCACTATCCTCCTATAACAACTACAAAACATGAAAAACTGAACTTACAAAGGGTGGGAGTTTAGCTAGGCATGCCCTCAAAATCAATAGCTTGTGTTTCATTGACTTGACTCTAGTAGCAGTGGCAGATCATGGGAGGAGCAAATTGGGAGAAAGACCATGATCCCACAAAGCCCCACTTGAGGGGATGTTTCAAAGTATCTAGTGGCCTTCTCCTAGGACTCGGGTTATCCTTGAGGTCCAAGCAGTTAATTTATGAATTGGGAGGTCATCATTCAACATCTAAATTACAGCAAATCACTTCATTACACTGAGGTTATATTTGATAAGCGGACACTCAGCATATGGAAGATTCAGATGCACAAAACTTCCAACCAAGCCTATCCCATATTCAAGAGGAAAATGGAAGTCACTAACATACACAAGTAGATCTGTTCAGCCCAGGGACTTCAGTGCTTTGCTCCTTAGTCAAATGTTTATATCCTCAGCTATGTGTCCACGGTATCATTTGTTTAATGAGTCAAGAATTGAGAGATAATTTGATCAACACAAACAATTTAAGGTCAAATTCTAGAAGAGTGATATGTCATTTCAGTATGTGATGAATTCTGCCAAGATGGAAGCTCCAATATCAGGGGGTAAGGTTATCACTTTCTGGCCTCATCTTCTAGACTTATGATGCTCTAAAAATGTGTTTCTTTATTTATATAAGAGGGAATCAAGTTAAATTTCTCTTTTGTATTGCTCAGAGTAGAGACAAAAGATTGTATATAAAGAATATATTCTAAAACTTTCATGATTCCAAGCTTCCAACCCTATTGCAGTATATGGATTCACCCTGAGTAGGTATACAGAAACCAGAGGACCTAGGTGACCTGCTTATTGACTTATTGCTAAAAAAAAACCACCTAGTTAGGATTTAGCAACAGAGTACCTTGGTAGATAGGAGCCAAGGTATCCCACAACATAGATCACACCATGCTTCAGATATCACTCCAGAGATTTATTAGTGCAGGGCGTGGCAAAAGGCCTTCTTTAAATGGGAACGTATAAGATAGGGAGAGAGACAGGCAGACAGAGAGACTGAAAGACAGAGAGAAAGAACAAGAGAACTACCTGTGAGGTTGAGACCTTTCCAAGGGTTAGTGACTTGTGATGGCATAGCTTAGCTTCTGACTCTAAGTTGCTGAAGGCAGGCTTGGGGAGCCCCTGATTTCTAACATGCCTTTTACTGAGACAAATCCAAATTTAGGAACTCAGCCAAAATATTAATGGTGATTGTGGGGAAATGTAGCTGTTGTTACCTCGACACAGCAGAAGGACCACTTTAGTTTTTTATTTACTAAGAAGTCTCTCTTGTCCATTTATTTAAAACAGGAAAACCACTCTAACAGCATTAAAGTACATTAAGCAGACCCTGGCGACTGAAGGAAAAAAGGGGGGAGGGGGAGGGGGAAGGGGAGGAGGAGCAGAGGGAGGAGGAGCGCCCAGGGATGATGCTTTCTTGGGAGCCCGTCAAGGGATTCTAATGGACTTTGATTTGGACATTTACCACGTATCCTGTTCTGGCTTTCCCTGCCTCCCTGTCTAGGATATGTCAAGTTCTGGCTCCTGCCTTCACTTCTCCCCATATCTCTTTCCTGGCACTAGTCAAGGTCTTACTTTCCTCCCTACACCTGGTGGTTATTCAAACAAATCCCATGATGCACTTTGTGGGGAATGACAAAACAGGGTGTAGAAATTGACAGGTGAGGTGGAAAAGACCCCAAAGAAAAGTAACAAGTCTCTCTCTTGGCTAAAGTTATAAATGTCCTTGGGCCTTTTGGCAGCTTCTTCCTTGCCAGAGGCTGGAGATGTCAGAAGTGTTTGAAGACTCTGATCCCTGGTCTGGTTCCTAAATGATTTTAGAGTTACTTCTTCAGAAGAGGGAATGTTAGGGTAGCAGTGAAGTTCATTAAGGAAAAAATATTCCTTCTGGTTAGGATATAAAATCTCAGAACTTAGTGAGGCCTAATCTTCCAACTGGGCTGGGTCAACGGCCAAGGGAGCAAATCTATAAAGTCAGACTAACCTTAGGTTATGCTTAAAAGATAGCTTGAATAATTAGTCCTTTAATGAGATACTGTACTTCTCTTTCCCCAGCATACCATACACACACACACATACACACACACACACACACACATTGTTTCTTCCCACATTTCTGAGTTGCACAAAAAAAAAAAAAAAAGTGTAACTTTCCCTTAGCTGCTCTAACCATGCTTTCCCAAACCCGTTGGGCTTCCCCAGTACTTTGGCTTTTCTTCCTATTCCTTTCCTCTATGGCCTCCATCCTCACAATGTGTGGTTGCTTGTCCACCGTGTGTCTGACTTTTGTGTTGGCTTAAATGACATGGATTTTTGGGTTGCCCTCCTCCATTCTCTTCTAGGAAGCTGCTGAGGTTTACAGCTTGTCTACCCTGGGTTGATTTTCATTTAAACTCTAATAAAATTGTCCTGGAGCTTTAAAAAATAAGGGAAATCCAGGGAGATGTTTGATATATGTAATGTTTTTATATGCAGTATTTATATATTTATATATTTTAAATATATATAATAATATATAGTATTTAAGAGAGTATAGTTAATAAGTGGTACATACATATGAATATCATCACAAACATGAACATCACATCATTCTTGTCAATGTGCAGACATTAGCCAACTCTTTGCCAGTCTATCCATCTGGTAATGTAGAAAATAAAGGTCTATTTTTAGATGTCAAGGGTTTTACTCACCTCTAACTTCACATACATCAGTAAAAATTGGTTTTGTTCAATCAATGACACATCTATATCATACCTCCAAGGCTCAGGTAGATTTGTCAAAGAGGTAATTACAAGAATGAAAGAGTCATAGAAAAGAAGGGAGTGCTATGGGATGCTTTCTACATGGTCATTGCACTCTGGAACTCTTGACATCTGTGGTTACCTGCACAAGTCTGCATTAGGTTGGCTCATCAACTCTCATAAGCCAAGAGAGGGAGTCAGGATGCCTTGCTCCTCCCTGGGGAGTTATAAGCAGCTAGCGGTTGTGAGGAGGGAGGCTTTTGGGCCCTTCTACTTACTCCCAGAGAATCTACAACAGCTAGTGATCCTAGAAGAGGGAAAGACATTGTCTTGACTAGTGTAGCTACCCATAAATAATCCCTCCCCCATGCTCCTGTTACTAACGCTTATCAAACTCATTGATTCACAAAAAAGACAAAAAAAAAAAAAAGAAAGAAAGAAAAAAATAGCAAGATTAGCTGAAAAGCTGATGGGATCATCGAGAGTAGGAATGGGACAAGAAGCAAAGCTGTTCCCCTTCTATGGACAAGAACAAAGAGAGAGAAAGACAAGGCAAAGGGACTGGGGTCTCACTGTCCCTCAAAGGCACAACCTCAACCCCTTCTACTATGTCCCCTCTTAAAGTCACTGTCACCTCCAAACTATGCCAGAAACCTTTAAAACATGGGCCTTTTGGGAGATATTTAAGACCCAAATGAAAATGACAAGACTGTGGAAGTATAGAAATATAGTTTACTGATTACTAAAGCCTATATCTGAGAACTGACAAAATAGCTCTACTAGAGAAATACAGTTTTTCAACTTCACTATTGTTCTTTTTATGAATGTTTGTCTTCCTTTTTGGTGGCAATGGAAACAGAGTCTTCAAAAGAAATCTACAAAGAAGATCCCAGGCTCAGTGCTTCCTGTGAGCTGGACGCCTGATAGCAGCAAAGGGTAAAATGCAGCCTAATGCCTCCTGTTCCATCTGCTCAGTGGAGTTCACACACACCAGTGGTGAGGGAAGACACAGAGCAATACTTTTGATGGCAATAGGGACACAGTCTTCAAGAGAAATCTGCAAAGAAGAGCCCCAAATAAAATTGAAGAAAATTCAGGTTAACTGATATACACAACTCAACACTGAATATGGAAAATAAGGACATCTGACTGCTCCAAGGGCTCTTCACGCTGCAGTAACCACACCCAAAGATATTGAAACAGGTTAGATGCCAGACAATGAGTTCAAAAGACCAATTTTTAAAATGATCAGTGACTTCAAACCAGTTACATATAAATAGCTGAGTAAACTATAGACGATGATATGACAGAGAGAGAATCCACAAAGAGACTGAGATTCTGAAATGGAGCCAAGCAGAAAGCTTAGCAATGTGAAGCTTGGTTAGACAAGGAACACTCAGGGGAACTCAGCAATAGGATCAAGTGAAATAAAGTATATGAGAACCTGATATCATACTTCTAACATTTACTTAATGGGTGTGCTCCTATGTACAAGTGTGCATGCACATGCTATGTTGTACATCTAGAGGCCAGGGAAAACTTGGACGATTCAGTTCTTTTCTTTTACCATATGTTTTCCAGGGCTACAACTCAGGGCTTCAAGCACCTTCACCTGCTGAGTCATCTCACTGGCCCTACTTCTATTAAAAATGAATCTGTCATCTCTGTATCTATCATCTGTCAGTATACATCTATCTATAATAGATATATAAGTAGATATAAAAATACTCAAGCTTAATAGCAGAGTTATGAAAACACAAAATTAAAATAATAGCTTGACATTGGCTTTGCTATCCCCGACCTCATCCTTTACATGTGAGCACCTTTTAGCACATGTGCATGGTATTTGCATATGAAAACCACAGAGTGGCTATTAAAAGCAATGAAAATACTCCAGATGCTACATAGCCCCATTCACATCCGATCAGCAATAAAATTCTTGGAACTCAACAATTTTGATCTGTCTTATAACAGCTCATTGGAAACCAGGGGGAAAATACAACCATTAAAAGGGATGGAAAGAATTTTCCCCTCAGGAATTTAAAATCTTGACTCAGATTTTGTAGAACGGTTAATTAGAATTAAAATTCACAAGGTCAGAGTGTAAAAATAATAGCTCTCCTCCAAGAACAAGTCACGTGATGTCTTACTCAGTCCTGAATGGCCTAAGACTAGCTGAATTGTTTCAGCTGCCTGAAAACCCAGACCTGCTCTTGGCAAATGTGTTGGCACCCCAAGTCCAAGGACACAGGCCCTATAGGGGTAGTAATATGATTCCCTGGCATGGTGCTTTATCCACATCCACCTAGCCCATCTGCATCTCCATGACAACCAGGGCTGTGAATCCCAGGAAAGAATTTAGGCCTGGGAGTCTTATAAACTGAAAGTTGAAGCCAGCTGCACCAGATTCCTGCTCTCTGATATTTAGCTATTTATTTACATTCTCTCAGTTATGAAGAATAAACTAATCCATAGGAAGCACTGGATCCAGTGAGCTCATGTTAAAGCTCAGGAAACATCATTATTTATTTTTATGTTTTAATTTCTTTGGGAAGCAAAAATGCTTACTGTAGGACATGTGGATTTATCATTCAAGAAAAATATAAGTAAATCTTTATAAAATTTAAAAGGTCATAGTTACAGAAGTTAAAAGGCAGAAATAACCCAAGTATATATTTTCCAATAACAATTACAAAACTATGCAAGATCCTTGCAATGCAGTATAACTCCACCATAAAAGTCAACACTGCTACATGTTAACACATGGATGAGACTCAAAAGTATTATACTAAGTGAAAGGACTTGGACACCAAGAGTAATTATTGAATATCATGGTTATATTAAATATTCAGGAGATGCTAACTTTTGAAAAATATGAAGATGATTAGTCATCATTGGTTTCTAAAGATACACAGAGTAGGTAGCAGGCATTTAATGTAAAAATGGGTTTTCTCTTGCAGGAAAGAAAAGCTAAATGAGTCCGATGGTGATATCATGAATGCAATTAATGCCACAGTAAAAGTACTGAAATAAATAGGACTAGATAATTTCACTTCAGTTTTGTAAGTTTCAAACTCTTCACACCAAAACACCACTCAGAAAATCAAGCATGAAAAAAAATTCTGGAGTAAATCTATATGTATGTAGCATGAGATAGATATGGCTTCTATTTTAAAGTCTTGCTAAAATTTTCATGCAGACAGATCAAATGTAGAACATAAAATGATCAAAAAGTACACCTAAGGATTGGTTAAATAATCATTTTAATCGCCTTGAAATCATAATCAAATAGGGAACAAAATACCCATGGAGGGAGTTACAGAGACAAAGTTTGGAGCTGAGATAGAAGGATGGACCATCCAGAGACTGCCCCACCCGGGGATCCATCCCATAACCGGGCACCAAATGCAGACACTATTGCATATGCCAGCAAGATTTTGCTGACAGGACCCTGATATAGCTGTCTCGTGTGAGGCTATGCCAGTGCCTTACAGAAGTGGATCCTCACAGTCATCTATTGGATGGAACACAGGGCCCCCAATGGAGGAGCTAGAGAAATTATCCAATTAACTGAAGAGGTCTGCAACCCTATAGGAGGAACAACAATATGAACTAACCAGTATCCCTAGAGCTCGTGCCTCTAGCTGCATATGTAGCAGAAGATGGCCTAGTCAGCCATTATTGGGAAGAGAGGCCCCTTGGTCTTGCAAACTTTATATGCCCCAGTACAGGGGAACACCAGGGCCGAGAAGCAGGAGTGGGTGGGTTGGGAAGCAAGGCAGGGAGAGGGTATAGGGTCCTTTCGGGATAGCATTTGAAATGTAAATGAAGAAAATATCTAATTTTTAAAAAATTGTTTAATAAATAAATAAATAATAGAAAAAAATCATAATCAAAGCTCAGTAAGTTAATTTAACCACTAGTCTAAATAGCTAAAATTGACATCAATCTCATGAACTACTGGCCAGTGAGCTGCAGGGATCCACTTGAAAATTGTTTTCTTAAGAGATATAAAAACAAAAACTAATAAGAATGCTCCTAAAAACCTGCTTTAAAATGCTCATTTAATTTTCAAGTGTGTGTGCATGTATGTGCACATGTGTATATGTGTGTGCATGCATGTATGCACACACTCGTTCCAGCACATGTGAGTTCAACTGCTGCAGAGGCCGGAAGAGATTATCATTGTCCTGGGATTTGAGTAAAGGCAGTTGTCAGATGTCTGATTTGGGTGCTAGGGAGCAAATTCATGTCCTCTTCAAAAAAAAAAAAAGTGGTCTTAACTACTGAGCCATCTCTTCAACCCTGATCGATGCTATATTTATAATGTTCTAGATGGATGGAAAGAGTCCTGATAACTTTTAAAAGAAAAGTAATGTAAACATCATTTTTTATTATCATTGTGTAGATAGCTAAGGAGTACCTGGGAGGCTCTGGGTCCAGATTGAGTAGTTTCTCTCTGGTCCAAAGTTCTGATTCACTTTTCTGATGGCTGGCTTTTCATTACACCCCACTTGTAATGATATCCCACAATTACTTACTCCATCTCAGCAATGAAAGACACAATTCACTGAAGTTTGAAAACATCATTACTCTCTCCATGCATGCCTACATTGGATGATCTACGCTCTTTGTTCTCAAAATAGTGTGGCATATCAGGCATTTTAATATTCTAATTGTCATAACACACTCAAATTGTTTACTCAGATCCCAGGAGAACGGCCATCTCTTCTGGATTATTCAGCCCTCTAGCACACTCACATGTATACACACACACACACACATGCACATACACTCACACACACACATGCACACATACACACACATGCAAACAGACTTAGCAAAGATGAAAGAATACTCGTTAGTTGGGCTAATGCAAGCACACTCATTCCTGACATTTCCTCACGTTATATGTCACTGTTCCTGTGAGATTGAGTGGACGTTTATTCCACCCAGACAGAGAGCCAACCACAGACTAAAGATAACAGCAAAGTCCAACCTGGTGTACCAATGAGTTTTATCAGGGTTACTTACAGGATTATGGGCAAGATAACCCTTCACAGGAGCAAAAACTGTCTCAATGACAGCTGTATCACCCAGGCTCACAGCTGAGAGCTCATGAAAGCTGGAATCTTGGAGTCATTGCTGGTGGCTCAGCAGGACAGAGTGTGTCTTCACAGGCAGGTCAGTTGGTCTGAACCACTCTCTGCTAAACAGCTCAGCTGGCCTAAAAGTGTTTCTCAGAAGTCCTTACAGCAGTCCTTACAGAAGTCCTTGGAGATGGAAGGACTTAGTATATCTAGTAAACTCAGGAAGTTCCTGATGCTTTTGAGTTATTTACTTCCTGAGTTGAAGGAACTTCTTCAAAGGCTGAAAGATTTCACCTCCCTTTAGAGCTTCCTTCCAGGATAAAAATTTTATCTCAACAAAAATCACTCCACAAGACATCAGGATCTCTTTTGACATTCTGAGGAAGGTGATCCTTTTTTTATCTGAAGAAAATGTTTTCTGGCACAACACACAAAAGAAGTCACCCTTGCTTTTGAGACCTCTAAAGTCAGCAAATACAATCCCCTTTATCTCTGGCCTCTTAAAGGACAATTCTACCAAGCATAAACGTCTCAATTGTATCTGTCCTGAACATATCCAGACTTCTGTCTGATAATTATTTGCTAAGCAATACAATGATTTCTGCACCATCTGGATTGGATTAGTTTTTAATAAATAATGTAGAAAATGATTTACAGATATGGAAGGATTGCAGAGACTTTGTCATCTTATAGAAGAGACAAGCACCTGTGGGATTTGGTATCCAGAGTTTGATGAAATGATTCTGTCCACATCCAGGAACACCTGCATGCCAGGATCCTACCATCCTGCACTCCAGAAAAGGAAACAAACTCCAAGTCACGAGAGAGGGAAAGAAACGAGGAAGCAAAGAGAACCCCACGTCCACTCCAAGGCAGGCCAGTGTGAAAAACAGCATTCTTGATGCAGACCTGGGGAACCAACGATAGACTTAGCTTCACAGGATTCTCTTGCTGGAGTCCCAGGACACAACTAAGCTCAAGGGCTCCCACTGCCCTGGCAGGCAAGAACCAGCAGGACAAGCGGGTCTTAAGCAGCTCTGTAAAAACATTTAGAGCCACAGATTACTACTGAAACATAAAACAGCTTTCTTCAAATAGCATGGAAATGTAAAACTCAGCTAGATACCCGGGAACGCCAAAGCTGGAGCAGAAGAAAGAAGCAAGCACATTAGCACACAGCTGGGACGGTTTGAGCCAGCATCAACCGCACAAGCTGCGACATAGGCCAGCTTTACAGTCTGTAAACCTGGGAGTCTCTGAAGGGGTAGCTTGAAATCTACATGTACAACTGAAGCTGAACTACATCTGTCAGCATCAGAATATCCAACAAGCAGATTGCTTCATCGTTTGCATTCATAAGCATGTGCCTGTGAAATCTGCCAAAGAATAGAACTGGGAAAAAAGACACCGGTAGATTTGGGCTCATGAACTTCATCCCACAGACTCTCCTAATACTTCTCTGTTTTCACATTTTATCAGCATACATACCCCGACCTCTCTCTCCCTCCTGAGTGCCAGGGCGGGGCCAGACTTAAAATGCTGGAGGCACATAGTGACCACACACCTGTTCTTACCTATTCACCTCAATTTTGATTACTCAATAAATAGGTTCTATTGGACTCCACAACAATAACACAATTACAAGACTGAAGGAAGTCAGGAGAAAAACACATCCAAAGGAACCAGGCACTCAGTCAACTGACTTCAAGTAAGTCATGGGTTGGGCAACTATGAGATAGAGAATTTAAAGTAACTGTAAGTAATGCCATTACTATATTTGTGCACCAAGCAAGCAAGGAGAGCTAAGAGATGGAAAGCCTAAGAGAGAATTAAAAATAAACAATAGAAACTAGAATCAGTCTGCTAATTCTGAATACCTCGGGAGTTCCCCCAGAAGACTGGATGTGACCAAGGAGAGTCAACAATCCTTAACTCAGTGGAAAGTCTCTCATCCAAAATACAGAAGGAAAAAACTGAATGAAAAAATTGGAACATTCTAGAACTATGGAACAACTTCAAAATTAGTAACACATGCATAATTGTCATGCCAGGAGAGAAAAGAAAAAGAAATAGATCTGAAGAAAATTTAAAGTGATAATGGCTAAGGATTTTCTAAAATTAATGACAGAAGTCAAATTGTAGATCTAAGAAATTCAGCAACAAAGAGCAGAATAATTACCAAAAAATTTATGTATTCAGACTGCAGATGATTGAGTAAAGGAAAAAACTGGAAATCAACCAAGAGGGAGGAAGAAACCTCTTACCTATAAAAAAATAAATAAATAAAAGTATTTCTTTTTAGTGATGATAGAAACAAACAAGTGAAATTTATTTAAAATACAGAAAGGGGAAGAGAAACATCAACCTACAGCATGTTGGGTAGATGTTCTTAAAAATGGAAAGAGAAATGTGAGCTTCCTTAGACTGTGTGTGGTGGCACAGGCCTGTAATCCCAGAATTGGGGAGATGGAAACAGGACTGTGGTGAGTTCACAGCCAAGTTGGACTACATAGCAAGACCCTGTCTCAAAAACAAGTAATATGCAAAAAAAGTAAAGGGCTTTCTCAGAATATAAGTTCAGGGAGCCCTTGGGCAGCAGACTCCTGAAAGAAATGTTTAAGATGTTGGTAAGACAACAGATACTTGCTTTGATTAGAGTGTGACTACACCCTGCATCTTCCATGTGGGTAACTTATTTTAAAAAAAAAAACAAACAAACTATAGCTGAGATACTGAAATCTTTTAAAGACTTTGGAATTTTAGAGAGACTTCAGATATTTTAGAGATGCTTTGAATATTTTAGAGAGGCTATGAATGTTAAAAGACACTTTGGATGTTTTAAAGAGACTACATTTTAGAGGCTGGAACTTTGAAAGTTATTTATGCATTTATTTTGTTATATTATTATTAATATAAGATCTTTGAGATGAATAAGAAAGGAAAGGTTATAGTCGAATAGTGGGGTGTGCGTTACACTGATAAGAGTCAAATGTGCTGGCTAGTTTTTAAGGTAATTTGACATGGGCTAGAGTTATCTGAGAAGAGGGAATCACAATTTAAAATACCTTTATCAGATTGGCCTATGGGTAAGCCAATTTTCATTACTGATAATTGGATGTTGGAGATGCTCCTCCTGGGCAGGTGGTCCCAGGGTGGAAAAGAAAACCAACGCCTTTAATCCCAGCAATTGGGAGGCAGAGGCAGGCGGATTTCTGAGTTCAAGGCCAGCCTGGTCTACAGAGTGAGTTCTAGGACAGCCAGGGCTACACAAAAAAACACTGTCTCAAAAAGAGAGAGAGAGAGAGAGAAAGGGAGAGAGAAAGGGAGAAAGGGAGAGAGAGAGAGAGAGAGAAAGGGAGAGAGAGAGAGAAAGAAAGAAAGAAAGAAAGAAAGAAAGAAAGAAAGAAAGAAAGAAAGAAAGAAAGAAAGAAAGAAAGAGGAAGAAAGAAAGGAAGGAAGAAAGGGAGAAAAGGAAAAAAGAAAACCAACTGAGCAAGCCAGTAAGCAGCACGCCTCCATGGTCTCTATGTTAGTTCCTGTCTCTAGACTCCTACATTGAGTTCCTGCCCTAACTTCTGTGGATGATGGGCTACAAATTACAAATTGAAATAAATCATTTTCCCCCAAGTTGATTTTAACAGTGTTTCATCATAGCAACAGAAAACCTAAGAGAGAAGTGCATTTAGAAAAAAAAGACATGAAGTAAGAAAGAAGGAAAGAAAGAAAGAAAGAAAGAGAGAGAGAGAGAGGGTGTGCTCTACAAATCAGAGTAATTTGACTCATTCTTTGCCCATTAGAGGATTTTTATGTCTTTCTCTTGTCCACTGGCTTGGACACCCAATGCTAGGTTGAAGGGCTTGGTGACAGGCTGCACAGCACTAACAAGGGAATATTCAACACCTTGTTTTCTGCAGTAGACAGATCCAGACAGAAAACTGACAAAGGAACATTGGCTATTGGTCACACACCAGACCAAATGAACCTAGCAGACAGGCACTGCCATTTTCCTCAACTATATATGGATGTTTCCCAAGTACAAATATTAGGCCACAACATAATCCTGAGACTATTAAAGGTTGGGCTCATATAAAGTATCTTTTGCAAATTCGTGAACAATGAACACACAGTGGATCCATGAGAAAGTCGAGTGTTGTTTTGCCAGGCCTGATGGAATGTGTCTGTGACCTCAGCTTCTTAGGGAGCTGGTGGGAGATGGTACAACTGATGAGAAAAGTTGCAGGAGACAGAATCAGTATTACAAGTCAGCAACATTTCTGCATACAGATAGACATCTCTGGTTCATTTTACTGGAGGAAACAGTTTTCCCATAGATGTACCTTGCATGGCCAGCATCACTCCTTTGGACCATTGTGCAAATATCCAGGTCCTGGAAGGAAGAACTGTGAACAAGCAGCTATGGTAGGCCAGGACCTTGTCAGGACACAACTTATTTTATTGTATAAATTTGTTCTTCAGAAAAGACAAATCAATAGACTAGATTGGTAAATACACACATTTACAGGTATACATACCCATTCTAGTGTATTTACATATGTGTAGCCATCCTTCAGTAACTGTAGAAGATTCTTTATGGGAACCAGCTCTCTCACCCCTGTGCACCAATATCCAATGATTGAAATGACCTCTGTGAGAACTAGGGTAGTGTTTAGAACCCATACACATTCCCCATGCATGGTAACTCAAACAGTTGACAGAATCTTCATGCATGTATAAAATGTAAAGAATTGGCTCCCACCTTTATAAAGTCTGAGAAATCCAGCTATCTGCAGCCTGCAAATGGGATACATAGAAGCATATGCTGTTTTCCAGTCCACATGCAAAAGTGTGCTGGCCAGAGGGATGAACACGTAGCTCTGAGGCTGAGGGCAAGAGATGAGACCTCCTCTAGGAGACAGGAAACCAGGTTTTCCACTCAGGTCCTTGGGAGGCTGGGTGAGACCTGATTAGGGAAACTGCTCTAATGACACCATCACTTCAAATGATAGTTTCATTTGGACACCTCCTCATATGCACATCTAAGTATCTAAGGCCCATCCAACAGATACATAAGATTCACTGTGTAGACTCACCAAGCAACGAGCAACAGAGACCATGAGAACAAGAACTATCTGGTCATTGAGACCCCTCCCACTGAAGGATTGCATGTGACAAAACCAAGTTAAAAAAATAGCAGGATCCCCTACCCCTGCCACTTACAGCCTGTGCCCCTACACTGTGGCAGCTCAGAGCCTTGGGATGAAGATAAAAATTGCCCCTGGTATAAGAGTTTAATGTAGGTAGGGAGGCATTCCTAAAGTACATAAGTGGATTCCAACGATATGAAAGACATAGAGGCCATCATGAGGATGGGTATCACTGGATTGGATAGAAAAGAGCAAAAGCTAGGGTGACGGAGACAATGGGCAGAGGCTCCATGCAAGGACCGGAGTGAACACCTACCAAGACAGAGAAGGAAACAGCTCGCGGAACTTCATACACAGATTCTCTGAAAATGGAGAGAGATTTCTGGGTCCTTGACTTTTGAGTTTCCTGTCTGAGAGAACCGCGAGCAGAGCATGGACCAGCGTCCCACTCTGAGTGCAGGATCACCGCACTGTTTGGCTTTAGACTGTTTCTGTTAAGCCAGCTGGACCAGCATGGACACCTAGGAGCCACTGTGCTTGCAGCATGCATGCTGAGAGTGAGTTGGGGTGAAGGCTGAACTTTGAGGTACCCAGTGCATGCACTGAAGGGAGGCAACGTGTGTTTTCTTACAAGATGCAGGCTAGGTCGGCCCCTGCAGCTACAGTGACAGGAGGTGGCCTACTTTTCAGGGCAGGAAGTAGGGGGCCTCTCTGCCTGAAACGCAGAATGCACAATCCCTACCTTGAAAGATGCAATGTGATCCTGCTCCCAAGAAACCCTCCTGCACCTGGGTATCCTCGCCATAAGCACAGCATCTGGAAAGGGAGAGTGAAAGGTGAAATGAAGTGTGTAGAGAGAGACAAGAAAAGAAGCGGACAGGCAGGGGCAGGGGCTCTGAGATCAGCATCCGTCCACCTGAGCAGGACTCCATTCTCCAGGGTTACATGAGCCGGAAGAATGGCCTTGGAGCCCCCTCCACCTCTGACCTTCCATTGCAGCTGGGTAGAAGCACAGCCACACCAGATGTTTTCCGTTCTTTCTCAAGAAAGTAACCCAACCCCTCTCCCACCTGACAAGCCTAATCCCAGCTGTCACCACAGCCAGAGACACCATGCCTCTTTGTTCGTTCTTCCAGGAAAATGATGGGATACACTAGGAAAAGATGTCTATTATTAAACCTCAGAGACCATCAGCCTCGAGGCCTCAGGTGACTGGAGACTAGAGGACTTTGACCTGGATGGAGTTGGGGAGGGGATGTGCTACATCTTGCCAGCATTTTCCAGAAACCTAGGAGAAATCCACATCCAATGGCTTGGGGGAAAGCATTTCTTCTTCATCATGCACATAAGTCCTCCCCAGCAAGGAACAGACAACATTCATTTTATTTGGGGTTTCTTGGATAAATCCTCTCTCTAGAGATGGTTACCTCTGGGACATTGCCGTTTCAACACTGCCATCTGCTGGACCTGTAGGAAAATCTCTTCTCACTAGGCTAGGTGGCTTCATATCACTGCAGAAGGATGATTGACGGGGAAATTGGAGGGGCTATCATTCCTATCTCCGACTGTGAATCAGCAGGGAGGGGGTATGTATTTCCCTGTGTTGTCCCTCCATAGGGTAATGTCCTTAGTTCACAAATTAGTAAAGTAAAGCACAGAGAGGTTAAACTACAAATTCAAAGTTGTCCAGCTAGAAAGCTTCAGAAGGATATACCTCAAGGTAGTTAGACTCCAAATTCAAGGCTCTGATTGCCTCCGATCAAGTAGAGACAGTTAGCAGATGGGAAATAAGCTGGGTGTAGGATGGTGAGGAAGATAAAGAGAAGTGTAGGAAAAGGAAAAGGGATGATGGAGGCCCCAGGGGTCCTTCCCCTCCTCAATAGAATGAAGAATCAGGGTGAGTTCAGAATCTGTGTGAAGACACACAGTGGCAACACAGGCTGAGAGAAAGACCAGTGAGTATTACTGGCAGAGTTAGACCCTCCTCTCACAGAGGACAGGCTCTTTGGAGGTTGGAATGGAAGCATCATGGAGGGTCTTGTGAGCCAGTGGAACATCTTGATTGTGTGACAAAAAGAAGGCTGTCAACTGCTTCCTTGCACTGGGCCCTGCTACCTGCCTAGCTTGACTCTACTTGTGACATTAGTCACTATCAGAAGCAATGCAGTTGATTCTGGATTGAATGAGTGGCAGTCAGGTTCCCGCAGGAGAGTGTAAACTACTGGACACAAGAGACACTTCTACCACTGTGCCTCCAGCACTTAGAGCATATCCGTCTTAAATACTGAGCCAATCAAACAGAGATGAGCTTTACACTGACTGCCCTTGCCCCTCTGTATCAAGAACTCTATATCCTTGGATTAAATCAGCTACAATCAAAAGTATTCATAATGAAATACTCTGTCTCTGAGTTGATGCACTACTAAGTCGTGTTATAAAACACTTGGAGAAATAATCAAAAGAAGAGAGGATTTCTTTTGGCTTGCAGCTTTAAAGATACTTGTCCATCGTGGTGGGAGGGCCTTAGCAGGCAATGCTTGCAGGACAGTGGCCAAGGAGCAAAGAACTGGATGGCTAGGTAGCAAGCTTCCTCTTCTTTTCTTTTTTGTTCCATGTGATCCCTGATTTTGTAATGGTGCCTCCCACATTAGGAATGCTTTCCCCACAGCCCTCCCTTATTCATATTTGGGCTATTCACTCAGATGTGGGAACCCCCATACAGACATACTTGGAGCGGACCTTTCCTACTTTTCTAAATGCTTCCCAGTCCAGTCAGGTCAACAATGTAGACCTTCACATAACATAACACTGAGTTCACTAGACTCCATGATGGAAGTCACGTGGAACTTACGTAAAGTTTAGAGGAAGGAGTGGACATGGAGCAAGAAGGATGGGGATGGCTGATCAGTGATGAGTACCTAGTTACTAGATACTAGATAGAAGGAAGTTCTGGGATGCTGGTGCACAACAGAGTCACTAGAGATGGGGAATGGAGTACTTCACGTCTCAAGGAGCCAGAAGAAATGACTGTGCCATAGAGAAAAGTTAAGTGTTTAAGAACATCACTATATTTAACCTGATTACAGTGTGTATGCATATAATAAAACATAATACCCTGCTAATTTATACAATTTGTTCTCATTTCAATGTATCAGTTAAAATAATAATGGCTGCAGATGGTTCTGTGGATAGAACACTTGATGTGCAAGCATGAAGACCTGAGTTCAAATCTCCAGAACTAATGGAAAAAGCCAGACAGTAGCGCACACATCTTTAATCCCAGTGCTTCTACAAGAGATGGAGACAGAGACAATAGAAACTCAGGAAACTCATGTGCCAGAGAGCCTTTTGTACCCAAAAAGTACAACAAAAAGAGCCTGTCTCAAATACTGTGGATGGTGAGAATCAATCCCTGAGGATTTCCTTCCACCTTACAATTACACACACACATAAACACATACATACACACACATATGCACACACATATACACATAAATACACACATACCTACACATACATACACATACAAATACACCTAAACACATGCACATACACACACAAAAACACACATATACACATGCATACAAATATATACACACACAAATACACACAAACAAAATTACACTCACATATAACATACACACAATATATACACACATACACACAAATACACACACACATACACACATATATACACACATACACACAAAACACACACATTTATTCACATACAACACACATACACACACACACACACACACACATGAGAGTTAGATAGAAAACTTAGAATAACCAACCATTGAGCTTGAGGCAGGGGTAGGAGGAGGATGGCAAAAATGTTTGGAGGACGCCATGGGAGCACCCCAAGCACTGTGCTACAGGGACCATGACAGTTCATCAGTAGAATTCCTGGGAGCACTTGAAGACATTTCAAGTTTCATTTGTCAGCCACCAACTTCAGATCACAACAGTTGTCAGGATCCTTCATGTCAGAGCATGTTTGACATCAGTATGACAGATCCTAAATAGATCTGTAGATTAGTTATTCTCTTGTGTAAGGAAACCAAGAATGAACACTGGGGCAGAGATGGAGGCTCCTCACACATACAGTTCCATATTCCCAATCTCAAACTGTCATGTGGATGTGACACTTGTTCTAAGTCCCAGACCCTTATACCCCATCTCTGTTGGTAGCCATGGTTGTGATATCTTGCATTGTTAGCACTCAGAGGGTTCTGACCTGAAACCTGAAGAAACAATTTGAGGTTACTGCAGAGGTCTGGGATAGGTTGGGGGCCCAGAGTAAACCCTTCCCAAGCCTCTAACGCCTTATTCACACTGGGGTGATCTAGACCTGTGCAGACCATGGAAGTCCTCAGCACTCCCTCGACCCCCACCTTGTCTTTCCCTCTCTGCTTCCTCCCGTCTTGCATTTCACAGAGGTACTTCCCCAGTAACCCTTGTGCAGAGGGACGCTGAGCCTGCATCTGTTTCCATGATCACCCCACCTGCAACGCCATCCTTCAACTCTACCTGACCTTGGACCTATCAAATGTCACCTCAAAATAGGATCTCATAGATTTCTTACCCCTGAGGTATAAATTGCTGACATGTGTATATTATATCCTTGACAGATTTTTAAATGCAGGAAACAGCCTCAAGCCAAAGGAATACACTTAATCCCCATGTAATAGCACCTGTGCATTTCTCACACCATCCCCAGGAGCCCCTTTGACCTTCCTCCAGCTCCAGTGATCCACTATCTGCAAATTACCTGGAAAATGTCTCCACTCTCAGCCACGCATGATCTATCTTCTCTTTCCTAGCTTTCCCATCCAGCAAACCTCACGGTCATCTGGAAAAAAAATCACTGACAAACCATTCTAAGCATGGGTTCGATAAATCTGTATGATATAATCCACCTCTAAGCTTGGACTGCCTCTATCCTGCTTTGCCATTATTGGCCAGCTTCATCTCTGCTTGCTCAATTTGATCAATCCGGGGCCTTTCTCTGAGGAAGGACCCTAAATTCAATTTATCCTTTCATACACAGTACCTGAACCCAGAATGTGCTCAGGAGGGTTCATGGAAGGGCAGTGGGAACAAAAAACAAACAAGCCACAGCAATGCTCTCAGCAACCCCCACACCAGATGCACAATAGCTGGTCTTCCTTCTCACTGTACACACCCTGGGCTTTAGAAAGCCAAGCAGACAATCAAGTGATGGTCAAAGAACCCTTGCACAATCTGTCTTCTGCCTTCCTGTTCTCACTGTTTGACTGTGTGTGAGTTTCCCTCTCTCTGCTTCAGCTTTGAATTTTTTATCAGATAATGTACCAAGCCACATCCCAGGACACCTTCCCATAGCAATCCATACCCTGAGACTGCCGCCAAGATGTTGGCAGGTATTTCTGTCCAGGTGAATGCTTTTACCTCTTGAGAAAATACCTGTCATTTATTTGCTTTTCAGCTGATGCCAGGAAAGAAAGTCATCATAAAAATGCTTTTAAGGGAACTGGCAGAAGATGCAAGAAAACTCAACCAGAACATCTGTGAATGCATCACAGCGTCTATGCATTCCGACTCCCGGGTCAGCCCTCTCCATGGCAAGAAGAGTGGCCTTAGATCACTAAGACAGGGAGCTAGTGCATCAGAACCCCGTGGTCATGTAAGAACATGAAGTAAGAACATGGAGAAGGAGAAGGAGAGAAAGATTGTGGAATTGGCCAGACCAAGGGATCATAGGAAGAAATGAAAATCTCTGTGAACTCATCTTTTTGCTCCATTGGGTCTCACATCTTCAACACAACTGGACATGTGAGTAAGGACCATAACTGAGCACAGAAGACAAGCCATTCATCTCTCCACTGCTCCTTCCAGCAGACACTGTCCTGTCTACCTCTTTCTGTCCTGTGGACCCATCACTATGAATCCCACCTTTGCCCAGCATTTCAACTAGAATGGTTGACAAACTCAGGGGACACTTGCCTGGCCTTCCTATTACTACAGTCTATTTCTTCTAGGGTAGATGTGAAGCCCCTGTTGCTCCTCAGTGGCATATGTCCTAAATTTCAGATGTTTATGTCAAAATTATAGCTTCAATTGTACATCTTGCACTCAAAAAAGGCACAAGGATATCATCCACACCACGTGCTCTCCCCTCCCCATTCAGCATGCAACTCTGTTATGGCTATCTAGGAGGAGAAAGTCAGGACTGCTAAAATGATCTCGGTGCCTAAGTCATTGTCAGTCCAACACCACAGATGTTGGATTCAAAGAACAGCTTTCGTAGCTATCTTGTCAAAATATGTCTTAGAATCTGCTGCATTACATGTTATCATTATCCTCATCCTCCCTATATCAAGAAGAGTTCAATTAAATTATGGCCTCTTTGCACAGAATTGCTTAGCCAGCTTCTAGATGATTCTGTTCCTGGTAATTTCATGTTCCCTTGGTTTCCCATGCTGTTGTTTGGTGTTTCTTACAGAAGTCCTTCAAGCCAGGCTGGTGAGTCACTCACTGGCTTTAACACAGACCCCAATCACTTCCACAGACTCCCCCCTCATTATTCAGTTTGACTTTTCCTCCAGTGTGGAAACCTAGCAGCTGTTGCATGGGTTCTGGCCCAGAGAAGTACTCAGCCCAGGTGGATACATCTGCTTCTAGCCGGCATAATAATTAGAAATGTAGCATTACAGTATCTATAAAAGCCAGGGACAGACAGGATTAGCTGTACCCTAACAGGTGTGAGCTACAGCCCCAGTACAGCAAAATGTCTGCTCCCCTCAAAACAAGGAGAAAAATGAAAACATCTAGAGTCTCTCGAATAGGCAGGACCAGCAAGTCTACATTCTGTGAGCTCTGCCTATTAGACCCCAGGGACAACTACAGGACTTCTCTCTACCTCCAGGCAGGATCTTTTATGTTCCCCCTTTTCTTGCATTCTCTTCTTCATCATGGACACCAAAATACAAACTCTACTGCACCACCCCCCTTGCCACCATGATGAACACCTCTGGAACATCTGCCAAAATAAATCTTCCCTTCTTTAATTAATTTCCATCCATAGCAGTGACAACAAAGTAACTAATGTAGTAGTTTCTTGTAACATTTCCCCCTTTTTCTGTCTTCTGAAAGTAAGTGTACAGAGTTGGCACAATTTATTTGCCAACTATATGGGAGAACTTACTAGGAATCCCATCTGTTATGGCTAGTTTGATTTGTCAACTTGACACAATCTAAAATCAGCTAGGAAGAGAGTCTCAATGGGAATTGTCTACATTCTCATGTTGGTCTATGAACATGCCTGTGAGAGATTATCTTAATTACCTTAATTGAGATAGGAGTATCTTCCCACTGTGGGAGGCACCACTCCCTTGGAAGGGAATCCTGGATAGAATAAGAGGAGAGGAAGCAAGTTGAACATAGTGTCTTAGTCAGGGTTTCTATTCCTGCACAAACATCATGACCAAGAAGCAAGGTGGGGAGGAAAGGGTTTATTCAGCTTACTCTTCCACACTGCTGTTCATCACTGAAGGAAGTCAGGACTGGAACTCAAGCAGGTCAGGAAGCAGGAGATGATGCAGAGCCATGGAGGGATGTTACTTACTGGCTTGCTTCCCCTGGCTTGCTCAGCCTGCTCTCTTATAGAACCAAGACTACCAACCCAGAGATGGCACCACCCACAAGGGGCCTTTCCCCCTTGATCACTAACTGAGAAAATGCCTTGCAGCTGGATCTCATGGAGGCATTTCCCCAACTGAAGCTCCTTTCTCTGTGATAACTCCAGCTGTGTCAAGTTGACACAAAACTAGCCAGTACAATAAGCATGTATGCACTAAACAATTGCCCTCAATTCTTGACTTGGCTGTGTCCCTACCTCTGTGACTTCCCGGCTCTGACAGACTGTAGCTGAGAACTAATACACCCTTAAGTCACTGTTGTTAACATATTTTGTCATAAGAACAAAAGAACATCTAAAACAACATCTAAATTAATATTTTGTATTTTAGAAGCTAAAGGCCTACTGAGCTTGATTATTTTTGTGTGGATTTTGGCAGACTGTGCTTTTCTAAGAATGGATCCATTTCATCAGAGGTTCCAAATTTGTAAGTAATACTCATTCATTGCATTTACTTACTGTCCTTTAATGTCCATGGATCTGTAGTGATGTCTCTTCTTTCATCTTTGATTCTGATATCATGTGTTCTTTCCAATTATTTTCTTAGCTAATATAACTAGACATTTTTCACCCTTTTGAATTACTTTTGAAGGAACCAGTTTTCAGTTTTGTTGATTTTTTCTATTAATTTTCTGTTTTTAATTTTATTTCAATTGTTCATTATATTTCTTCTTATCTTGAATTTTATTTTTCTTATTTTTCTAATCTCTTTGGTGGCAATCTATGCGCTTTTTCACTAGGAATTCAACATGGTGCCTCATCTTTGTATGTGAGTGGATGCAGTAAAGAGACTGCTAATTTGGCCACTCCATGATATAGTTAAAGTTTTTACTGTAGATCTGAGAGAGAACATCCAGAGTCATCTGGAAGAGTCAGGAGTAGAGAGAGAAAGAAGTAGACTGGACATGCCAGAGATATCTGCGAGGGTGGCGGACGGATAACCAGTAGAGAATACAGAGACCATAATGAGAATAGACACACCAAGGTGGATGGGAGGAGGGAAGCCTGGGGAGACAAGAAGTGCTAAAATGCTAGCATGAATTTCGAAATATATAGCAGGTGCTTGGTGCTTGTGATACTGCAGGAGCTTGGAGAGCTTTAATATACAACAGGTATATGCCAATGGAGCCATATATCCCTCCACCAGAAGGAAATGACTCCTTTTGGCAGATGGGAACTGATTTTAACCACTTCCTGAGGAATGCTGGATTTTATCTAACAACCAGAAATCCTCCTATAGTCTAGACTGAGCTCGTTTCTGTATATTTGGACTGCCTTTTGAAGTTTGGTGGATTGGAGTTAACTTTTGAGCTGAAAGTCTTCAAATATGTTAACAAATAACTCTAACACTAAGCTTTAGTGTCTAACCTTCTTTGGAGCTTTTTAAAGTGGACCTTCTAAATTGCCTAGGCTGGAATCCCCTGCCTCAGCCTCCTAAGTAGCTTGGATCACAGACTTACTCTACTAGGCTAAGCTCATTTTTTAAATGCATATTAAACATTTTTATTAAGCTGTCAGTATCTATTGTTTATGAGATGATAAGTGACAATTCTGTGAATTAAAATGGCTTTTATAAAATGTTTATTTGTCTCATGAATTGTCACAGTCTGCAGAATACACCATGTTCTATCATTCTTGTTCTGCAAAGATGTCTTAAGGGGAGCCATTTTCAGGTCCTTTAATTATATTTAGGGGAATTTTTAGTTGGATTAGGATTTCTGGAAATTCATTAATTACCCTTCAGAGAAAATGAAAGACTAAATAGAGCTATAACTAAATACAAAATCAAAGAGGAAAGCGATGTGCAAGCAAGGCAGGTCCTTCTGCCAGTTCCAGACTCACCTGTCAGCTTGCAGATCCACTGCAGAGCCTGTTAGAAGAGATGATTTGATGAAAATATAACTCCCATCATTTTTGTCCATTAATTTATTTATTCTCTTTACATCCCAATCACAGCCCTCCTTCTCACCGCCTCCTTGGACCACCTCTCCCTCCCTATCTTTTCCTGACCTGAGTACCAACACACCCTGGCACATCAGGTCACTGCAAAACTGTGCACATCCTCTCCCACTGAGGCCAGACAAAGCAGCTCAGTTAGGGAAACTGGATCTACAGTCATGCAACAAAGTCACAGACAACCCTCCACTCCAGTTGTTGGAAGACCCACATGAAGATCAAGGTATACATCTGCTACATGTGTGTAGGGGAGGTAGGTATGTCAAGCCAATGGTTCAGTCTCTGGAACCCCCCAAGGGTCCAGGTTAGTTGAATCTGTTCATCTTCCTGTGGAGTTCTTATCCCTCCTGGTCCATCAATTCTTCCCCCCAAGTCTCCCACAAGACTCCCCAAGCTTCGTCCAATATTTGGCTGTGGGTCACTGCATCTGTCAGCTTCTAGGTAGAGACTCTTAGAGGACAGTTATGCTAAACTCTGTCTACACACACAACAGAGTATCATTAATAGTGTCAGGAGTTGGTTCTTGTCCATGGGATGGATCTCAAGTTGGGACAGTAATTGGTTGACCATTTCCTCAGTCTCTGCTCCATCTTTATCCCTTCACTTCTTTTAGGCAGAACAAATTTTGGATCAAAGATTTTGTATGTTAGTTCATAGCCTTATCCTTCCACTAGAAGTCCTGCCTGGCTACAGGAAGTAGCCACTGCAGGCTCTATATCTCCTACTACTAAGAATCTCAGCTAGAGTCACCCATAGACTCCCTGGAGCCTCCCCCATCCCAGGTCTCTGGCACATCTTAGAGATGTCCCTCCCCAACCTTGCCACCAATTTCCATTCATTCCCCCATTCCTTTATCCCCAGCTCAACTCACACCTGACCCCATCCCCATCCCTCTCCTGTTCAGTTCCTCTCTCCATCTGCCTCAAGTAATAATTTTATTTCCCCTTCTAAGTGAGATTCAGTCATTCTTGCTTGGCCCTCCTTGTTATTTAGCTTCTTTGAATCTATGGATTGTAGTGTGGGTAGCCTGTACTTTATCTCTAATATCAATTTATAAGTGAATAAATACCATGCATATCCTGGATGACAGTTTCTGGTTCCATCCATTTGCCTACAAAATTCATGAAATCCTTGTTTTTGATAGCTGAGTAGTATTCCATTGTATAAGTTAACCACATTTTCTTATCCACTGTTCTGTTGAGGGACAGCTGAGTTGTTTCCATTTTCTGGCCATTACAAATAAACCTGCTATGAACATAGCAAAGTAACCTTGTGGTATAGTGGAACATCTTTTTGGGTATATGTGGGACCGTGAAAAGTAGCTTGGTTCCCATTTAAGCTAAGGCTAGAAGCCCCAGAGACCCTGAAGGGATGGTAGGAGCTTTGCCTGCTTCTGGATACCATGTCCCTGTCACTAGCAGCCACAGCCACTCATAGATTTGTGACCATCAGTCATGGAAGGGCAACACCCCAAGCTCCTCCACAAGCCTGTGGTCACAAGGCTCAAGACAGAGATCTTCATTTTAATTAGATACCTAGAGGCCTGGAGGTATTAGCTAATAAGCTTGCCTTCCAAGACATTCCTCTCTGCAACAGGTATTTAACCTCAGGCCCACCCTAAGAAGTGCCGTATGGTTTTACACATCCAATTTCCACCATAACAGTAAATGCCTTAAAACCATGGAGTACCTCTTTTCATCGGGATCCACTGTGGGGAGTCACAGAAATGGCCTTTGCCTATAGAGCTGCTGTCTAATCTTCCGTAAAAGGCCTTTCTGCACTCCCAGCCACGACCAACACCAAGCCAAGCCAAACTCAAGCCTGTAACCTGTCAAGCCAAGGATAATCCCCATGGGACCAGTCAGAGAGCTCCCACTTCTTTCCCTTGCCCCAGGCCAGATCCAGCCTGCAAGCCCAGATTCTGTTCTCAGCTCTTCTATGACTTCCAGCAGTGCCTGCGTGTCCAAGAGCCTGGGAACCCCACAGACTGCGCTTCCCCATCCCCAAGCGGTGTCCTAGGGCTTCCCTATAGCCCAAAACCCACCCTGAGACAGGGAGGGGTAAGTTCAGTCAACTTCCCACTTCCCCAAGCAGACTCGAGACTCACAACCCTACAAGTATATGTCCAGGAGTGGTATAGGTGGGTCTTGAGGTAGAACTATTCCCAGTTTTCTGAGAAACCACCAGGTTGATTTCCAGAGTGGTTGTACAAGCTTGTTCTCCCAACAGCAATGAAGGAGTGTTCTCCTTGCTCCACACCCTTGCCAGCATCTGCTGTTGCTTGGTCTTAGCCATTCTGATAGGTATAAGGTGGAATCTCAGAGTAGTTTGATTTGCATTTCCCTGATGACTAAGGACTTTGAACATTTCTTTGTTTGTTGGCCATTAGAGATTTCACTGTTGAGGAGTCTCCGTTTAGCTCTGTATAGCATTTTTTAATTGGGTTATTTGGTTTGTTGATGTCTAGTTTCTTGAGTTCTTTATATATTTTGGATATTAGCCCTCTATTGGATGTAGAGTTGGTGAAGATCTTTTCCAAATCTGTAGGCTGCCATTTTGTCCTAGTGACAGTGTCCTTTGCCTTACAGAAGCTTTTCAGTTTCAAGAGGATCCATTTGTCAATTGCTAATCTTAGAGGCTGAGCCATCGGTATTCTGTTCAAGGAGTTGTCTTCTGTATTTAAGGCTATTCTCCACTTTTTAGTCTATTAGATTTAGTGTATCTGGTTTTATGTTGAGGTCCTTGATCTACTTGAACTTGAGTTTTTGCAGTGATGATTATGGGTCTATTTGAATTCTTCAATATGCAGACATCCAGTTAGACCAACACCATTTGTTGAAGATGCTTCCTTCATTGTATGGTTTTGCCTTCTTTGTCAAAAGTCAGGTGTCCATAAGTGTGTGTGTGTGTGTGTGTGTGTGTGTGTGTGTGTGTGTGTGTGTGTGTTTATTTCAGGGTCTTTGATTCTATTTCATTGATCAACCTGTCACTTTCTATACCAATACCATGAAATTTTTATTACTACTTCTCTCTGGTACAGTTATTAGGGATAGTACTTTTATTTATTTATTTATTTATTTATTTATTTATTTTGGTTTTTTCATATAGTACTTCTTTATGTCCTCTGAATAAGTTTAATTTTTATTAGCTTATTATTTATTTTTGTTAGCTTTTCTCTTTGGCTCATGTTACTTAGAAATATATGGTTTGATATTCAGAAACTTTGAATGTTTTTGTTTTTGTTGTTGTTGTTGCTGTTTCAAATTCTGCTTGTTTATTCTTGGTACATATATGTGATTTATTTTGTATAGTTCCCTTATATTATTTGCATATTGACCTTATGTCATTTGCATATTGATCTTACATCATGCCACCTTGTTGTAAATCTTTCATTCAAGATTCATTAAAGGCAACAGTATTCTGTATAACAAAAATGTATATAAGAGATTACTTAAGATGAAAATAGCCACAGATGCAAATACCCTGTCTCCAAATATTGGGGATAGAGGAAGATAGAGACTTCTCAAAAGGACATCCATGATCTAAAGGGGAAGTTACTCCTCAAAAAGCACATAACGATGCTATTATTTGAAAAGTAGCCTGGAAATATTATTTCTAAAATATAATAATGTAGTTAAATTATAAATCAAGGCTGTAGAGATGGCTCAGTGATTAAGAACAGTTGTTGCTTTTTGCTTGCAGAGGACCTGGGATCGGTTTATAGAATCCATATAATGCTTAAGTCCAGTTCCAGAGGATCCAATGCCCTCTTCTTTTCTCAACAGGCACCAAGGGCACACATGTGGTATGCAGATGAAGATATTTACAAAACACAGATAACATAAAATGAATAGATGTATTAAAGATGAAATAAATAAATCGTAAATCACATATGAACATTGTTGACAATCAGGCATATCCAAGGACAGCTATAACTGACTTCATGACAACCAGGCATCTCTACAGCCAGCTCTCAGGGACCCAGTGGCGATATGTCATCTCCAGCAGCCCAAGAATCAATAGTGTTGCTCCTGTGTCTGTCCCTTTGCACATGTGCAATGGCCCCTGTCCCATGTCCATTTGTGTGTATGCCACCATAAAAGCCTTATTCTCCCTGCTCCCCACTTCTTTCTCCCATCTCCAGAAGCTGCCTCTATTTCACCTCCCAATAAACCTCCCACATGAGACCTGCTGCATGGTATGATTTTGTTGGGACTCATAGCATAGTTCTAACAGTGATGCCATGACTTAAAGTATAGACCAACCTCTGACATTTTAACTAATATATGACATCTAGATTATAATTTATTTTTCCCAAATTTCTGATTACATTGACAGCTAAGCTAACTGCAGCTTCACAGCTAGAAATCAAACAACAAGCTCCATACCCCAAGGTAATCCACCACTGTATTAACTCATTGCTCAATCTGTTAACTAGTTAAGAACACCATATCTCTTATCAAAAAGATGAACAGGCTTGCTTTATTCACAGGCTTCACAATAAAGCATACACAGGTTGAGATATAACCTTCTGCTACATCCTTATCTAAACTCAGTTTCCAATGACTAAATGCTTCATATTTTCTCTCCTTCCTATGCCACTGTTATCATTTATCAATGGAGTTCTTATAAATTAGCCTAACCCTAAAAAGCATTCCACAATATGATCTTACTTTTATAATCACAAGTCCCAATTTTAAAGCTTTCTTTAGTTGTCTTCTAATTAGGCTTAAAGTGGTTCTCATGATAAATCTATACTATTAACTATCATAGTTACAGAGCTGATTCTGTGCTGCTGCTCTCCATATCCAAATACCAGCAGGAGAGAGCTAGTCTCCCAGGAGTGCTGACAGACCTGTGAGCACAGATAAGACCACCACTTCTGCTCAAATTCTTGTCCCAAGAGGGACCTACCCAGAACCATCAGGACACAGGAACCAATGAATAGCTAGAGACAGAATACTTCCAGTTTCGATCCATACCCTGTAGCTGACTCTGTGATACAGCTCTTTATACGCAAATTCCTCCCAGAGAGAACTAGTCTCCCAGGAGTACTGACACACAGGTTTGCACACAGGGACAAGCCACAGTCAAAGACAGCAAAACCAGTTAAAACCACAGATAACCACATGGTGAGGGACAATGGCAAGAACATAACCAACAGAAACCAAGGCTACTTGGCATCATCAGAATCCATTCTCCCACCATGGTGAGCCCTGGATACCCCCAACACACAAGAAAAGCAAGACTCTGATTTAAAAATCACATCTAATGATGATGATAGAGGACAAAACTAACTCCCTTAAAGAAGCACAGGAGATACAAGAAGCCTACAGAACCCCAAACAGACTGGACCAGAAAAGAAATTTCTCCAGTCTCATAATAGTCAAAACACCAAATGCACAAAACAAAGAAAGAATATTAAAAGAAGTAAGGGGAGAAAGTAGTCTGCACAGGTGAGAGTATGGACTACAGAAGCTAAAAGCTTCTGGGACAGGCGAGAGCCACAGAGCTTCTGAGGCAGCGCTGTTTTTGGGCTCCAGACATCCGGCCACCTTCCCGGCCAGAGGACAGGTGTCCGCCCAGCCTGGGAAGCTTTTTCCTCAGGATCCACAGGAGCCACCTTGCTTCCAGGACTCCGCAGAAAGTAGTCTGCACAGGTGAGAGTGTGGACTACTGAAACAACAGCTTCTGTGACAGGCCAAAGCAACACAGCTTCTGGAAAAGGACCTGTTTTGGGCCTTCATCTGCGGCCAGGAGGAGGTCCAAATACCAGATAACTGTGCACCTTCTCTGAAAGAGGAGACCTTGCCTGCAGAGACTGCTCTGACCACTGAAACTCAGAGGAGAGAGCTAGTCTCCCAGGTCTGCTAATAGAGGGTAACAAAATCACCAGAGAAACAATCTCTAAACAGAGCCAACTATAACAACTAACTCCAGAGATTACAAGATGGCAAAAGGTAAATGTAAGAATCTTACTAACAGAAACCAAGACTACTCACCATCATCAGAACCCAGCACTCCCACTTCACCCAGTCCAGGGCACCCCAACACACCCGAAAAGCTAGACCGTGATTTAAAAGCATATCTCATGATGATGGTAGAGGACATCAAGAAGGACTTAAATAACTCACTTAAAGAAATACAGGAGAACACTGCTAAACAGGTAGAAGACATTAAAGAGGAAGCACAAAAATCCCTTAAAGAATTGCAGGAAAACACAACCAAACAGGTGATGGAATTGAATAAAACCATCCAAGACCTAAAAAGGGAAGTAGACACAATAAAGAAAACCCAAGTTTTCTGGACAAGTTTCTAGACAGATACCAGGTACCAAAGTTAAATCAAGATCAAGTTAATGATCTAAACAGTCCTATATCCTCTAAAGATATAGAAGCAGTCATTAATAGTCTCCCAACCAAAAAAAGCCCAGGACCAGATGGGTTTAGTGCAGAGTTCTATCAAACTTTCAAAGAAGATCTAATCCCAGTTCTTCACAAACTATTCCACAAAATAGAAACAGAAGGTACTCTAACCAACTCATTCTATGAAGCCACAATTACTCTGATACGTAAACCACAAAAAGACCCAACAAAGATAGAGAACTTCAGACCAATTTCCCTTATGAATATCAATGCAAAATTCCTCAATAAAGTTCTCACTAACCGAATCCAAGAACACATCAAAACAATCATCCATCCTGACCAAGTAGGTTTTATCCCAGGGATGCAGGGATGGTTCAATATACGGAAATCCATCAACATAATCCAGTATATAAACAAACTCAAAGACAAAACCCACATGATCATCTCATTAGATGCTGAGAAAGCATTTGACAAAATCCAACACCCATTCATGATAAAAGTCTTGGAAAGATCAGGAATTCAAGGCCCATACCAAAACATGATAAAAGCAATCTACAGCAAACCAGTAGCCAACATCAAAGTAAATGGTGAGAAGCTGGAAGCAATCCCACTAAAATCAGGGACTAGACAAGGCTGTCCACTCTCTCCCTACCTATTCAACATTGTACTTGAAGTCCTAGCCAGAGCAATTCGACAACAAAAGGAGATCAAGGGGATACAAATTGAAAAGGAAGAAGTCAAAATATCACTTTTTGCAGATGATATGATAGTATGTATAAGTGACCCTAAAAATTCCACCAGAGAACTCCTAAAACTGATAAACAGCTTCAGTGAAGTAGCTGGATATAAAATTAACTCAAACAAGTCAATGGCCTTTCTGTACACAAAGGATGAACAGGCTGAGAAAGAAATTAGGGACACAACACCCTTTTCAGTAGTCAAAAAAAAAAAAAAAAAAAAAAAAAAAAAAAAAAAAAAAAACCTTGGCGTGACTCTAACTAAGGAAGTGAAAGATCTGTATGATAAGAACTTCAGGTCTCTGAAGAAAGAAATTAAAGAAGATCTCAGATGATGGAATCAATGACAAAGATAGTGTTTATATAAAAATTTTAGTGACATCACCCACACATATTGTACTATATAACTGAACACAGCATGAATGTCTTGGCTGAGTTACTCGGTGTTCTTCTGTAAAAACCTAACAGTGTAAAGCCGAACAGTGTAAAAACCTAACAGTGTAAGTGCAGGGATTATCCATGACTCTTTTGCCTACTTAAGAGACCATTTTTCTTTTACTGGATTGCCTTGCCTAGCCTTCATGTGGTGGTCTTATTATAGCTTGTTGGGCTGTTTGATTGATGTTCCTAAGAGTTCAGCTCTTTTCAGAGGGGAGTCAGTGTGGGTGTGAATCTGGGGAAGAGCAGGGATGGTCATGGTGGAGGGACTATGGACAGGATGTAATATGAGAGAAGAATAAAAAATGAGAATCGACAAATGGGACCTCATAAAATAGCAAAGCTTCTGTAAGGCAAAAGACATCATCAATAAGACAAAAAGGCCACCAACAGATTGGGAAAGGATCTTTACCAATTCTAAATCAGAGAGGGGACTAATAAAGAACTCAAGAAGGTAGATTCCAGAAAATCAAATAGCCCCATTAAAAAATGGGGCTCAGAGCTAAACAAAGAATCCTCACCTGAGGAATACTGAATGGCTGAGAAGCACCTGAAAAAATGTTCAGCATGCTTCATCATCAGGGAAATGCAAATCAAAACAACCCTGAGATTCCACCTCACACCAGTCAGAATGGCAAAGATCAAAAATTCAGGTGACAGCAGATGCTGGTGAGGATGTGGAGAAAGAGGAACACTCCTCCATTGTTGGTGAGATTGCAAGCTTGTACAACCACTCTGGAAATCACTCTGGTGGTTCCTCAGAAAATTGGACATAGTACTACCGGAGGATCCAGCAATACCTCTCCTGGGCATATATCCAGAAGATGTCCCAACCGGTAAAAAGGACACATGCTCCACTATGTTCATAGCAGCCCTATTTATAATAGCCAGAAGCTGGAAAGAACCCAGATGAGAACAGAGGAATGGATATAGAAAGTGTGGTACATTTACACAATGGAGTACTACTCAGCTATTAAAAAGAATGAATTTATGAAATTCCTAGGCAAATGGATGGACCTGGAGGGTATCATCCTGAGTGAGGTAACCCAATCACAAAAGAACTCACATGATATGTACTCACTGATAAGTGGATATTAGTCCAGAAACTTAGAATACCCAAGATACAAGATACAATATGCAAAACACATGAAACTCAAGAAGAACAAAGACCAAAGTGTGGACACTTTGCCCCTTCTTAGAATTGGGAACAAAACACCAATGGAAGGAGTTGCAGAGACAAAGTTTGTGGCTTAGGTGATAGGATGGGCCATCTTGAAACTGCCACACCAGGGGATCCATCCCATAATCAGCCTCCAAATGCTGACACCTTTACACACACTAGCAAGATTTTGCTGAAAGAACCTGGATATAGCTGTCTCTTGTGAGGCTATGCCAGTGCCTGGCAAACACAGAAGTGGATGCTCACTGTCAGCTATTGGATGGAACACAGGGCCTCCAATGGAGGAGCTAGAGAAAGTACCCAAGGAGCTTAAGGGTTCTGCAACCCTATAGGTGGAACAACAATATGAACTAACTAGTACCCCCGGAGCTTGTGTCTATAACTGCATATGTAGCAGAAGGTGGCCTAGTCGGCCATCATTGGGAAGAGAGGCCCCTTGGTCTTGCAAACTTTATATGCCTTAGTACAGGGGAACGCCAGGGCCAAGAAGTGGGAGTGGGTAGGTAGGGGAGTGGTGGGGGGGAAGGGTCTGGGGGACTTTTGGGATAGCATTTGAAATGTAAATGAAGAAAATACCTAATTTAAAAAAAAATAAAAAAGAACAATTTTCAAATTCATCTGGAATGACAAAAAACCCAGGAGAGTGAAAACTATTCTCAACAATAAAAGAATTTCTGGGGGAATTACCACCCCTGACCTCAAGCTGTAATACAGAGCAATAGTGAAAAAAAAAAAAAAACTACATGGTATTGGTACGTAACAGACAGATAGATCAATGGAATAGAATTGAAGACCCAGAAATGAACCCACCCACCTATTGTCACTTGATCTTTGACAAAGGAGCTAAAACCATCCAGTGGAAAAAAAGACAGCATTTTCAATAAATGGTGCTAGTTCAACTGGTGGTCAACATGTAGAAGAATGCAAATTGATTCCTCTTTATCTCCCTGTACAAAACCCAAATCCAAGTGACTCAAGGACTTCCACATAAAACCAAATACACTGAATCTAATAGAAGAGAAAGTGAGGAAAAGCCTCAAACACATGGGCACAGAGGGAAAGTTCCTGAACAGAACACCAATGGCTTATGCTCTAAGTTCAGAATTGACAAATGGGACCTCATAAAATTGCAAAGCTTCTGTAAGGCAAAGGACACTGACAATAGGACAAAACGGCAACCAACAGATTGGGAAAAGATCTTTACTAATCCTACATCCCATAGAGGGCTGATATCCAATATATAAAGAACTCAAGAAGTTAGACTCCAGAGAAACAAATAATCCTATTTAAAAATGGGGCACAGAGCTAAGCAGAGAATTCTTAACTGAGGAAATTCAAATGGCTGAGAAACACCTAAAGAAATGCTCAACATCCTTAGTCATCAGGGAAATGCAAATCAAAATGACCCTCAGATTCCACTTCACACCAGTCAGAATAGCTAAGATCAAAAACTCAGGTGACAGCAGATGCTGGTGAGGATGTGGAGAAAGAGGAGCACTCCTCCATTGCTGGTGGGACTGCAAGCTGGTACAACCACTCGGGAAATCAGTCTGGAGGTTCCTCAAAAAAAAATGGACATAATACTACCTGAGGACCCAGCTATACCACTCCTGGGCATATACCTAGAAGATGCTCCAACATGTAATAAGGACACATGCTCCACTATGTTTATAGCAGCCTTATTTATAATAGCCAAAAACTGGAATGGATCCAGATGACCTTCAACAGAGAAATGGATACAGAAAATGTGGTACACTTACACAATGGAATACTACTCAGCTATTAAAAATAATGACTTCATGAAATTTGCAGGCAATTAGATAGAACTAGAAAATATCATTCTGAGTGATGTAAACAAATCACAAAAGAACACACATGGTATGTACTCACTGATAAGTGGATATTAGCCCAAAAGCTCCAAATAACCTAGATACAATTCATAGACCATATGAATCTCAAGAAGAAGGAAGACCAAAGTGTGGATGTTTCAGTCCTTCCTTGAAAGGGGAACAAAATACTCACAGGAGAAAATATGAAGACAAAGTGTCGAGCTGAGACTGAAGGAAAAGCCATCCAGAGACTGCCCCACCTGAGGATCCACCCCATATACAGTCACCAAACCTATTGTGCTATTGTGGATGCTGCAAAGTTCTTGCTGACAGGAGCCTGATATGGCTGTCTCCTGAGAGGCTTTGCCAGAGCCTGACAAATACAAAGACAGATGCTTGCAGCCAACCATTGGACTGCATGTGAAGGAGTTGGAAAGAGGACTGATGGAGCTGAGGGGGTTTGCAGCCCCATTGTGGGGAGTAAGAGTGTCAACTAGCCAAACTTCCTGGAGCTCCCGGGGTCTGGACCACCAACCAAAGAGTACACATGGAGGGACCCATGGCTCCGGCCGCATATGGGGCAAAAGATGGCCTTGTTGGACATCAATGGGAGGAGCGGACTTTCAGCCTGAGGGGGTTCAATGCCACAATGTAGAGGAATGCTATGGTGAGAAGATGTGAGTGGGGGCGGGGGGGAGCACCCTCACAGAGTCAGGGGGTGGGGACATGTGATAGTGTGTTTCACGAGGGGAGACTTAGTAGAAAGGGGATAGCATTTGAAATGTAAATAAAGAATACATCCAGAAAAAGAAAAAGAAAACTATCATAGTTACAAATTTATGTTTCCTTTAGTGGTCTCTTAACTATAGACTTACTGTGTTTCTCATGCTAAACAAAAGATCAACTACCATATTACAAGGTCAAATTTTTTAGTTTCCTTTGATTATCTTTTAAATATAATTTTAAAAATGCTTCTCATTATGCTAAATGTATATTCAGTCTCCTAGACAGAAGGAAAAAGCCTTTCTTACTCCTGCTCCATGAAAGGTTTTGCCTTCCCTAAGTTCACCTTAAAGACTGTTCATTCTATTAACAAATATATCTTTTTTATAAACATATACGCTCCAGAAAACCTACTCAGATCTACCTCTCATGGACCAAACAGACTCCACCTGGACATGTACACCTGCCAATCAATAGCCTAAATTCCTACCTGTTGCCTATTCCAAAGGGCCCCAGGCCCTCATGGTTGTGTTGGAACAGACATTGCGTTCCACTCACCTGTGATCCTAAGATCCTGGGTGTGCTAGGGTGCCTGGGGGATGGAGAGTCCTCTGGGGACCGTGAGACCATCCGCTGTGGCTAGGAGCTCCCACCTTCTTTTTAAAACAAAGAATCTTGCCCATTTCTTAAATTTTTAAAATTTCTCACATATTTATAATGTATCTTGAGCCACCCTTTTCTTCTCCCTTTCAACTGACCCCCAAGAGTCCCCAGCACAGCTCCCTCTCAACTTCAGGTCCTTCCTTCCTTTTCCTTCCTTCCTTCCTTCCTTCCTTCCTTCCTTCGTTCTCTTTTTTTTTTTTTCCTTCTCAGACAAGGTATCTCTATGTAGCTTTAGATGTCCTGGAACTTGCTCTATAGACCATGCTAGCCTCAAACTCAGAGATCTACCTACCTAGCCCTTAGAGCTAGGATTGAAGTCATGTGCCAACATGCTTAGCTTTGTTCTCCTTTCTCTATTTATTTTTAATCAACTGAATCCTATTAGTGTTGTTTGCATATGCCACATATGTGGTCATCTACTGGGGATGCTTCTAGTGACCATACCTCCAAAGAAAAGTGAGTCTCACTTACCCAGAAGCCATCAACTGCAATAGCTCTTCAGCTATGTATGAGTCTTCAGAAGTCTCACCAAACTGGAAATGTTCACCCCATTGGCTACCATGTTCTCTGAGCATTTGGGGGAAAATGGTTGATATTGATGCTCCATCTATATCTGAGCACACTTATTCTCAGTACTTCAGATATATCATGTTTCTGCATTTAACAATGTCCACTACAATAAGCCTCTTTGACCAAGGTTGGGAGATGCAGAAATCTATGGATATAAATATATATAACTATGTATAAGGTAGTTTACAACATGATCATCTGGAAAAACAGTTTAAATAGGCTCTTCACTATGGCCTATGACTTCCCTAAACATGAGTTTGAAAATGTTCATAGTACAAAGCATGAATTTAGTCTCCTGTAGAGCAGACCTTGAATTTAATCAAGAGATCAGTTTGTTACCCCATCACCAGTCTATCAGTATTGCACCCATGGACACATCTTGACTGGTGAGTTAGTAATGAAGCATGCTAGGTCCACTCTATATAAGACTACTGAAGTCTTTTTTCCTCCAGCAGCCTACAGAGAACCTTCCAGCATTATGAAAGCTTGCCAACAGGGAATTTTATGGTTGGTTCAAGATTGATTTCTCTATGTTCTGCAAGAAGTATGTGTGGTATCTTCAGTAACTGGGTCCTATCATCTACTTATGGTGAGCAAATGAGAGGAATGTCAGTAGCTGGATTTGCTTAGGACACTTCTGGGTAGGGAATATAACTGGTAGAGAAATAACCCATGCCTTGCACACAGATTTTCATTTAATAACCCATGTCTTCTGAGAAAAGCATAGTTCATTAAATATAGGGTACCAGTGCTTAAACTCCTTTTAAAAAATATTTTAACTAGTTCAAAAACTAGCCTGAAGCATGGTTCCCACATACAGATCTCTAAAATCAAAACAGCTCCTTTCTATATACATATGTAAAATATAACCCAGCTGGTAAAGTACTGTGCTGGCAGAGATGAATTCATAAACTTAAAGAGACAAGTTTTAAGGTTATACAGTTTTATTGGTTCACATCTGCCAGCCACACCACACAGGCCATATTCTTTTTCTATAAAGTCATCATTTGCAGAAAGCTGGTATTTGGTTTGTGGTTTCTTTTCCTTCATGCGCACAGGAAGAATAGAAGTAGAGTTGGTGGCTAGTCTTTCAGCTGTCTGGCTGAACAGATGTGGCATGGCCCTTAATCCTCTACTGGCCATTGCATTGGTAAGGAACCTTCTTGGGAACCAGAGGAGCTGGAAGATGTCCCATGATGCTACCTCACAGTCAGTGACAGGGTTTTCCAAAGGCCTCATAGCCAAGACTGAGTTGTATGAGTCCAAGATTGCTGTCCACTTTGTCACTGACATCCAACACTCCAGACAGAGGGGTTAACTAATGTTGACTGCGCATGTTCACATTCTCCCTACAATAGGAAGATGTTTGTGCTGAGCTGAAGGCACAGTCCAGTTTCACCAAAATCTTGCCAAATGAATGGCAAGAAAACTAGAAGTAAGCTTTTTAAAAGAATGATCTTCATGTGGCACCAAGAAAATGTTCCTAAAGCATGTCCCTGGTGTAAAGACATATGTCATACATTCAATCAAGCCCATCATCAAATTTGACCACTCTTGTCTCCTTTCAATGAATAAGGTGTATATATTCTTATCGATGTACCACAAAGATTCCCCCAACGAGATTTTCTGAGTCCTCTGTTCATTCCTACAGTAAGCAGTGGGGTGATCAAACAGAAATTCCCCAGCCTGAAGTCTCTGCCTCTCCTAGTATCTCAAAGACATTGTTTATCTGTAACTCTGGTGAACTCTTGCTCTGTATCGAATCTTGGAATAACTTCAGAAGAACTTTGAGGCTGGGGGAATTTCCATGAATATCCCACCAAATTGAGATACATCATCAGAATTGAAAGCACTTAGACAGACTTATGGGTGAAGTTCACTTGTGCAAACAATATGCTTCCAAAGAATGCTTGATTATGACATTTCATCCTAGTAAGGCCAGTGCTCCTGTTGGAAGACAGTTGCAATATGGCCTTTCATGCATACAAGCGTATTCTAAGCTCATTCCAAATGACCTAGGCCTTATCTTCAAAATGCAGGAGCTCTGGGTTTTCCAACTCTTCAGTCTTCATGTTTTCCCGGCCATGATAGAAGGAAGATGATAGCACCAGGTAACATGCAGACAAACCACAGAGTATGAAGAGGAGACTTTGAGCCTTCATCCTACACTACCTTCTCTATGAATAATGAATGTGATAACCTTTTATCAAGCATTGTCCCTTGCTTGAATTCACTTCCAACATGACAGCAACAAAACCACTGTGACTGTGCCACTCCCTGATTGCTGCAGTTGGATAATGGGCTTTATGTCTATCAAAGCCTCTTGATTGAAGGCTTGGATCTCGGTGCAGCAACATTCAGAGGTAATTATTTAGCATTAGTGATATGGTGGATCATGGGGTTTCTGACCTCATCCTAGATGAATCCATTGATGGCTTTATAATGGATAAGGATGGAAACATATCAGACAGGGCCAAGTTGAAGAGAGTGAGTCCTTGGAATATCTCCTGATGATATATCTTGCCTCTAACCTCTGCCTCCTCTCCTTTCTGGCCATGGTGGAGTAACTCTCTGACATGGTATTCTATCTCACCAAAGACCCAAAGCAACTCACCTAAGAGAAAATGAACTGAAGTATATAAAACCAGGAACCAAAATAAACTTCATCCTTTTAGTGGACATTCTTGTCATTGTGCTTGGAATTAAACTAGCATAACATCCAATACTGTCAGCCTACAATCTAGAGCGAGTAATAGGACAATGAGATTGATCCTGACTGACCTGCCACCTCTATCATTACATTCCAGAGTAGGATCCCACTGTAGGCTCTAGCTTCAACAGGGAAATATTGGGTGTGCTAATGTTTGACATAATAACTTACCTAGTAAAAATATGAATACATATATATTTATTGTACTGGCTGGTTTTGCGTGTCAGCTTGACACAAGCTGGAGTTATCCAGAGAAGGGAGCTTCAGGTGAGGAAATGCCTCCCTGAGATCCAGCTGTAAGGCATTTTCTCAATTAGTGATGAGAGGGGGGAGCACTGTGGGTGGTGCCATCCCTGGACAGGTTGCCTTGGATTCTATAAGAGAGCAGGCTGAGCAAGCCAGGGGAAGCAAGCCAGTAATGAACATCCCTCCATAGTCTCTGCATCATCTCTTGCTTCCTGCCCTGTGTGAGTTCCAGTCCTGGCTTCCTTTGGTGATGAACAGCAGTGTGGAAGTGTAAGCCGAATAAACCCTTTCCTCCCCAACTTGCTTCTTGGTCATGATGTTTGTGCAGGAATAGAAACCCTGACTAAGACATTTATATATCATATATATGGACCTATTAAATAGATCTATACATTTCTGAGAAACTTCCAACTTGATGAGACAGACAAAAAATTATGTGTTAAAATATAGTTGAGTACACAAGATTATACCAGTCAACACAGCAACATGGATGGAAGAAAGGGTCAAAAGCTTCACCCTAGCTGAAGAGCTGTAGTTGCCCACGGCTGCTGAGAGAAGGAGAACTGGGTTTTCTTCAGGGTCAAATCAATGATAGATTGCCCAGTCCTAAGCAGCCAGCCCTACTCCCACACACTAACTGCAAATTCTGTAGGTTGTGGGTAATTGTTTAAAAATAATAATTATAAAATAGGATGTGAATTTGAGAGGGAGTTGTGATAGGGAAGGGAAAAGGGAGTGGTGGAAATAGTGTAAATTCAGTGTATTCACATATGAATTATTCAAAAAGTTCATAAATAAAAAAATAACAAAACAAGAAAAGGGTTTACGTGTTAATACATTTTTGCCTTATTTTAATACCTGAGACTAAGTACATTTTAAAGGAAATATGTTGATTTAACTCTGAGTTATGGATATTCAGGCATGAGGTGTCATAGCTGGTGGTGCTTCCTGCTGGCAGAACCCCAAATCAGTGCATTGCTTGGAAAATAGACTTGAAACCTCCTTGACTGTGAGGCTCCTGGCTACTCTCCTCCTCGTGAAGTGAACCAGGATTGATTCAACATAGGGACTCCCACCTAGTGCCCTCATCTACATCCTATAAAATGCCCCAACTAGAAAGTTCCTGCTCTTAATATCTCTCAGTGCTGAGTAAATGTGAGGCACATGGCCACGGGACATGACCATAACCAACCCACAGGAGAGAGCTGTGGTGCTGAAGTCCAAGCAGCGGTGACATGACACAAACAACGGCTGGCCCAGAGCTCTGAGTTCCTACGGTGAGTTGTTCACAAGCTCTTGGAGATCTTAGACAGTCCCATCTGCTGTGTTCTCTTCTCCTGCCATGCATACCTTCCTGCCTATAACCAGGGGAGCACTTTCTTGGATATACTCTACTATGATGAGCAGGTCATGTATTAATAATACTCTCATGCTTTAGGGAAACATGTTCCTCTTTGCTGTCTGGAGTTCACCTGCCTTTCAAAGCTGTAATGTAAAGGGCTACAAGCCTTAACTAATAATGTTTATGTGTATGTAAATAATGGTTAATGGAAGTGGAGATAGACTCTGAAACTAGGTGTAAGACTATGAGATGAGAACAAGAGGTAATGAAAGTGGAGTAGGGCAACAAGCCATGTCTGCCCCTCGGGGTAATAATTCACCACCCAAAGCCATTGACTATCTAATAAAAACCTAATGCGTACCTGGCAAACCTCCCTTTATGTTTCTGGTCAGAGTTATCCAAGAGATTCCCAAAACAATATAGGTTATTGCCTCTGCCCTTGGTTTTCTCTGAGAACTTAAAAGTAAAACTAAAGCTAAAGACACTGCATGCTTCAGACACGGCACTTAGTGCAATTGAAATAGAACTCACCTGGAAGCCTCTCTCATGAGGACTAGCTCAAACATTTTCAAATGTGCTATGCAAGCTGGCAAGGGTGATAAGCAATCCATGCCCATCTATAATGATTATAAGTCACGACAATGACAGGACCAGTCAGATAGCCCAAACAGTACAATGATGACACTCATATAGCTGTCTAGTTTGACTTAAGGCTCTCACAATAGGAAGGAATTCTTACCTGGTACTATAAATCTAACCTGATAATAGGCCCTAGAGTAGAACCCACAACCCCCACTTCATTAAATCTATGTAATTCCTAACTGTGCTCTAAATGCTTTGAAGGATTTAATTTAGGGCTTATAGTTTCAGGAGGTAAGAGTCCATGATGGCAGACCTGAGAGGTTCTATTTTGATCTACAACTTGGAAACACACACACACACACACGGAGATAACAGGAGTCTTTTGAATGTTCAAAACCTGCCCTAAGTGACACACTTCCTTCAGCAGGGCCATACCTCTAAACCCTTCTTGAACATCTTCATCATCTAGGAACCAAGTATTAAAACATGATCTTAGGAGCTGAAATTCTTGCAATTTCTCATTCTCTGTAAGTTAAAAATGGGCTTGGAATGTCATAAGAATTTTTTAACTGGATAGAAACTGTGAAGCCTAGCAATTCTAGTGTCCCTATGTCTTGTAAGATTCATTTGCAGAAATACCACACATCATTTTTACAAATCTGTAATTTTAAAGAGTATATTTTAAAACAATAAAAAATATGAGCAAAAAAAAATGATCTTAGGACAATCATTCTCATTAAACCATCAAAGGTCCCCATTCTCATCTGCAATTCAACGCTTATATCTACGGTTCAGGAGTATTTCAGAAAGAGAAGGGAAAAGACGTTAGGAGCCTGGGGACTAGAATGTCTGCTGAGAGACAGTGTCTTCTATATAAGACAGGAAGGCTGCACCCATGAAATCTAAACCGTATGACTACGTAAACAAGATCTGCACCAACTGACATGCCCACATGGACAGGGAGAATCTCATAAGACCCCACTCCTAAATAAAAAGCTACAGCCACTCAGCAGCTGCTGAAAGGTCCAACAGTCTTCTTCAGGAACAAATCCTTTGATAGTTTTCCAACCCCAAGTAGTCAGCTCTACACACATATGCAAGAAACACTAAATGGACTCAGCTGTGTGTGTGCATGTGCATGTGCGCAAACGTGCACAAGAGTGTCCACGAGTGTGGTAATAATAATTAAAGAAGATATCAATCATTTGAGAGGGAATACGGGAAACAGGAGGAGTTTGCGACAGGGAGAAGGAAGAACTTAAATATAGCACTCAAGGATGAAATTCTCAAAATAAGTTCAGATTTTCAGAAAAGGAAAGAAAGTAGAAAAGAGACTACGATGAAAGTCACAGAAGAGGGGAGGCAGAATCAACAGAAATTGATCTGAACATGCCATCTTGAAAGCTAATTTGTTGTGTGTTCATATTCTTTTAAGTTTAAACTCAAAAGAAAGACATAGATCCTTTGCACCAGGAGGCCTGAGGTCAAGTGTGGTCAGAAGCCCTGGCTTCACCCATGGCCTCTGGTTTCTCGGTTGCTCTGCATAGTTTGGAGGAAGGTTAAGAGCACAAGCGTTTCCCAGCTGCATTAGCTTTGGAGGCCAAGACCCCTGAGTGATCCCAAGGCACACAGGCATGACTGTTCCTGCCACCATGGCAAACAGCCACTCTGAAAAGCGGAGATGCAACAGACAAGAAAGTGAAGCCCCAACACAGTCATAAGCTAAGTATCTGGATGACTTTGTCTTTAAGAGCTATAAATCAGGAAGATCAAAAATTCATCTTTTGGCAGGGCTAAAATGACATTCCAGTGGTGACTGCCAGGCACCTGGAGACAATCCATGGCACTAACTAGTCCTCCCAGGCCAGCAGCTGTCACTGCCTCATCAGCCTCGGCTCCTCTACTCTGCCCTAGGGTTGAGGAAAGGGCTCTTGGTATCTGCAGACTTGGCAGCAGGGTACCACTTGTGTGCACCCCTGGTTCTAACTGCCTCTGTGCATTTGCTCTCTTTTCTATTATGCCACTGAATGTGACTTGGGAGGCCAATAGTGGGGTTGGTCAGAAGAAAGCTGAAACATAGCGCTTACTTTGAATGCATGACTGACTGAAACCATTTTTATCCTACAATGCCTGGATGAGTCTTAGGACAGAGTTGACTCTGTAGCAGAGGTTCATCACAAGGCTGCCTGCTAAAATATCTAGGATAAATGTTTAATTTCATTAAGTACAAAACTGTTTTGTGAGGTGATGGTTCTGTGTTTCATGCATCCTAGGCCACAGCATATGAGCTTTGGTCTACAGGACACCCTTGCCAGTCCTGCTGCCCATCTTGTCTTAACCTTAGACATACTAGGAGGTATCTACTGGCTATGGTTTTAATTTACATCTTTAAAGATGAAAGATGCTGTGTATCCTGTGCTTAAATGTCCTTTATATGTCTTTTTCCATGAACTGCCCACTCAAATTCTTTGCACATCTCTTTAAGGGTTGTCTTGTTTGTATATAAATGTCCATATGTGTGCTTAATATGCATATTTGGAAGAGTTCTCTATTGGATCTATTTTGCATATCATGTGTTGCAAGACCTAGGTTTTAGCTGATTCTCAGTGTGTGTGGCATGTCTTAGTTAGGGAATGACAAAAATCCCATGACCAAAGAAACTTGGGAAGTAACATTTATTTGGCTTACACTTCCACATTGCTGTTCATCACTGAGGGAAGTTAGGACAGGAACCCAAACAGAGAAGGAACCTGGAAACAGAAGATAATATAGAGGCCATGGAGGAGTGCTGCTTACTGGCTTGCTCCCCTGGCTCACTCAGCCTGCTTTCTTATAGAATCCGGACCACAAGCCTAGGGATGGCACCACCCACAATGGGTTAGGCCCTTCCCATCAAACACTGATTAAGAAAATGTGCTACAGGGCTCCCTACAACCTGATCTTATGGAGACATTTTCTTAGTTGAGACTTCCTCCCTTCTGATGACCATAGCTGAGTCAAGTTGACATGAAACTATCCACCACAGACAGGGAGTAGTCCTTTTAGTGGATTCCATTCACCTATCTGTTCTAACATGGAACCATAGTGTTTGAATATACTAACAAATGACTAACCCCAATCAGAAACTGGTTTTCTGCATTTCTTTGGAGGCTCTGTACAGTTTGGTCTCTGGTTCATTTGTGGTGATGTTTTGGTGATTATGTAAGACAAAGCTTTCAATTCCCTGTCATTTCAAGTAGATCTCTATGGATCCAGAATAATTTGCTGGAAGAAGAAAGATCCATATACTAGCTGATTTTTTTGTTGGTTGGTTTGTGTGTGTATGTATGTGTGTGTGTGTGTGTGTGTGTGTGTGTGTGTCAAATTGACACAGACCAGAGTCATTTGGAAACAGGGAAATGAGAAAGTGTCCCCACTCTATGGGCCTGGGAGCACAGTTCACTGCTGGCAGTGTCACTCCTGGGCTGGTGCTTCCTGGGTTCTATAAGAAAGCAGGCTCAACATGCATGAGGAGCAAGCCAACAAGGAGTGTTAGAGCTGAGGTAAATGTTAAGGCCTAGGTAACTGTTACCTGTCTAGGCTTCCATTTTCTGCATGTCTTAAGGACACAGCTACTAATGTCTTAAGGAAACTTTCTCATATGCTGTTACTAGGATATTGTGTGCTTCGGTGTTCTTGGAAACCAAGCAAAACAGAAGTCAGTTAGAACTGCTTTGTAGTTAGCCATAATAACATTGGACCCAAACCAAATACCCAGCAGCACTTCCTATACCTGTGTATAAGTTTTTATGGTATTTGCTTTTTAAAAACTAGCCCTGGGATGAACCCCAATGTAAGGCAGACACCTGTACTTACATAATATAATATAATTATTATACATTATATATATATTATACAATATATATATTACATAATATAATATAATTTTATATTAGTATATAAATATAATAATATAATATGATATTATTATACTATTATTATTAGTATATAAATATAATAATATAATATGATATTATTATACTTATATACTAATATAAAAAACTACTTGGAACAAGACTTCCATTTTGAGTAAAGTTTAAATTCCCAAGACCTCCCTGGGAACTGACATCCTACTTGACAAAAGAAAGTAATGGACATCATGGTTGGCAAGTTAAGACATGAATGTCAAACAAGTCCCATCCTGGTTGACAAGTTAAGATTTGAATGTTAAACATGGCAAGTCCTCCACCACAGTTGAATACCCCAACCAATGGGAGAAGAATAAGTATACAACAAAGACATGGTCCTAAAGAAATCCCCTACCCCTAAATCCTTATTAGTTGTGTAACTTGGCACAGATGTTTGTGGATTTTAGGCTTAAAGGCCCTGTTAGGAAATTAATTCAATGTCACAGTTCAGCTCCCAAGTCTTCTTTGTGGCCCTGGACAATCAGCCCTGCGTGTATGCTCAGTAATCCCTTACATTCTGATTGAGAGCAGTGTTCATGTGGTTTGTGAGGTGACTCCGGGACCCCCAAAGAGAGCATCCCTCCATGGCCTCTGCATCAGCTCCTGCCTCCAGGTTCCTGCCCTGCTTGAGTTCCTGTCTTGAATTCCCCTCACTGGTGGACTTTAAACAGTAAAATAAGATGAATCCTTTCTTCTCCAAGTTGATTTTTGTCATAGTGTTTTAATCAAAGAAGTAGAAACCTATTAACTAAGACAATGAATTTGCTCAGCCTCTGGGGTGGAATGAGTTCACATTCCTGGGGTCCCATTCTTAGATTTTGCTACTCTGATCTATTATCCAGTATGTCTAATGCTACAGTAAAGCCACACTTTCTTGATTTATTTATTTATTTGATCTTCAAATCTGAAAAATCTAAGTTCTACAACCTAGATTGCCCTCCCTATTCAATGACATTAGTCCCTCAATCACAACCTGGAAGGTGGGGGACCATGTGGCTTGCCCACCTTTGAGAGTCTCTTCTATGACTGGGAGGAATGGCCAAGAGAACAGAAATGGCCAGGCTCTAAGTTCCTTCTGAGACAGGAGAATTGTGTCACTTCAAGCAAGTTCCTGACACTTCATATGATTTTAATTTGCAATTTGAGTTTCAGAACAAATCTGCTTCTCGTATATTTTGTAACTTAATTATCTTAGTGACAGAGAGACCTTTTAAAAAATACTCATTTGGAAGAAAGGGGGATTTAAAAATAGTAATTATGTTGATTTAGTAACCTTGGTGTTAAATGAATTATAAAAATTAAAAAAAGTGTCTACAAAAACATCTGGCTCTGTTACTATAGAATTCAGCTCCAGCCTTCTAGTGTCTAGTTGGAGGCCTTCGGAGAACATCAGTTCCTGGGTCTCCATAATATCACCTCCACATCAGCCTGTCACATCCCTGAACAGCACTCACTTGGCCTCTCAGGCTTCACTGGGTAACAATGTTATTTGTATCTTTTTTTTTTTAAATCAGCAGTTTCTAGGTTGGTATCTGAGCATAAATTTAGATATTGTGACTTCTTCAAGATGATGCATAAAACTAACCATTGCTCTGCCTGTGCAAAATGTCACTGAGGGAACAGCGCTGCTTCAAGTGGCCTCCCCTGACAGCTGTGGGCACTACCCAAGTCCTCACCTTGCTCGAGCTGCTCCATGGAAGCCTTGAAGTGAAGGGCTGGCGCCAGCCTGTGTAACCAACCCTAAACAGCCATGATAGCTCAAGGATCCACTTAAGGACACCCTTCAGAACTGGCTCTCAATTCAAGTGTTTTTCTCTCAATTTGTTTGTTTTGCTCGTTAGTCTTGGGGCCGTGTTTACTCAGGTTTTGGGACACTCCGATTTCTGTGGCTCTCGTGGTGCCGTGTTGTGGTGCCGGATCGTGTTGTTGGATTGTTTTCTCTTTTGAGTTCTTGCCCTCTAACATCCATCCTGTTGATTTCAGCTTGCCAGTTTTCTTTTGTTTGATCTTGGCACTCTCCTAGCCGCTGTTAGCCTTTTTTGTCACGGTCTATGTTCCCTTAGTTCTTTTTCAGCTCCGTGGCTATCTTTTTCTGACTTCTTGGTCTCTTTCACTTGTGGCCTCTCGGTCTGTTTTCTACCTCACTGGCTTTTCTGTCTTTCCCTACTCAGGGAGGAATATTTATGTAGATAATTCTTTTTGACCAGTTGGCCTTTCTTGTTATAATTCATTTTAGTGTTCTCGTTTGTCACAACTGTATCTTCTTTGTCCCTCAAAGGCCCATGTGCTAAGGCACAATGCCTGGCTTGGCTCTATTGAGAAAAGGTGGGGCCTTTAAGAGCTGGACACAGTGAGAGATTTTAGGTCACTTGGGGCTTTTGTTTATTGTTTTTAAGGTTTATGGGATCCTGACTTCTCTTTCACTTCTCAGCCACAATAAGGGAAGCAACACCACCTTGGTTACAATGTGCTGTTTTGTCAGGGGTCCAAAAGTCCTGGGTCTACCTAACCATGCACTGAAATCTTCTAGATCAAAACGCAGAGCAAACCTTACCTTTAGGTTGACTGTGCCAGGTGTTTTGTAACAGTAACAGGATGCTTACTGACAAAGAGAACTGCAGGGTGCTGTCGACAGGGCTAAGGAAGAGGAATGGAAGATGCTTAGCATGCTAAAAGGTGTGCATCCTGTAAGCCAAACTGATTGGGTGATTTTGATGGGCTCCAAAGTCCAGACTCCTGATGGAAATGCAGACTGTAGGGCTGGAAAGATGGCTCAGCCATTAAAGGCTAGGCTCACAACCAAAAATATAAGAAATGCAGACTGTAAAGGTAATATTATCATTGGAAATGGTCCAGAGACCATCAGCATTTCTGTGGCAAAGAATTTGGATGCATCAACTCACTAGTTTTAAAATGCACAGACTAGCTTATCCTACACAACAGTGCCTCTCATCCTTCTCGTCAAAACCCCTATTGGGGGTCAAATGGCCTTTTCACAGAGGTCACCTAAGACCATCAGGAAACACAATTATTTACATTATAATTTAAAACAGCAACAAAAATAGTTATGAAGTAGCAATGGTAATAATTTTATGGTTGGCATCACCACAGCATGAGGAACTGTATTAAAGGGTCACAGCATTAGGAAGGTCAAGAACACTGCCACACAGAAAATTTCAAGAAAAACATTGCTCAGAACATGGTGGGTGTAGTTAATCTGACTGCATTATACAGATCTGTAGTGAAGATCAAAGACAAACAGCAAAAAGATTCAGGAAACTTGGATCTTGTTGAGAATATGACCCAATGTACAGAAGCAGTCAAAGACAACCTCACTGCTAAAGACTACACAGAGAAACAGAGCCACTGCTTCAAACTGAAAGACACACAGAGGAAAGCTCAGAAATCAGCAAGATCATCGCCCTCTCAGGTTCTTCACAGATGAATAAATTTGACATCGTCCCAAAGTTCCAAAAGTGGAGTCTCCTGAGATTGCCTGAGTCAGCAAGGTACTCAGGGGCCACTGCAACCTTGTGTCACGTGTATCCACCTACAAAACACACTGACTACAGACCTGAACACAACCCAGGGGAGACTGACTTCCTGAGCATGCAAATATGCAGACACTAAGAGCCTGAAGAGATGGCTCAGCAGTTAGGAGCACTGGCTGTTCTCACAGAGGACTTGGGCTCAATTTCCAGGACCTACGTGCTCTATCACCACACGGCCTCCCACTCCAGTTCCAGGAGATCTGATGCTCTTTTCTGGCTCCTTCAGGCACTGTGTATGCAGTGTGAACTCACACATATGCAAGCAAAGCACTCATACACATCAAATAAAAATGAATAAAACTTTTTTTAAAGGTCGGAGCTTTGAGAAAGTGGAAGCTTTGGCTGAAACCTGAAATAGAAGTCTGTAGGCCAGATGACATGGAGTAAGGCAATATGTTGGAAAGAGAAGAGAGCTGCAGTGGGGACCCCAGGAAGGAAGAGAGCCAGGGAAAATGGGGTGCCAGACAAGAGACATTCTCGGCAATGCGTAAAGCTAGCCACCAAAAGTATGTGAGCTGCCCTCAGCAACACTGTGGGGTTAGAGATCTTAAAGCCCTTGGGAGGCCACATGGAATAGTAGTAAGCTCCCAAGGTTAGGCAAGGACTGCAGGATTGAATGCTGGCCTGCCCCAGCCTTGCTTCAGTCTCATCCCTCCTTTCTAGTCCCCATTGCTCCTCTGTAAAGGATGACTACAATGTACCATTGTATCTTGGAAGCATGAATTGAGTTTTTATGTTTAAAGGGCTCCCAGCCAAGCTGGACTTGTGTCTTGAAGGAGACTTTGGACTTGATCTTGTGAGAAATGCTAGATCAGCTAAGACTTTAGAAACAGAAGTAAAAATCATTGATTGAGAGTAAGACATGAGCCTTTTGGGGCCAGGGAAGGGATGCTAGGGCTGTATTACATGTCCCCAGAGATCCATGCATTAAATGCTATTGTGAAAAACGTAAGAGATGGAACCTATGGGGAGGTGTTACATCATTGCAGGTATGTCCCCTCAGGAGCTATGGGATCTTATCTCTTCCTCCTGTCATTCATTTCAGGCTGTATGAGGTGGGCTGTTTTGCTTACACTTTGCTTTGCCATGAATGAGCCTCCAAGAAATGGATTTTTTTCTAACCCTGAACTGAAATTCCCCCAAAATACACCAAAATAAACCTTTCTTCTTCTTAAGCCTATTAGATTAGCTCCACTCATTTATTACAGTAACAAGCAGAGACTGACAAAAATGTCTATTTAGTTCTAAAAGCACATTCTCTTTAATGTTTTTCCCTTCCCCTTATTATTTCCCTAGCATTTTGTTTCCCTTGTTATTTGCTTTCGTGGACCTCTCTGTAGTTCTCCCTCACATGAAGCCTAGGACTTTATTTTGACTACAGACCAGACTAAGTGGGGCAAGAAATTTAGTTGCTCTGTCAGAGGAAGACCTGGTTCCTCTCTTCTAGTCCCTGTTCCTGCTTTCCTGTATCTTTCAAACTCTGCAAATAAGCATTTCCAGCTCTAAATCTCCGAAATGCATCGTGTGCAAACAGGAGAAGTATGGTTATGGAGAAGAGACCATAGCACCCATGAGCTCCAGGAAGCCATGTTTCCCCAAACTCATACCTTCTCCACACCACTTCTGTGCTCACCCAGCCTCTCACTCCAGATCTTCCTTGAAATTCCAACTAAATGTTAATGTACATAAAAAGTCTGAGCAAGTGAGTTCAAGAATGAGTGGCCAAAAGTCCTGTTTTCCCACTAACTGGCTTCCCATCCTCCAGTCTACTTTCCTGAAAGGCCCCTAGGCTATTCAGTAGCAGCTTTCAGAGTCAACTCTTTCTCCATGGGATCCCACTTCTTGGCCAGGTGGAAGGGGCTCCCACACACTGAAACACCTTGATGCTAGTATTTGTATGTCTCCTTTGATCTGCCATCTCCAGAAGCAAGAGGACTATCAAGAGCCTATCTGCCTGTGCTCTTGGATCAGGTATACCCACAAGAGGTATACAGTCTATAGTCACAGGTATGCAGGTTACAGAATGTTGTCAGGCCAGGCCCTAACCCCTACTTACTACCATGCAACCACAACCAGAACAGACAGAGTAGTTAATTCGATTTGCCAAGAAGATCCTGGAACTCTCTACAGACCCTGTAGCAGTGGCCAGTGTATAGTATATTTCTAAGCTTTCTGGCACATTCTAATGCTAGCTTCACACTGGGGACCTCAGAAGGAGGTGAATAACGCACACCAATGAGATTAAAGGAGAATTGGTAAGACGACAATATCCAGGAATCCACTTCTGCTTCAATGACTGACTTTTATAAAGAATAAGTAGAGTGGATTAATTCTTACCACATCCTCTGCCAAAGCTGATCTCTCAAGACAATGACCTTCTATGGGTGTGTTAGTTTATAAGAGCAGCCATAATGAAACACCACAGGTTAGGCAGCTTACCCAAAAGAAAATTACCCTGGTCCTGTTGGCTGAGGTCCAAGCTCAGTGTGTGGCCAAGTTGCCTTCTCTTGATCCCTTCTCCTTGGCTTGCAAATAGCATCTTCTCAGTGTGTCTTTGAATGGTTTTTCCACCATATCTGTGTTTTAATCTCTATTTCTTATAAGAACAAAATCAGGGGCTCCATTTCCAAACACACTCTCTTTTTAAGATGCTGAGGTTGGGACTTTAACATACTAGCTTGAGAAGGGATGGGATTCAGTCCCTAACCATTGCCAAACACAAAGCTGAAGCACTGGGTCTCTCTGAGTTCAAGCTAAAATCAGTTCTGAGGGTGTCATAGGCACCTCTAATGAGGAAGGTCACACTAGGAGATCTGTGGACTCATGCAGAGAGCTCTTTGGACTTTTTAGATGTGTGTCTTGGTGTTAATCCACCCTGCTCCTTTGGACATGGTCACAGGAGGCAACTCTTATGAGTTTCTTCAAGATCTGCCAGGCAAACCTCTTAAAGGAAAGTTCATCTCCCTCTGTGAATCTGGATCTTTTACCACTTGTGCTCCATTTTCCCAGCCAACTCCAAACTGCCAAATGTTCTGCAGAATTGGCCTCGCCTCTCCTCATGTCCTTTTGGATTATGTCGTAGAAGTGTTTACTTCCTCTTTTCATGGTTTCTTTGATCTTCTATTTTACAACTCTAGACTAGGAACCTAAAGAAAAACATGAGCTCTAAGCATAAACACCAGCTGAAAGATATCTGCTAAAGTCGTTGTATGACAATTATGATCATGGCAAAAACATGTGCAAGGCACTTCTCCATATGAGATCTTCACATGTCACATGAACAGATTTTTTTATGAAAAGGAGCAAATTACTTCTTTCATAAGAAAAAGGTTGAGGGGAATAGGTGAATACATACTTATCAGAATCTATAGAGGTAATGAACTTGAAGATCAGCATTTATCCCTGTAGTCAGAAGCTGCACCCCCCAGCTCATTATACTGAGACTAGTTTGGATACCATACCAGGAATTCCACATCCTCTGTTGGGAATTCAACCTCTGACACTTTCCTAAAAAGAAAAGGAAGAAATGAGTGAGTGTTGGTCTCCGAGAATTTGGCACTGGTACTCTTTCCCAAAAGTTTCTTAAAGCTAGACTTGGGTGGAAAGTACCTTCTTGAAGTGGGAATTTGTCATGTAATGTTTGTCTGGAAATTGTCTTATGAGAGTATGTCTTACTGAAGCAGACACACATATTGTTTTTCTGGCAGCTGCCTGGTAAAAGGATATGTGATGTTTTGCTGGAGTGGACACTTGAGAGGATGTGTGATGTTTGGAAAGAGTATAAGTAGAATCCAACAAACAGTGGATGACATTCTTGCATTGGTTCACCTTGCAACTCTTTTGCTGGTCTTCATCAGGCTTTTCTGAGGCTGTTCTTCACTGACAACTCTCTTGAATTGGTTCAGCTTGCTTTCTTCTCTAATATTCACTTGTTATGACTTTGTAGAAAGAAATATGCCAAAGAATTTCTGGTAGTGTTCTGGCTGCCTTTTGCTGCTTCTGAGGACTTGTGCTGATTGGTGGAGCCTCACAGTTTCTTCTAGATTGAGCTGCTGCTACTGATTCATGTTTGGTGTTTGATGAGTGGACTGGACTGTCACTGCTGATTCGTGTTTGGTATTTTGCTATTGGACTGGATTTCTGACTACAAAGATTGGAATTGTCCCAAAGAACTATTTCTAAACAGGTCCACAACCCCATTTCCTATGAACCTTTCTTTTCCTCATCTATGATGGGTAGTGAGCTAGAAGGAAGGTTGAAGCATTAAAGAACCATAATTAAAGTAGATTTTTAAAAAATCTATGTCTACACCTTCTATTATCATCCCTCTAACAACTTATCCCTCTATGGTTCTGTAGAGCCCTGTGATTTCACATATCTTCAATATTTGTTGAGACCTAGGAAGACTCTTGATGGGTCCATGGTCAATGTGAGATGGGAAGACTTGGCCCAAGCAAGAGGATTGAAGGACAATGAGCACAGATTCCCACACCCTAAAGGCAGTGTACCCAATGCATTGTATGTTTAGTGTCTGTTTGTGTCTGGTGTATTTACAATCTGGTATGTTTAGTGTTGTCAAGCATATCAGAAGTGAAAAGAACTGCCTAGGAACTCCTAAGTCTGTATCAGGCAGAAGCACCACTTGCTAATGGTGGACATTAAGTACAAAGGTTGGTGAGAAATGCAGATCCCACTGAACAGCCTCCTGCTATAGGCAGCTGGAGGCAGATAAGATGCTTCTGGGAGCTGTGAGCAAGCTACATAAGAATCACAGTCAGACTCAGTTATAGGACTTCAAAATGTCAGAACTTACTGATTAACAAAAACCCCCAAGCCAATTGTCATCAACTTTGTTGGTTTACATTCACCAAGCAGTCTTGATTTCACATACTATTATTACAGCCAAATCTGGCATTGAACACTATACTATGGCCAAGAATAACCTTGAGCTCTTGAGCCTCCAGCCTATGCATCCCAAATGCTAGATCTTTCTGCCTGACAGCTAAGCCTCCTTCCAGTTTCTATCCCTTGCTCCTCTAGAGTCACCAGTGTGCCAGCATGCCCGCCTCCATGCTTGAGAGTGTGCCTGACCCAGGCACACAGTTCTCATGGATAAGGGCAATGTAAACCAAATCTGAACAGTTTTCACAGAGCCTTTCTTCACCACTACAGCTCAAACCCAAGCTTGGTACCGGAATTACACATCTTCATGCAGTGAGATGCTTTGGCCACTCTGTGCCCCTTGCCTTCTACTGCCTCTCCACCCTGCGTGCCATGCAGCAGCTGGCCCTTGAGGTATTTGTAGAAGGAAAGAAGCCTCCCAAGCCACTGATTTCTAGTAACTTTGGCCTTGTTTCCAAGAACAGTGTTGTGGGAGAAGAGAGACTGCAGTATCGCTGGGGCAGCATGCTTTTGCACAACTGCCTGCTCAGAAGGCAACTCTGGCCATGTTTCCCTCTATTCCTAATTAGGTCCTTCCTCTTCCAGTATTTAGATTATTTTTAGGATGAACCTCCAAGGTAGATGTCTCCAGGAAAACAATGTCTCTAATTTTGTCTCTCCTTACAGCACTGTTCGGGGGAAATCTGAGCTAAGATACGCAGCCTTATTTTTTCTAGGAAGGACCTTACCAAAGATAACAATGGGATGGCTTGCATGGGGAGAAGGGCTTACAAGTCTTATACAAGGGTTTCTAGAATCATGGTACAACTGGATGTTTTAGCTTCCTTTGTTGAGGTCATTTAAATGTGCATGCACAATTATTATGCATCAACAAACACTGCAAGTGTAAAAGTGAGGGAATGCCCATATACTTCCCTTGTATTGGATGACCTTAATAGAATAGAACCACTGACACAGTTCCCTGTGCATGTATGCATGAAGTTATGTATGTTTTACTATCACCCATATTACGGTTTATCTCATTAGATAGGGGGAGGGGAGTTGGGCATGGAACAAATTATAGGAAAATGACTTATAATTTATAATCAAATTACCAGGTTCTTATTCTTACATCATTTTCCAAAATAAATCTCCAATATATCCCAAAATGCAATCTAGAGTACGTTATCAAAGTGATTTTGGATGGGTAATGAACATGTGAAGCATGAAGCAATGAAACATATCAAAACGAGAACAAAATGAAATATCTGTCATAGTATTACATCTTTATATATTGCAAATAAGATAGCAAATATTTGTGCAAGATATTTGCAATTCATATGTCACAAACTATGTGAATTACATACAGATTTGAGAGCAAAATGAATTATGTCCTAATATCTAAAAGAAACACAGACACACACACACTGTATACATGAACATATGTTTTATTAGATACTGACAATCAGCAAAGGAGGAACTATGAAAAATAATAAAAATATGGAGAGAACAGGTAGAGTGGTACATATCTGTAATCCAAGAGCTGGAGAAAGGTAGAGACAGGATAATTGCATTTGAGGACAACCTGGGATGCATATAATAAAACCTTGTCTCAAAAATTAATCAGTTTAGACAATAGGATGGCTCAGCAGGTTAAAGAAGGCAAACTAGCCATCATCTTTCACTCATGTGATAAAGGTTATTATTATTCTGTGTTTAATAAATAAATAAATAAATCTTGGGCTGGAGAAATGGTTCAGCAGTCAAGAGGACTTGCTGCTCTTCCAGGGGACCCACATTCAGCTCTTAGAAACTGTGCTACATGACCCACAAAGGCCTCTCACTCCAGCTCCAGGGAACACAGTGCCTTTCTCTGGCCTTCGTGGGTGTCTGTACACATGTGCCATACACACACACACAAAGATGCAAACACATGCACCTAGATAAAAATATTTAAAACATTTTAAAACTAAATATTTTTCTTAAAGACATTTTCTGCTAAGTCACAACTAGATCACTGTCAGATAAACATTTTCCAAGCCAAAATAAAAACTGAGATTTTTTTTTAAAGATTTATTTATTTATTATGTATAAGTACACTGTAGTTGTCGTCAGACACACCAGAAGAGGGCATCAGATCTCATTACAGATGGTTGTGAGACACCATGTGGTTGTTGGGGTTTGAACTCTTTCAGGACCTCTGAAAGAGCAGTCAGTGCTCTTAACCACTGAGCCATCACTCCAGCCCAAGAACTGAAAAATTTAAGGCACAAAAGGTTTTCTTGAAGCATATTCATAACAGCAAAATAATAGAAGCAAATGAGAGTTAAAAGCAGCTGACCAGTGAGCCACACCTCACTGGTTTTGTATCCTGGTATCATTATCACCTATGTGAGTGCCTTCGTCCTGGCAGGCAGCTGAGTGTGGCTGAAGCAGCCTGTATAACTTGCACAGCTGTGCCCTGAAAAGAATTGAAGCATTTGCCTCACCCATGTAGAGAGAATATGGATTCAGGGAAAGCCCAGTCACTAGATCTAACATCTGTCTGCCCTGAGACAGCCATGGCCTAAGGAAGCACAGCACAGGCTGAATGGCTCTGGTTGGGATGTAGATGTTTCCCTCAATGATTCATGGATTGGGAGTTTGGTTCCAGGGGTTGGGGGTGCTAAGTTGTCCTGAATGGCAAGCATGAATCACTAGGGGTATGGCTCTCAGAATGGGCTAGGATAATTCTCAGAGAACCTTGAATTCATTCTCAAGAAAGTAATTATCTTTCTAAAAAGCCCCTTCCCTAACTATAGCTCCCTGTCTAACCATGTGATCTCTGCGTTTCACACAATCACAGCATCGTGTTCTGTTCAGAGACCCCATCATAACTGTATCCTCAGCTCTACTTGATCAGCCAGAGGAGCCATCAAGGGAGAGCCCACTGGCTCACACAAATACCCAGAGAAAACTGTATGTCATTTTTTTCCACTGAACTGATAGATTTGAGTGGCACGTTTTATAACAATATCCACCTACACAAGAACCTCTTAGTGCTTATAAGGTTCAAATTTCATAGAAAATATTTGAAGCATGTTACTTATGTAAGGATAGATAAATCTATACTACTTTAAGCACCTGTTAAATGTGGTCTCATCCATATATAGAGTCTTAGTTTCTATTCTATTGCTGTGAAGAGACAATTTGACTAAGGCACCTTATAAAAGAAATCATTTAATTTGGAGCTTGCTTCCAGTTTCAAGGACTGTATCAGTGATCATGATGGGGAACCTGGCAGCAGACAAACAGGGCATGGCACTGGAGCAGTAGCTAAAAGCTTACATCCTGATCCACAGGCAAGAGACAGAGAGAAAAAGATTGGGCCTAGCATGGGCTTCTGAGACCTCAAAATCCATCCTCAGTGACATACCTCCACTAACAAGATCACACCCTGTAATCCTTATGAAACAATTCTACCAGCTAGAACCACCATCCAAGCATATGGACCTATGGGAGCCATTCACATTCAAACCACCACATAAAAAATAAGCTGGGAATGATGGTCACACTTTAATCTCAGGCAGAAGCAGGTGGATCTCTGAGTTCAGAGCCAGCCTGATCTGGTCTACACAGCAAGTTCCACAATAGCCAGGGCTACATAAAGAAATTTATCTTAAAAAAAAATTAAAATCAGAACAGAGGCTGTCTCTGACTCTGTTGCCTGCCATTGGATCCCCCTTCACTTAACTGGACTGCCTGGTTGGGCCTCGGAGAGAGAGACCTATGGTGACTAAATATTCCAAGATGAGATGGTACCCAAGGGGGCTTCTCATTCTCTGAGTAAAGGAAGAAGGGGTACTGGGGGGTAGTATTTATAGGGGTGGGACTGAGAGGAGAGGAAGAACAGGAGGCTGATATTGGGATGTAAACTGAAAAAATAAACAAAATTTTTAAGAAGAGTAAAAAATTAAAATATGACTATATGAAATAAGTAACTAGTAAATGAAACTAAATAAAAGCTTTAAATTAAATTAAATTAAATTAAATTAAATTAAATTAAATTAAACATACAACAAAGAAATTTACTACCTTCACTTTTGTCCCAGGAATACAACTACATGTGATGTAATTTGTTCCATGTTATGTGTTTTTAGCCTTGTGCAGTTAATGTGTGGCAAGCAATGCACAAGAGCTTCTCTTATAGCATGGAATCTGTTATTTAAATAACTGCCCCTGGCTTTACTTGTTTCTGTGGTAAATGACAAAATGCCTGTTGTCATTCTAAATACAGTTACTGCCAGCATCACTAAGCCTTAATGAATACAATGCTGAGGATAAATCTAAGGCATGGCACTAGGGCCTACAATTACTTTTTTCCTTCCCCTAAAGAAGAGAAATGGACTCCAATTTACCCAAGTCTTTCTTCAAAACACCTGTTCTGTCCTTCCTGAACATTCTTTTGCATTTAAGAAAGAATTGACATGCTGTAAAATTCACTGAACTGCCTGATGCTGTGAACTGAACTCTGGTCAGCCAGCCGAGCCAGCTCTCCACCCCATTGTTTGTGTCTTAGTGTCCTAAGAAGCCACCACCTGACCCATACTCATGACTGTATTTTAATCTCATATTTAGATCTTTGATCCATTTTAAGTTGGGTTTTATAGAACCTAAAGGCCTAATTATCATGTGTGTGCATATGTGTTAGTAGCATTGGCTGGAAATACTTTGTGCCTCTTCTGAAGTTCACGGACAAGCTGCTACATTTCAGATCTATGGGTCTTTTTCTGGATTGTCAAATTGACTCTACTTGTCCCTGTCTTCTCACCTCCTGGCCCACAGGGCCTTCAGAGTAATTTTTGAAATTGGGAAGTGTGAGAATTTCAACTTCTTTCATGGGCTGTCCCTCTATCACCAAGGCCTTCCACAGCAGGCATCAAGGAGACTTTTCAGTTTTCTGTGGACAGGTCTGATATTCTATTAGCTTCACTAATAGATACTTTGCTTGTGTTTTTATAAATGGGAACATTAATTCACCCTTTGGATGACCCACTGGCGGCATCCAGAGGGATGATGGACATTGTGTATTTATTTGGTGTCTTGTAATATTGCCTAATTCTTTCACTGTCTCTGGTAGCTTTTGAGTGTGTGTCTTCAGGCTGGCTCCACCCTAGATCATGCCATCTCACGCCACTGGAGAACAGGTCATCGTTTTTCTTTCTTCTGTCCGATCTGGATGCACTTTGCTTGTCCATAGTTTATGAACTCGGTTTCATTTAATGTTTTAGTCATTCCTGATTGAAGCCAGAAGAGTGCTTTCCAACTTACAAAGCTTAGCATAAGAGTCATGCTCCCAAGCACATCCCTGGACACAGCCTCTCCTCTCTGCCAGAGCTCAGAGTCTCTGGAGCTGGGAGCCTTTGATGAAAATGCAGGTCTAGAGTCTAAATACCCCCAGCCTGTTCCCTAAGGTACCCCATTTAAAGAACTGGGATGTAAGTAAGTCCTTGATCCACTAACCTGACTTCTCTCTTCCTGTGTCAGACTTAAGATGCGCCCTCTATCCTACATCCCAGCACACTCCTTGTCTCAGCCACAACAAGGGATGGTTCTGGAAGGTCACACTGACCCTTTGTCAACTAGCTGTCTCTTTCTGTGTTTAACTTTTCCAGGCCACAGACATCACGGGCTATATGAGAACTCAGACTAGAACCCAGACATCCTCACACCAGGAACCAGACTCTCTAACTGTACCTCATCTACCCCGACTGAGTCATCTCCTTGAGAGAGGAGCCCAGCATCCCTGGGTCCACCAGGAATACAGAGATGGAGTCCAAAGAGAAAAATCCAAGGATCCATATCTAGCAGAAGTGGGAAGAGCACAAAAATATTGAACATTCATTTGTTCAAAAGAACATGGTGACTGCTTTTTCATAGCTTAGTGCATTAAGTTTAAAACACCTACAACATACACTTCTGTCCTTTTCATAGGCAGTTTCTACATAGCTTGTTCAAAACAATGTATTCAACCTAAAAAAAAAAATTCTATGCATGTATCCACCAGATTGCAGGATCCAGGCTTGTCCTAAGTCAGGGAGCTACTTGCTCGGGGTAAATCATAGAAACAAGTGTGTATTGTGGCATTAATGAGGGGCTATGGAGTTGGCTCAGTGTAAAGAGCACATGTAGCGCTTACAAGGGAGCCAGATTTAATTCCTAGTACCCACATGGCACTCACAACCCCCTGTACTCCAGTCCCCGGGATCTGTCACTTCCTTCTGTCATGCGCATGGTGCACATATACCCATGCAGGCAACACTACATACAAATCTAGTGAGCACAGGTAGGCTCCATGAGGATGAGGATGCGCTCAGAGCAGTCCTCTGCAATACTCTGTCTCCAGCCATGCAGAACTGGGAAGTTTCCCTGAGTGCAAGGCATACCTCACTGGTTGAATAGAATAAGACATGTTCCTCAGACCCCGCCCTGAGGAATTTATACAGGTCTCCACCAGACCCTGACTATGCTCTGGAGACCACAGACTATCCACCTCTTTCAACTACACACACCACGGCTCTCCTGGCAATGATTTATATTACATTGTCCTTTACCATTCTTCAAGTACTGTCTCCATTGCTAATGCCCAGTGCTGGACACTGACGGAATTCATGACAGGTTTCTGTAACCCAGAGTCCTCTCAATGTATCTCAGGCTGCAATCTGACTCCACCCACCCCCTGCCATCACTGTTGTGTCCTGCTAGGCACTTCTGCCTCCCTAGGTCATCCATCTGGAATGAGGCAGTTCCCTGGCTGTCACAGCTCAATAGCTGGCGCTCAGCTCAGCCATGCCCTTTATAAAGAAAAAGGATGCATGCTTGTCCCACTAGGCTACATATGGTTGCAGCTCTGTATAGGGCATGAGTACCAGAACCTCTATTTCTATGCATAAGCTTCCCAGGATTCTAACAACGTCCTCAGTGCCTCAATTACAGATTGACAGACATGTCTGCTCAGAAGAACCCTGTCTCCCAAACCAATCCAGCCTACCAGGATCTTCCTCTGCATGGCTCTTCTTCTGCGCCCAGATGGAGGACCTGAAAGGAACTAGGGCCTTGGGCTTTCCTGAGAGGCCTTTAATGGTAGACCTACAGCCACTTGGAGCCCAGGATACTCAGGGTGGGAAGTCAGCACAGCCACAGAGCCCAGGCATAGGCCCCAGGAATACTCAGCATTGCTCAACATTCACGCTAATAAATAACCTAACCACAATGTCCCCTCTCCTGTCCTCAGCTACAGAGAGTCTCAGTCCTGGCAGAGACACAAGGCGCCACTGGGAGAGGCTGTGTCCAGGGTTCTGAGGATAGGGGTGACTCATCTGCCACTCATCTCACAGTGGGGATAAGAAACAGGGATGTGGAGGCCAGCTGTCACCAGCTGGAACTAGGTCACCCAAGAGCCAGAGGATGAAGGGTGACTCCCTAAGGCCATACATACTGCCTGCTGATTTTACTGTGTAGACCAGGCTGGCCTGGAGCTCACAGAGATTGCCCTGTCTCTGCTTCCTGAGCTGGAAATAAAGGCATGTGCCACCATTCATGGCTGAAGAAATAGTTTTAGAGATTTACTTATGATGCTTTGTGTATTGGTATGTTAATTATTAAGTGTATAAGTCAGGGAAGCAAAGACAAAAGGAGAAATAGCAATGGGATTCTTGATTAGGTGTAGGGTGCCAGGAGGAACAAAGGAAAGATTTCTGTAGCTTTAGAAAGGTAGGGGACAGCTGTGAAGGCCTATTCAGATCTGGACTTTTCCCTCAGTGGTGTTTCACGGTTCTGCCAACGCCTAGAACTGTCCTTTGTATGGCTTCCTTAGACAGGGGAGGTGGTGTTAAACATGTGTGCCCTATAGGAACTGAACTCCCAACTCCCTTGTAGGTTAATTTTGCTTGTGTCAGCACTCCAAGTTCCAGGACCTGGATAAGTCATCCCATGTTACTCACTGCCCCTGATGTTGTATTGAATGAGTCTTGCCCCCAGCCACCCTACCATGGCAGCCCATCCCCCACCACCACCTCTGCTGCCATGTGGTATGTCTCTGTATGACTGAGCATCCTTCCTGTGTTCTGTTCCCTGCCTTCACTGTCACATGGGGTGGTTCTGTGTGTGTGGATACTGTGCCCTCAGTAACCAGTGCTCCTGCTCTTCTCCACCATATTCCTTGAGACTCTGACCTTGAGCTTGCCATTTTGGCTAGACTGGTTGGCCTGTTCCCAGCTTCTCCTGCTGGGGCAACAAAGCACACACTACATGTCTGGCTTTTATGTGGGTTCTGAGGATCTGCACTCAGAGTGCTGTGCTTTCCAGCAAAAGCTTTTGTGCTTAACCCATAGAGTCATCTTCCCAGCCCACACAATAGCACTCCTAAAAAGTATTAAACTCGATGTAATAGCACACACCTTTATTTATAATTTTTAGTTATAATTGTTTTGTTCTAAAATTTCCATTCGCCTTATTTTTTTTAGTTTATTTACATTCCATATGTTTTTCCCTTTCCCAGTTTTCCCCCCTCCCGGAAACCTCCTATCCCATCCACCCTCCCCCTGCTTCTATGAGGGTGTTCCTCCACTCAGCCACCCACTCCCACCTCCTCGCACTTGATTCCCCTACACTGGGACATCTATCTAGCCTCATACGACCAACGACCTCTCCTCCCATTGATGCCTGTCAAGGCCATCCTCTGCTAGATATGAAGCTGGAACCATGTGTACTTCTTGTTTGGTAGCTTAGTCCCTGGGAGCTCTGGGGGGTCCGGTTGGTTGATATTGTTCTTCCTATGGGGTTGTAAACCCCTTCAGCTCCTTCAGTCCTTTCTCTAACTCCTCCATTGGGGACCCCACACCCAGTGCAATGGTTGGTTGCGAGCACCCAACTGTATTTATAAGACTCTGGTAGAGCCTCTCAGGAGACAGCTATATCAAGCTCCTTTCAGCAAGCATTTCTTTTCTTTTTTTTTTTAACTTTTTTTTAAATTAGGTATTTTCCTCATTTACATTTCCAATGCTATCCCAAAAGTCCCCCATACCCTCCCCACTACCCCCCTACCCACCCATTCCCACTTTTTGGCCCTGGCGTTCACCTGTACTGGGGCACATAAAGTTTGCAGGACCAATGGGCCTCTCTTTCCAGTGATGGCCGACTAGGACATCTTTTGATACATATGCAGCTAGAGTCAAGAGCGCTGGGGTACTGGTTAGTTTATAATGTTGTTCCACCTATAGGGTTGCAGTTCCCTTTAGGTCCTTGGGTATTTTCTCTAGCTCCTCCATTGGGAGCCCTGTGATCCATCCAATAGCTGACTGTGAGCTTCCACTTATGTGTTTGCTAGGCCCCGGCGTAGTCTCACTAGAGACTGCTATATCAGGGTCCTATCAGCACAATCTTGCTAGTGTATTCAATGGTGTCAGGGTCTGGAAGCTGATTATGGGATGGATCCCTGGATATGGCAGTCTCTAGATGGTCCATCCTTTTGTCTCAGCTCCAAACTTTGTCTCTGTAACTCCTTCCATGGGCATTTTGTTCCCAATTCTAGGAAGGGGCAAAGTGTCCACACTTTGGTCTTCATTCTTCTTGAGTTTCATGTGTTTTGCAAATTGTAACTTATATATTGGGTATTCTAAGTTTCTGGGCTAATATCCACTTATCAGTGAGTACATATCATTTGAGTTCTTTTGTGTTGGGTTACCTCACTCAGGATAATGCCCTCCAGGTCCAACCATTTGCCTAGGAATTTCATAAATTCATTCTTTTTAATAGCTGAGTAGTACTCCATGGTATAAATGTACCACATTTTTTGTATCTATTCCTCTGTTGAGGGGCATCTGGGTTCTTTCCAGCTTCTGGCTATTATAAATAAGGCTGCTATGAACATAGTGGAGCATGTTTCTTTCTTACTAGTTGGAACATCTTCTGGATATATGCCAAGGAGAGGTATTGAGGGATCCTCCGGTAGTACCATGTCCAATTCTATTTTCTGAGAAACTGCCAGACTGATTTCCAGAGTGGTTGTACAAGCTTGCAATCCCACCAACAGTGGAGGAGTGTTCCTCTTTCTCCACATCCTCACCAGCATCTGCTGTCACCTGAATTTTTGATCTTAGCCATTCTGACTGGTGTGAGATAGAATCTCAGGGTTGTTTTGATTTGCATTTCCCTGATGATTAAGGATGTTGAATATTCTTTCATGTGCTTCTCAGCCATTCGGTATTCCTCAGGTGAGAATTCTTTGTTTAGCTCTGAGCCTCATTTTTTAATGGAGTTATTTGATTTTCTGGAGTCCACCTTCTTGAGTTCTTTATATATCAACAAGCATTTCCTAGCATCCACAATAATATCAGAGTTTGGATAACACACAGCTTTAATCTCAGCACTTGGGAGGCAGAGACAGGAAGATCTCTGTGAGTTTGGAGCTAGCCTGGTCTATACAGCAAGTTCCAGGACAATCAGAACTATATAGTGAGACCCTGCCTTAAAAAAACAAACAATATGCTCCACTATATTCATAGCAGCCTTATCTATAATAGCCAGAAGTTAGCAAGAACCCAGATGTCCCTCAACAGAGGAATGGATACAGAAAACATGATACATTTACACAATGGAGTACTACTCAGCTATTAAAAACAATGAATTTATGAAATTCTTAGGCAAATGGATGGATGTGGAGGATATCATCCTAAGTGAGGTAACCCAGTCACAAAAGAACTCACATGATATACACTCACTAATAAGTGGATATTAGCCTAGAAGGTCAGAATATCCCAGATACAATTCACAAACCACATGAAACTCAAGAAGAAGGAAGACCAAAGTATGGATACTTCGATCCTTCTAGAAGGGGGAACAAAATAACCACGGAAGGAATTACAGAGACAAAGTTTGGAGCAAAGACTGAAGGAATGACCATCTAGAGACTGCTCCACCTAGGGATCCATCCCATAAACAACCACCAAACCCAGACACTAGTACAGATGTCAACAAGAGCTTGCTGACAGGAGCCTGATATAGCTGTCTCCTGAGAGGATGTGCCAGTGCCTGAAAAATACAGAAGCGGATGCTCACAGCCATCCATTGGACAGAGCACAGGGTCCCTAATGAAGGAGCTAGAGAAAGGACATAAGGAGTTGAAGGGGTTTGCAGCCCCATAGGAGGAACAATAATATGAATTAACCAGTACCCCCCCTCAGAGATCCCAGGGATCAAACCATGAACCAAAGAGTACACTTGCTGGGATTCATGACTCCAGCTGCATTTGTAGCTGGATTTGTAGACATCAATGGAAGGAGAGGCCCTTGGTCCTTTGGAGGCTCTATGCCCCAGTGCAGGGGAATGCCAAGGCCAGGAAGCAGGAGTGGGTGGGTTGGTGAGCACGGGGTGGAGGGAGGCGGGAGGGGGGAGGGGGTTTTCAGAGGGGAAACCAGGAAAGGGGATAACATTTGAACTGTAAATAAAGAAAATATTAAATAAATAAATAAATAAATAAATAAATAAATAATCTTAAAGTCTGGAGAGATGGCTCAGTGGTTAAGAGCACTGACTGCTCTTCCAGAGGTCCTGAGTTCAATTCCCAGCAACCACATGGTGGCTCATTACCATCTGTAATGAGATCTGATGTCCTTTTCTGGTGTGTCTGAAGACAGCTACAGTGTACTCATATACATAAAATAAATAAATCTTTTTTAAAAATGGGCTAAGGATGTATCTCTGCTGCAGTTTTGTCTGAGATGCACAAAGCCCTGGAGTCAATCCCCAACACTGCCAAAAGGAAAGGAACAAAGAGTGAACACAAACGACATACACTATCTTGAATTGTGTATCCACAGAATATCAATGTTAATTTATAGTTTATAGGACATCTTTGTATTTCTATGTTTTCTTTGAGTAATTTTTATTTATGTGCTACCTTGTTAATTACAACAAAAATTGTTTCAAAGGAGTACCTTAATGTGTATACATGCTTTGTCTGCATGTACATATGTGCACCCCATGTATGCCTGGTGCCTGCTGGGGCCAGAAGAGGACATCAGATCTCCCAGAACTGGATTTACAAATGGTTGTGAGCTGGGTGAGTACAGGAAATCAAATCCGGGTCCTTTGCAAGAGCACCACATTCTCTGGACCACTGAGCCATCTCTCCAGTCCCTTTAACAGGATTTCTCACACGTGAAAATTCAAAAGAAAGAAATTAAAGTATCAAACTTTGTATGTGACACATCACCTATGTTGAAGTAACTCAAGAATGTATAAACAACCAAGAGGCCTTCCTAGAGTGAATTCACCAAAGACCCAGATACAAGATAAATGTATACAGTTGGTACTTGTAATGGATTTTATATGATAAGGACTCTGGACTTTATCCTTCAACCATCATTTGTAGTGGTGTGAGGACAAGAATGCTTTATAGGCAGTTATTGGATTAGGGTAACCAATCAAATGCCAATGTTATCATAGATAGCTAATGTTTGCACCCATGATGTTTCATTTTAACTCCCTTTCACCTATGGTAGACACTAGTTTATCACAAACTTTTCCATGGACGAAAGATGTAACCTCTGGTATTTCCCAGTACAGACTTCAGGTCATTTCTTCCACAAGAGGATGGTAGCCTGATATTGCATACATTCAATAGTTCAGGCATCCTACCAGGAGGTGCAAATTCCATTTGAGTCTATAATTAACATAGAATATGTCCCCCCAATAATGTAGGTCTTTGAGAGTGATAGGTTCTCTCCTGATCCAGACTGCCTTGACTTGGGGAAAATGCCAGATACCCAAAGACAATTTGAATAAGGAAAATTTAGGAAAAGTGAGACAACTGTCTGGGGATAGATAGCATTAAGATGCTTTCCTAAGGTCTTTTGTAGGATTTGAGACAGAAACTGGGCCTACACTGGGGTAATTTTTATTGAGATTCGTTAGTTTGGGAACATGTCATAGACAAAGCCATGCAAGTTCCTCTGGTCCAACAGAAAGATGATCACATGCTGTTCACTCTGTCAGGGAGGTGGTCATGAGCTGGGACCCTCTGGTTATCTTTGCCTTGTTTTGTTAGCTACTGACCTTGATTTATTCTTTAGGCTGTCAACCTTGGCTGTTGATGTCCAACCTTCACTTGTTTTTCTAGCTGTAAATTAAATTTTTCTAGCTGTTAATTAAATTGCACTCTTTTTGTTGCCTGGTTATAAGGCAAGCATGTGATTTATTTTCTATTTTACTTTCTTTGAAAATAGGTTAAGTTCATACAAAACATTAGAATATATTGTGACCACAGTTCCACTTCCCCCAACTCCTTCCCATCTCCCACCTGATCTGAATCACCATCCTTCTCTCTTGCAAAACAAACAGGCACCAAAAAAGTAAAACAGAACAAGCAAACAAACAAATCAGGATAGGGCAAAACAAACAGAAGAAAAAGAGCAAAAAAAAAAAAAAAAAAAAAAAAAAAAAAAAAAAAACCCAAGCATAAGAAACACGCACACACACACACACATACCACACCACACCACACCACACCACACCACACATACCATAAAAACCTAAAACTGAAAAAAAAAAAAACATAATACATAGATAAAGGACCTGTAAGGTAAATAAATATAAATTAAAATTTAAATGCCCAGAAAAAAACATTCTAAGACAAACAACCTCGAAAAATGCCATGAGTTTGTGTTTGCTTTCAACTGTTGGGCATGGGATCTGCCCTTAAGAGTGGTTTATATACCCAGTGAGACTCCACTGAAGAAAACTAATTTTTTTTTTCTGAGTAGTTATCAATTGGTAAAAGCTTCTGAGTTAGGGATAGGGGCTTATGTCCACTTCCAGTTTGAAATTTTAAAATATGGATTTTTTTTCTTACTCCCCTCAAGGACCTAATGCCCACCTCATTAAGAATCCGATTACCTGGTCCAAGTTACAAACTGTAGTCCCTTAGGCATATCGGAAGAGGCCAAGCGGAAACACATGGAGCACCCTGGGAGAGAGAAGTGGAATAGATTTTATGGGTGGACTGGGGGGAAGAGAGACAGGAATGGGAGGATCAAGTGAGGAGGGGGAGGGCAGATGGGATTGAGGAGAGAGAGACAGCTAGAATAAAAGGGTATTTGAGGGGTGGTATGGGAACCTAGTGCAGTGGAAACCTCCTAAAATAGATGAAGGTAATTCTAATGAAGTCTCCAAATAATAAGGGAGACAGAATTAAGAGACAAGTCCCAATTGGCCATCTCTTGTCATCAAACAAAGCTTTCTAGTACCAGGACTGGGTAACATCCAATGAGTTGTTAGTGCAAGGGGTCCCATAGAAATCTCCAACTAGGACTGGTGAGATGGCTCAGTGGGTAAGAGCACCCGACTGCTCTTCCGAAGGTCCAGAGTTCAAATCCCAGCAACCACATGGTGGCTCACAACCACCCGAAATGAGATCTGACGCCCTCTTCTGGTGTGTCTGAAGACAGCTACAGTGTACTTACATATAATAAATAAATAAATCTTTAAAAAAAAAAAAAAAGAAATCTCCAACTAAACCATGCTGTTGCCAAGAGAATAGATTGCTTGCCAAAAAATGACAGATGGGCCCTGTTGCTGGGGACAACACCCATACAACTCCCTGAACATGGAGAGGTCAAGCTGGTGCCTACAGAGAACCTTTACCCCCTGCATCCCAGTGCTTTTGGTATGGGAAGGTACTCTTCAGGCTAGCAAAAGAGAAACACAAAGACCAACCCAGCCACAAAACCCTTGATCTACAATGTTGTCCTGCCTACAAAATATGCTAGGACAATGGTGGCACAAAGCTTATGGGAGGAACCAACCAATATGTGATTGGCTTAAGGCCACCTCTACATGATGACACCCATACCTGACACCACTTGAGTGACCAAGAACCAGAGACTACATAGCCCAGGGACTTAGGGTAAAAATAGGTACTACTGGACTATAAAAACAACAAAACAAAAGATCACTCATATTAAAATTCTGCTATGCTCATAGCTCACTGTTTTACTCAGCCATCATCAGAGAAGCTTCCTCCTGAAGCAGAAGGGAACAAAGACAGAGACCCACAGCCAGACACTATGCAGAGAGAGAGAGAGAGGGAGAGAGAGAGAGAGAGAGAGAGAGAGAGAGAGAGAGAGAGAGAGAGAGACCTTAGAACACCTGCTCTAAATGGGATGTATCCATTAAATTCCTCCCCTCAGAGCTCAGGGAACACCAAGGAGGAGGAAGTGGAAAGAGGATAAGAGCCAGAGGGAACGGAGGACACAGGAGAAGGAGCCCCTTTGAAACAACTGTGCAAAGCTCATAGGAACTCACAGAGTTCAAAGCAGCAAGCACAGAGCCTGAATGGGTCTGCGTCAGGTCCTATGAGTATATATTATAGCTTTCAGTGTAGTACTTTTATGGGACTCCTGAGTGTGGGAATGAATGGGTCTCTGATTCTTGTGCCTGCTCCTGGGCTCTTCTCCTTCTGTTGGGTTGCCTTGTCCAACTTCAAGGTGATGGGGTTTTTATCTTATTTTGTTGTGTTTTATTGTTATCTCTTAGAGGCCAATTCTTTTCTAATGAGAAAAAGGGAGGATCTGGATGGGAGGGGAGATGGGGAGAAATCAGGAGAAGCAGAGGGAGGGGAAGCTGTAATCAAGGTATATCATTTGAAAAAATAATTTATTTTCAATAAAAGAGGAAAAGGGAAAAGACTAAGAATTGTAATAACTCATGGGGTCGAGGTAGGGAAATTCATTCACTCGATATAACTTTCACTTTTTCAAAACCTTACTTTTAATGATGGTTCTTAAACTCTTTAACCTCCCTTGTAGCCCACCACCCACCAGAGGTAATGGAAAAGAAAGGATATTGGGGAAGTGGATCTCTTTAGAGAAGTTCTTTGGAGCAACTCCTATCTGTGCTATCTGGAAGTCAGCAGTTCAGTTCCCAGGTGAGCAGGCAGTGGCAGCTCGATCCACTTGCAAACACCTCACAGATACACCAGCAGTCCAGTTCAGGAGAGTCAGGTTAGCAACAGTGGTGACACCACCTAGCACAGACAGCCAGGCCTCAGCTCAAGTCAGCAGGAGGGACCCAGAGGGACACCAGAAGTTCTTGGCTGTGCCTCTCTCAGGAAAGGGAATGTCAGTGAAGACTGAAACCCACAAATGTTGCACAACTACCTGTACCAGCAAAGCAAGCTCTGTCTCTATCACTCCATGGAGTCCTATTTATACCCTCCAAACATCACACGTCCTCCACATGCCTTGCCTCAGCACGTCCATCCAATCAGCCCAAGTCCGAGAAGGTGGCAAGAAACTGCAACATACCACCAGAAGATTTTGGTGTGTTTCTTTCTATGGTGTCCCGGACAAATGCAACCAACTATGCAATGTGTAAGGCTGACCAATACACGTGTGTCGTTAGCAAAGAATCATTCACCACATGGCCTTTCATGTGTTTGCTTTAGCAGAACATCCTCTCTCCTGTGTCTGCTTCAGCGAAACATTTTTTTCAGGAGTCAGCCTGAGCCTTTCACACCTGTGTCCACTTTAACAAAATGTTCATTCACATGTTTGCCCCAGCAAAACACCATCCAACTTTCCAAAGAACCGTTCAGTTTCCACTTCAACCCGAAGTATAGCAAAGACCATAATCCTCGAGTCACTTCTTGTATTTAAGCAAAATAGAACTCCTTACAGAAACACCTACATGCATTTGCTATAACCATATAAAGTTATTTTTGAAAACAGAGATGTAAGTTAGCTTTGCTTTGTGAAATTAGGCATTCCAGAAAGCTTCTGGATATACCTGTGTTCCCTCTCAAGAGCTAGGAAAGGTTCAGGCACGCTGGAGTATTCCTCCTGTTTAAAGTCAGATAAGGCCGTTGACATACCCAGGAAGGGGAAGGAGCATGAAATATATACTGTCATCCTTCTCCCATCTATCAATTCATCTTCTGCCAGTGCTGATGTCTCAAACTCAGAACCTTCTCTATCTGGACCACGCATCACTTCCTCACAGATGCATACCTCTTCTTGAAAATAAGCCTTACACTCTTGAAAAGGTAATTTGGGGAAAGCAAAGCAGAATATAGTTTTAAAAGTATTTAAAATACCCAGTTAAATCATGAACAGTCCCATAACAACCATAAGAGAAGAACTGTTCTCAGGTATTCCCAGATGTGAGCTATTATTTAATAAATCAGATAGCCCAAAAGACAAAGATTCCTCCTCTGTGTTCTTCATGCAGCCCCATAGGAGGAACAACAATATGAACTAACCAGTACCCCCAGAGATTCCAGGGATCAAACTACCAACCAAAGAGTACACATGGTGGGACTCATGGCTCCAGCTGCATATATAGCAGAGGATGGCCTAGTCAGTCATCAATGGGAAGAGAGATCCTTGGTGCTGTGAAGGCTCAATGCCCCAGCATAGGGGAATGCCAGGGCCAGGAAGTGAGTGTAGATGGGTTGGTGAGCAGGGGGAGAGGAAATAGGAGGTTTTCAGAGGGAAAACCAGGAAAGGGGATAACATTTGAAATGTAAACAAAGTAAATATTTAATTTAAAAAATCTTCCTTGGAACCTAATCATAAATGGTGGCTCTCTGTTCTTGCTCTGTGCTATCTGGAAGACACTTGCATTTTCATTGCTTAGAAACCCATGGTCTCATTCCTGTAAATACACTGTAGCGTTCTCCTTTTTCCCTGAGAATTTGTCACAGAAGACCTCTGAATAGGAATGAACTATGAGATCATTATCCTGGGAATGCCCTCTCAGATAATGTTGCCACTATCTCATGGTTGATAGTTTAGCAACCATGCCAGGCACTCTCTACCCACCAACATCCCAGTTTGTCATGTATTTTGTCAATCACTATGGCTAGACTCTAAATCCATTGCAATCAAAGAAATGAGTTAGTGGTTTTAAATAATAATAATTTTTTAAAAACTGGATTGGTTTGGTTTGGTTTTCCCAGTACTGGGATTTAAACATTGCACTTCCAACCTGTTAGCCAAGTCTCTATCACTGAGCAAAATCCCCATACTCTTTTTATTTCGGAGGCAACGTCTCCCAAAGTTATAGAAAGATTAACTTTCAGATTTTCTACAGACTTCATGGGATATATTTCTACTTCATTATTGTGGAATAATATAAAATACAGAAAGGAAAGAGGGAAGAAAAGCGAAATGAGGGCAAAGATGAAGAATGAGATGAAAAAGAGACTAAGGAGACAGTTCTGTAGGAAAAGCGCCTCCTCTGTAAGCATGAATACCTCATCCTAGATCCCTAGTGCCCACATAAAAAGTCATGTGTGATGGCCACACCTGTAACCCCTGGACTGAGGTAGAGGTCAAACCAAGCACATCCTAAGGAGCTCACCAGAGAAGCACTTTAACCAAATCCCAGGCTCAGAGAGGCCCTCCCCCCCACACACCCAAAAAAAAAAAGAAAAAAAAAAGAAAAAAAGAAAAAAGAAAAAGGAAAAGAAAAAAATAAGGTGGAGAATGATTGAAGAAAAAAAATACCTGGTTTCAACTTCGGCCCCACATGAAGTTACACAAAAGAACATACCGGCACACATGCACACAAACACAAAGGGGAGAGAAAAAAATGAAAAGAAGAAGACACAGAAAGAGTAGGAAGGTGAATATGAAAAAGAAAAAGCAGGAAGAGGAAAAACCCATCTGATCAGAACCCCAGCCTATGACAGACATTACTTCCCTAGAGGCTTCACCTCCACATACACCCATGCTAGGCTTGAGAGAATCAACACATGGCTTTCTGGAGGAGGGACACTCAGTTCATAGCAGTCTTGTTTTATTTTATTCACCATTTTGCCCCAGCCTTGAGCAGAGAACCTGACACTAGTTCATTAGTAAGGCCACTATAGACATAAATGAATGAAATGACATTGTTTTAGATGGCATGCAGACTAGGTGGTTGTGACATTTATTTATCCCATTAAATATGATATGGGGGGTGGGGAACACGTGTACTTTGTTTGATGTTAAAAGCAATTATCTGGATCTTGGCTCCGGGACTCCGCCGAACTTAGTCTGTACAGGTCAGAGTGGGGACCACAGAGGCAGACAGCTTCTGGGACAGGCGGGAGCCACAGAGCCACTGAGGCAGCACCCTTTTGGGGCCGCAGACTTCCGGCACCCTCCCAGCCGGAGGACAGAGACCTGCCCTGCAGAGAGCGCCATCTTGGCTCCGGGACTCCGCCGAACTTAGTCTACAGGTTAGAGTGAGGACCACAGAGGCAGACAGCTTCTGGGACAGGCGGGAGCCACAGAGCTGCTGAGGCAGCACCCTTTTGGGGCCGCAGACATCCAGCACCCTCCCAGTCGGAGGACAGTGACCTGCCCTGCAGGGAGCGCCATCTTGGCTCCGGGACTCCGCCGAGCTTACTCTGTACAGGTCAGAGTGGGGACCACGGGGGCAGACGGCTTCTGGGACAGGCGGGAGCCACAGAGCTGCTGAGGCAGCACCCTTTAGGGGCCGCAGACATCCGGCACCCTCCCAGTCGGAGGACAGTGACCTGCCCTGCAGGGAGCGCCATCTTGGCTCCGGGACTCCGCCGAACTTAGTCTGTACAGGTCAGAGTGAGGACCACAGAGGCAGACAGCTTCTGGGACAGGCGGGAGCCACAGAGCCGCTGAGGCAGCACCCTTTTGGGGCCACAGACATCCAGCACCCTCCTAGCTGGAAGACAGTGGTCTGCCCTGCACAGGAGCCCTCTGCCTCAGGAGCAGGGAGCACTTCTTGGATCCAGGACTCCACTGAACTTAGGAACTTAGTCTGCACAGCTGAGAGTGTGTACCACAGAAGCCTACAGCTTCTGTGACCTGCCAAAGCAACACAGCATCTGGGAAAGGTCCTGTTTTCCGCCTTCTTCTTCGGCCAGGAGGAGGTCCAAACCCCAGATATCTGTACACCTTCCCTTTAAGAGGAAAGCTTGTCAGCAGGGAGTGCTCTAACCACTGAAACTCAGAGGAGAGAGCCTGTCTCCCAGGTCTGCTGACAGAGGATACTCAGAATCCCCAGAAGAACAACCTCTGAACAGAGACAACTATAACAACTCCAGAGATTACCAGATGGCGAGAGGTAAAGGTAAGAATCTTACTAACAGAAACCAAGACCACTCCCCATCATCAGGACCCAGCACTCCCACTTCGCCCAGTCCAGGGCACCCCAACAACCTGAAAAACTAGACCTGGATTTAAAAGCATATCTCATGATGATGGTAGAGGACATCAAGAAGGACTTTAAAGAACTACAGGAGAACATGGCTAAAGAGTTACAAGTCCTTAAAGAAAAACAGGAAAACACAACCAAACTGGTAGAAGTCCTTAAAGAGAAACAGGAAAACACATCCAATCAGATGATGGAAATGAACAAAACCATACTAGACCTAAAAAGGGAAGTAGACACAATAAAGAAAACCCAAAAGGAGGCAACACTGGAGATAGAAACCCTAGGAAAGAAATCTGGAACCATAGATGCAAGCATCAGCAACAGAATACAAGAGATGGAAGAGAGAATCTCAGGTGCAGAAGATTCCATAGAGAACATGGGCACAACAATCAAGGAAAATGGAAAATGCAAAAAGATCCTAACTCAAAACATCCAGGAAATACAGGACACAATGAGAAGACCAAACCTACGGATAATAGGAGTGGATGAGAATGAAGATTTTCAACTCAAAGGACCAGCAAACATCTTCAACAAAATTATAGAAGAAAACTTCCCAAATCTAAAGAAAGAGATGCCCATGAACATACAAGAAGCCTACAGAACTCCAAATAGGCTGGACCAGAAAAGAAATACCTCCCGACACATAATAATCAGAACAACAAATGCACTAAATAAAGATAGAATACTAAAAGCAGTAAGAGAAAAAGGCCAAGTAACATATAAAGGCAAGCCTATCAGAATTACACCAGATTTTTCACCAGAGACTATGAAAGCCAGAAGATCCTGGACAGATGTTATACAGACACTAAAAGAACACAAATTCCAGCCCAGGCTACTATACCCAGCCAAACTCTCAATTAACATAGATGGAGAAACCAAAGTATTCCACGACAAAACCAAATTCACACATTATCTCTCCACGAATCCAGCCCTTCAAAGGATAATAACAGAAAAAAACCAATACAAGGACAGGAACCACGCCCTAGAAACAACAAGAAGGTAATCCCTCAACAAACCTAAAAGAAGACAGCCACAAGAACAGAATGCCAACTTTAACAACAAAAATAACAGGAAACAACAATTACTTTTCCTTAATATCTCTTAATATCAATGGACTCAACTCCCCGATAAAAAGACATAGACTAACAAACTGGCTACACAAACAAGACCCAACATTTTGCTGCTTACAAGAAACTCATCTCAGAGAAAAAGATAGACACTACCTCAGAATGAAAGGCTGGAAAACAATTTTCCAAGCAAATGGTCTGAAGAAACAAGCTGGAGTAGCCATTCTAATATCAGATAAGATTGACTTCCAACCCAAAGTCATCAAAAAAGACAGGGAGGGGAACTTCATACTCATCAAAGGTAAAATCCTCCAAGAGGAACTATCAATCCTGAATATCTATGCTCCAAATACAAAGGCAGCCTCATTCATTAAAGAAACTTTAGTAAATCTCAAAGCACACATTGCACCTCATACAATAATAGTGGGAGACTTCAACACACCACTTTCACCAATGGACAGATCATGGAAACAGAAACTAAACAGGGACACAGTGAAACTAACAGAAGTTATGGATCAAATGGATCTGGCAGATATCTACAGAACATTTTACCCTAAAACAAAAGGATACACCTTCTTCTCAGCACCTCATGGTACCTTCTCCAAAATTGACCACGTAATTGGGCACAAAACAGGACTCAACAGATACAAAAACATTGAAATTGTCCCATGCATCCTATCAGATCACCATGGACTAAAGCTGATCTTCAATAACAAAATAAATAATAGAAAGCCAACCTTCACGTGGAAACTGAACAACACTCTTCTCAATGATACCTTGGTCAAGGAAGGAATAAAGAAAGAAATTAAGGACTTTTTAGAGTTCAATGAAAATGAAGCCACAACATACCCAAACTTATGGGACGCAATGAAAGCATTTCTAAGAGGAAAACTCATAGCTCTGAGTGCCTCCAAAAGGAAACTAGAGAGAGCACACATTAGCAGCTTGACAACACACCTAAAAGCACTAGAACAAAAGGAAGCAAATTCACCCAAGAGGAGTAGACTGCAGGAAATAATCAAACTCAGGGGTGAAATCAACCAAGTGGAAACAAGAAAAACTATTCAAAGAATCAACCAATCAAGGAGCTGGTTCTTTGAGAAAATCAACAAGATAGATAAACCCTTAGCCAGACTCACTAGAGGGCACAGGGAAAGCATCCTAATTAACAAAATCAGAAATGAAAAAGGAGACATAACAACAGATCCTGAAGACATCCAAAACACCATCAGATCCTTCTACCAAAGGCTATACTCAACAAAACTGGAGAACCTGGATGAAATGGAGAAGTTCCTAGACAGATACCAGGTACCAAAGTTGAATCAAGATCAGGTTAATGATCTAAACAGCCCTATATCCCCCAAAGAAATAGAAGCAGTCATTAATAGTCTCCCAACCAAAAAAAGCCCAGGACCAGATGGGTTTAGTGCAGAGTTCTATCAGACCTTCAAAGAAGATCTAATCCCAGTTCTTCACAAACTATTCCACAAAATAGAAACAGAAGGTACTCTACCCAACTCATTCTATGAAGCCACAATTACTCTGATACCTAAACCACAAAAAGACCCAACAAAGATAGAAAACTTCAGACCAATATCCCTTATGAATATTGATGCAAAAATCCTCAATAAAGTTCTTGCTAACCGAATCCAAGAACACATCAAAACAATCATCCATCCTGACCAAGTAGGTTTCATCCCAGGGATGCAGGGATGGTTCAATATAAGGAAATCCATCAACGTAATCCAGTATATAAACAAACTCAAAGACAAAAACCACATGGTCATCTCGTTAGATTCGGAAAAAGCATTTGACAAGATCCAACACCCATTCATGATAAAAGTCTTAGAAAGATCAGGAATTCAAGGCCCATACCTAAACATGATAAAAGCAATCTACAGCAAACCAGTAGCCAACATCAAAGTAAATGGTGAGAAGCTTGAAGCAATCCCTCTAAAATCAGGGACTAGACAAGGCTGTCCACTTTCTCCATACCTATTCAACATTGTACTTGAAGTCCTAGCCAGAGCAATTCGACAACAAAAGGAGATCAAAGGGATACAAATTGGAAAAGATGAAGTCAAAATATCACTCTTTGCAGATGATATGATAGTATATATAAGTGACCCTAAAAATTCCACCAGAGAACTCCTAAGCCTGATAAACAGCTTCGGTGAAGTAGCTGGATATAAAATTAACTCAAACAAATCAATGGCTTTTCTCCACACAAAGAATAAACAGGCTGAGAAAGAAATTAGGGAAACAACACCCTTCTCAATAGTCACAAATAATATAAAATATCTTGGCGTGACTCTAACTAAGGAAGTGAAAGATCTGTATGATAAAAACTTCAAGTCTCTGAAGAAAGAAATTATAGAAGATCTCAGAAGATGGAAAGATCTCCCATGCTCATGGATTGGCAGGATCAACATTGTAAAAATGGCTATCTTGCCAAAAGCAATCTACAGATTCAATGCAATCCCCATCAAAATTCCAAATCAATTCTTCAACGAATTAGAAAGTGCAATCTGCAAATTCACCTGGAATAACAAAAAACCTAGGATAGCAAAAACTCTTCTCAAGGATAAAAGAACCTCTGGTGGAATCACCATGCCGGACCTAAAGCTCTACTACAGAGCAATTGTGATAAAAACTGCATGGTACTGGTATAGTGACAGACAAATAGACCAATGGAATAGAATTGAAGACCCAGAAATGAACCCACACACCTACGGTGACTTGATCTTCGACAAGGGAGCTAAAAACATCCAGTGGAAGAAAGACAGCATTTTCAACAAATGGTGCTGGCACAACTGGTTGTTAACATGTAGAAGAATGCGAATCGATCCATTCCTATCTCCTTGTACTAAGGTCAAGTCTAAGTGGATCAAGGAACTTCACATAAAACCAGAGACACTGAAACTTATAGAGGAGAAAGTGGGGAAAAGCCTTGAAGATATGGGCACAGGGGAAAAATTCCTGAATAGAACAGTAATGACTTGTGCTGTAAGATCGAGAATTGACAAGTGGGACCTCATGAAACTACAAAGCTTCTGCAAGGCTAAAGACACCATCAATAAGACAAAAAAACCACCAACAGATTGGGAAAGGATCTTCACCTATCCTAAATCAGATAAGGGACTAATATCCAATATATATAAAGAACTCAAGAAGGTGGACTCCAGAAAGTCAAATAACCCCATTAAAAAATGGGGCTCAGAACTGAACAAAGAATTCTCACCTGAGGAATACCGAATGGCAGAGAAGCACCTGAAAAAATGTTCAACATCCTTAATCATCAGGGAAATGCAAATCAAAACAACCCTGAGATTCCACCTCACACCAGTCAGAATGGCTAAGATCAAAAATTCAGGTGACAGCAGTTGCTGGCGAGGATGTGGAGAAAGAGGAACACTCCTCCATTGTTGGTGGGATTGCAAGCTTGTACAACCACTCTGGAAATCAGTCTGGCGGTTCCTCAGAAAATTGGACATAGTACTACCGGAGGATCCAGCAATACCTCTCCTGGGCATATATCCAGAAGATGTCCCAACCGGTAAAAAGGACACATGTTCCACTATGTTCATAGCAGCCCTATTTATAATAGCCAGAAGCTGGAAAGAACCCAGATGTCCCTCAACAGAGGAATGGATACAGAAATTATGGTACATTTACGCAATGGAGTACTACTCAGCTATTAAAAAGAATGAATTTATGAAATTCCTAGCCAAATGGATGGACCTGGAGGGCATCATCTTGAGTGAAGTAACACAATCACAAAAGAACTCACACAATATGTATTCACTGATAAGTGGATATTAGCCCAAAACTTAGGATACCCAAGATTTAAGATACAATTTGCTAAACGCATGAAACTCAAGAAGAATGAAGACCAAAGTGTGGACACTGTGCACCTTCTTAGAATTGGGAACAAAACACCCAGGGAAGGAGTTACAGAGACAAAGTTCGTAGCGGTGATGAAAGGATGGACCATTTAGAGACTGCCGTATCCAGGGATCCATCCCATAATCAACTTCTAAACGCTGACACCATTGCATACACTAGCAAGATTTTGCTGAAAGGACCCAAATATAGCTGTCTCTTGTGAGACGATGCTGGGGCCTAGCAAACACAGGAGTGGATGTTCACAGTCAGCTATAGGATGTATCACAGGGCTCCCAATGGAGAAGCTAGAGAAAGTACCCAAGGAGCTAAAGGGATCTGCAACCCTATTGTTGGAACAACATGATGTACTAACCAGAACCCCGGAGCTCTTGTCTCTAGCTGCATATGTATCGAAAGATGGCCTAGTCAGCCATCAATGGAAAGAGAGGCCCATTGGACTTGCAAACTTTATATGCCCCAATATAGGGGAATGCCAGGGCCAAAAGAATGGGAATGGGTGGGTAGGGAAGTGGGGGGCGCTATGGGGGACTTTTGGGATAGCATTGGAAACGTAATTGAGGAAAATATGTAATAAAAATATTAAAAAAAAAAAAGCAATTATCTGAATCTAAAACAAAGACTCTTGTCACTGCCACCACATACTGTCAGAAGTTAATATGCTGCGTGTATAGTGTTTTCAGTGGGAGAAGAAACTTTTATGAGATTTAACCAAATATACCCCCTGGAGATATATTTAAGATATGCATATCCTGTCACAGGGGTGTCAGTACTTTGAGATATGAATACAACTTCCTAAGTTTCATCAGATAGACAAGTATCTCTCTTGCCTATATCACTACAATGCCTACTACCAAGACACAGATTTTAAGAGGGGAACGCTGAAAGTGGAAAGATAACCCACCAGCAGCTACTTTATAGTTCAAAAGATCTCAAAATTTGAACCAAACCAATAGACAAAAAAACTACTCTGGTCTTGACTCATCTAAGAACAAGAGTAACTTTATACAAAACACTTCACCTTTTGATCTAATTCTGGTTTTATAAATATTATTATTATGCTCCTCTGTCTTTATTTGTGTAAATGGGTAAAACATGACATTTATTCTCTGGACACAGCTCCAAATAGACACAAAAATCAAGCGTCACAACAGCAGAGGGTGAGAGACTGAGGAAACAGCCACATTCTGAGATGATAAGATCACAATGATCATCCTCCATCACCTCGCTCTGCTCCACTGTGGACAAAAGCAGAGGTCATCTGTGCCAATGGGATGCTGGGAAGAAAAAAAAAGATCATAATGGTCATTTGAACTTTGTCCTGTGTGTGATGGATAAGCTCATCTACAAGTTCAAAGAAGCAAGAGCTCTTGGGGGAACTGGCGATGAATGCTTTTCCACAAATCAGGAGATGACTGTAACCTGAGGTGTTGAAATTTCACAAGGAGTTGTACTGGGAACATCTCCCTCCAGAGTAGCAAGTGCCAGAAGTCTTGAGAAAGAGAAAAGTCTGAACAGATTCCCAGCCTACTTCAACATGTTCAAAGTTAGAACTATCCTGAGTGAACGAGATGGATGCTAGGTGTAACATTCTTTTGCAAATAGTCAGATAGTCATGCAATTTCTATCATAATATGGTAGACAGAAATCCCCTGTGAGGCTTCCTCTCATACCTTCAGATGTGTTCATATCCAGGACAGGCGAAAGAACTAAAAACAAGAACAGGATGTACTGATAGGAGCCCTGGGTCTCCCACAAGAAATAAACAAGGCCACTGGATGCCTTGAAGGAAGTAAACTAAGTGCATCCATTGTGCCCAGCAATTGATGCTAGCTGCTCCATGACACTATACAGCCAGATGTTCACTGTAGCTGTATTCATTACTGTTCTGTCAGCATGACAAAACGGCTAACGGAAACAGTCGAGGGAGGGAAAGGTGACTTAGATGGCTTAGATCACAGTTTACTGCAATGGCAAATCATAGCTGTGGGGTCACATCAGTGTAGAGCCTCACATCCTGACAAATCCAGAAGCAATCTGCTCAGCCATGAACAATATCAGGCTATAACCTTCAAAGTCACACTTTTTATGATTCTCCTCTGCAAGCCAAACCTCCTACCCCAAAGGTTTCATAACCCCAAACCAGCATCGCCAACTGGGGACAAAATGTCAAAACATGAGCCCTATGAAGGACATTGCACATTCAAACCAGAAGAGGCCACAAGACATCAATACCATGACATTATTTTTTCTTTGATAGGACAAAAAGCAGAATACCAAAGACACCTTGTTATTTCAAATGTTGCATACAATAATTGTTCCACAAAGATCATGCACCCTTGGCTTCCACACATCCTGGGTTAGCATAGATGACATCAGCTCTATGTATTAGTGGGATTTCTACAATGACATTTCCAACAACAGTTCTTTAGTTGCTGGAAGATAAACTTAGACACAGTACAGTTACCAAGAGTTTGTCTGAGCAGAGGTTTAGGTCTAGGACTGCCCTATGGGTCCAAATGAAGTTTAGAGTTTGAACTACCATCCTGTCCCCTGGACCTGTAGTTGTAGGCAGTTATAGGTGTGTCCTAGGAACCAATTTCTTATTCTCTGCAAAAGCACCATCTTAGCTAATGTTCTATTAACATGAAGAGACACCATGACTACAGCAACTCTTAAAAGAGAAAGCATTAATTGAGGCTGGCTTACAGTTTCAGGGGTTTAGTCCATTATCAGTATAGCAGGAAGCATGACAGCATGCAGGCAGTCATGGTGCTGAAAAAGAACCTGAGAACTCTACATCTTATCCATAGGAAGTAGGAAGAGGAAAGAGAGCCTCTGGACCTGGTTTGGGCTTCTAAAACCTCAAAGCCCAGCCCTGTGACTTACATGCCTGCTGCCATGATGGTCTCTTATCCCTGTAGAGCCATAAGGCTAAATAAACTCTCCCTTCCTTAAGTTGTCTTAGTCGTGTTGTATCACACAATGGAAAAGTAACTAATACACCATCTTTTGATGCCACAGGCAAACCTTTACTAATGTCACTTCACTTCTTGGTATAAGAGACAAGACTACCAATGTACTCTGTGTTCCTTCCCCAAGCAACTGCCATTATATCTATGGAAGTTTTTCTAGGCACAGAGAAACCATTGACACAACACTGTGAGCTGTCCATCTTTCAACCCATCCATCCTAAACTTTTTATTATAAATCAGTAATTTTAGAACTCTTATTTAACAAATTTCAATTTCCACACTACAGATAACTGTAGAGGTAACCAGTTTGTTTGTTTGTTTGTTTGTTTGTTTTTCCTTTGAGTAATATAATTAATCTTTTACTTTCTTGTGCTTTATTGAACAATAAGGGAGATATAAAATTATACGTGTTTAACATGCATCTTGATGCCCTTGGAGCTTATGGCAGGCATAGTAGCAGGAGCTCATCTCACATCTTAAACAAGCAGAAAGCAGTGAGGACAAACAGAAATGCTGGGTAGCTTTAACAAAGCCCCTCCCCAGTGATATACTTCCTCTAGCAATGCTGCTATGTGAGGTAGAACTTTGTGGTTGTGTCATGTGATGCAGACTCACTTGGTATCTTGCTGGGGCAAGACCTGTAGGAGGACATGTGATGTTTGGAAAGAGTATAAGTAGGACTCAATGCACATTGATAATGAGCTTGCATAGCTAGGTTTGCAATGCTTTGTTGGTCTCTCATCTTTGCCAATCTTTATTTTGTTGAGAGAGGCATGTTGGAGGACTTCTCCCAGCATCCCAGCCGATTCTGGTCACTCTCACTAACTTATGATGATTTGGTAGAGGTCTGGCTGTTTCTGCTGAGCTGTGCCACCATTACTGATTCATGTTTGGTATCCTGATGTTATTGAACTGTACTGCTGGTATTCTGACAAATGGCAAATGGAATCACTCCAAAGAACTACTTCTAAACCGGTCCACATCCCCTTGTCCCATTTACCATCTTTTCTTCCCTACCTTTGCACAGTGGGCTAGCTAGAAGGGGGTTGAAGCCTTTGATAACTCTTATTAAACTAGATATTGAACCTAAGCCAACAACAATACTACCTAAATCTCCCTAAACAAGGCCACCAATAGACAAAGTCTCAAATGCCTAATACTGTGAAGGAAATTTTTCATCCAAACCACCACAAATAGAAAATGTTTACCAAAAAGATTTAAAGACCAAACTTGCTGATCAACTATTACTAACACCACATCTAGACAAAGGGAGTCCAGCCTCAGATTGTACTCTTAGAAGAGAGTTTACATATCTTTTTTATATATCAAAGGGCATAGTCATCCTACACAGAAAGTGTACAGTCTATACTGAAAAGCATATCGGCGGCTCTGTCTTCTAGCTCCAGGAAGACACCTGAAGAACACTTTGGGCTGTCTCTTTACCAAGTCCTGGGAAAATATTGGCCAAGGTACAGATAGCCATGGCCTAAGAACGCTGTCAATAACAAAAGAAAGTCTGCAAAAGTGGAGTTAAAGCTCAAACAATGACCAATACACTGATTGTTCTTCCTTTAGACTTGTGTCTCTTGTGTGTAAGTAAGATGAGAACACAGCAGGAATGTGCGTAATGGAACACCTGCCAAAACCCCTAGAGCATCTTATGTCAGAGGTTCAAGATGGAAGTTCCCACACATTGTGTAGAGAGAAGCTTCCTGCTTGTTTTCTCTGTCCCAGTCTGTGTCCCTATGTCCATGTGTCCCAAGGCCACCAATCTTGAGACTACTATGTCTTAGCAGTACAACGTCAGAGTCACCTGACACTGATGGTAAAACCTTTGTCTCTAGAATAGTGGTTTTCCTCTTCCTAATGCCATGACCCTTTAGTACAGTCCCTCATGTTGTGGTGACTCCCAACCATAAAATTATTTTATTGCTACTTCATAACAGTAATTTTGCTACTGTTGTGAATCATAATGCAAATATCTGTGTTTTCCAATGGTCTTAGATGACTCCTGTGAAAGGGTCATTTGAACCAAAGAGGGTTGTGACTCACAGGTTGAGAACCACAGCTCTACAGAGAGGAAGACAGAGAGGTTTCCTGATGTGTAGCTGTGTGGTATTCTTATTTCTCCTCTGTGTCTTAACACTTGTGTAAGAACCTATTTGGGCAGGCCTAGAAGATGAAAATGGAAGTAAAACTTTGAAAGGAACCAGGATTGCATGTAGAATTAACTAAAACTCAAGCTGCTGGGTACTCCTGTGTGGCAGATTCTTAATCAGATTATTTTAAGAAGGAAGACCCACCTTAACTGTGGGTGCTATGTTCAGGTGACAGCTCGTTTAAAAGCTCATGGAAAGGGGAAACTTTGCTTTTTACCTGCTTACCCTCACTCTTGATGCAAGTTCATCTATCCTGATGCTCTGCCATTCCTTTGCTAATATTAAAACTAACTTCTTCAGGCTTCCACCATAGACTGAACACCAGTGGCTCCTCCAAGCCTTCTTCACCAGTCTGAGACTTCAAAGACACACAGCTTCATGGACTGAGAAATTTCTGAATTCTTGGCCTTTCTCATATGAACAGCCACTATTGAACTCCCCAGATCACTTCCTGTAAGCCAATCTAATAATCTTTTCACACACACACACACACACACACACACACACACACACACACAATACCCAGGAACAGGAAAACTCCCAAGTAAGGAAGTCCCTAGGAATAAAATACTGAACTGAAAATAAGAGCCCCGTCCTTTGTAAGATCCAACATAAAGACAAAGCTCACTCCTAGCTTATGAGGCTGATGGACAAATAAGTATCAGAACCTGAACTATGACATCAGTGCCTCCCAATCCCCGGCCAAACATCAAGTGGTGTGCATAAATCACAGAAAAGTTTGTCCTGACACTGAACCTACCACTCACAGAAGGACTGACGTGGGGACTGTAGTGAGCCGATTGCAAAACCATCAACATTCTCCAATGGCATCCAAGAAGATTCATACTCAAATGTCAAAAGCACAATCCAAAATTATTTGATATATGTGAACCAGGAAAATATGATCAATTCTTAAAGGAAAGGGCAACCTAGATTCAACTTCAAAATAGTCCCTCCAGATGTTGAAGCTATCAGCTTCTCTCCTCACTACTGAAAAGATTAAAAATGAACATTCTTGACACAAATGATAGATACAATTTTTCAACAGCAAATAAAAACTACCTAAAAAAAAAAAAAAACTAAGAGGAAAATATTAGAGTTTGCAAAGGACAGAATCTAAAGTGCAAGCTGCCCTAGATTTGGCTGCAGAATAATAACAGAAGAAAAATCAGTGAAAGAGGGCAGAACAGAGGAAATGGAAGAGCACTAAGGACACAGAAAAAATGAAGCAGATCTTCAGAAAAGAGCAACACTCCTGGGCTCATCACAGGCTCTGAAGTGTACAAAAATTAAGGCCAAGGATCATTGAACATAATATTAGCTAAAGCTCACACCCTTGATGAAAAGTGGATGTATACAAATACAGACAGGCCCAGGAAACACCAAGGAAGATACACTCCAAGTAAATGAGGCCTCACATATCATGATCCAACTTCCAGAAGCTGAAGACAAGTACTTGAAATGAACTGGAAGGTGTGGATGGACCACAGACAGGGCAATGACAATGTGGATAAATACAGACTTCTCATCAGAACCCAAAAAAAGACCAAAAGAACAATATCTTTTGTGCATTGGAAGAAAAGAAATTCTACGTACAATAATAATATCCTTGGGGAATGAAAGAAAATAAAAACAAAGACATTCTCTGATAGCTAAGCACTCACAGAATTCGTGAATAAAAATGTGCTTAAAACACTGAAGAAAGGGAAGCTGGAGATATGGTCCAGCAGTTAAAAGCACTGTCTGGTCTTCCAAAGAACATGGGTTCAATTAAAATATTTTGTAAATACACTGAAGATAGCTCTTCATTCATCAAGGGAAACGTGGGATTTAAGGAAGAAAGACAGAAATCACAACTATCTTAGTAAACTGTATAGTCAGGGCTCCTCTTTCATGATGTTGAATTTGTATGTGACCACTAAGCACTAAAAGAAAACACTGCTCATGACAGCAGTCACATTAGTAGGGAGAGCAAAGCCCCAACATCATTCCACAGTCTCTGTGTTTCACTTCAAGAGCCCTCTATGTGGTAAGAAATTACAGGTAGGTTACTTCCTTGCAATGATACAACACACACACACACACACACACACACACACACACAAGCTATCACTCAAAAGCCAATAGAAAATACTTAAAGCCACTCTAAAAATACAGTGTAACAGAACTCATAAAAGAAGGAACAGAGAAATAACCAGAACAAAACCTAGAAGAAACAAACACACACACAAAATGATTAATCCAGAGTCAGCTGTGTCAGTTACAAAATCCTCACTTACAACCTGGGAAAGGATAGTCGGGTTCTGTGCTATCTGCAAGAAACTTACTCCATAGAAGGCAGAGTGAGTGACAGAGGTGCTAACTAATACAAGTTCAATCATTATTTCACAATAGATGCAAATATAAAGAATTACTGAACTCAAATTTGTAATTTTAAATTTTATTAATATATAAATTCATATGTAAATTAATTGTACTAATATATAAAGTTTACATGAATAAATATGGAAATAAAAAGCCACTTAAAATGTAATGTTATAGATATCACTGTCCAGATCAATATGGTAGCTTCTCAGAAAATTGGGAATTGATCTACTTCAAGATGCAGCCATACCACCTCTGGAATATACCCAATGGCATTCCATCCTATCGCAAAGACACTTGCTAAACTATATTCATAGCAGCTTTATTCAGAATAGTCAGAAACTGAAAACAACCTAGATGCCCTCAACTGAAGAGTGGATAAAAGCAATGTGGCACAGCTACACAATGGAGCACTACTCAGCTGTGAAAACTGATATGAAATCTGATGGCATATGGATGGAACTGGAAAATCATCCCAAGGGAGGTAACCCAAACCCAGAAAAAGAAAAACAATATGTACTTGCTTATACATGGATATTACCTGTAAGAGATAATTATGTAAAGGATTGTAACCCACAGATCCAGAAAGGCTAAGTAATAAGGGGGACTTAAGTGGGGGGCGTGTGTGTGCAAGGATCTCCTGGGAAGGGAAAATAGAACAGATTTTGCAGGTGGACTGGGGGTGGGTAGGGATAAGAATGGAAGGATCAGATGGGCTGATGGAGGAAGAGAATACTGGGAGGCATGACTAGAATTGGGGGGAGGCATTTAAGGAGTGAGATAGAAACCTAGTACAATGGAAACTATGAGGTGACCCTAGTAATGGGGGACATGGAGCCTGAACCAGCCATCCGCTGTAACCAGGCAATGCATCAAGTAGAGGGATTGGGACACTAACCCAGCCACAAAACCTCCAACCTACAGTTTTTCATGCCTGCAGCCTGTGCTGGGACCAGAGCCTAGCATAATTGTCATCCAGCAATTGATGGGAGCAGATACAGAGTCCTACAGCCAAATATCAGAGTCAGGAAGTCCTGCAGAGGAGATGGAGGAAAGCTTGGAGGAGCCAGAGGGATCAAGGACACCGCAAGGCATTGCCAAAAGAATCAGCTGACTGGAATTCAAGTGAGCTCAGGGAGCCTGCAGGGCTCTGACCTAGGTCCTCGGCACGTATGTTGTATGGTTGTGTAGCTCGGTGTTCTTGTGGGATCTCTAACAGTGGGAGCAGAGGCTGTCTCAGACTCGTTTGCCTGCCTTTGGGACCCTTCTCCTCCTACAGGGTTGCCTCCTCCAGGTTGATATGTGAATATGTACCTGGTCTTACTGTAGCTTGTTATGCCCTATTCAGTTGATGTCCCTGGAAGGTCTGCTCTTTTCTGCAGGGAGGTTAAAGGGGGTGAATCCAAGGAAAGGGGATGGTGGGAGGAGTGACCAGAGTGTAATATACAAGAAAAGAATAAATAAAAAGGAAAAAATAACACTGTTCAGAAGACTAGATCCGAACTTTGTCTCTGTAACTCCTTCCATGGGTGTTTTGTTCCCCCTTCTAAGAAGGGTACTAAGCTTCTGGGCTAATATCCACTTATCAGTGAGTGCATATCATGCGTGTTCTTTTGTGATGGGGTTACCTCACTTAGGATGATATCCTGCTGTGTAGTATTCCATTCTGTAAATGTACCACATTTTTTCTGTATCCATTCTTCTGTTGAGGGACATCTGGGTTCTTTCCAGCTTCTGGCTATTATAAATAAGGCTGCTATGAACATAGTGGATGGAGCAGAGATTGAAGGAATGACCATCCAGAGACTGCCCCACTTGGGGATCCATCCCATAAACAATCACCAAACCCAGACACTATTGCAGATGCCAACAAGAGCTTGCTGACAGGAGCCTGATATAGCTGTCTCCTGAGGGGCTCTGCCAGTGCCTGGCAAATACAAAAGTGGATGGTCACAATCATCCATTGGACGGACCACAGGGTCCCCAATGAAGGAGCCAGAGAAAGTACCCAAGGAACTAAAGGGGTCTGAAGCCCCATAGGAGGAACATCAATATGAACTAACCAGTACTCCCAGAGCTCCTTGGAACTAAACCATCAATCAAAGAAAACACATGGTGGAACTTGTGGTTCTAGCTGTATATGTAGCAGAGGATAGCCTAGTCAGTCATCAATGGGAGGAGAGGCCCTTGGTCCTGTGAAGGTCCAATGCCCCAGTATAGGGGAATGCCAGGACCAGGAATGGGAGTGGGTGGAGTGGGGAGCAAAGGGAGAGGAGAGGGGATGGGGAGGGAGTTTTCGGAGGGGGAAACTAGGAAAGGGAATAACATTTAAAATGTAAATAAAGAAAATATCTAACTTTTAAAAAAAAGAGCAAATTGGAGAGATATATAGGCAAACAGGAGGGGGATGGGTTTGTGGAGTGGGTACTGGAAAGGGGGATATCATTTGAAATGTAAACAAATAAATGATTAATAAAAAAGAAGACTAGAACTAAGCACTCAATCATGATTTAAAAAAAATATCATACAGATTTAAATGAGGGATATTCCTTAAACTTCTAGACAAGCATTTTCAAAGTTGTCAATGGCTTTAAAACAAAGACTGAGACACTTTCCCAGTCCAGAAAAGACTAGGAAATAATGAGGACCATGCTTACAATATGTCCTGGGCTCAATTCTGCAATAAGAAAAAGGACAACAAGAATAAAGTGTGAAAAATAGTCAACTTTCTCCAGGTCTAAAATTTATCCCTAAACAAAATGCTCAGGTCACAAATATTAAAAGCTATCTAGACTGTGTTAATATTAGGAAAGTCAACTTCAGAACACCACCAACAAAAATGATCAGGGATCGATATGGTTATGACGTAATGGTAAAGAATAGTTTCACCAAGATGATGCAGTAATCCTAAGCATAGAAGTAGCTCATCTCAGTCTCCATGACAACTGATGGGTCACAAAAGAGAGTGGACAGCCCCAGCTGTTAAAGTTGGAAATACCAATACTCTTCCCTCAGTCATTGATAGACACGAGAGACTGAAAGGCATTTAAGAAGCAGTTTATTTCTCAGAGGAAAACGCACTTCAGGAAGATTCACCACCACACAGTGCCTCCAATCCCAGGGGGAAAAAAAAAAGCATTCCCAAATGCCATCAAGTTCAAGTGTACAAATTGGGTCCCTAACAAAAAAATGGAATTGACCTAGAAATCAAAAATGAAGGAAATCTGGGAAAATCCCCAAGTATTTACAAATTAAATGACACACTTCTAAATAATGCCCTGGTCAAAGCAGAAGTCTTCAGGGAAATTAAAAAGCATTCTGAATGGAATGAAAATAACTTGCTAATGTCTACCAAAGCACTACTTGGAGGAAAACTAGGGATGGAGAATACTTCTGTCAGGAAATCAGAGTGAGGCCTGATCGTACAGGCCTGTAACTCTGCTGCATGGAAGTCCAGGCAGGAAGCAAACTTCAAACTTCAAAGAAGACTAGGAATACAGCTGAGCAGCAGAGCGCTTGCCTAGAATACAGGGGACTTTGTTTTCAATCCCTAGCGCCTGAAAGGACAAAAAGAAAAGAGGGAAGAAAAGAAAATAAGAAATATGATTCGAAGCAAGAATTTAAACATTTAAGCTTCTACATAAAGAATCTAGAAAAAATGCATAACTCCAAATCAAACGAAAGGAAGAAAATACAAATTATAATACAGGAAATTGAAAACTAAAAACAATGAGAACAACCAATCTAGCTCTTGAAAACAATCAATAAAATCTATCAAAGCTAAGAGAGAGATCACAGAAAAACTGTGTCAGCCATGACTCAGTGAGGCCACATGACTCAGATCCCACAGGAAAAATCAAGGCTGAAAACAGGAGAGCCCACTCTCCGCATGCATTAGACCAGGTAAAGACCCTAATTCACTGAAAATCTCAAAGTATGAAGAAATAGCCCACATTGATTTGTATTTATTGAAAAGATATTTTGCTAGAAGTGCATGTTTTTTTAAAAAGTTAAGAAACTTGGTGAAACTGTCAAATGAAGCTAGTTTAAAAGAATTGCAAAATCAATTTTATGTATATGCTAGCAATGATTTATTAATAAAGATTTTAAACGATTTGATATTCATTATTGGAGCTTTCTAAAACTGGGTTAAAGACGAAAGCCTCTCTAAACTGGTATACAGGTCTGATGTAATGTTTATCAAAATCCTAGAGGATCCTTCTGTAACAGTTGACAGGCTGATTCAAATGTGTGTGAAGACACACAGACCCTTAGACAAATGGGATATTCCTAAATTCTCAAAATTCAAATGGACTCCATACCAGGATTAAATGCATGTATACCACCAGAGAACCAGCTCTGTATTAAGACATTTATTCAAAACCAGCAGGATGATAATATTCAGCTCATGCCACCCCCCACACACACACACTTCAAACACCCAGGCTCTAACATGCCACACCTCTACTATGTGTGATGACCTTGACCCACAGGGCAGCAAAGACAGGAAACCTTCCTTGGTGGCTGGGTCATACCTAGGTGATACTAGAGGCCTGGCAAAAGGATAAGGACTTAACCTAGAAGTCCAAAGTCAAAGAAAATCATCATCAGAAATATAAGATAATCCCAAATGAAGCTGACCTCATATAAAGTTCTGCAGTGTAGAAATAAGAACAGTGGAAATTGTGTCCATAATGCCCACTCCTGCATAAAGCCTGCCCTCTCTGGACGTGGAACAGGGTCCTGCTGTGTGTTTGGTGCAGTGTTTAAAAGGAAAAGAAGTGCTCAGAAAAAAAAAAAAAAAAAAAAAAAAACCAAGCACAACCAAAGGCATTAGTGGAGGCTTCCCTAAGACAGAGTCACAGGTCAGTGGATTTTACAATCACCATATAAAGGATTAGTTAGCCCAGTAGCAAGCTCTCCTAGGTCCCCTAGGCCTCCATAATAAGCTAGTTATAAAGGTATCTATCCAGTCTTTCCCTTGGAGGCAAGAGCCTGTGGTTAGTTTTTTGACAGGCTGAGCTTGCAATCCTCACTCACCAGGCAACACCAATGTTATAAAGCAGGACAGAAACATGCACAGCTAAGATCATCCTTTAAATGTATGTGTAAGCACCACCAGCCCACACCTGTAACCTCCTTAAGATCGCTATCTCAACAGATGTCTTCCCCAAGGGTTTCAGGGCATCTCTCTACAAGGACCTGGGCTATACATGTAAGAGATATCACTGCCCTGGACTGAGCTCTAGACCTCAGTAGCATCATATCAAAGTCTTCCTTCTCCACATCACCTGGAAGCATGAGACCACCTCTCAGGCATGGTGCCTGCTCCCTCCATGGTGTCCATAGCTGCATGGGTCTGTTTACAACAGAACAGACTGGTATAGGCAAACATACTACAAACTCATACTACAGAGAGAGACAAAGACAGAGACACAGAAGGCACACTACAAATTCATACACACAGACAGACAGATGGACAGACAGACAGACAGACAGACACAGAAAGCACACTACAAATTCGTACACATATACACAGAAAGAGAGGGATACAGAAACAGAGATAGAGACACAGAGACAGACAGAGAAAGAAACAGAGAGAGACAGAGAGATACCGAGAGATTAAGGGGAGGGAAGAAGAGAGGTAGAGGGAAAGTCAGAGACAGAGACAGAGAGACAGAGAGTAGAGACAGAAAGAGATGAACTTAAGCTGCATGCCCAGCAGGCCTGTGATGTGGAAGATCACCCCAGCTTCCTGGTGGGCAGTCCTAAGACAAGGACCATCCCTGGTTGCTATAGAGCTCACTGAGATGGTGATACGCTCTCTAGAAAATCCTGTGCTAAGATTCTGTGTCTGACACAAGTGAACATAGGGGGAGTGACAAGGATCCCCTTTTACCTTTATTCATCTGTCGCTTTTTAAAAATATAGACTGTCATACCCTCTCACCTACTGTCTCCACATGCCTTTTTCCTCGTTTGGTTTCTATGATTATCTTGAAATTATTGCTACAGTTGATTCCATTTGTTCATTTTGCACAATACCTTTGTTTTCTTAAAAATAAATAAATAAATAAGAAGAACAGTCTAAGAAAACTGCACGTGTCCTAAGCCAAAATGCTCTGAGTCTCTTTTCCAAATTTGTTATTTGTAAATGTGGCTTTTTTTTTCCCTTTCCCTCTCTAAGCTTTTCTCAAGGGGTTTTATTATCCATGCTCTTTCCAGCAGTGAGACTAGACTCGAGTTGCACACTTAACATTCTTCTTTAATTATGAAGTTGAAATAAACATTTGGAGGTGCCAGATGCGATTGTTGATGGGGACAAGAGTACACCGGCCAACAGAGAGAGGAGTGTCCATCTCTCCACGATCACTCAGCACACAAAATAAAAATGATGGATCATCCACATTATCACTCTCAGAAAGGACAAGAGAGGGAGAGAGTTTCTATTTTGGCAATTTCTTTGTTTACAATAAAAAAAGAAAGGTGGGAGAGGCACAGCTTCCCGAGTGTGCTCTGTTTTGCAACCTCGAGCCCATTGCAAAGCTGCCAAGGGGCCAGGGCCTTTACTTTCCATAAGTCGGTCCTGAGGACTGGGGTCCTGATGTCACTGGAAGGGCCAGTGCTGAGTCCTATTGCCAGGCTCTGGACTGCCTTTGCACACATAGGCATGTCCACGGATAGTGTGCATCCAGAGAAAACTTATGAGTTTCTAAGTGGTCATGGGCTACTCCAGTTCCTGGGCATATGTCTACCTGAATCTCTTCTCTAGTTGAAGCACTAGGGAGGAGCCCCGTGTTCAAGAACTTCCTTCTTTCTAGCTTCCTCCAAACATGACCCATGTTCCTTCCTTTGCATTCAGGTCCCAGGGTTTCTCTGACTGCATGGTTACCTCTTTGTTAAGGTCCAGATGGCATGATAAGGCCTAGGTAACTGTTACCTGGCTAGCCTGACATTTTGTTTTGTTACTAATATTATAAGGAAACTTTCTCATATGTTGTTTCTGCTGTTACTAGGAAACTTTCTCACGCCCAGGTTGATTAAATATCCTGTTATGTTCTGTGCCCTTGGAAACCAATCACAATAGAAGTCAGTAGAACTGCTTTGTACTGTTACCCACAATAAGCTCGGACCCACACCAACCATCTACCAGCACTTCCTAACCTGTGTATGAGCTTATTATGGTTTTTGCTTTTATAACCTGCCCCTGGGATGGACCCCAACACAAGAAGGACATCTGCATCAATACAAGAAACTATTTGGAATAGGACTTCCATTTTGAGTAGGGGTCAAGTAAAGTTTGAGTTCCCAAGACCTCCCTGGGACCTGACATCCTATTTGAAAGAAAGAGAAATGTACGTGGGCAACTGGCATCCTGGTAGACAAGTTAAGATAGGAATGTTAGGCAAGGCAAGTCCCCTGCCATAGTTGAATAGCCTAACCCATGGGAGCAAGACAAGTGTACAACAAAGGCATGCTTCTAAGAAAGTCTCCAATCCCTAAATTCTAATTGACAGAATAACTTGGCAAAGATGTTTGAAATCTCGGGCTTTAAAAAAACCCTAGAGGATCTTGACTCAACATCAAGGCATCTAACAAGTCTGACATGTGTCCCCTATCGATAAGTCTTGGCATGTGTCATTCAATAAACCATCCCTATTTGACTGAGACCGGTGTCTGCATGGTTTGGGTAGTGATTCCAAGACCCCAAAATTCCTTCTCGGCTGAGAACACTCATCTCTCTTCAGTCACCTGCTTCTAGCATAAGCTAGAACCCTGACTTGAATAACTGAATTGCTTAATAACTGTTATGTATAGAATTCTGCTCTAAATCAAATGGAATCCCTTGTATGACTAAAAGAGGCTCAGAGGGATAGCAAAGACTTCCTCTGGTTTAACTATGAATTTTTATGAATTATTGATGGCAAAAACTAGCAACTGATGTTTATAACCTGAAACTTCTCCCTGCAGAGACCTCCTACCAAGACTAGCTAACTCTCCTGTGTGGTTCATAATGAACACACTGAGGTTTTAGCTTCATACCTGGTAGAATTGGTGTGGCCCCATCAGATCCTGCACAACTCACATAATCACAGATTGTCTGTGCTTGTGTCTGTGAGTCTGTCCTTTCTTCATCTCCTCATTGACCCAATCAGGCCAATCCTGGAGCAACGAAAGATGTAGTGAGCTTCTGGGGCCGGGAGGGAGGAAGCAAGTCTGCCCTTCATACTGTCTTTCTTGTTTACATCACAGAGAAAACAACTCTTTATCTCATATTTATTTTTAAGGCTTGCTTCTAAAGACCCCCATGCAGAATCCCCCAGCACATGGAAGTCTTAGAAAATGTAACAGCATGATACAACAAGACAAAGCATCTGATTCAGAACAAACAAGTTGCCAGGAGTTGAGCAATACAGATTCTAAGACTAAAGGTCTGAACAACCACCCTGCCTGCTGTCTAAAGGTACTTCACTAGCCAATGAAAAAAGTGTGGCCACCTTCCCACAGCAGCTCTGTCTACAGCAGGGTAAGATACTCGGGCCCACTCTCACAGTGTGTTAGCTGAAGGAAACCAAGCAAAGAACAAAACCAACTCCTGAGATGTGGCATTCCCAAGGGACAATGGCAATAACAAGTTTGTGTCTCCAGGGTGACAGGGCATGAGAGCCACAAGTCACTGTGAAACGTGGTGGAGTGCCATGGTGCTGGGTTGGGCACATTTGTTCCAAGAGTCTTCTGATGCTTGCATGTGCCAGGGAGTCACGCTGAATGTGAGCAGACAGATGGAGAACAGAGATGCCTTCTCTCAGAGGAAGAAGTAGGGAGCCCATGGGCCTTCAGCTGTGCCAAGAGTTCTGAAGATATTCACACCGAAGGCCTGCCTAAAACTCGTGTTAATATTCTCAGCTCAGCCTCCACGGGCCACACGTTTGAGTTTAACTTTTGTGTTTTCCATTCTTCTTGTTTCCCTCATATTTATTATTTTTTTATTAAGCACCCTCAAACCTCAGTTCTCTGATCATACTCAGTATGAAAAACTCTGGGAAAACAGAGATGTGGAAGAAGGGAACAGCAGGCTTCCCATGAGAGTTTTCAAGGCAGAAGAATTCCATCACCAGTGCAGAATTTCCATATCCTAACAGACACTGCTCTCTCTTTTATTCTGCTTTTTTAGGGTAGAGAAATAATATAAGAAAATGCCTTTTGCTATAATGAAAAGGAAGCCAGTAGAAGCATTTCAAACATATCACTATTAAACTTACTATTAAAGACACATGGGTGTTTATGGGGAAGCATCAGTCACAAGTGTTCAACCAGTACTGAGTGAGCACTGGGCAGTCATGGGAGAATTCAGATGTATTCCTTCTAACATAAAAGAAATGATTATGCACAAGTGGCAGTCACTATTGATGAGGGACTGTGGCATTTTCTAACATATTCCTTGTTCCTCCACATACCCTGTCTTTGTCATTTTCTTCCTCTCAAGATGGGCTTCTCTTTGCTCCCACAGGAGATGGGAACTAACACAGAAGCCCACAACTGGACAATGTGGATATCCTTCAGGTCTTAGGGAGCTATGGTGGAAGAGACAACAGAAAGAGTAGAAGAGCCAGAGGGTGTAGAAGTTACCAAGGAAATGATGTCTTTCAGGCACAACGGGACTGATCTGCATATGTCACAGAGACTATGGCAGCATGTTTGACACCTATGTGTTCAAGCCCAACGGGGTCCTGGTGCTGAGAGGGGCAAGTGGACACATGCTCCCACCACTAACCAAGAAGCTATCTGCAGTTGGCACCACTGCAAAGGACAATCAAGTTGCTCTCCAGTGGAGTCTCACTGGGTATATTAACCATACTTCAGAATAGGCCCCACGCCCTCCAGTAGGCCCCACATCCTGCAGTAGATGGCCAAAAACAAACTCAATGGTGTTTGTGAACCCTTTTTGTCTCATATTGCTTTGTTTAAGCATTCTTCATCTTAATGGCCTGTTGGTTGTGTGTTTTGGTTTCTGATTCTCTGGGGACACATTTGTGGGTATTTGTTTCTTGTGGTTGATTTTTAGAAAGAGAGAGAGAAAGAAAAGGTATGGAGTTGGGGAAGCAGGGAGGAGCTGGGAGGAGTTGGGAAAGGGGAAAGCATGATGAGAATATATTGCATGAAAAATTCAATTAAAGAAAAAATATTTTGAGTAGCAAACTGGGAAAGGAAAAAAAAAAAAAAAAAAAAACGATGGGAGTCTCCACAAAGGGCCATCTCACTGCTTTCACCTCCTCCCCAAGCTCCCTCCTTCCCTCCCCAAAGCGCTTGGCCTCCAACCTTAGAGCGTAGTGCACATCAGGAAACTGGACACTGCCTAGAATCTTATGCTTTTCCTGACTCTTCCTCCAAGCGTCACTTCTGAGCATTTCATAAAACAATCTGGACATGCCCAGAAAAGTTTCAGCAGATATGATCTAGCACTCAGCAACGGTCAGGGAAAGGGTGGGGATGCCAGTGGTCAAGCACAGCTGCAGCTCTGTGAGGATTATGATAAGGATATACCCAAAACAAATGGGAAATTGCTAGCACCAGGCTTCCTCACATGCAATCAAAAAAAATGTTGTTAGATAGGCCAAAGCTGGGTTGTCTTTGGTTTTGTTTTTATAAATGCATTGCAAGTTACCTGACTTGTTTCCTATGGCTCACATCAGTTCAGGAGCTCAGAAGACTGGTTGTGTCTCATCCCATGTGTGTGTCCACCCTTTTCACATATCGTTTGGAGATCTCTTCTGGCATTTTGAATTCTTGCTTCCAGTGGAGCTGACTTGAACCTAGAAAATCTGGTCATTTCCTTGATCACAGATGGACCCAGCATGACAGTATCCAATAAGAACAAGACTCCAGCTTCTGGGAAAAGTGAGTTCCATTGTGGAGAAGTTGGAAGCTGAGTGGATGCCAGACCCCCCCCCTCTTCCTGACACCATGTTTGAGGCTAAGGTAGCTGGTAGCTGGCATCTGACAAAGGCTTGGAGCTTCGAGCCAAACTGATCATCATAGTAGCAAGTCTAGAGTGAGCAGACCAATTCCTGGGCAAACAGTACACAAAACAAGACTGGGAGCTGGATTGGGGGAGGGGAGTCATTGTCTTCTCCCTATGCCTTGCTTATGTTTCCTTTTTCCCTGTTATCTAGTCTACTCAGGTTGGATTTTCAGTCAGTAACCCATGCAAGAGCACAGTACTGTCTACATAAACTCACCGCCCACTCTGTGTAAATGATTCAGGGTCACTGCCCCACTGCTATGCTTCCGAAGCCTGAGAGGAAGCTGCTGCCATGCGACCTCTCTAACCAATGGGTTGTAAGATGAGATAGTGGCCCCAGATACTGTCAGAGACATTAGCCAAGATTTGGCACTGCTTTCTGCCCCCTCCCCGACCTTTGCTCCTCGACCATACCAAAAAAATGACCTTTGTCTCCATTTCAGAATCAAGAGACATAAGGTGGGGCAAACAAAGGATGGAGCTCCCATTGTGTCACATGCAGGGCTCAGAGCATACTTGGTTATTGTCCTATTCCACTGAGTTGTTGTACTGGCTGGCTTCCATCATATTCACCAATGATAGCTGCCAATGCAGAGTCCACTGGTTGTGTGATTTTCCTTTTTCTTCACAGGGGAGCAGGGTCCCTTGAGACCCTAATTCGCTGCTTAGAAAGCACAGGTGGGGACTAGAAAGATGGATCCATGTGTAAAGATGCTATCACTAACCCTCTGACCTGAATTCAATCCCTAAAACCTGTGTGTTGGAAAGAGAAAACAGACTCCCACAGGCTGTCCTCTGACCTTCATATGTGGTCTATGCCCTGGCCAACATACACACTCATGCACATAGAATAAATCAAATGTAAGAAAGGGCTAGAGAGATGGTTCATCGCTCAGAAAGCAGACTGCTCTTCAGATGGCCTGAGTCCAGTCCCCATACCCATGCGAGGCAAGTCACAACCACCTATAACTCTACTTCCAGGGGATCCAATAACCCTCTTCTCACCTCTACCAACACTGCAATCATATGTATGTGCCCACACACAGATATACACATACACAGTTTGAAAGCAAAATAAATCTTTAAGTCATTTTAATGTAATAAAAAAAAATGAAATGGAGAGCACAGAGCCCCAGGCTCCCTGCTGGATGCCTCTTCCTGGCAGAAGTAGCCCTCAGAGTTAACTTCGCTGGCCACTTTCACAGTCAACCCTTTCCAGAAACAGGTCATAAAAAATTCATAGTTGAAACTTGTCAAACATTTTCCCTCGTTCTTTCCAACTCAATGTTTTTTTTTTTAAATCACATGACAGAAAGCCCTGTTGCTGTTCTCAAATGTTCACTCAACCCAAGAAGATGCTACAGACAGGCTTCTGAGAAATAGCTGCTCTGTGAGGAAGAAAAGAGAGGCTCTGAAATGGGAAGAGCCTGGCACTACAGCTTTCAGGTGAGATGGTTAAAAGAAACCTCTTGCTTGTTATGGCTCTTGGGATAATGACATATCTTTGAAGGGCTGTCATGTTTGCCAGAGCCAGGCAGCCACATAGAAAGGAATTAGGTTTGCTTGGCACCAAGACACCTCATGAGAAAAGCAGGAAAATAAATTGCCCTAAAATGGGACTGAATAGCCCACAGATCTCCAGGAAGGCTGGTGGGTCATCTGTTAGAAACCTTCCCACCCGGAGGGCTTTGTGGGTAGCATCTCTCACTTTGCTGGAGGCTTGGAGACACTACACATGTCTTTATGCAAAGTGCCAGCTTGCCGGCCAGAGTATGTTTGCAGTTCCTGGGAGATTCCTCATCCCATACTTTGTTCTGACAGACAAGGAAAGTAAGATTGAGGTCTGTCTTTGCTCAGAAGCTAAGTTATCATCAAACTGAACCAGGTACCTCAGACACTTCCCCAACATGGTGACTTACTTCTATTTCCTTGTAAGAGTGTCAGAAAGCTTTATCGTCACCTCCCACCCACCCCACCCCCCAAAAACAATACCCCACTTGTGGAAAAGACGATGTTCTTATTGAGGCAATAGGGTTGGACCCATTCACAGTCCACTGACTGGATGGGGAACGCCACCATGAGAGCAGATGAAGTCTGTAACTTTCATTTCTTTCAAAGTCTACTTTTAATGATGGTTTTAAATGCCTTAACCTCCCTTCTATCCCACCACCCACCAGAGGTAGGAAAAAGGAAAGCAAAGTGGAGAAGTGGACCTGTTTAGAAATTGTTCTTGGGAACAAATCCCATCTTGTCAGGAAGTCAGCAGTTCAGTTCACAGGTCAGCAGGGGCGGCTCGATCCACTCGCAAACACTTCATAGATAGACCAGCAGTCCAGTTCAGTACTGTGAGACAGCAAGCACGAAACAGCAGCAGTGACACCAGCTAGCAGGAACAGCTTAGCCTCAGCTGAATCAGCACAAGGCAGCAGGGGCAACCAGGAGGGACACCAGAAGTTCTCAGCTGTGTCTTTTTTGCAGTGGAGATCAGCGAAGACTCAAAACCATCAACAGTTGCACGGCAAGTTCTATAAGCAAGCCTAGCTCAGCCTCTGTGACTGTCTGTTGAGTCTCAGCTGACATCACTCTGCCAATCAGCCTGAGTCCTCAGAAAGAACAAAAAGCTACCAGCACACCATCAGAAGTTTTTCTCTCTATGGAGTCCCAACAAAAGGCACTCAACTACACAGTATAAGGCAGACCAATACATGTGTGTCGTTATAGAAGAATCCTGCATCACGTGTCCTTTTGTGTGCTTGCTTCATCAGAACATCCTTTCTCCTGTGTCTGCTTCAGTAAAATGTTCCTTCATGGGTTTTCCTTTGCCTTTCATCTGTGTCCACTTTAGGAAAACACTCCCTTTATGTGTTTGTCCCAGCAAAACACCTGACTTTCCAACACAACTGACTTTCCAAAAAACCCTTAAGTTTCCACTTCAGAAGTCTATACCACTACCCCTTGGTTGTAAGCACTTGCAACATGGAAAATTGCTCCCATGGAAACCCAAGCCCCTAAATTGACTTCTTGGCACCCTCTTCCCTAAGAGAAACACCCATTTCCAAACCACCCATATTATGTGTCAGTCCTCATTTGCAGAGTACACACGTGTAGGAGGCACTGAGGTACCGAGCCCACTGACAGGTGCTCGGGGAATCTAGAATGTCAGGACACAGGACTGCTTCTCCAAGAGAAGGGCTGCAGTACCAGCTTTGTGCCCAGAAGGCTACAAGTGGACAGGTATTCTAACCTGGTGACATTTGAGCTATCTGTATGGTTGGGAGACCACACCAGACCCTCCCCAGACCCTTATTATAAGCTATTTTTTCAAAGTCAATCTATAGAACCTATCTTTTTGGAAGGTGTCAAGTGTAGTTTATGAAGAGTTTCAGTGTTGCCACACCTGATCTTTATTTAACTTGCCTTGTTTCTAAAGCACATTCATGCTTTCTTGTGCACACGGGATTGAGTTAATTATCACCAGAAAAGTTTTTGTCAAATTGAGCTGTGCTTAGGTCTGCCTAAAATAAACTCCTCGAGTTATATTACAGAAGATTGAACCAACACCCGCTCTTAGGTGTGTTGAACCAAACTGCATTCTTACCTCCCAGGGAACATCACTGCTGACACTGGAGATCACACACACACACACACACACACACACACACACACGCCCCACAGAAACTTAGTGGCAAGGATGTGAAATGGGAGGCCACCAGGATTCCTGTGTGGCAGCTTCTGAGGTAACTCCCCTGGCAGCTAGAAGGTAATTAGAAAGTATAAAGCCTTCACACCTGGGAGAGAGCCTAGCAAGCCAGGGATGTAGCATAGTAATGGGAGGGAGGCTTGAAGCAAGTGTGTGGCAAAGGATGGAGAGTTTAAAGAAAAAGAGAGGGAAATTGTTGGACTCAAGCAGTGGTGGAATATATTCATGTTGCAGGCACAGATTTGAGTCTGGGGGCCTCGTGTCTACGTCCTAGTGCTCCTTTGTAAGGAACTGGGCAGGGACACATGGATAGTAACAGGAAAGAAGATAGTTTGTCAAAGAGGCTGTGCTGGCTATCTTTCATGTCAACTTGACAGAGCAAGGTGACTTCATTCTGAGCAAAGCAATCATTGAGGTTATAGAGAGATACTCTGTCCAAATTGACAGCTGGTCACATGAGTGAGAGCTCTGAATAAGAAATAGTTAGCTAACACTAGGTCATATATTTATTTTTCCTACTGGGCATGTCCCTTCCTATAATGCATCTCATTTTAAACATATGTGCACCAATATTTGCATAGGTGTAAGGTGGCAAATAGGGGTTCTCCCTAAAAGCGCTCTTGAGAATAGTTTTACCTCACTAAGCATGCACCCAAAACAAGTACAAGTTCAGACTGGATAAGGCTTTTCCTTCTATTCTTCATACCTAGATACATAGGGAAGACCTTTGCATAGAAACTGCCTAAGCTTGATTGTTACTAAGAGTGGAAAAACTAACACTATTACTAGTAAATGGGAATATGACCACAGAGGCTCAAGGGGAGCTGGGTGCATTGTTTGGATAGGAGTGTGTGTGTGTGTGTGTGTGTGTAGTACATGCTGCCAAGTACATTATTATTACAAGAGGTGATGCCTATGCATAACCAATTCAAATGAGTTCCCAGGATACTAACTGCCTCCTACTCTTGTGAGCCTCGAGGTTACCATATTCCATGTTCCTTTATGGCAATAATTTAATTAATTTTTTCAAAGAAATTCATAAATCAAGACACTTTCTATGGCAAGTGAGATGGCCCAGTGGTTTGGTACATAAAAGCACTTGCCATGGAAGCCTGAGGACCTGACTTTCAATCTCAGCATCCACATGGAGGTGGAAGAAGAGAACCAACCCCATCGAGTTGTCCTCTGACCTCCATGCACATGCTGTGGCATGCATATCCACAGACATCACACACACAGCAGTAATAAAACAATACATTTTAGAGGCAATTTTAAAACACTACATTTGTGGAAAGTACATGTAGGCAGTTAGAACAAAACGAGACCTCTTTTATAGGCCTCAGATGTTATCTGGCAGCATCCTTACCTTCAGGGCTGAGAGGAGCTAGTGGTCTTCTAAGTTAACAATTCCAAAGGTATCACATAATACTCACAAGGATGTAAGGCCAGACAAAGGATTCGGTGATATGTGGCTATTAATAGGACTAAAGACGCCCTCAGATAATTTATAATGAGACTCTGGCCCTGCAACATTCTAGTCTCTGAACAATAGCTAATGAGCCCTGAGGGATTCATGTACAATGTAAGACGTGGCTCCCATCCAAAGACCCATCTCCATCTGCAAGTGCTTCTTGACACTGCCACACTGACAATGAACACTGTGCATGACAGGGGAGACAACTGTTGTATTTCAATGCTGAAGAAAGTAATTGTGTTATCTCTTCTTTCTTAGAATTAGTGTGCTACCAGAGAACTTTGAAGTGACGTCATCTTGAAGAAATGTGGTTTATGTTGAATGGCTTCCAAGCCTGCCAATGGTACCTAACTAAGCATGAGCTAAAATGACCCTTACTTTTTATTTTTAGGACCAAAATAATAATAATGATGATGATGATAATAATAATACCAAAAATACAAAGAAAAACCACCACTCTAACAAACAGCCCCTGTATGGGAATAGCCTGACTCAGAAACCTGTGAGGACCTATACAAACAATTACTGAGTAATTCTTAACAATGCCTGGGGCTCACCTCACAGGACCAGTCACAAGAAGAAATGATGTAAAATGTACTACCTAATAATACAGTGAGCAGCTCACCTCCTATCTATTAAAAGGGCCCCATTCCCTCTTAGGAACATAATACTTTCTAAGAAACCACCTATGTTGCTTCTGTCCACAGGTCTACTCTTTATTAAGACTTGGACTTATAGTGCTGAATCCAACATGTAAGTCGGTTATCTCTGGTGTTCTGCTGCCTCAACAGAGAGCTAACCAATAGAGGGAAGAGTGGGGCTGGTCCAAGGCCGTCTGGAGACCTTCCTCACATTTATTTCCCCACTTCTTTCTCTATGATTTCTCTTGGCCTCCTAAAGTGGCCAGGTACCTATGCAAATTAAAAACACAACCCTACTGAAATAGCTAAGACCCAAAGCAGACATCAGTCAAGGCTGGTAAGAAAAGAAGAAAAGACCCTTGGCAACGCCTGAAGAAATAAAATATTATTGCCATGCTGGCACAGCTGGGCAGATGCTTATGGAGCTGCAGAGTCCTGGAACTTTATGGGCATCGAAGACTAACTGGAGATGGACATTAATTAAAGGAAAGAAATTTCCTCATGGTCTGGCCTTGGCAAATACAAGAAACTTTTCTTTCTCAAATCTCCACCTTCAGGGAGTTCAAGAATGCTGAAGGCCTTGATGGTATTCACAGGGGAATGAGGGTTAAGGTGAGACACCGGACAGAGACTCCCATCCCTGGCAGGCTTTTACTCCAGAGCCTTTCTGGAGTCAGCCAAGTCCTGGAACTTCCACTTCTGGAGTCAACATCTACTTAGTCTTTCAGACAAACCTTCTTGCCGACAATTACATTTCTAAAATGTACTTTGACTTCTGCAATTGTACATCTTCCTTTTCTATAAGCTAGGCCATAGAGGCTGAAGAGAGACTGTGTTAGAAGCTTTTCTTAGAAGTGCAAGGGTGGGGTGGGCTAGGCAAAGGCTATGAAAGGTTAGTTGGGCATGGAGTGGCACATACTTGTAGTAAAGGACCAGTAACCCCAAAACCACAGGTTCACAATATCTAAAAAACCAAAAGCAGTCCAAGTATCCAGTGAGTTATGAATACATAAACAAAGCAATGCTAAGGTGGCAGGTCACTGATCCAGATAGAGTTGGCAGCGTTGACAGACTCAAATTCATACTAAATAAAGAAGGCCAACCCTCAAGATGGTGTTCATGTAATTCCAGTGCTACAAAAATTGTACTAACTTTTCTCTGTGGAGATAAAACCAACAGCAAATGCCAGTGTTTGCCTAGATCACAAACGGCAGCAGAGATTGGTTGTGAATGGAAACCAGGAAATGCGTGAGCTAAGGGAAGATTAGGAATTTGTGGTGATGGCTGTGTGCCTGCATAAATTTCCTAATGTCATTGAGTGTAGCTGTACAATTGGGTGGATTTTATCATATTATCAGCAGCAGCCGGGACAGAGGCATAGCTCCACACTCCTTCATCCCCAAAAGCAACCTGGGAAGCTGCTTCCATCTTTTAGGAACCTTGGCTCAGTTATAGTTCGATCATTGGCTTCACCATATAGAAGAATTTCAGGATGAGCCACTATGAAGTTGGTTGAGGACTCATTAAAAGATTTTAAAGTAGATTTTAAGAGGTGTTGGGAAGAATTTAAGGCACACCTGCAGCGTGGGCATTGGCTTCTCACAGAGGTCAGCCATGCACAGGACGTGCCATGCACAGGACGTTGGTGGTGTTTGAGGTCACAGGATGGTTCCTGAGAGCTCCCTGCATGGATGACAGGGGACAGTGAACTAACACAGTAGGCAGGGGCTCACTGTAAACAAGCTGACGGCCTTGTCTGTAGGAGTCTCAGAGAACAACCAGGGAAGGAACCTGGCCATCCTGGAGGCATTTCCCTTGTTTGTAGCTATTTTAACATAGACGATCAAGATTTCAATGCAAAAGAAATATTACGTCTGTGGGCAATGTTCATAGCCAGGGTTGCCTGTGCTGGCATTCATGATTTTTTAGCTAGAAAGATGGTTCAACCGATTCCAGGATGAGGGGCTTTTTTTTTTCTTCTGTTCTCAATCTCTACTCTGCCTCAGTTTAATGACAGAAATCTGCACTGTTTTAAGGAGTATTATTTTGAATTGCTATGTAATGTTCCACTCTGAAGGCATCCCCCATTTCTCTAAGCACCTACAGAATGTAGTTATTTCCAAATCTTCATAGGTTTAATTGCTTCAACTACACAAACTTATGCATATTGTGTATTAATGACTTGCTTGGAGCCAATACTCTAAAATAAAACTTAAAACAAATGAGATGCCCTCTGCCCTAGCTTTTGATACTAAGGGTGTGGCAGTCAAAACAGAACAAGATAGCAATGGACACACCCTCGTGGAAACCAGGAGCCCAGAAATATACTAAGACAGTCAGACAAGAGACCAGTCACACTCTATCACTTTATGAAGATTATAAAACATAAAGTGTAAATTAGTAAAATTTGTAGCCGTAAGGGATGACTATCAGTAGATTCTTGAGTTTTCGGTATAACTATATGTCAGGGTCACAAGAACCTGACAACGGGGGGCATGCAAACGCCGATGGGGTCCTGACTGCTGTAGAAGAGGACATGGCCGCTTTGGATGCTCTCCCAGACTATCTCATGGTCATCAAGAGGAAGCATCAAGAGACTCTCTGGATGGAGAAAAACAGGTTCACAGCGCGAGCTTCAAATGGAGGTTGCAGGAGCTCACAAACCTCTGTGAGGAAAGTGTTAGAGCAGCCAGGCACACACAGCCATCCTCTCTGACAGCAAGGGTTGGTCTCTCCAGCTGAGCCATTCTGAGCTCACCCTATCCCAGGAATGCTGAAGTCCTGGGCAGAGGGTCTTAGGTTTAGAAGAGAGTAAGCTTCCCAGAGTGGCCGGGAGGTGGGCAGCCAGACCTGTCCTGCCCTGCTAGGATGGGATTGTCTTCTCTAAGACGTGTCTCCATCTGCAGCCAGATGGAGTGAGGCAAAACACAGAAGCCACTCAACCAGGGCCTGCTCCCTCAAGGCTTTGTCCCTAAGGTTTAAAAAGACTACACTTTCCCCATTTCTATATAGGAAGGTAGCAGTCTTTAAACCACAACGCTTCAATTGCTTACAACCTACTTCTCTTCTGTGCCTGCACTTTAAATTCACACCACATCTCAGGAATCGAATTGGTTTGCACAATCCTCCTGAGTGGGAGAGGGGATTCCCCAAGAAGTGAGCTGGCAGAGAGCAGAGACTCACTAGCTCTTTTGCTGACTTCCAGCCCAGGGATTTTCATCTGCTGTTTGCAGGTTGTGAAAAGAAATGAGCCCACAAAAAGTCCTTCAATTGGTATCCATGCAATGGAGGGAGGCTGATGACTGAGCCCATTCTGTGTGGAGGTGAATGTAGCCCTTGTAGCGACAGGACTAGTCAGGTGACCCCGGGGTCCGCAGAGTGAGCTTTGGAGGTCTCCTGTCTGTTCTTCTTGCTTAGGGTCTCCCTGTCACCTCGCCTGGGGCACCCTGAAGGAGCCCTCCAGTCAGTTCAGTGGTGGACGAGGCGATTTCCCACAACTCCCACCCTGGAGTTAGCACATGCAATTCTGTAACAGCAGACTAAGCCAGGCAGACTTCACCCGCGCCCTGGACACCCTGGAAGAGCGCGAGCGCCACCTGCCGGACTCTCTTGTCAGAGACACGGGCTCAGACGCACACTGGCACCCACCAAACTGACAGAACTCCTTTTTCCCATGACCATTGCAGGTGCACGGCAGGGTAGGATCAGACATGAGCATTTTGTTGTGTCCACCTAAAAATACAACTCTTTCCTCCAAGAGAGTAAGAACAAATTTATTCAGGAATCAACTATGAATGACCACTGGCTTGAGGTCAAATTCAGGTTACCCCAAATGTTAAAAGTTCCAAAGTGGAAAACAGTTTACAAAGGTTTTTTTGTTTGTTTGTTTGTTTTTTAGTTACAGAAGAATAGAAAACGTTAAATCAAGGCATTTTTCAGATATATAAGTGGGAACATCGGGGAGGTGGGTTTTGGCAAGTAGGGCCTTATTAGCACTGGGATTGGTGGATGCCTGTGGCTGATTTCCTTGATAGCTATAAGACACAGCGGTGGGCAGTGAGTGGCCATTAAAGGACTAACATAAGCCCAGGCTGCTCAGCTCTGGACCTGCGGCATCTAGCTATGCTTTCAGTGGCCACCTCCCTATGAGAGAGCCCCGCAGTCTGCACAGGACACAGAGACAGGGAAACTCAGAGGCCACAGAAAGGAACCGAGCCATCCACTGGAGTCAGCTTGCAGTCTCCCACAGCTGAGAGGCCAGAACTCAGGCTATTATATAGAGCTAATGTTCTCTTTACAGAGAGATTTCAGATAAGAATGTTACCATATTATTGAACCATGTGTAAGGCCTTTCTCCTCTCCCATTTATGCTAAAAGATACGCCTTAACTCTCCTTGACAAGCCCTTGTGACCCTTGCTTTTCCTTGTCCAATTGCAGCTGGTCCAGAGCACCTTAGGGTTTACCACACTGTGACTGCTTCCTCTTTCTTTTTACACACATGGACAGATGTTCTCTTTTTTCATCTCATACACATACAAATCTTTAGCGGTTCTTTGAGATAACGTTCAGAATCCAATGGTAGAGTACTTCTCTAGTTTGTGTGAGGCCCAAGGTGCAACACCTCTGTCCTCACCACTCCCACACACGTACTGTATAATCTACAAACATTGGAACTTTGCACGATCCCAGCACTTTGGAGGTGGAGGCAAGAGGAGCGTCAAGGTTCAGGGTCATCTTCAGGTACATCGTGAATTCAAAGCCAAATTGGTTACTCGAGACCTTGACTCAAAAAAGAATTTTTAATAAAATTAAAATGAAATAAAAGAAACACTGTGTAGCAGTTTCCTCTACGATAAATGTCCATCTTCGAGGGAACCTAACTAAGACCCTGCAAGTTAAAGGGAAAGGGAAACAGTAAGACTTGTAAGGAATGAGGGGAAATGGTCCTGCAGGAAGCTCCTTAAGCTTGGAAGTTAACAACTCACTGGCTTCAGGAAGTTCCTAAAACGGACCAGATTCTCTAGGCCCCCTCCCTTCTCTAGCATACATAACCTGCTAGGACTGCTGAAATATCCTTGGAGACACTGAGCTACCTGGGAAGAAAGAAAGAAATGACAGCTAAACCACCTGAAAAGGGAAAGCCACTAAGTTGCCTGGAAGAGATACCCACTGAGCTGCCTGCAAGTTGTGAAGTGAGCAGAGGGGTCTCTGCGACCTCCACTGCCCGCAGAGTGACGATCTGTGACATCATCAGCAAGAAGGCAGTGCCGTTCAGCACAACTAAGTAGCAGGTATTGATTCAAACTTCGGGAGTCTGACCCCAAGTGTTTTATTTCTGACATGTGTAAGTACAGCATGATTTAGTGAAAACGTTTCTGGTGATAGTTAACTCATCCTGCATACACAGTAAAGCACACATAAATCTCCTTGAGGAGCACAGTAAGCCAAATAAAGACCAGACGTGACTACATTGAAACTCTTTGTAAAGTACGTGTGACACCTTCCATAAAGATAGGTTCTATACATGGAGGAAAAAAACAACAACAAGCTCACTGGGGAAGGGTCCAGCTTGGTCTCCGACACAGAGGAAGCACAAAGGTCGCCAGGCTCGTCACCACGTCCACCTCCAGCCTTCTTGATGGACCACAGATTCTTTCTTTGAAGGAAGCGTGTGGGTTTTTTTTTTTAAGATTTATTTGTTTATTTATTTATCTATTTAATGTAAGTACACTGTAGCTGTCTTCAGACACACCAGAAGAGGGCATCAGATCTCATTACAGGTGGTTGTGAGCCACCATGTGGTTGCTGGGATTTGAACTTCGGACCTTCGGAAGAGCAGTCGGGTGCTCTTACCCACTGAGCCATCTCACCAGCCCCCAAGGGGGCGTGTGTTTTTAACATTCCAGGTTTGCTAATGCCTATCTGTGAACACTATGAGAGCCAGCTCTCCATCTTTCAGGCACTGTCATCCCTGCTGGGGTGGTGTTTTAATGACATAGCTGTCTTTGAGCCATTTCTGCTCCTGTGAGTAACTCTTCACCCATATTCCTGTAAATAACTCCAATAAGACTTACTGGATTTTGTGGGTATCCCTAATTTGGTATGCTATCAATTCCCTCTCTGGGGTGAGTAGATGTTTGATCATGTTTCCCCAAGAATAGTATCCTTCAAGACACCAGTGCAATAGGAATGGTGAGGGCAAAGAAAAGGCTGGGAACTGAGGTATCAGGGCAGGACATGGAGAAGATGGAGAGAAGAGCGGGAAGAACAGATGCTATGTCAGATAACGGGGGTCAAAAGACAGCTGGGGACAAAGGGAAGGGAGTCATCTCCTTGAGGGAGAAGCAGGTGGACTAGAAGTGGGAGAGACCATAGTCATGTATGTGGACAAGAAGCACTGGAGCAAGCCTGTGACAAGTCTGCAGAGGGAAGTCACTCCTTGAGAGCTCTGAGAATCCATGTGGCTATGACAAGCACTCAGAAAAGGCATTTCTGATGGCACTGACTCTCGGCCACACAAGATAACTGAATGCAGTATGAGAGGCTAGTTCTCAGCCTGCATTGTGTGTCCATCTCCTTCACTTTAGGTCAGTGTCAATCACACAAAGAGTATCTGTCCACATAACTTCAGTCATCCTGCTTCAAGGCTGGAGGCAAGAAATATAGTGAACAGGCATGAACAAGGTGAAGGCGGAGGTAAACCTGCCATCGCTCTGGATTCCAGGAGCAGGACAGACCCCCAGCCCTCACCCCACTGAGGATAATTTCCCATGCGGATGAGGCTGCACTCAGACAGAAATGATCATCGTGAGGGAAGCAGATCTGTGCCCGCACGCATGGCTGGCCAACAGACTTCTCCAGACAACCTTGCAGCAGCCGAGCCGATCTCACCCAGATCACAGTGGCCCAGGCTGCTCAGTTACACAGTTTTGCCTTCATTAAAATCTAAGGCAAACTGGAGGTGATTGAACCCTTTCATTTATTTATTCTTCCCAATGTAGCCACATTGACTGAGTCTTCTTTCTCTGGTATCCTGTATTTTCCACCTTTTTATTCTATTGGCATATGGAACTATGACTGACCCTAGCCTATTTGGACTGTAGGAGCCGAGGCTTTTCCCTACCACTTTGGTTGCATGGCTCCCCACTGAATCAAGTCTAGGAACAGGCCTTGGACCAAATCATCTCACTCAGGACGATTTACATTTTGTTGTTGTTTTATTGCTTTGAAGGTGAGGGAAGGGGTTTCTTTGGGAGAAAAAAAAATTTTTTTGACCGGAAAGAGTGTTCAGAAGGTTCTAGGAGGAAGACAGCAGCAGAGAAAGTGAGAGACCGAAGCCCTAAGTAGCAACACACAGGAGCTCCAACTCTCCTGGTAAGGACCTCTCTGAGCTCCTCCATTTCTCAGCTCTACAGTGAGGCTCTTCCTGCTAAGATTCACCTCAGCAGGTCCTGCGTAGTTTTGAAGACTACAGGACGAAGCTTGGCACAGAGAAGTACATGATAAAGATTCTCTGTGGATGTAACTGACCTCAGAAATAAACTGTAAAACTGTGTTCTCCCTGACCCCTATTTTCATGGTGGATTTCTTTCATCACAGGTGGAGGTGTGAAGCCACACCCATGTCTTTAGGGAAACTGACTAACCCACTGATGTCCTGTTCCCAGTGAACAGGGTATCTCACAGCTTTGCTTGTCTCAAATTCTTCTGTCTCTCAACTCTTCTTTCTGCTTGTTACGGACACTTGGTTGCTAGGGCTATGAGGTGACACTTGTGCATTGAAATTTCCAGCAAAATGTGACACCTATAATAAGGATTTCACAAGGCTGATTGATCAGACTGATTAGAACTGTTGTGCCTGTGTGGAGAGTCGGGTTGTTACAGATTCATAGCCAAAGCCATCTTGGGTTGTCCCCTTAATAGCCACTCATTGGACAATACCCAGAGGAAGCTCCACTCCCAGGCGCTCTAACATGGCCAGGATCATAGGATCAGAGATGAAGAAGACATAAAATCTGTTCCAACACCATTGGAAGTAACTGGGACCAGCGGTACCCAGAGATGAATGAACCCTGCCTGACCAGTGGATTAGGTTCCTTCCTGTCTAAGCAGGTGACCTGAGCACACTTTGGACACCAACTCCACAGCCCACAACACCCAGAGGAAGCTCCACTCCCAGGCACTCTATCATGCCCAGGATCACAGGATCATAGGATCACAGGGCCACAGGTTCACAGGATCCCAGGAGTTTGGTCACACCAGGATCTCAGGGTCCCAGAGGCAGCTTGACTCCCAGGAACTCTGACACACCCAGGATCACAGGATCCTGGAATCAAAGGATCACAAAGACAACTGGACTATGAGGAGTTTTGACACACTAGAATCACAGGAAGGATAGGCTCCAGGAAGATATAGCAAGGCAGATAGCAATAAAGATAATCAGGTGACAGGAGGCAAGCATAAGAACATAAGCAACAGAAACCAAAGTTTCTTGGCATCATCAGACCCCAATTCTCCCACCATAGCAAATCATACACCATCACACCTGAAAAGCAAGATTCAGATCTAAAATCACTTTTCATGACAATGATAAAGGACTTTAAGAAGGATATAAATAACTCCCTTAAAGAAATACAGTACAACACAGGTAAACAGCTAGAAGCCCAAAACAGGAAACACAAAATACCTTTAAGAATTACAGGAGGGTTCCCAGATCCCTCAGAGACTACTCTGTGCAGGTGGGAGTGTAGACTACAGAAGCTAACAGCTTCTGGGACAGGCAGAAGCCACACAGCTTCTGCGGCAGACCCCATTTCAGGCTCCAGACATCCAGGCACCTTACCTGCCAGAGGAGAGGTGTCCACCCCACCTTGGAGGGCATTGCCAGAGCACTTGGGGGAGCCATCTCTGGTCCGGGATCTCTCAGAGACTAGGCTGTGTAGGTGAGAGTGCCGACTACAGAAGCTACACAGCTTCTGGGACAGACCCTGTTTCAAGCCTTCATCTTCTACCAGGAGGCAGGTCCAAACGCCAAATATCTGTGCACCTTCCCTTCAAGAGGAGAGCTTGCCTGCAGAGAGTACTCTGACCACTGAAATTTAGGAGAGAGCTAGTCTCCCAGGTCTGCTGATAGAGGCTAACAGAATCACCTGAGGAACAAGCTCTAGCCAGAGGCAACTATAACAACTAACTCCAGAGATTTCCAGATGGCAAAAGGTAAACGTAAGAATCTTACTAACAGAAACCAAGACCACTCACCATCGTCAGAACCCAGCACTCCCACCTCAGCCAGTCCTGGATACCCCAACACACCCGAAACACAAGACTCGGATTTAAAATCATATCTTACGATGCTGGTAGAGGGCATCAAGAAGGACTTTAATAACTCACTTAAAGAAATAAAGGAGAACACTACTAAAGAGGTACAAGTCCTTAAAGAAAAATGGGAAAACAAAACCAAACAGGTGATGGAATTAAACAAAGCCATACAACACCTAAAAAGGGAAGTATACACAATAAAGAAAGCCCAAAGTGAGGCAATGCTGGAGATAGAAACCCTAGGAAAGAAATCTGGAACCATAGATGCGAGCATCAGCAACAGAATATAAGAGGTGGAAGAGAGAATCTCAGCTGCAGAAGATTCCATAGAAAACATGGGCACAAGTAATGGCTTGTGCTGTAAGATCGAGAATTGACAAGTGGGACCTCATGAAACTACAAAGCTTCTGCAAGGCTAAAGACACCATCAATAAGACAAAAAAACCACCAACAGATTGGGAAAGGATCTTCACCTATCCTAAATCAGATAAGGGACTAATATCCAATATATATAAAGAACTCAAGAAGGTGGACTCCAGAAAGTCAAATAACCCCATTAAAAAATGGGGCTCAGAACTGAACAAAGAATTCTCACCTGAGGAATACCGAATGGCAGAGAAGCACCTGAAAAAATGTTCAACATCCTTAATCATCAGGGAAATGCAAATCAAAACAACCCTGAGATTCCACCTCACACCAGTCAGAATGGCTAAGATCAAAAATTCAGGTGACAGCAGATGCTGGCGAGGATGTGGAGAAAGAGGAACACTCCTCCATTGTTGGTGGGATTGCAAGCTTGTACAACCACTCTGGAAATCAGTCTGGCGGTTCCTCAGAAAATTGGACATAGTACTACCGGAGGATCCAGCAATACCTCTCCTGGGCATATATCCAGAAGATGTCCCAACCGGTAAAAAGGACACATGCTCCACTATGTTCATAGCAGCCCTATTTATAATAGCCAGAAGCTGGAAAGAACCCAGATGTCCCTCAACAGAGGAATGGATACAGAAATTATGGTACATTTACACAATGGAGTACTACTCAGCTATTAAAAAGAATGAATTTATGAAATTCCTAGCCAAATGGATGGACCTGGAGGGCATCATCTTGAGTGAAGTAACACAATCACAAAAGAACTCACACAATATGTATTCATTGATAAGTGGATATTAGCCCAAAACTTAGGATACCCAAGATATAAGATACAATTTGCTAAACGCATGAAACTCAAGAAGAATGAAGACCAAAGTGTGGACACTGTGCACCTTCTTAGAATTGGGAACAAAACACCCAGGGAAGGAGCTACAGAGACAAAGTTCGTAGCTGTGATGAAATGATGGACCATTTAGAGACTGCTGTATCCAGGGATCCGTCCCATAATCAGCTTCTAAACGGTGACACCATTGCATACACTAGCAAGATCTTGCTGAAAAGACCCAAATATAGCTGTCTCTTGTGAGACGATGCCGGGGCCTAGCAAACACAGGAGTGGATGTTCACAGTCAGCTATTGGATGTATCATAGGGCTCCCAATGGAGAAGCTAGAGAAAGTACCCAAGGAGCTAAAGGGATCTGCAACCCTATTGTTGGAACAACATGATGTACTAACCGGAACCCTGGAGCTCTTGTCTCTAGCTGCATATGTATCGAAAGATGGCCTAGTCGGCCATCAATGGAAAGAGAGGCCCATTGGACTTGCAAACTTTATATGCCCCAATATAGGGGAATGCCAGGGCCAAAAGAATGGGAATGGGTGGGTAGGGAAGTGGGGGGCGCTATGGGGGACTTTTGGGATAGTATTGGAAATGTAATTGAGGAAATTATGTAATAAAAATATAAAAAAAAAAAAAAAAAAAAAAAAAAAAAAAAAGAAAATGCACAATGCAAAAAGATCCTAAGTCAAAACATCCAGGAAATACAGGACACAATGAGAAGACCAAGCCTACGGATAATAAGAGTGGATGAGAATAAAGATTTTCAACTTAAAGGGCCAGTAAATATCTTCAACAAAATTATAGAAGAAAACTTCCCAAACCTAGAGAAAGAGATGCCCATGAACATACAAGAAGCCTATAGAACTCCAAATAGACTGGGCCAGAAAAGAAATTCCTCCCGACACATAATAATCAAAACAACAAATGCACTAAATAAAGATAGATTATTAAAAGCAGTAAGGGGAAAAGGTCAAGTAACATATAAAGGCAAGCCTGTTAGAATTACACCTGACTTCTCCCCAGAGACTATGAAAGCCAGAAGATCCTGGACAGATGTTCTACAGATTCTAGGAGAACACAAATGCCAACCCAAGCTACTATACCCAGCCAAACTTTGAATTACCATAGATGGACAAACCAAAGTATTCCATGACAAAACCAAATTCACACAATATCTTTCCACAAAAACAGCCCTTCAAAGGAAAATAACAAGAAAAAAAATACAAGGACAGAAACTACGCCGTAGAAAAAGCAAGAAAGTAATCATTCAACAAACCCAAAAGAAGACAGCCACAAGAACAGAATGCCAACTCTAACAACAAAAATAATAGGAAGCAACAATTACCTTTCCTTAATATCTCCTAATATCAACGGACTCAATTCCCCAATAAAAAGACATAGACTAACAGACTGGCTACACAAAGAGGACCCAAAATTTTGCTGCTCACAAGAAACATCTCAGGGAAAAAGACATCAGAGTAAAAGGCTGGAAAACAATTTTCCAAGCAAATGGTCTGAAGAAAAAAGCTGGGGTAGCCATTCTAATATCGAATAAAATCGACTTCCAACCCAAAGTTATCAAAAAAAGACAAGGAGGGGCACTTCATACTCATCAAAGGTAAAATCCTCCAAGAGGAACTCTCAATTCTGAATATCTAGGCTCAAATACAAGGGCAGCCACATTCATTAAAGAAACTTTAGTAAAGCTCAAAGCACACATTGCACCTCACACAATAATAGTGGGAAACTTCAACACCCCACTTTCATCAATGAACAGATCGGGGAAACAGAAACTAAACAGGGACACAGTGAAACTATCAGAAGTTATGAAACAAATGGATTTAACAGATAGGTACAGAACATTTTATCCTAAAACAAAAGGATATACCTTCTTCTCAGCACCTCATGGTACCTTCTCCAAAATTGACCATATAATTGGTCACAAAACAGGCCTCAACAGATACAAAAATATTGAAATTGTCCTATGCATCCTATCAGATCACCATGGACTAAGGCTGATCTTCAATAACAACATAAATAATGGAAAGCCAACATTCACGTGGAAACTGAACAACACTCTACTCAATGATACCTTGGTCAAGGAAGAAATAAAGAAAGAAATTAAAGACTTTTTAGAGATTAATGAAAATGAAGCCACAACATACCCAAACTTATGGGACAAAATGAAAGCATTTCTAAGAGGAAAACTCATAGCTCTGAGTGCCTCCAAAAAGAAACTAGAGAGAGCACACACTAGCAGCTTGACAACACACCTAAAAGCTCTAGAACAAAAGGAAACAAATTCACCGAAGAGGAGTAGAAGGCAGGAAATAATCAAACTCAGGGGCAAAATCAACCAAGTGGAAACAAGAAGAACTATTCAAAGAATCAACCAAACGAGGAGCTAGTTCTTTGAGAAAATCAACAAGATAGATAAACCCTTACAGACTCACTAGAGGGCACAGGGACAGCATCCTAATAAACAAAATCAGAAAAGAAAAGGGAGACATAACAACAGATCCTGAAGAAATCAAAAACAGACCCTTCTACAAAAGGCTATACTCAACAAAACTGGAGAACCTGGATGAAATGGACAAATTTCTAGACAGATACCAGGTACCAAAGTTAAATCAGGATCAGATTAATGATCTAAACAATCCTATATCCTCTAAAGAAATAGAAGCAGTCATTAATAGTCTCCCAACCAAAAAATGCCCAGGACCAGATGGGTTTAGGGCAGAGTTCTATCAAACTTTCAAAGAAGATCTAATTCCAGTTCTTCACAAACTATTCCACAAAATAGAAACAGAAGGTACTCTACCCAACTCATTCTATGAAGCCACAATTACTCTGATACCTAAACCACATAAAGACCCAACCAAGATAGAGAACTTCAGACCAATTACCCTTATGAATATCGATGCAAAAATACTCAATAAAATTCTTGCTAACCGAATCCAAGAACACATCAAAACAATCATCCATCCTGACCAAGTAGGTTTCATTCCAGAAATGTAGGAATGGTTTAATATATGGAAATACAACAACGTAATCCACCATATAAACAAACTCAAAGTCAAAAACCACATGATCATCTCATTAGATGCGGAGAAAGGATTTGACAAAATCCAACACCCACTCATAATAAAAGTCTTGGAAAGATCAGGAATTTGAGGCCCATATCTAAACATGATAAAAGCAATCTACAGCAAACCAGTAGCCAACATCAAAGTAAATGGTGAGAAGTTGGAAGCAATCCCACTAAAATCAGGGACAAACAAGGCTGCCCACTTTCTTCCTACCTATTCAATATAGTACTTGAAGTCCTAGCCAGAGCAATTCGACAACAAAAGGAGATCAAGGGGATACAAATTGAAAAGGAAGAAGTCAAAATATCACTTTTTGCAAATGATATGATAGTATATATAAGTGACCCTAAAAATTCCACCAGAGAATTCCTAAACCTGATAAACAGCTTCAGTGAAGTAGCTGGATATAAAATTAACTCAAACAAGTCTATGGACTTTCTCTACACAAAGGATGAACAGGATGAGAAAGAAATTAGGGAAACAACACCCTTCACAATAGTCACAAATAATGTAAAATACCTTGGCGAGACTCTAACTAAGGCAGTGAAAGATCTGTATGATAAGAACTTCAAGTCTCTGAAGAAAGAAATTAAGGAAAATCTCAGAAGATGGAAAGATCTCCCATGCTCATGGATTGGCAGGATAAATATAGTAAAAATGGCTATCTTGCCAAAAGCAATCTACATATTCAATGCAATTCCCATCAAAATTCCAACTCAATTCTTCAACGAATTAGAAAGAGTAATTTGCAAATTCATCTGGAATAACAAAACCTAGGATAGCAAAAACTCTTCTCAAGGATAAAAGATCCTCTGGTGTAATCACCATGCCTGACCTAAAGCTGTACTACAGAGCAATTGTGATAAAAACTGCATGGTACTGGTATAGCGACAGAAAAGTAGACCAATGGAATAGAATTGAAGACCCAGAAATGAACCCATTCACCTATGGTCACTTGATCTTTGACAAGGGAGCTAAAACCATCCAGTGGAAAGAAGACAGCATTTTCAACAAATGGTGCTGGCACAACTAGTGGTTATCACGTAGAAGAATGCGAATTGATCCATTCCTATCTCCTTGTACTAAGGTCAAATCTAAGTGGATCAAGGAACTCCACATAAAACCAGAGACAGTGAAACTTATAGAGGAGAAAGTGGGGAAAAGCCTCGAAGATATGGGCACAGGGGAAAAATTCCTGAATAGAGCAGCAATGGCTTGTGCTGTAAGATCAAGAATCGACAAATGGGACCTCATAAAATTACAAAGCCTCTGTAAGGCAAAAGACACCATCAATAAGACAAAAAGGCCACCAACAGATTGGGAAAGGATCTTTACCAATCCTAAATCAGATAGGGGACTAATATCCAATATAGATAAAGAACTCAAGAAGGTGGACTCCAGAAAACCAAATAACCCCATTAAAAAATGGGGCTCAGAGCTAAACAAAGAATTCTCACCTGAGGAATACCGAATGGCTGAGAAGCACCTGAAAAAATGTTCAGCATCCTTAATCATCAGGGAAATACAAATCAAAACAACCCTAAGATTTCACCTCACACCAGTCAGAATGGATGCTGGCAAGGATGTGGAGAAAGAGGAACACTCCTCCATTGTTGGTGGGATTACAAGCTTGTACAACCACTCTGGAAATCAGTCTATCGGTTCCTCAGAAAATTGGACATATTACTACCAGAGGATCCTGCAATACCTCTCCTGGGCATATATCCAGAAGATGCTCTAACTGGTAAGAAGGACCAATGCTCCACTATGTTCATAGCAGCCATATTTATAATAGCCAGAAGCTGGAAAGAACCCAGATGCCCCTCAACAGAGGAATAGATACAAAAAATGTGGTACATTTACACAATGGAGTACTACTCAGCTATTAAAAACAATGAATTTATGAAATTCCTAGGCAAATGGTTGGACCTGGAGGGCATCATCCTGAGTGAGGTAACCCAATCACAAAAGAACTCACATGATATGTACTCACTGATAAGTGGATATTAGTCCAGAAACTTAGGATACACAAGATATAAGATACAATTTGCAAAACACATGAAACTCAAGAAGAACGAAGACCAAAGTGTGGACACTTTGCACCTTCCTAGAATTGGGAACAAAACACCCATGGAAGGAGTTACAGAGACAAAGTTTGGAGCTGAGACGAAAGGATGGACCGTCTAGAGACTGCCATACCCGGGGATACATCCCATAATCAGCCTCCAAACACTGACACCAATGCACACACTAGCAAGATTTTGCTGAAAGGACCCTGATATAGCTGTCTCTTGCAAGGCTATGCCGGGGCCTAGCAAACACAGAAGTGGATGCTCACAGTCAGCTCTTGGATGGAACACAGGGCCTCCAATGGAGGAGCTAGAGAAAGTACCCAAGGAGCTAAAGGGGTCTGCAACCCTATAGGTGGAACAACAATATGAACTAACCAGTAATCCCCGGAGCTCGTGTCTCTAGCTGCATATGTATCAGAAGATGACCTAGTCGGCCATCAGTGGAAAGAGAGGCCCCTTGGTCTTGCAAACTTTATATGCCTCAGTTCAGGGGAACGCCAGGGCCAAGAAGTGGGAGTGGGTGGGGAGGGTTTGGGTGACTTTCGGGGTAACATTGGAAACATAAATGAAGAAAATACCTAATTAAATAATAATAATAATAATAATTTTAAAAAATAAATATCAAACAATCACTCAAAAAATAATAACTTCTGATATGTGGCTATAGCAGCTCATATAGCAGTTCTAGGTTGGAACTTATTATCTGATGCGACCTGGATCCATGTTCCCAGCCAATGGTCACTCATATTAGGCTTGGAATAAATGGTCTCCTTTCCTTCCAAGGACAGAGCCGTGTCTTTAGCGGACACACCATACACAAATAAAGGCTGGAGAACTGCTTCCCAGGACCCATCCATCTATACACACATTCTCCTTGTTTCTTAAATCAACACCAACTGGGAAAGTATCTGTGGATAAAATTTGTTTTCAGCTGAGTTAAAAGCATAGGTCCCCAAAATGGCCTGTCAGGACCATAATCCCTGCTAGGCTGTCAGCAGGGGGGAGAGCTTCAACAGATGTCACCATCCCCAAGGCCTCTGGAGCTCATCTTGCTGTTAAAGGTCTCCTTCACAGGGGATGTCTATGGAAGTCGGGCGGCATAGCAACCATTCTACTCACAAGCGTAAACTGTTAGAGTATATTCACAGTTCACTCTCACCATGGTTTTAGAGCATGCCCACTATCCCACAGAGAAGGTGCTTTTGTCTGGTCTCCAGATGCAGAAACACACACATACATACACACACACACACACACACACACACACACACACACATGCCATGGCAGACAGAGCTAGCATTCTACCCACAAGGTTAAACTGCTAGAGCATATTCACATGTAGCAGACAAAGAACAGCACCCTCTCTCCTCCCCTTAGATACCTCCACAGTACCTGCTTCAGCTCCCAGTGGACATCCAAGGAAACATGAAAACACGAGGACAGTGCTTCATGTGCTGAAGGACAGAGTCACCTCAAGCTCCAGGTGACCGTCTCCCTGCAAGCCATCCTCCATGGCTCGAGTCGGCTACCTCTGTTCTGGGGGCATCCTCTATGGATGATACTGGATTATTTGTGACACTACTTATGAGACCGACCTCAGGTTTTCAGTCTGAGTGTTGGGCTTTTTGCAACTCCTGCCATAGTTGGGGTGATAATACCACTTGTTGGAAACATTCCCCCCACTCGTTTGATTGTCTTCCTGGTTTCCACACACCCCGTCAGGTTTCATCTGGGACTAACGGGAGGGCTGAGGTCTGGAGTTGTCAATAGCTAGAGAGCTCTAAGTCCAGGGTCTACCATGAAGTTCAGGTCCAACCCAGGCCATAAGCAACAGGGCTTCAGTAACTATACTTTTATCCTCTAAGGCAGTGACTCTTAACCTTCCCAGTGCTGCTGTCTTTTAATACAGTTCTTCATCTTATGGTGACCCCACTCCAACCATAAAATTATTTTCCTTACTACTTCATAATTGTAATTTAGCTACTGTTATGAGTCCTAATGTAAATACCTGATATGCAGAATATCTGATATGCAACACATGTGAAAAGGGTTGTGACCATCAGGTTGAGAGCCACTTTTCTAAGGGGACTAATATTTGCCATTACACTGATCCTCCCTTTTAAGCTGGCAGCAATTTACAGATTATAAAGACATCCTGCTGTAGGAAGCTGTGATAGCCACTAGGGGACAGGATCGCCTCACTGAATTCTCAACAACTGGCTGGCTCCACGCAGCACAAAGCTGGGGGCAGAGGGAGGAGAGCACACTGGTGATGGAGGTTTTGCTTGATTCTTGGCATTAGAAGGCAGCCTGTACTTTGGGGGAAGCCCGGGAAGGGTGCGTGCACAAAGAGGCAGGGACTGAGCTCCTGCAGCATCCTCTGCTGCATTGCTGGTTGTCCTGAGAAGGCAGGATGTAGAAAGCACGGTGTGAAACAACACATTCTTTGTGTTTTTCCTTTTGCTGGTGGCCAAGGCACAACCCTAAGCTTCATGGTCTGTGAATGGAGACTGGGCCACTGCCAAGACAGTCTGAGAAGCAAGTTACTCAGTGAGCATGACCACCACACTACTTATACCTTAGAAGCCGAGGCAATTTGCTGCTTTCTAACCGTTAAAAGCAGGCAGGGCCACTGAACCTGTAGAAAGCTAATCATAAGCCCGTTGTCACTGCAGGAGGTTAGAGATTTATCAGCTCAGAGCACAGAGGAAATTCTTGTTGACTTAGAATTTGACTTAGAATTCCCTACATGGAGGGGAAACATACACGTGTGTGCCCAGGCTAATGATTCCTGGAACTCATCTCAGCGGGTGGCAGCTTGGACACATAAACCAACCAACCATAGTGATGCCCTGCACTTAGCAAACAGCAGAGGCACTTAGCTCGAGTCTGCTCTGCGGACCTAATCTACTCAATGTTAGAGTCAGAACCCAGGAGACCTGGCACGGTGCATGAAAGTGCTGAGCTTCTGGTTCTCCAGTATCTGCCCTACAAAGACGCGTGCACAGAGCAAGGGTCTGGATGCTCTTTGTCAAAGTGGGGAAGCTTTTAGTGACACAGTGACACTCTTCCTATCCATCTGTGCCCTGCATAGCAGGCTGGAAAAGTAGCTTCCTGGCACCGATGAGCCAGTCCTGCACGGAGAGAGAAATGCTGGTCAGGCAGCACAGCAGATGGAGAAAAGACGAGCTCACTTGTCCAGGTCGCCCTGGAATTTAGACCTGGCCTCCTCACGTGCCAGGCTTGAGGGCTCGTCCAGTAAGAAGTGGACAGCCGAAAGCTTCCTTACCCTTCAGTTAAGGAGTTACTGAGACTGTGAAGTCTCTGTAACTCATGAAATGGTGGTAGATGCTTCTAAGACTCTTTAAATGGCTGTCTGAAGTGTTTACAAATAAGAGGTTTATCTCAGGCCCCATACAACACTGAGGGAGCACAATGAATCCAGTATGTGGGGTGGGTAATGAATGGATTGGGGTGGTAGGCCTCCGTGGTGCCCAGCCCAGCCCAGGCCGCATCCAGTCATTGCTGTAACACTTTTCATTTCTAGTACAGGCATTTAGAGTTATAAATTTCACTCTGGCCACTGCTTTAGCTACACCCCATGGATGCTAGTTTTATTTTCTACGGAACATTCATTTCTATGTAAGACACCAGGCTTCCTTGCCCACTACCTCGGCCCCACACAAACCCTGCTACTTAGAAAAGTGTTCTCTATCTTCTATGTGTGCAGAGACTTTTCTCGCCATGGCACTTTATTGATTTCAAGGATAATTCCTTACTATACAAGAATAAACTCTGTTGTATGGCATACATTTGTTGAATTTTGTCTGTCTGACAGCTTGATCTACTTTGATGGACATTCCATGAGGATTCTGAGAAATGCCCAACTTTACTATTTCTGTGGGTTGTTCTATGTGTCAGTCAGAAGCTGCTGGCAGCTTTCATTGTTCAGTTTTCCTACATTCTTCCTGACTGGCGCTCCAGCTGTTCCTACCACTGTCTTGGGCAGATACTTTATTGACTGCACGGCAAATAAAATAATCGTCCTCCAGCAAGTGGTGCCTGCCGGCTTCGGTTAATGTTTGTATAATTTACCCCCTCACACCTTTTGATTATCAACCATCCTGCGAGACTGATTTGAAGTCTCTTGTGAACAGCATGTGGCTGGGCTGTTCCCAGTCAGCCGGCTAGTATTTTGACTGGTGGGGTTTGGTCACTTATGTATTAAGGAAATTACAGTGTGTTGGGGCAAATCTGTTGTCCTATTTATTTCAGCTTGCTGCATTTAATTTTTGGTTTTCCTACGTCTGTCTTCTACTTCCTAAGGGTTGGCATTTCAAAGATTCTATCTTGATATGTTTAGTGCAATTGAATTTAACCCTCCCTCCCATTATTATAATGGATACTCTGGTAATTACAATAAAATGGGTGATTTTACTGTTGTCTGGGGTACTTCATTTTTGTTACATGATGAGGCTTGAGAGATGGCTCAGTGGATACAGACACTGACTGTTCTTCTATAGGAGCTGGCTTTGTCCTGCCTTTCACAGCTTCATACAAACCACTGCCATTCAAGCTCTTGTGTGCCCATACAAGACCCAGAACTCTCCCCATGGCTCCTTGTAGGTGTTTTTTCCCCTTTCTCTTTAGTTTTCAGAAATTTTTATTTCTTGTCATGAATTTTTAAAGTAAAATAATGTGTGCGCACTCAAGGCATATGTGTGATGAGACACGGTGATCAGTAGATAGAAACGCACTAATAAGTACATCCTCTCAGTGTGTGTGTGAAGATCAGCTTCAACCCGCTCATTCCAAGGAAATCTGAATACGGAACACTATCATGACCCGCCATCCACACACTGTACTCCAGGTCTCCATCTATCTGCTGGACCTTCAGAACCTTAACTACCGTCTCCTCCTCCTCCTCCTGCTCCTGCTCCTCCTCCTGCTCCTCTTCCTCCTCCTCCTCCTCTTCCTGCTCCTCCTCCTCTTGCTCCTCCTCCTGCTCCTCCTCCTGTTCCTCCTCCTCCTCCTCTTTGTCCTCCTCCTCCTCCTGCTCCTGCTCCTCCTCTTCCTACACATCCAGATCCAGTTGACATCAATCTATATATTTGGTCCATTCTGTACTCCTGTCTCTTCATCTTTTAGATTCTACAAAGAAATGAAATCAGGAATTATTGTGTGTGTCTGGCTTATTTCTCTTAGCCTGCATTGTGGATTTTGGTTGATATTATTTACTTGGTTTCTTGTGTCTATAAATCTATCTTTCCCATCCCCCAGATTTGGGGAGTGTGGAGCCATCATCTCTTTAAATGCTATCTAGTACCTCTCTCTTCCTCTTCTCCTTCTGGGGCTCTAGTGATCTGTATGTTGGACTGCAGGTCCCCATGCCTAAAGCTTACTTTTATTTTTTTCAGTCTGCATGAATTCTATTAGTGTGTAAGTAAATTCACCAATTCTGTCCTCTGTCACACCCACTTTGCTGTCAAAAATTCCTAGGAAGATTTTTGGCTTTGTGCACATGCGTGTGTGTGTGTGTGTGTGTGCACATGCATGTATATGTGTGTGTATGTGCGCATGTTAAGTTGGAGAACAATCTTCCATGTTAACCTCAGAAAGCACCATCTACCCCTTCTGAAACGGGGTCTCTAACTGGCCTGGAGCCCACCAAGTAGTCCAGACTGGTTAGCTAGCACTTCCCTGGTACTCTGTCTCACTGCCCAGTGTTAGTATTACAAGTGGGTGCCACTACACCCACCATTTTTACGTGAATTCCGTAAATCAAACATAAGTCCTTGCGCTTACAGGGCACCTGCTTTCCTGACTGACCATCACACCAGCCTCCTAGGAAGGTTTGACTTTAAACGTCTATCAGCACACTTCCAAGCTTGTAGTCTCTGTTTCTTCTGGGTGGTTTGTCAATTTTTTCTTCAAGAGAATTTGTATATTTTTGCTGATGCATTTTTGACCACTACTTTGAAATCTAGCCTCTGATGCACCTTGATGTTGGCATAATCTTTCTCAGCCTTGTCTAGCATTTCTCGGTATGACTGGTAATTTCATTGTATTTCAGACATTTACTCCTATTACCCAGGAGCCTAGCTGATTCTTTAACTTTAGCAGACAGCACCCTAGTTATGCGGAGTGAGCAGGTGAAGGCCTGCTTTGTGGGCTGTGGTTCCACTAACAGTTCAACCAGCTTTCCAGTGCTGCTGATCTGCTGTTTATCCTTGCTCCCCACCCCCAGGTTGGCTGAGGGACAGTGAGGAATCTGTAGGTAAGAGAAGGGGTGCTTGAGGGAGAGGCTTTGAGTAGTATTTGCTGTGGTGATTTCCCCTGCCTGTGAAAGGCATGCTTTCCTGGTGAGGTTGAGGGCTCTCAGTGTGGGGCCCTCTATGAATCGCACAGACACCCGGAAGTCTCTGGGATAGCATCTCACATCTTGGTCATTCTGGTAACACTATTGACTCCACACCTTGTCCAACTGCCTCTCATCAGGTTTCAGAGCAGCCTTTTGATTTCTGGTAACTTTAATATCATTTGTGGCTTATGCATTTTCGTTAGCTAGCCCACAAACCTGTTGGCCAATGTGTCCATTTATGACCAATGTCTGTGGCATAAAACATTCTTTCAGGTAATTTCGTAGGCCCCACATTCACTCAGAGAACTCTAGGTCATCGTCTGAGGCTTGCCCAAGAATCCTCCATTCGATCTCCAAGAGATTTTCCAAGGCAGTGAGATCTTCCTTGTGACCCGGAGTCTCTGGAATGAGACACAGAAGCTATGGCCTGTGTCCTCAGCATGGAGAGTCTGAATGTCTACTGCACACCGGACTGAGGATCAATCAGAGGGTAGGTACAGGCATCCAGCCCAAGAAGTGCTGAGGGATGAACGGCAGCGTCCTCCGGTCTACTGAGCCCTCGCCTCAATCATTAGATCCTCTGTGTGCAGGGGCTTAGAAACATGAGTGTGTTGGTTCTACAAGGCCAGCCGTTGTCATCAACCCCAAGGGTGCCTAGACATCACATTCAATAAATGACCTTTACATCTGTGCTGCTCATGCTTACACCCTGTTGGGATCCTGTTAAAGGACAGGCAGTGACTGGCTCCGGGGATCCACAGGTAGCTTCCAGTTGAGATTGAACCAGCAATTGTCTGCTCTCGGCTCTGAAATAAACACCTGCATCGATGTCAAACCCACCTTCCTGCAGTACGTGGGAAGTTGGTATAAGATCCATGTCATTAGAAGCCTCAAAGGCCAACAACACAGGAGATGGGGGCCACAGAACTGCTGCTAGCTGTGTTTATTATCTGTCCATAATCAGGCTGGGCCCGATATAGCCTATCCTTTTGGGTTTAGACCCTGTAGGTTAGCAGATGGACCTTGGTCCTGACCCTGACTCACATAGACGGGGTCAGCTCAAGGGAGCAAAAAGCCAGCAGATCCTCTAAAGGGAGGTGGAGGAAAGCTGAGGTGAGGGCTATGTAGTACTGGGTACACGAAGTACTGGGTATGTAGTACTGGGTGTTCTGGTTGCTCCAGGCTTAGAATGTTCAGACTGCAGGTAGACAGAGATGGCAAGAGTCCTTTCATGGTGCTAGAATGGAGCAGAGGTAAGAACACAGTACATCAAAACTACCCCAGGGCAGTCATCATCCCTGCACTCAGGTATTATTTTTTAAATGTTATTTATAATTTTTTGTAAGATTTTATTTATGTATGTGAGTACACTGTTGCTGTCATTAGACACATCAGAAGAGGGCATCAGATCCCACTGCAGATGGCTGTGAGCCACCATGTGGTTGCTGGGAATTGAACTCAGAACCTCTGGAAGAACAGTCAGTTCTCCTAACCGCTGAGCCATCTCTCCAGCCCTAAATGCACTTTGTGAAGCAAGTGTATGGAGGTCAGAGGAAACTTCAGGAGTTGGCTCTCCTTCGGACCTCAGGTTCCAGGAACTGAACCCAGGCCTTTAGGCTTGTGCAGCAAAGGTTTTTCCCTAAGCTACCTTGCCAGGACACTGCTGTGGGATTTGAGAGTGCCCCACTTTGTAACTCAGGCTAGTCTGGAATTCATTATACAAGTCCACACCTGCCTTAAACTAACGGCAAATTCCTGTATCAGCCTCTGGGTTCCCAAGATTATAGTTTCACTTTTTGTTATTATTTTTATTTTATGTGAATTGGTGGTTTGCCTACATGTATGTCTGTGTAAGGATATCTGATCCCCTAGAACTGGAATTACAGACAATTGTGAGCTGCCAATGTGGGTGCTGGGAATTGAACTCAGGTCCTTTGGAAAAGCAGCCAGTGTTTATAACCACTGAGCCATCTTTCCAGCCCTACTGTTTTTTGTTTGTTTGTTTGTTTTGTTTTGTTTTGGAGGGTGTCTTGCTGTGCACCACTAGCTGGTCTGGAGAATCTATCAATCATTCATCCTCTGTCTCCCAAGTGCTGGCATTGCAAGTGTGTGCCCCCATACCTGGCTTGGCAATTTAAAGATAATTTGAATATAATTTTTTCAAGGTCTTTGATAGCCAACCTACAGTATGTTCCCCAAAGCAAACCATGTAAATAGGCAGTTATGAACACCATGACCCATAAAACAGACATCAGGTAAAACAAAAACCCAAATTCAAACCCTGTCAGTCAGACACAGCAGTACACAGGTGCGCGCGCGCACGCGCACACACACACACACACACATACAATGCACATACAGTCTGGGGTACAACAGTGACTGTTCAGAGCAAGATGAATGGATCAGTAAGGGGGGAGAATACTTGTCACATAAGCTTGACCACGTGACTTCAAATATCCAGAATCCACATAAAGCTGGTGTGGTGGTGTTTGTCCATAACCGCAGTGTTCCCTCAAATGTGAGGTGGAGGGACAGAACTCCAAGAAGTCTCTGGAACAACTAGCCTGGCATATGTGTGGACAGTAAGAGACTATTTCAAACAATGTGAAGAGTTAAGGACCAACAACCAAGGTTGTCATCTAATCTTTACGCATGGCAGGCACATGAGGTCGCACACTCACAAACACAGGAGCAAAGGTATGGGCACACACACACACACACGTACAACAAAGACTTAAAAAAATGCTTCATTAGACTTACCAAGGTCATAATTTTTTATTATACTCTGAATAAGGCTGATATTTAAAGAGCAGAGGAAATGCCTATACAAAAGGTTTATAGAACACTCATTTACATACTGGATATATATTCTTTACAATATAGAATAGTGAAAACTGCGCTAATAGATAAGACAGATATGGCGACATTACAATGTCTTTGACACTGAAGATAAATGCAGTGTGGTTTTTAACATGGATACAGTCCAGCACTGGAAACTATAAGACCGTTAGTGAGAAGGTTAATGGACCCTGGCTATCTATTGGGAGTGCTGGGACATCACTGAATTTACTCATAGAATAATGTACTAACTTGTGCCCAACCGATGGCCTTGTAGCAAAAGCCTGGGCAATACTCCTTCGCAGTGTTTCTGAGCACACAGTATCGTCTATGATACTGTTCTTGTTCTGTTCAAAACACACGTCACACACAGAAGACAGAGCCTTGCCCTACCAGCTGTTGTAGACAGTTGTAGAGCTGTCTTCCTGTGTTTCCTCAGATCAGATCCCTTGATACCCTTGACTACTTTTATCTTGAGTAAAAATCATACCTGACCAGTCAGTTTTGAAAGCACATTCGTGTGGCTTCTTGGATGCATTCCATGCCAACCTTTGTGGCATTCAATTCACCGGAAGGCTGGGCTTCAGCAGAGCCCAGCTGATTTCTAATTAGGCCCTCTACCCCCCACCCCCCTCCAGCGGGAGGAAAAGGGTGCGGGGCTGTGGTCTCTGGGCCACATCTGCATATAAACTTATAATCATAGGATGTGGTACTTCTTAGAGCACAAACTTCAGCCCCACCCCTGACCCCATCTGGAGTTTAGCTGCATATGAGTAACTGAACACTAGAAGCCTCTGTGGAAGACATGGGGCCTCTAGGGAATGGTGGCACATTCCCTCTAACAGGCACATCAGAGTGTCCACGAAGGAGGTCCTTAAAGACCAAGGCAAACATTTGGCACAGAAATGAGGCACTTGCTTTTGGTGCATCAATAGGAGCTAAAAAGTGGAATAGTCCACCTGTATACACACAGACATACATGAGCAAAAAGTGGAATGGTCCACCTGTATACACACAGACATACATGAGCAAAAGTGGAATGGTCCACCTGTATACACACAGACATACATGAGCAAAAAGTGGAATGGTCCACCTGTACCTGTACACACACACACACACACACACACACACTCTCATCCTGACAGAGTTGATCCCAATTCTACATGTAGTTACATCTCTGCCCCTTTTGAAACAGGATTCACCACAAAAATCCCAGCTTAACAACTGTAGCTTGTCCTGGATATGAAATATGGAAGCTATGTCTGGATTTTAGAAGGCAAAGAGTGGGAATTTCAGGCCAGGCCAGGGATACTCAGAGCCTTCCTGGGGTAGAAGGTTCTGACCGAGGAGACCCTGGCTTTGTCTCCACGGAGCTGGAGCCCTCCTCCACCTCCACCCTTACCGCATTCTTCTGAATCTCTGGGCACAGACGCAAGCAGGAAGCCTGCAGCAGGGGGATGCCCATCTTACCAAGAACCATCACACCTGACTCAGTAACTAAGATGACTCAGCAAATCAAATGTAGCTGTGAGAGCTGGAGTTCTTGATCTTTCCCTTCATCCCTTCTCTCCCTCTGGACACCCACAGAAGTTCCCCTCAGAAGCTGCAGGTACCACAGGAGAATCACGGTAAAAGGCCTCATGTGCTTTAGATGACGCAGACCTCTACATGGCCCAGCCAGTCCTGCATAAGAGGCTAAGACTGATGTCAGTGTCTTAGTCTTCCACTTCTCCCAGACGTTTCCATCAGGAACAAAACCATCTGCATCTGGACGAGACATGTTGCTGCGCCAGGCAGAGGGTAGGTAGGCTGCTTAAGGCAAATCCATTTGGCAGTACTACAGGTGAAGGATCTCGTGGCATCACCCTGAGACCACTGTTCCCCTTCCAGCTGAGGGGCCAGCTGTCTCTGGTGTGTCTACAAGGGGACAAGCCTCCTAATAATCACAGCTTAGTCGGCTGCAGCATTTGACGTGGGTACGGTATGGCAATGGCAAGCAGTTATAAATAATTTGGCATAAGTAAAATATATATTATATAAAATGGCATTTTTGATTCCATCTTCTCATTTTCCTCTCCAGGTCCTCTAGGCTCTCCAGAGCCCAGGTGGCAACCTGAGAGCAGGATCACAGAGTCCTTCCCCCCCAGCAGTGGCTCTCAGACCCCACGTGGTCCCCCCTGACCCCAGAGGCTTCCTCCACTGCCCTCACTTCACATCCCTTCCACTGCCCCTGACTTAGATCCCCGCCATGTTCCAACTTGCTCAAACCTTCACTAACCATGCATCTCCTCCGCAGTTCCATCACGGATGCAGAAAGACAAGACGAGGGAGCATTTCTGCTGACAAGTGGGTGCCATGGCTACTCAGTCCCTGACAAGCAGGACAGATGCTCCTCCTCCACACAGATGCTATTGAGCCAGGGACTGGGGGCAGCCTTGTCTTCCATGCTCCCTCCTTGTACAGCCCTTGTCCTTGGGGCCCTGGTGAGGCATTTCCCGGGCCAAGATCCATCCACTCAAAATGCGCCTGACTATATAGGTGTGCCGGAAGAGCAGCCTCTTTAAGGCCAGTCTGTGGTGACATCGTTTGTTCTTGGTTTTAAGAGTTGTCATACTCTTCTCCTCGTCTTGAGTCTGGAATGTGGAGATTGTCAATCTGGTACGAATGGGGGCCCTGCCTCACCCCACTGCCATGTTGAGGGCCCTATGAGGCATCTGGCAGGCTTGGCTAGGAAGGGCTTAGATCTTCTTAGGGGAGCCAATCATGACCTTTGACACAAAGTTGACAATGGCACTGGCAGGTTGCTCGGGGTCATGCTCTGCAAACAGGTGGCATACGTTGTCTGTAGCACTGCCCTGTTTCCGGGCCACAAATCCAAAGACTCTGCAAGAGACAAGTCTAGGTCAGAGGAGCCAGTACCGTGTGCAGCAAGCACCATGCATGCATGCAGGCTTTCTCTTTCTCGTGATAGCAACCTGGGAACAGTACAGACTGCCCCTGCAGGTTACGATGTGCCAAGCACTAGCTTAGAGACCTGTCTACTACCTGACCACTGAGCCTAGAAGGATGCCTGAATCAAAACTGAGGCTCTGCTTGCTCCTTAGCACCTCTTCTGGAGGTCTAGGGGTCCTCCAGACACCTTCTGTGGAGTCCTGAGCTCCAGCTGGCTATGTAAAATCGGGGTCTCCCATGGAAGGTCAGGACTTTAGGCCTCCAGAAAAACCCTAGAAGCTCCCAGCCCAGTCCAGACTAGACACCCCAAACAAGAAAGCTAACACGCCAAGAACTCATCTCAGGCCTGTGCAACTGTGATCGCTTCCGGAAGTTGTGGCTGTCTACTACTGACCTGTCCTCCAGAGCAGGAGAAACTCTGAAATGGGCCTGCAGGGAAGGAGGCCCATGATGAACATGTGCTATCAGCAGTGCGGACCATGTAAAAGGAGCTAATCTGACAGCCACAGACAGGGAAGCCTCTGTGGGTGGGGTGGTCTGGGATCAGGCTCCTCTGACCATCTTGATAGCAGTGCAAAGCAGAGGGAACAAAAACTCGCTGGCCAAAGGAACAAAGCAGGCTCCCTCCAGATTGGGAAATGTTGCCAAAGGGCTTCACCTCTGCCCACACAAGCAGATCTGGGGTTTTCAGCAGTACCAGCACCTTCTTAAATGGCTGGACTAAGAAATCTGTCTCAGTGTGTAAAGGACACTACAGATACAATATAGACAGGGCTCCTCCAGCCCACGACAATGGACAAGCCAACACCGTCTAGGTGTGGGCTGATATCAGAACACTTCTTACTCTCTAATTTTCTACTTTCAGTTAAGTCAAACAAATGATCCCACCGACAATGACTGCTTTGTTTTGTTTGATCTTTTAAGTAAGTCCTTCTTTGCAAATCTAGAACTGAGGTCAGCTGTGCACTGTGATTTTCAAATAGAGAAAGGCTGGTAACTTACTTAGAAGAAGGGCCATCTTTGATCCACCTTGAGAATTGAAGGGAAGAAGAATTTTATGTTAGCTTTTTTAAAATTAAAGGATAAAAGAGGTATACTTTTCAGTTATGAGAATGCAAAACTCTTACTTCCTGTCTTGTGGATCCAAAGCACAGAAAATCACACTGCTCACAGGGTAATGCCTCCTGAAGAAGAGCCTGTTGGGTGGGTAGAGAGAGGGTCGTTCCTTTCTTGGAAGTTTAGAGTAGTGGGTAGGTGGGTTGGTGATAGACTGGGTGGGTTCCTTATTTCCCCAGTGGGAAGATTTGTGGAGTGGAAACCATGTGATGCCTTTGTTTGTTATGAAAGGACCAGAGTATGTGTTCTCAGACAGTCAGCAAGTGGAAGCTGGGCAGAAGGGTGCTCATAGCTGACAGAAGCAGTCCAACGAGGGGAAGGGTCAACCACAGGTAAAGGAAAGACGGACCCAGGGGCTCTGAGGAACTGGACAGACAAGTGGTAAGACACAGGAGGCAGCTCAGGGCTGCTGGACCTTTTGGCTCTCCCAAAGCTGAGCCCACATCAATAGCGCCTCGGAGGACATGTGCTCACTATACTTTTTGAGTTATTAATTTCTGCGGTAGGTGTTTTGGCATAGGCTTAAAAAAAAGAAGAAACCAAACATCAGAGGGTTAAGGCGTTTGCTCAGGGTTATCTGCTGCAAGTGTGGGGAGAAGCCTTGACCAGAGAAGTCATGCTCTGAGTCCAACTGCTTCATCCTAAGATCCTTTCTTCAAACTATTTGGTAACTTAGGACAATGAAGACGATGCCTTGCTTAAGGAACTGGCCCTAGGGACTGCAGGTGTGGTGGCCTTCAGGGAGGCTATGGTGCATAGAGGGCTCAGGACAGTCTGGGCTATGTCCCACGCATTTGCCACAAGGGCTCCTGATACTACACTGTGCTACTTTGACCAAAACGAGCTGCCCACAGTTAAGGAAGTAATGATGCCAAAGCAGAAGCCAGTAGATTCCGGTCCATCTCAGTGGCTCTAAAGCAATCACTTAAAAGATTCTCCATCAAAAAAAAAAAAAAATCCTTAAAAGAAGATAGCTTTGGGACTAGAGAGCTGGCTCATGAGTAGCATTTAAAGGGTGAGCATGAGGCTCTGAGATCAGATTCCCAGCTGGGCATATCCCAGCCAGTCTAGCAAAACACTGAATTCCAGGTTTACTAAGAGACCCTGTCTCAAAGAATAGAATGGAAAATGACTGAGACACCCAATGCTGACCTCAGGCCCTTCTACCCCACACCTCTCCCCAAGACTTACTTTCTCTGATTGTCAGTCAGGGTGATGCCCTGGGCTGACACCTTGAAGTGTACCACTGTAGACACTGGAGGAGGTTCTTGAACCAAGGTCATACTCAGGGCCTTCTGGACTGCCTGGTGACCAGTGAGGGACTCCATTTCCACAGAGTTTAAGTACCAAACATTGCAGGCTGCAAGACAGTGGGGAGGAGGTAAGAAGCACATTAGCCAGGACCACTGGGGACACACATGCTCTGACACATAGAGGAAGACCAACCAGAAGATGAAGGGATTGGGAACAATTTGGATGTGTGGCCCAGGTTAGAAGCACTGGTAAGCACATGCTCCCAGCTCAGCAGCATTAAAGATACACTTGTCCCAGTGCCAAGGAGAGGATCTAACAAGCTATGAGGGAGTGGCCTGTTGGTGAGAGAAATGTTCCATTCATCCATGGCCTTTCCTCAGCAAGAGCAAAGACAATGGTTCCCATTAACACAATCTCCCAAAATGCGGTAAGTATGGAGACTCTGGAATTGCTGAGAACTATCAATGAGACGACTCCGTTTTTACATACTGCTTAGCCTGAAGTGCTGAAGGGTACGCAGGGGGACTGTGGGCTGATGGTTTGTACTGAACTAACTTAGTACCTCTTAGTAATAACTGTCCTAAAGAGCCCCAAAGAACAGTCTATTACTATCACCCCCAGTTTGCAGGTGAGGATGCCAGGCTCACAGGTAAGGAACATTGGTAGCATCACCTACACCCTGAGTTCAAGTCAAGGTGACTTTGCTAGAACAAACTTCATGGACAATTGGTGCTCCTCCCTGCCTCGGTCCCAGGTGAGAACACTCAAGGGAACTGTCTGTCTGCCTTGGTGGTTTACCTGCGTATCAGCTCCTGTCTACACTAGGGGTTTTCCTGTGCTCTCTTGAGGAGGAGAGCAAGGTGTGAAACATTCGTAACATTCACACTGCCCAAGCCCACAGAGCTCTGGTGAAACAGATCCTTTTATGCTGGGGTAACCTGAGCCTGTTCTAGATAACTGAAGCACATTTTATCAGGAGTCGCTGAAAAGCCTGGATACAACTTCTTCAAAGACTCGAAGAGCAAGTCTACCATAAGCATGAGATTCAGCCAATCTACAGAGGAAGACGGCCCTGCCCATCTGCATTACAGCAGGAAAGAATGAAAAGAGTGAGTGTGTCCAAGGATAAAGAGTTAAATTCATCCTCTCAATAAAATGTGAAGCAACCAGCAAATGGTAATCATGGAAATTATATAGCAACATGGAAAAATGGTTAGCAGGTAATTGGAAAAGCAGAATAAACCATCTCTGCTATGATTAGAACTATAAAATCAAAAGCATGTGTGCTATGAACATATGCTGGAAAGCAGCTTGGAAAATGGGAAACAGACTTCAGGACAGTGAATATTCTACCTCTAAGCCTGTCCTGCTGCTCATGTAGTTTCAAAAGGCATCATGTGCACTTGTGCGCCTGTACCTATGTTTTTGTGTTTGTGTGTGTGTGTGTGTGTGTGTGTTCATTCTGACCTAACTACTATGAAAATCCCATAGACTTGGCACACCTAGATGTGGTTCACCGGAAACCACAGGCTAGACTGCTGTCTTGGAGACACCACGGGGAACTTCCTGATAAGAACTGGTTCATCTGTGGTGCCAGGCAGGAGGAGCCTGGTGTTGGGAGATGTTGGGAGAAACGACACCTCTGAAGGCAGATACCCTATGACTATGACAGTGGGCCAGCATCACCTCCCAAAGTCAGGCTCTCAAGCAGAGAACATGTGGCCTGCAGGGCTCTTCCTGAGGGGATGACTCGGAGCTGTGGTACTTCATGACACATTAAACAGGACAGCATTCTTCAGACCTGCAGCAGGGAGTTCCTGAGCTGAAAAAATTTCCCATCTAAAGTGGTCTCAGATCCACATATTCTGACTTGTTAAGTGTTACTTCTTGGAGGTTAGCTTAAGGCAGTATGTAGAATTCAGGGAGAATGGAGTAGAAAGACAATCCTTCAAGCTTGCCTTGTAGCACGGACAAGCTAGAGTCAGAGTAAGTGAACGGATGACCGTGGAGAGCTGAGTTACGCAATGGAGTCCTACAGAACCACAGAGAACTGAGACTTGCACTGTATTTCTAAAAACCACGAGCAAACTCATTCTACAAACCGCAGGAAGGAATGTGAAAGAACTGTGCGAAGGACAATCCCAGGAGAGGAGGGGGCGGGAAAAGGCCTGGCTGATGCTCAGAGTGGTCTCTGGTTTAGAAACTTCCAGCCCACCTCCCCTTCTTCCCAGTGAGACGTGGCTGCACTGTAACAGGTTCAGGACTCATTTACCCACCTCTTTACTTCAGCATTTCCCTGCTTTTTATTAAACAAAACAAAACCAAACCAAACAAAAACCCACATGATGTTTATTAAATTATACTCATACAGCACTAAGCTAAACAGCTAGACTATCTACAGACCTATGGGAAGTCTGGTGAAAGAGCCCCCCTTTTTTAGGATTAGATCACATTCCTCCTCCATTTCAAGATGAAACAATTAAGAATTGAGGCTTAAAATACAGAAACAAATTGTTTCAGCTATTGGAACAAAGTCATAATGGCATTAGTATCAAATTTCCCATCCTGAGCTGACTGCTGTGTTGCCCAGTCTTGGCTTCTACTGTGAAGATATGGGACATTTCCAAGGACCTTAGCAGAAGTCTAGAATCAGGATGACAAATGGAATTCAGATGGGGGTGGGGGAAGAGTTACAGTGATCAGAGATCTGAATAGTCCTACACTGAATAGTCCTACACTGAATAGTCCTACTTTTTTGATACAATACCTGTGTTACAGTTATTCTAAGTGACCATAGCCAATCCTTAGGCAAGGTTGGTACAAGCCCTGACCCCAGATCTGCTGAGCTGAATCCTTGCCTTTATAATGTGCAATAGAATAGAAATCTACACTCCTGGTGTGTTATGGATTAAAGGAAAGAATTTGAAAGAAGCCTTAAATCAAGGCTCATAGCTCAATGCCTAAAACAGATAATTAAAGCAGACTACAAAGTTTGACATGAAGTTTTACCAGTAGGAAAACCCACCCATTTAAAAAAAAGATAATGTTATTTTAAAAGGTGGGACAATGTATTTAAAAATGGTGAGCTGTAGCCATACACAGAATATCTCTAATATAACCCTCCATAGAAGATTCAGGGAACATTATGAAAGAGGAGGTGAATGGACTGTAAGAGCCAGGGGTCACAGAGGACTGGGGCAAAACAATGTCTTACAGCAACAGAAGATCAAGCCATTCAACATTCCAACATAGTTGGAAGCGCCACCCAAGCCCCGAGCCCTAGCCTAGCTTAGCTACAGCTGATTTCTGGTAAAGAAAATGAGACCCAGTTTTCTTTAGGAGTTGCCGTTCATGGTCTGACAATGCTTCAGTGGATGTCCCCACAGCCATCAGTACAGAGGCAGAACCAACTGGACTCAGTAAGTTATTAAATAAAAAAGAGACAACATGAGGTGGATGAGGACTTATGGAAAGAGGATCTGGGAGGAGTTGGGGTAGATATGATCAAAATATATGAGGTTCTCAAAAATCAATAGAACATCATATTAAAAATACTGTGTTGAAATGGACAAGAAACATGGACAATGATTGAGTGTAACATTTACTGGAAGAATGCTAGTTAAGGAATTGAGCACTATAAAAAAATTGCTTATGATGAGAGATATTAAACCCAAGATTGACGGCAGAGGCACATTGGTTATGGCACTAGTCGTGTGGGACTAAGAAACAGAGCTTTGTTGCTAACACAGATGCAGATGGTGGTATAGGCAAGATGCCCATTGGCTCTGACCAACAGCCAGCTCCATCCATGGAGTGGAATGAGACCATGCTACCCACTGGACCCCACAAATAAATTCCACATGGAGACAGGCATGTCACCATGGTCCTATTTCTTCACAGCTCTTTCTTTCTTTCTTTCTTTCTTTCTTTCTTTCTTTCTTTCTTTCTTTCTTTCTCTCTCTCCCTCTCCCTCTCTCTCTCTCTCTCTCTCTCTCTCTCTCTCTCTCTCTCTCTCTCTCTCTCTCTCTCTCTCTCTTTCGTTGATACATAGTTGTGGTTTTAAAACCAATCATTATTATAGGTTTTTAAATTTTTTCAAGTACATTTTTAAGAGGTAGAACCAAACAATCGAATCAGCCCAGGGCCATACTGATGGTTTAACAGGGGGTGTCAACCTAGGAAGACACCAGGGAATGAATATCTAAAACAAAGTTAGGGGCTCTGAGTTTCTCTCTTTTGTGGAACTCATTGTCTCCCAGGGACAGTCTGCTCAGGCTCACAAGAGATCAGAAGAGAAACTGAAGGGCTGGCCATGCAGGGAAAGGCTGTGGTCTCCGCTCAGGAAAACTGTTCCCAAGGCCTTCCTCAGAGTCTCTTCGTTTGTTCTCTACCTCTCTGGAGAGGGAGAACACTGTCCATATTGAACAACATAAACCCAAGGTCTGTCTAGCTACACATGCATCAGATGTTGATGTATGATGTATGGCTGCCAGGCTGGAAGACAGGAATATCACAGGGACAAACTTCTAGCCCGGGGCAAGTCCCTGGGACCTCTGTTGTGGCTATGCCAAACTCATCTTTTTGGAACCTAGAACATCCACACAATAAATGAGGGTGTCTTCTTTCATTTTATAATGGTCACATTGATGTGCTTAGATTTACGGAGCAGACCTACATTAGAACAATAGAAACTATCCAGAGGAATTAAGAATATTTCTTTACCACGACATTCTATCTGTAGAGTACATCACAAGGGAGGTAACAAAACAGTAAGATGGCACGCAGTATCCATCAGTTGGAACGAGAACATCCTTCAGGGTGACACCACCTGAGGTATGTAAGTGAGGATGTGGAGCAAGGGGATGCTTCTCCATTGCTGGTGGGAAGACAAAATGGTACAGCCACTTTGTAAAAAAGTTCTGTGGTTTAATTCAAAGCTAACTACTCATGCCACCTGACCTAACTATCAAGGCTCATATTTAATCTAAGGAGTTGGAAACGTGTATTAACCAAAACCTTGCATTTGGATATTTTTAGAAGCTTTATACATACTTGCCAAAACTTAGAAGTGACCCAGATATTCTTCAGTGCTGTGTGCAGAAATAAGCATTGCCTCACCAAGGGCTGTGGAGATATTTCAGTTGGCAAAAGGTTTGTAGTGAAAGCTATGGCCCTGAGGATTAGAGTTCAGGTCCCCAGCAAGTGGAATGCAGTGACGTACTGCTACCATTGCAGCACTGAGGAGGCAGAGCAAGTGGGTCCTCAGACCTCACTGGCCAGCGAGCCTAGCCACATCAATGAGCTACAGGTACGGTGAATGACTGCTATAAAAAATAATGTGTAGGGAAATTTGAGGAAATATACAACATGGACTTCTGCCTCTGAACACATGTGCACACACATGTTCAGGGACCCATATGGATATGTATACAGATCTGTACAAACACACATATATAATCTCCTGCACTATACATAAGGAATGAAGCAACCGATCTCTGGAAAGCCATAGAAGAAGCTGAATGGCTATTGCCAAGAGAAAGAAACCAACCTGAAAATGCTTCATAGCTTGTGTTTACAGCATAAAGCATTCTGGGAAAACCGAAAGTATGGCGACCATAAAAAGATCAGTGACTGTGAGGATCTTGACTATGAGGGAGGAATGAGTAAGAAGATCAGAGGTAAGTTTTGAGATGAAGAAAATACTTCATGTGACATTATACTCATGAATGAATGCCAATATTTCTTAAACCCATTGCCACCGAGAGAGAACAATATATTTCTGGGCGGAGCCTTGTAAAACTTAGCGCTACAGGCAACCAGTGGCTGCTGACAGAGAGAGCCTCAGTTTTCTTCATGGGTGAGTGCCCTGATAAGTTATTAAACCCCACATGGTCAGCCCTAAACACACATACATATGAGCAACACTAAATGGACTCAGTAGACTCCTGTGTATGCGCATGTATAATATAGAATTTGGGCTGTGAATATGACAGGGAGTGGGGTTGGGGGGGGAAGTGGGGGAGAGATGATGTAAATGTTCAAGCCATTATAATGTTTAAATAAAAAGAGTGAGCTCTACATACACTACAGACTTCACTTAATAAATGCAAAGATACTAGACAGCTCATCAGCTGTAACACTATGGTGTGGGATGCTGTGAATGGAGAGCCAGCACTGACATGGAATCTCTGCCTTCTATACGTTCCCATAGTGGATTCAGGAAGTACAATCTATTAACAAAAATTTCACCCAAGTGGCCTAGTCTCCAAGTGTGGCGTCTCAGTACAGATGGCAGAGTGGGTCCAGCAGTTGACTCAGGCTGAGGGACTGTTGAGTCACAGCTCCAGAACAGTTTTACATTTTCAGCTGGCGAGGCAGGTCACCACATCCTGCCTTCCCGCACCCCTCCCCCCACACTAAATATGGGCCTTAACATTTATTTATTCCACTGAATCTGATCTTGTTTGAGTCCGAGCCTCTGATGCCCTGGCCATGCCTCCTCACAGCTGCACCCCACCCAGCTGTGCCAAGCAGCTATAAAAGGAAAACTCCTTCACAGCCCCCAGAAAAGCAGGAAATGACTGTCCAAAGGGAAGTTCTATCATGGAGTTCGGTTCCGCCCAGTGACTCGGAGATGCAGAGATACAAAACCAAAGCTGCGGCCACTGACCTGCTCCCTGCTTCAGCAGCTCGGCTGCGGAGTTGGCCGCTGTCTGGGGAGAGTTTTCTGCTATTTCCTCCAGGGGATCTGCAGGAAGGGGTGAGACGAGATGTGAGCTCCTGACACAGTAGTCCACATGGCAAAGAAAATCTGATGACAGAATTCCCAGACGGTGACAGAGCTTTCTCTTGAGAGGCAATCATGCAGCCCACAGAGACTGTAACCCATTCTGAACACAGATGGAGGTGGCATGCCCCTAAAACATGTTCCAAGTCTCTGAATTCATTTACATAAGTGATCAAATTTTAAAAGATAAATAAAACAACATTTACCTACAGGAAAGCTGGGACACACAGTCAGGCCCCCATACACCCTGTATATTAATTTTTTAAAAAATTATTGTGGGTATTTTCTAACAAATATAAAAGTAGAGAGACTTGTTCATTCATGACCTAAATTTAACCATAGCAACATCATTCTCATTTTGTAGGATTGTGAATCTATACTGCAAGTGACCTTAAAATTAGTCTGAGAAAATATATTTTTTCATACACACACACACACACACACACACACACGTTTGTATATAAAATAACTACTTATGTATGTACATGTTTTACATGCCTGGTGCCCAAGAGACTAGATCTCCTACAACTAGAGTTTTACATGGCCATAAGCTGCCTAATGCTAAGTGCTGGGAATTGAACTCAGGACCTCTGGAAAAGCAGTCAGTGCTTTTAATAACCACCGAGCCATCTCTCCAGTCCCCAAGTGTTTTACATCTTTAAGCTGAGCAGTCTTTGTTTTGTGGACACCTTCCATACAGGCCACGGTGGGCAATGTCTGAAAGCTATTATCAGCAGCAGGGCATTCTTCTTTCTCAATTCAGGTGGCCACTAGTTTTCTTTGGGGTTTAAGAGTATATGTCATAAAAAAGAACCTTAGTTTATTTTGTAAGGTGGGTCCTGGGTACAACATGATATCAGCGAGCAGTACAGAAGATCGCACACACAGCCAGATAGCACTGAGAACTCCTCCACATACCTCTCTCCGGAATGAGCAGCTTGCAGGGCAAAGCCAAGGGCGTAATGGAATGCTGGCACACCAAAGCCGTCAGGCTCCCTATAAAGTGGATAAGAGTAAATGAATGTCACCAATTTCTTCACTTGCTCTATGCTTAGCCAGAGACTCAGTTGAGACCAAAATTCCAAAAACCCATGCCTTTATACCACTGTGGGATATGACGCAAAGCTCCAAGAATGACAAGGCCCAAGCCAATGAAGAGGGTGATCGAGGGACCTGTAGTATATGCCAAGCATATGGCCTTTATAAGTGCGAAGTGCCAGGGCACTTCTTAACGAGTAGGAAACAAGGCTGCCCAGATCTATCCAGAAGGCTCTCAATTCACAAAGAAGGGGGAAGCTCTGGTGGCAGCTCTGTGCTCCAACCCAGCTGGGACCCAGCTGCTGACCTTCACCTTGTCTTATTCTAGCTCTCGGAGGATCCCTTCCATTTATTTAGTTTTGACAAGGCTTCTAAAGAACAACTGCTCCTTCAGCTTATCTTAAAGACCTCACATGGCAGCCTGACACCCTGAGGCTGAAATGAGAGAAACCCATTGTGGTACAGAGTCCCTCGAATCTCAAGCCACCTGAAGGAGGGAATCTCTGCTCTAGAAATTCAAAAGAGCTTCCCAAGTAACTCACCAAAATATGGCTCATTTGAGCACCCTTTCAACCGCACTCCCTTTGGGGTACACTCGATCAGGAAATGCCGGACAAGTTCATTGGACAAATCTCCAGCTGCGGAAAGAATAAAATTTATTGTTTTAAATTTAAAACGTAAGAGAATCAAAGTAGGGGTAGAGGGTAGGAAGAGAGAAAAGAGAAAGAACTATATAGAAGGCAGACAGACAGAGCTTTTATATCTGCCTCCTGCAGATATCAAAGCTAAGGGCTACACTTAAGACGGCTCCCTCTAAATAAGATTAAACCACTGCACTACTGGGCTACCTAGAACCACTCCTGGGATGGTCAGTGGGAGAGGCCACAAGGCAGGTGGATAGTAAGACTCAAGAGAGTCCCTGAGAGACAGACACCCTCAGGCTGAACTCCAGAAACTCCCAGAGACGGGATGAACTGGCAGCTTAGAAAGACCCTGGCCTTGGAGCACCAGCTGCATTCCTCCAAGAGAGGAAAGGCCACTGAGGCTCCGGCAGAAAAGACTTCAGTACAGAGCTGGAAGGATGCCAGCCCTCTGGGTGAGGTGGAACCGCCAGCTGGGTACAGAAACGCCTGCAGCAACAAGCAGTCTGCTATGTAGGGGCAGCATTCTACCAAACTGCTAGTAAACAGGACACTTGTGTTCGAGCCAGCTGCTGAACCGAAAGAGAAGAAGCAACTGAATGGAAAAGTACAAACTGAACCAGGAGAAAAAGAAGTCACTGCCCCAAGCTGCTAAAGTCAGTAGACACCCTGTGTACTGCGCCTCTCTCCTTAATTGCTGTCGTTAGCACCCTGAGACCTAGCCTCTCAGTATAATTGATATATAGCAAGACCTACTGAATTTGTGATTGGGGAGAGGTTGCCAGACTCTAGTCTGTATAAGCTGAATAAAACCTGGCAAATTTTGAGCACCAGTATGAGGCCATAAATGGAAGATTCCAAACCACGAAACTTTGTTTCATGAACAAAATAATGGAAAATATTGCATAACATTACTTTCAAAATATATGGAATGTATATGAATTCTATATGAGATATAAATGAATTTAATCTTAGGACTTGGGTCTCCCAGGTTGTATTCCCAGCAGTCACATGACAGCTCACAACTGTCTGTAACTCCATTTTCAGGGTATCTGACACCCTCTTCAGGCCTCCACGCACACTAGACATGTACAAATTTATGCAGTCAGATATACAGGGAAAATATCATACAAATAAAAAGACTTAAGCCTCATTCCCAAGATATCTTATTATTAGTGTACAAATACTTTGAAATCTGAAAATCATCAGAAACCATCGCCATATCTGTTTGGGGCCATTTTTGGGGGGGGGGAGCATTTATGATGAGAGATACCGAACTGCCTTAGGCTCCAATGATGCTGATCAACACCATGCATTAGCGGCAGTACATGTTAGCATTTCTTAGGGGCAGTCAAGTCTGCAGGGATTCCATGAAAGTCTGACACATAAAACAGAGGGAACAGGGCTGGTGAGATGGCTCAGTGGGTAAGAGCACCCGACTGCTCTTCCAAAGGTCCGGAGTTCAAATCCCAGCAACCACATGGTGGCTCACAACCATCCGTAACGAGATCTGACTCCCTCCTCTGGAGTGTCTGAAGACAGCTACAGTGTACTTACATATAATCAATAAATAAATCTTTAAAAAAAAAAAATCAGAGGGAACAAAATATGACACTTCCTCTGTGGGAAGAGAAGGTGTGGGGCTTCCAGCCTAATGAGAAAACCCACTGAAGGTCTGGATTCTACTTGTGGAAAATGGCCCCGTGAAGATCCTGCTGCCAAGGGTGTTTTGGAACACAGAGTCTAGAATGACCACAGCTGTCTCATCTCAAATTGACTGGAGGTGGCTCAGTGACTAACTGGCTCTTCACTCATTTGGTAAACTCTTCACTCAAATCTACCATTGGACTGGGAAACACAAATGTCAAACCCAGGCCTAGGTGTACACCCAGAGGCAAGACTGTATTTCAGCCAGTGGAGACCACCATGCTGGGTTTTCTGACATCTGCTATTCACATAGCCTCTATTTTGTTCCTTTATTCTCAGACTTAGTCTAAAGGCTGCCCAAGGAAGGATACATTCCCAGACATTAGAAGTCTTTTCCTGATATGTCACTAACTGATGTTCCTAAGTCAGACCTGGTAGTCCTCAGCAGCCAGGTCTGAGTGAGTGCTTCATGATAAAGGCCATATGTCCCTGCAGTAAGGTTCTGTCGAGCTTCTTATGCGGAAATCCTAGACGTTCTATGTGATGTCACTTACTCTCCCACTCCCTCACAGAAGCCCTGTCAGCACCCACAGGTTTGGGAGCTGTGCTCTCTGCCTGAGTCCCAGGTGCCTCTCAACCACACTTCCTAGCTTGCAAGGCAAGCACATTCCTGAAGCAGGTCAGCCTCCTGTGCCTGAGGCTGGCCTGCCTGTGCCTGAGGCTGGCCCACTTGCAACCACATCTTACAGCCTCAGTGCTCCATGTACCAGTGCTCCATGTACCGTGTTTGCTCCAGGAAGCTTTCAGACAGACTTCACACAAGAGTTTGGACGGATCATCTCAGACCCAGGCATGGGATGGGACAGACAGGTACCACAGCCATGCTGATTCTGATTCTTCTCTCCAGCTAAGGAAACGTCTCTCACTGATCCATGCGGCAGAGGCTCAGCTCCCAGAGAGATGTTCTGGTGGTCAGTGAGGATGTAAGGAGGGCTGGAGTCTTAGGGTCACTTAGAACATGCCCTTAGGAAGGTAACAAAACCTCGCTCTCTCCCCAGCCTCTCCCCTTCACGTTGCAGGCAGAGGGAGAACACATACTCCCTCATGCACAAGCTGGCTATGATGATTTATCTATCACAGGCCTGGTACCAGAGCCAACCAACTGAGCTGGACCTCTTAAAACCGTGACCCACAGTGAACATTATCTCCTGATGAGATAAATACGAAAGGCATCCTGCCACAGGGTGACTACTGCACACTCCTTGTGACCTGAGGTGTTCAGTGAGTCTTAAAATTTTTGATTCATAAGATAGTACATATTCTATGTACTATATTAGTGTTCATATTGCAAGTTAAAAAAAAAGATAATGATCATATTAAAGACAACTGTCTAACAGTGACAATCAAAGCACTGAGCAATGCCAAAGGAAGAAGGGTCGACACAGAAACAGCTCTACTGCAACTGTTCTTGACCTGTGTGGGCCGTGACCCCTTTGAGAGCCGAACAACCCTTTCACAGGGGTCACCTAAGATCAGTGAAGAACACACATATTTAGATTACCATTCGTAACAGTACAGAAACTACAGTTGTGAAGTAGCATCAAAACTAACTCTCTGGTTGTGGATCACCACAGCAGGAGGAACTTCATTAAAGGGTCATAGCTTTAGGAAGGTTGAGAACCACTGGTCTACAGTATGGAAAAGACGGGTTAAAACAAATGAAGATGAAAGGTATAAATGGATGGATAACTACTTAAGGAAGTAACCTTAGAAAGCAAACACTAAAGAGAAGCGGTGGGAGCAGTTGCCATTATCAGCCACTGTAAACAACAGACAACCCCCATCTATGGACGCTTACCTTTCTTGAGGTGCAGGACAGATGGAGGAGGTGTGGCCACCTTCATGGCCAGGCCGTAGGCCCCTCGGAAGGAGTGACTGTCCCTCACGATGAATGACCCAGGGGCTTTGTCCTTCAGCATGGCAATGGCTAGGGGAAGGAAAGGCATGGATGACTGCAGGGGACAAAGGTCACTGCCCACCCAGAGCCTGGGATGGCTCCACCTCTGAAAATCACACTCAAGTCTGAGCTGATGCTCAATGCATCAATGACAATTGAAGAGTAACGTTCGTTCCCTCGATTGGCAATGGTTCCAGGGATGGCTTGGCTGCCTGAAAGCAGACTGTTACAAAGCACCGACATCCTCTCTCTTCTGCACATGTGCATTTCCCCTTCTCTTTTCAGCAGTGAGAAACTGGTGCTGATATGCGTGGGGAGTGTCCCACGCCCAGGACTCCTTTTCTCTTTAAGTCATTCAGAGCAGCCCCTTCTCCCAGCTGCTCCTACAGCCTGGGCCAGTGGGGACCCTGCTTGGCAGTGAATGTGGAGTAAGGAAAATGCCATCTTTTCACCTGTGCTACTAAGCAGGGAGACCAGAGACAGAGGAACTCGGGACACTGGCCACATAAGGTTGCTCTGTGTGTTTTGGGGGAGGCTCACAAAGGCACCTGAGGGAAATGAAAGGCTTTCCTGGCCGTGGTTGTGTTCATCCCCCACCTCACCCCACCCACGCTTCTCTTCCATTTAAAAAGACAACAGCTTCCTTGAGCTCCTGGGAAGAACTAGAGTCTCACAGTTCCTGTTAGCTTTAAAATCTAATGGCAGAACCTCAGGGAGAAAACTAGCCTTTCTGAGAGATGATGCTATGAATGAACGGCCCCATGAGCTCCTTGGGGACTTCAACCAGGTGGCCAATGTGGGGCAGATTCATGCAGGCTACAGGAAGCTCCTAATGGGGAGAGCTCCATACCCTTTCATGGCCGCAGCCCCCAAGCCTGAGATTCCCCTAGTGCATTAGCTCTCCACGGCCTCTTTCTGCAGTACTCTGGAACCTAGGACCTCAAGGAGTCCTTAGTAGAGACCTGAGCAGTGGCTCATCCTCAAAGCAGCCCGTGTTCACAGGCCACACGCTGGGATGTATGTGGCTTAAAACCACTTCTGGCCCAAACCCTCATGGGGACTGAGTTTTCCCTGTACGACTGTGAAAGGCTGTAAAATGTTCTCCAGAGGCTATGAAAAAGGTGTGTTTATCTGCGCCACAGCTAATACAAGGAGATCCCTGACAGAAGGACCCAGAGACCAGATACGACCGACATTGTAAGAGGTCCTTACCCCCGCCTACCTTGCTCTCTTGAGATGTCTGCCTTGTACCAGAACTTCGAAGTGTCTTGAACAAATTTCACAATCACGAGTTTATCATTTGGGCTATCTGTGAAGCAGAATTTTAATACAGAATATTTGGGTTTTTTGTTTAGTTTTTTACAAATTAATTTTAATACATCTCAATTGGGCTTAATTACAATAGGGAACTGATAGCAGCAGTCACAGGAGTAGGAAATGGGACATTTTTCTATTCAGCATTGAGAGTAATACAGAATATCTATATTGCTGCCTCTTTTACAATGGTGATGCAAGTCCAAATCCATGCCTGGGTTTGAGGGATGCACAGAAAGGTCCTAAGTGGGGAAGAGACGTGGTTCAAAGGACCAACTGGAAGGAAGAGCCAGTACCGCAGAGTACAGTGCAAGACAAATGTGCTTCCAATCCGGGACAGGAGGACAGGGCAGTGAGGCTGTGTCAAACACTTGAAACAGCTTATAAACAGCTCAATTCTTATAACTCAATTCTCAATCCTTTTAGTCAAAGTGAATACAGAACTATTGCAGCATCTGCACTTTCTAACGCTGGTCTGAGTCTACAGTAGATTAAGGAGGAAGCTGACCGGAAAACCTGGGTCTATCTGGCTTTAGGCAAACAGGGTGGGAGAGAGCCAAGAGGGAATCTGACCATTTCCTGCAGGACATTTGACTTAGCACTGAAGACTGGCTCACACGGGAAGCCCCAGAGCCCTCCTCTCCTGAGGGAGTGGCAGATGCAGAGACATACCTGGCAAAGGTGAGGCCACTTCTGAAGGCTTGCAGAAGTCTGGAAGGACATTCGGGAAGGGGATGCTCATGGTGCTGCCACTGTGGGGGCTGGAGAAGCCACTGGATGAAGGGGAGACTGAGCCCAAAGAACGATCACCCTCTGACGCTCTCTTCTTCTCCGGGAGGGGTGGCTGCCCAGGCAGGCTCACGTTCTGGTTCTGCAGGCCTGGACTGTGGTGGCTGCTGGCTCCGGGTGACACCGTGAGAAAGTTGTGGGGCAGAAAGCCGTTGTCAGCAGCCCCTGTCGTCATCAGAGGGGTTCCAGGAGCTGGTGATGTACCGTGGGAATTGACCAGCAAGGTGCCAGCATCCTCACCAGGTGGAAGACCACTTGTTACTGTGGTTACTGTGTTGAAACCTAAGAAGGTTTGGCTGCCCGCAGGAGGCAAAGCATCCTGAGGCTCTGACATGGACAGCTCATGGCTGTGGAAAGAGGCCTGGAGCTCTGAGGACTGGAAGCAGGGCAGCCCTGGTGAGTCCTTACCAGAGCTACAGAACTCATGAGTGCTGAGGGGACTTTCAGAAGGGTGGCTGTTCCCCAGTAGGGTGAGGGTGGACTTCGGGCAGCTCTCTACCCAATGGCGTTCTGCAGAAGGCGGGCTGTTCGAAAGGCAAAAATAGCCACAGGGAAATGTAAGGAACATACAGATGCCTCAAACCCAGCAACTGTTACAAGATACAGATAAGACAGAATTGGGGAAGTAGGTCCTGGGGCTTGCTTCAGGGCAGCATGAGAAGCGCAGTATCCCCCCCATCCCTTGCATGTGTTTCAGTGACCCAGGTTGACCTCAGCCTAAAACTATTCAGTAGAACATTGTAGAAATAAACAACTGCTAAGTCCTAAATGTTACTGTGAGTGGGATGATGAGCAGTGTGTTGTCCTACTCATGGCCAGGATATGCATCACTCCTTATTCAGCGTATCCATGTGGTATATGCTGTCTGCCTCTAGATGACTGGCCGACATGGTATGTAACTCTCAGGCTGGTGAGATAACTTAGTGGTTAAGCACTGGACGCTCTGCAGAGCAGCGGGGTTTGATTCCCAGTAGCCACACAGTGACCTACAACCACCTTCTAGAAGAACTGCTGCCCTCTCCTGGCCTCCACAAGGACCAGGCTTACATGTGGCAAACAGACTACAGACAAGCAAAACATTCATACAATAAAAACATATAAAGATATAAATCTAACAACAACAAGTTCCCCAAAGAGCAAGTATGGGGACAGGGACACTGGCTGACTGGCTATGGAGTCTGTAATGTATTTATTTCCTTTGAGAAATGGTCAGAGTTATCATAGGGGGAAACATTATATGTACGGTTTGTTCCTGTCTAGGATCGTAGGCATCAACTAATGACCCTATCTCCTACAGACCGGGGGACAACTTGACTGGGAATTACCACATTCAGGAACCTAGAAAACCCATTAAAAATAGTTCTTACAACATATATGTATTTAAATTGACACACTAGCTATAGATTCTACATGTGATGTCAAGTCCTTAGAAAATCCCCTTTATTATTTTTTTAACTTTTAATTCTTCAATAATTTGTTTGCTTTATTTATGTTTGTTTGCTTACTGGCAGACTTGTTGGTTAGCTGGATTTTCAAGACAGGGTCTCTCTGTGTAACAGCCCTGACTGCCTCAGAACTCACTTTGTAGAACAGGCTGGCTTTGAACTCAGAGAGACTGGCCTGCCTCTACCTCCCTCCCAAGTGCTGGGATTAAAGGCATGCATACCTCACCCAGCTGGCCCCCTTTATTTCAATGGGAAGGGAAGCAGGAACAAGAAACACCAGGGATTTTAGTTCTAATCTGGTCCAGCACGGCAGCTGGCCTTATTGCCTGCATCAAAAGGCCTGCCTGCATCTTCATAAAATAGAAAGACCAAACGTTTGGTCTGCCACAGCCCTGTCTGCCTTTCCATTTTCTGCAGCACCACCAGGACAGAGTTTCCTATGTGTTCCTCATGCAGTGCACAGGGCGCATTCCCTGAACAACAGTGTCCAGCACACGGTCCTGGGCACTGGCTCTTCTCCACTCTGTCTGAGTGAGGTCCCACTGTCGGACTCCTCTCTACCCTCAGAGCTCAGTGCTCTGGCCTTTGAAAGGAGTTTCCGACAGTATTAAGCCCCTCTTCCTACCTCTCTCTCCTCTGGCCAGGGCCATTGCTTGAAACCGTGCAGGATGATGCAAACACCTGCTGAAAGTTGGGTGTTGCAGGCATATCAGCCCGAAGCATGGTGGGTTTGGGTCCAACGGGGCTCTCTGACATCCCCACAGAGTGGCTAATAATCTCTGGGCAGCCTCGTGGTTCTGAAGCAAGAGAAACAAAAGCAGAAAGACCCTGATGACGTGATCCGTAAAGCCACAATCTCACCTCTTTCGTGTGTTCATAATGAACCAAGCCAATTTCTGAAGCGTTCTGTTGCTGATGGCCACAGTGAACCATGACAGCAATAACTGAGAAGGCTGGTGGGGGCGGCCTTGCTCTACTATGTGCTGATTGCCACCCATTACAGCTTCCAAAAGAGAAAGCTGCCAATTCCCTGTGTGCTTTGTCCAGCCTGAGCTGGCTACTCATGCATGAGGAACAGATATATGGACAGCCCACCCTGTAAACCAGCAGGGACCTTCTCCAGAGACACTCTCTTCCTTTGAATGCAGGCATCACAGAGCTATCATCTGGAATGTTTACCTCTCCTTTCGTTCCCCACCCTCCATATTAGTGACTCAGGGCTGCATGTCCAGGGACCATGGCACACAGATCTGATGATCTGCTACACACTGTTCTTGGGAAATGAAGATGCAGGTCTAGAGTTGCCAAGGCATCTGGGACCAAGAATGTGAGGGTCACAGAAAAGCCGGGACTTGGAACTAGTCAGGTATCCTTAGTTCTAAGCCTCACGGGTTAGCACCAAGTGTCAAGTAATTGTTGCAAGTGCCATTATGGAGCTAAAAAACCTTGGGTAGTTTCTAAAAATCTGCCTGTGGGAAATGCACCCAGGAAGCAGGACCCTGGCCAATACTAAAAGCTTTCATTGACTTACACACCAGAGATAAAAATCAATTTCATCCACTCTCACCTTAAAGCCATAGCATCTCAGTAAAGCCATAGCATCACAGAAGAATAGCCCACTCTCCCAAACCTGTGTCCCACCCACCTCGCTTTAATAGAGTCTTAAACTTCTAATCAAAATATTGCCAGGAAACACAAGTGAAAAAAAATTACCACTCTTGCAAACAAAATAAAAGAAAATCCTACCACCAACAAAAGACACAGCTGGTTCAAAAATTAGAGTTAAAACATGCAGACTATAAAGAAACAGAAAAGAGAGAATTTCACCAAAGAACCTGAGTCCCTAAGGAAAATCAAATGGAAACTCTAGAAATTAAAAGTGGAATAAAATTAGCTTGGAGTTAAGGACTTCAGAAGTGAAGTGGACTCAACAGAGGAAAAAGCAAACTTGGGGTGAAAAAGAAACACACAAAGACACCACAGGAGGAGGATGGGAAGATGCAGGCAGCGCCAGGATGAAAACGTCTACCACCATGTGGGCATTGCATGAAGCAGAGGCCATTCTGGAAAAGACATTTACTAAGAACTTACCAAAATACCAAAGAAGTCAAACCTCAAGTTAAAAGAGAATTGCCAGCAATACAGAAATAGAACAAATTAAAAGGGTATACTCTTACTTAGTATGGCAGAGAGAGAGAGAGAGAGAGAGAGAGAGAGAGAGAGAGAGAGAGAGGAAAAAAGAGAAAAGAAAAAGAGAAAAGAAAAGAAAAGAAAAGAAAAGAAAAGAAAAGAAAAGAAAAGAAAAGGAGAAAAGAGAAGGGGAAGGGGATGGAAAAGAAGAGGAGAGGAGAGGAGGGGAGGGGAGGGGAGGGGAGGGGAGGGGAGGGGAGGGGAGAAGAGGAAGAGGAAGAGGAAGAGGAAGAGGAAGAGGAAGAGGAAGAGGAAGAGGAGAAGAGAAGAGAAGAGAAGAGAAGAGAAGAGAAGAGAAGAGAAGAGAAGAGAAGAGAAGAGAAGAGAAGAGAAGAGAAAAGAAAAACGTGTGAAAACCAGGACAAAACATGGACAAAATGCAGCAACTTGTCCATTCAGGAATTTCTATGCTATTTTTTCAGCTCTTATTAAAATTCTCAGTATAGGAAACGTCAGTACTGATGTGCTATTTGTACACAGAGGATGGCGAATGCCTGTGTCTTCTGGGATTTATCTGTAAATCCTTGGGACAGGTGTAGCCTCCCTATCCCTGCCCCCAGTACAATCCACAATAAATATTTAAAAATAAGTGCTTTATGTACTAATTAACTAACTGCATGGTCGTCTAAGACCATCCTTCACATTTTCTGTAGCAGCTATGGCAGAGAAACAATTTTACATGCTGTTTAAACCATCGCTCCCTTCACAGTCTTCCAGGTGAAAACTTCTCTCCATCCACATCCGTGTGCATTTACTTTCCATCTAAGATGAAGCAAAGAAGGAAAGCAGAAAAGGGGAGCGACACCAACATGGCCTTGTTCTCTAGAGGCAACACGGTGCATAGAGGGAGTTCTGGCCATGCACATGACTGCATGCATGGATGGATGCATGCATGCATGGATGCATGCATGGATGGGTGTGCGCATACATGGACAAACCAACTAATAGATAAATGGGTGGTGGATGGATGGATAGATAAATGGATAAGGAGGAATAACAGGCTTAGAACTTTGGAGCTTGATGGGGAAGTTCAGCCAGAGTCTAGCTGGAGGGTGGAATTTAGTGTAGATCACCGCCAGGATCTAGTCCCAAGGAGCAGCACAGATCTTTGGAGTCTTAAGAACTATTCACCAGTGAAGGCTAACACTTCTGCCTGAGAATTATATACAAACCAGCAAAGGATGGAGGAGTGAGGTGCTCAGTACCTGGACCTGTGATTGTTGCTGCTCCAGGGGACCCCACACAGCACAGGGCAACCCTTACTCCTCCTGGTCTCTGTTTGCTGAGTTCCTGAGCCTTGAGAATCTGGGAAACCCATGCCAGAATTCAGAAGCACTGAAAATGCTTCCATGGCGCCAAAGGTGCCCTTCAAATGAGCACAGGAGGAGGAAAATCAAATCCCTCTCTGTTCCTGTTATCACTGTGTTTTTCCAGAAAACAGCAAGCCCAGCACTTCCCATGAAAGTGGCTTTGTTTATCATTCATTAGCGCAGACTCTGGGGGCACTGTGGCTGTGTGGTTCCCTCTTGTCCCTGGCCTTGTGTCAGGACTTAACCCTTCCTTTACCCACTGTGTTGCTTGTTTATTGCTAAGTGCTTGATGCAGAGACCTGGTACAATTTCTTCTGCAGATCCCCTTCCCCTGCCTGCACTCGGAAATGTCAGTCAGCAAAAGGCAACCCCTATACAGCTTAATGCCACAGCAGAAACGCAATCACTCTCTGGGCCTTTGCATCCACAGAAACATGGGTGCCAGCTGCCTTTTTTAAGAGGGCAGAACAATAATCCAGTCTGATGAGCAGGTTGCAAGGTGGGGGTACCAGTTAGCATGGCACCTAACCAGAGCAGGAGCAGAGCTGCCACCTTAAAAGGCTACCTTTGGGGCCAGAGGACCCCACAGGCGCTTTATCTACTTTGCATGCGAGAAAAGATGGGCCTCTTTCCTGATTTCTCCGGTGTATAAAATATGCAGGGCAGTGCATAAAATCGAAACCCCACAGAACTGGGAGGTGGAGGGCGTATCCTGAAATCTTACTCAACAAACTGATACGGGCTCCAGTCAAGCTGAAGTCTGAAGATTCTCTGCGCGGGTTTCTACAAATTCATTCATGAGAAGAGCAGATAAAATAATGAGCACTGTTCTGTAACCTCAACATGAGGGTCACAGTGATACTGCTGGTGAAATATCACCAGCCAGGAGGGTGAACAGACTGTCCCAACCTCGGGTCTATTTCCTCAACTCTGCACCTAAAATTAACCTAGAAATGACCCAACATGGTGACAGAAATCCTAAGGGAAAGAGGACAGTGACTGTTACCATTTGTGGAATCAGCATCTCTCTGTTCTTAGCAAAGTGGCAAGGACAATGAGGGCTCTCCTTTGCTCTGAATAATGTCCTTCAGTGAAAGGGACATACAGGCACCACAAAAGGGGCAACAGGTTTTTAAAGCAACTCTTCAGAGGGTCTACAGGGCAGACCCAGGCCTTCCAAACTCTGCCTTCCTGAAGCACGCAATGCATTTCCATGGCAGGGAGAGTTAGATGGGGTCCTGCCCAGACCCCATTTAGTTGCTGGGAATCTTCTCAATATATCCTTTATTCTTTTATCCACAGGATACACTCACATTTTTCCTCTCCAGCTCAAATGCAGAGAAAGGGGTGGAAGGGATAAAACTGTTTGGAATGCCGAGCTTATCCCATTTTCTGGATTTCACTTCAAGCCTGTGAGTATCCTTGGTGCCCTGTGGTTTGGGGGACACAGGGACCTCTGTCTATCATTCCTTCTAGGCCAGGCCGGAACTGGGGGGCATATGTTGGGCCTCTTGGGATCTCAGGAATGCCTGGATTCTCCTCGCTGTTCCCACTTCCTCCACTTCCGTCGCCAGAAGGGGTCTCTGGCATTCTTCCACATGGTCTATTTTTATGCTGTCTTTCAAAAGCTGCTGCAGGAGTGTTCTGTGGGAAGCTGGACAACAGTCGCTCTGCACTGGCTACTGTTGACTTGTAAGTTAGCAAGAAGACTCTGTGGTTATGGGTAAGACCACTGCTGGCCTGGGAGCCTGGGCAGTAGGAATACTGTCTTCATCCATTCATCCACCCATCTACCCATCTACACATGTATCTATCTACCTACCACTCATGCATCTATCCATCCATCCATGCCTGCATCCATCTAGCCATGCATTTATCCACCCATTCATCCATTTCTGTCTTCGTACCTCCTTACTAGTCAGACTGCAGTTAATTCTTTTGCCATCACTTGAAAGTTCTGGCCATCAGCATATCTCTTAGCCTAAATCTCTCTGGCACAGCACACGGGATACTGTATACATTTTCAAGCTCTGGGGCCGCAGAGCTCTTCTACCTTACATTCTTATCAATTGAAGTTATAATAGATGATTTCTGGAGTTTGTTTAGATAAACACTTAAAAGTTCTATTTCTAGAAGGCAAAACTTTTTAATGGGAGGTTTGATAGTAGTGAAATTTTAAAAAGATGTCCTTAGCTTATAATTCTGCTCTCTAAAAACTATAAGGCTATTCAAAGCAGCTTTTTGAAAGCAAGGGAAAAATGGCCAGGCAGTCATTATCATGAGAGTTAATTAGTGGAAGCCCCAGACACTGGAAGAGCAGCACATGGTTGAATCTCAAGCTCTGTAGGTAGTATACAAACATACACAAAAAACACATGAACAGGAAGGCACATGCTTTCTTCTTGCCAAGCTGCTTCTTGGTAACTTCTGAGATCAGTGCTCATAGTGAATCAATTCTGTGCTCTGGAGGCCAGAGGTATCCTAGCTATTGCTAGAGTTTTCAGCAGCAGCAGCAGCAGCAGCAATTTTAAACAGGGTCTCAGGTAACCCAGGATGTCCTCAGACTTATTTTGTAGTCAAGGCTGACCCTGAACTCTGGATCCCCTGGCTTCTACTTCCCAAATTCTGAGGTTACAGGCATATGATACCACACTTAGCTTTGGGGTTGTAATCCCCAACTGTCAAGAGCTGGATTACCCTTCTGTGATGTTTTCATTCCAATAGGAATACCTCCTTAGAAAGAATCATGCCAACCTTTCCTTTAACCAGTAACAGGAAAGGAAGCAGAAAAGTGGCTCACTACATGCAGAGCTCTGTGTTTTCCTTCTCTTTGGAGATGATCCATGTAGTCCGAGATTTCAATAGAAACTAGGAAGCAAACACCCTGTCCTGCTCACTCAGTGCTGTGTACAGAATCCCAATGTCTTCACAGAGTGCCACAAAGCAGCCTGTACCCCGGGATACAGTATGCACCAACAGCCCTCACAAGGGATGAGCATCCTGGAAAACAGCTGTGGTCTGAGCTCTCAAGAAAACAAACACTTCCTGCTTGCTAGACTTTCAGGAAAAATAGATGGAGGGATGCCTTGCAGTGGGAAGACTCAACTACCTGGAGACCATGTGCTGCTACAAGACAAGCCAGTACAGAACTCAAAGAGTGAGAGTATGGACAGGGGACAAAGGACAGAGAGAGGCCCCACTTGCTTGGTGACAAAATCCTTGCAGAGATCAGACGCCAGGCCCCCAGGATGCTCAGCCATATCCTACTGTTATTATTTAATTGTGATAAAGCAGTCATGGGTCACTATCATAGCCACCTCTGACAATGCCAGGGGCCTTGAGTCCAACGTCACTGATGCTGAACCATAACGACTACCTTCCTCCAAAACTTGTTTTCATGAACTAAAACTCTGGCCCCCACTAGCCAACTTTCTCTGCTCCCCTGCCCCTGCCCCTGGCAACTCTGCTCTGCTTTCTATCTTTACACATTCTCTTCTTTCACAGACCATATAAGTAATAGCATTTGTCCTTTAGTGAATTGATATTTCACTTAGCATAAAGTCCCCGTTTTTCATGAATGCAGGCCATGGCTTGTGCCAGAATGGCCTCCCCCACTCAGGCTGAACACCCACCCAGTCTGTGCAATCCCTATTCCGCCTGTCCATCACTGCTGCAAGGACATGTGTGTTAGAACTTCTTTCTTAATTCTTTAGCCAGATTGGATGGGTACTGGGTCACTTCAGTGACAGATGTTGGCTATCCTGAGCTGTGACCACCCAGTGGCAACAGAGGCAAATAAGTATAAATGAAAATAAGGTAGTTAGACTTTAGCTAGGGTAAATGGGGCAGCCCCAGAGAGAAAAGGGCTCCCTCCATCCACAGAGAAGCCTTCCTTAGGCAGAGGAAAATATGCTCCAAATGCTGAGGAGTGTTTTCACGGCGCTGGAGAACTGTTCTCAGTTCCTTCAGGATCACTGGGCTGACTGGAGCCTGTGATCGAGGTGGCATCAAGAGCATCACCAGGAAAATGAACAAGAGCAGGACCAGCCAAAACTTACTGATAGGTTGATGAATATACTAACAAACTCTCTAACTACCAAATCTCTTATTTGCTGAAGAACTCCAGCCCCATAATTGGGTCTGCACACAAGCAGAAATCTTGGTACTTTGTGTATGGAGGCAGAATCCCTAAAGAGTCCAACTTTCCTTTAGAAATGGGTCACGTGAAGGATGCTGAGCCTTGTTTCAATCCTACTCAGGCAAGAACCAGTCAGTTCTAGAGGACTTCATGCACAAAGCACACGGAGTCAGGACCCAGTACAACCACTTTCTCCTCTAATGAGTACAGTAATTCTGCATGACGCTCAGGTGCAGAAATACCATGTCTGTTATTTATGTCTGACGTCTCTGACTGGGACTTTGGAATCTTATTTGCTATGTAAGTTTATAGTAGTCATATGCCAACTCTCTCTCTCTCTCTCTCTCTCTCTCTCTCTCTCACACACACACACACACACACACACACACACACACACTGCACACAAAATACCCAGGACCACAGGCAGTTTGCAGAAGGTTTCTTGCGTCCTTCCTGAAACCGAAACATCACTGCACAGATTCCCAAGCAAGCCCCTAACTAGGCAAGGGTACCTCTGCCTGGAACTCCTGATACTGTAGCTACAGAGGACACAATACCAAGAGTACCCAGTACCTCGAGACCTCAGCTTTGGTCAAACCTACTAAACAAAAAGACATGTTCTTACTCTGGGACAGACCACAAGAGGTGAAATTTGGCTGCAATCTCACCTGACACTAATCACATTTTACCTGTCTTTCATAGAATACCAACTTGTAGTAGTCATAGTCTGTGTGGCACTCCATAGGCCTCTTAGACTTTCTAACAACTGACAACTGCTCACACCAGCACCTTTCGTAGCTAATGACTACACCATGGAGAGCTGCACTGTGTTCAAAACACAGGCTCGGAGACAGTGGCTACTGGCTGAGGCTTGTTGCCTTTGCATCTGCACCTGGAGGAAATGGCATTCCTTCTGCACCAGGATCCCAGGCTGATTCTTGGGCTCCACCCTTCACTCTTCAGTAAACCCTTGTCCTTCTTGCTGTGTGCAAAGCTCCGTGGGTTAGAATTCTGGTGTCTGATGTCTGATGAACTCAGGGTCTTAGCTCAGCCTATGATAAAAAAAACTACTGATTTCCCACTGCTCTGGATCCCAGAGACCCACGATCCAGAGGTCAGCAGTTTATTTATTGTCCTCTACTGTTCTAACAGGTGATATCTTCTCCCCTTTGCCTCTGTGCTTGTGTCTAGGCCCTAATCGCGTCTATGATAAGGACCACAGTCACACTGGACTAGGCTTTACCTCAGGGGACTCACTTCAACTTAATTACCCCTGTGAAGATCTCATTTCCTAATTCAGTCATGTCTGAGGTCAGGCTAGGACATCTATACACAGGAATAAGATTTTGGGAAATGTAGCCTTATATGATGGCAGTGGGCTGGATAAGGGTCTCTGTCAGAGTTCTTGGGGAGCAAATATAGAAAGGGCATGCAGTGTGCAGACAGTATGATAAGGCTGCAACCATCTTCTACGGCAGAGGTCTCAACTTCCCAATGTTACAACCCTGTAAATACATAATCCTCATGCTGTGGTCACCACCAACCATAAAAGTCTTTTCATTGCTTCTTCCTAACTGTAAATCGGCTAGTTATGGATCCTAATATAAATACCTGTGTTTTCCAATGGTCTTATGTGAGCCCTATGAAAGGGCTGTTCAACCCTCTGCCCCTAAAGAGGTCATGGTCCCCAGGTTAAGAACCACTGTCCTAAGGGTTAGGCATAAGGAAGAAGCAGGAGGGTGGCATGGTGCTGTGTGCTGTACAGAGGCTGCTTCTGAATTCTCTCTTCCGTAGCTTACAAGATGGGGATTCTGACCAGGCTGAGCCACAACTCCAGAGTGGTCAACCCTACCCCAAACTCAGTGTCCCATGAGGCCCTGCGCCACACTGTCTCTCTCCTCA